>NC_088375.1:73069166-73705000 GCF_037993035.2 Macaca fascicularis | reverse complement strand
GTTTTTTGAGACGGAGTCTGGCTCTGCCGCCCAGGCTGGAGTGCAGTGGCCGGATCTCAGCTCACTGCAAGCTCCGCCTCCCGGGTTTACGCCATTCTCCTGCCTCAGCCTCCTGAGTAGCTGGGACTACAGGCGCCAGCCACATCGCCTGGCTAGTTTTTCGTATTTTTTTTTTTTTTAGTAGAGACGGGGTTTCAACGTGTTAGCTAGGAGGGTCTCGATCTCCTGACCTCGTAATCCGCCCGTCTCGGCCTCCCAAAGTGCTGGGATTACAGGCTTGAGCCACCGCTCCCGGCCTTGAGTCTAGTATTTAATGCTATATACTATTTAAATAGTATTAAGATAACATACCTGTCTTTCAGTATTATTGGCTCACATGTTCAGAACGATCTTAAGACTTTACCAAAGCAGACGTTCTCGTGATATAGCTTAGCTGGTAAACAGAGGTATATGACTGCTAAACAATGACTTCTCTTTGTAAAATATGAGATTTAAAAGTCAAAATTGCAAATAGAAAATATTTTATATGAAATAACAGAAGGATAGTCATTAATGCATTGGTTAAGAAATTAATTTAACTATTTATCATAGAGGGTTGTTCCAGGTATTAGGATGGATGACAGAAATTATCAACAATACTAACAACAGTAACAATAATAATTTCAGTTCTATTGACATTTACAGAACTTCAGTACATGAGTGTACGTCTTTGTAAGTGCCTCTTTTAGGCAGTGGGGTCACAGAAGAGATCAAGATAAAGCCCCTAGCCTCATGGCAATTACATTTTAGACAGAATGCAAGCAAATAACTAGGTAATATACCTGGAAGTGATAAGGACTTGGGGGAGAAGAATAAATTGAGTGTAGAGAAGTACGGAATACCAGCTGATAGGGTGGAAGATAATACAAGGAGCAGAGTTGGTATTTCACCTTAGTGTTACTCATTTTGTGCAATGTGGTTTTTTTCTCCATACAATGCCACCTGTAAGAATTACAGTCCAACAGGGAAAGCAAGAGAGACAACACATACTTAGGCCAACTAGAAAATAAATTAAATGTAACATATTAGTAAGTACTAAAAGAGGCGATATGACTTGGCATAAATATGAGCCTTGAGAAAGGTAAATTGGAGACCACAGCAGCATAGATGAAATAATATGCTTAAAATCTTATTTAATTACAAGAAAAATAAATATATAATGTAAAGAGTTGTGTCACCTGAAAAAGTGAAAGCCGTGCACTTTTATTTAATGTTTGATCACCTAAGAAAATTTATTTCATTTCATAAGGTTGGTAAAAATGCCCTACTAAGACCTAAAACAGTTCAATGAAACTATAGACTAATTTCATGTATGAATACAGATTCAAAACTTTTAAATAAAAGATTACCAAATTGAAGTAAGCAGTATATTAAAAGAATGATATACCAGGACAAATTGATTTGATTTTACAAATGTGAGGATGGTTCAACATCAAAAAATCTATCAACATACTTCTTACATCAATCAATTAAAGTAGAAAGCCCATTTTTTTTTTAATCAATAGATGCAGAAAAAAGACATGCAATTCAGAAGTCATTTCTAACAAAAAGTCAAAGTAAAATCAGATTAGGACCAAGGTACTTAAATGGGATAAAGTCAATGTATAAACTGCTGCACTGAAGCCTTAAATTGAGGACTGATAAGAAATTTTATGTATAAATAACTAAGTTGCATAACTATGATGCAGCAAAACAAAACAAAACAAAACAAAACAAAACAAAACTTCTTTTATGGTAATATAAAAGAAGCCTCTAAACCCTGATGCCCCTGTCTGCTTTTTCATAGGTAATGCGGAATAAAATAGAGTAACCCTGCAGCTGTCAGCTCCTCTTATACAGTAGGGTCCTCACTCGGCTCAGGCTACTGAAGCCACCAGTCTTGGCAGGTGCGCCGCAAGGAACAGTGTCGCCCAGACCACAACCATGTGTAGCTTCCTTCCCTCTGCTATGTACACTTAGGGTCACTCATTTATGGGTTTGATAATGAACCAAAGTAAAAGGAGTTGAGTCTTAGTCATCATCCTCATTGACTTTTAAAGATGGGCCAATATTTGATGTCTACCTAAAATAAACCACAGACAAAATGTATAAATATTTCACAGAAGGAATAATAATGAAAATATATTCATTGAGTTCATGTTATGTTCTAGAAATTGCCTTCATTTAATTCTTACTGCAACTGTGTCAGATAAATGCTATTGCTGTTCCCGTTTTACAGACAGGAAAACTGAGTATGAGGGATTAAGTAATCTGCATAAGATTACATAAGGAGTAAGAGTTGGAATTCACACCCAGGCAATAGGGTTCTAGAGCCCATGCTCTTCTCTACTTCGTCAAACTGCAACAGGTGGAAAAAAAGTGCAATCTTCCTTGATGGAAGGACTTAATTCCCTAACAAGACAATCCTTCCAAAGTCAATATAAACTGAGCATCCTTCAAATCAGAATGCCAATGTTTTTTGTTTGTTTTATTTCAAAGTGGATAAAATTCTCTTTATAAATGCTCTTATTCATAAAGTTCTTAAAAATAGTTTGATGAAGTTAAAGACGTAAGGAAGTTGCTCACTATGCTTTTAGATGTTAGTCTTTTCAAGCCTAAAGCCAATCAACTAACTTGCATGTCTAAGTTTCTGCTTAAAATGGGGAACTTTGAAGGTGCCATGATTTTTTAGAGAGACTTTTCAGGGATGTAAAACAGCTGCTAAAAGTCAATCGTTCCTTAAACACTTAACCAGCAATTTAGCTGTCCTATTTTCTGAAGACTTATAATAAAAGAACAGAAAAAAATGGACATATAAATCATTAAGAACCCCTCAAATAAAAGAAATCATCATGATAGGAAAGCCATCTCTGAAGTAAACATTTTATTTCCAGTGCAAAACTATAATTCTATTTAAAAGTTTTAACGTAATACTATTGTTTTAGAGAACACATTTCTTGCTTATTCAGGCCAATAACACGTTCTTTTGTCTGAATTTTTAGGGATGCGACAATATTTCTTAATCTTTCTTATATGCAATGAATATACAAAAGGTCAGGAAATTAAACAAACTGAAAGTTTTAATCTCATATATTTTGACCACACATATGATAATAAATGTGGTCTTAAGCATAGAAAAGAATAGAATACAATATTTAGTTAACTGGCTCCTTAAAATTCTTGGACACAGGCCGGGCATGGTGGTTCATGCCTGTAATCCCAGTATTCTTTTGGAGGCCAAGGTGGGTGGATTACCTGAGGTCAGGAGTTCGAGACCAGCCTGGCCAACATGGCAAAACTCCATCTCTACTAAAACTACAAAAATTGGCCAGGCATGGTAGCATGCACCTGTACTACCAGCTGCTCAGGGGGCTGAAGCAAGAGAATCGTTTGAACCCAGGAGGCGGAGGTTGCAGTGGGCCAAGATCGCCCTGCTGCACTCCAGCCTGGGTGACAGAGTGAGACACTGTCTTAAAAAAAAAAAAAAAAAAAAAAAAAGTCTTGGACACATTGATTGATTGATTCATTGAGACGGAGTTTCACTCTTGTTGCCCAGGCTGGAGTTCAATGGTGCAATCTCTGCTCAGTGCAGCTTCTGCCTCCTTGGTTCAAGCAATTCTCCTACCACAGCCTCCCTCCTGAGTAGCTGGGATTACAGGCACCTGCCACCACACCCAGGTGATTTTTGATATTTTTAGTAGAGGCAGGGTCGCATCATGTTGGCCAGGTGGGTCTCTAACTCCTGGCCTCAGGTGATCCACCTGCTTCGGCCTCCCAAAGTGCTGGGATTCCAAGCATGAGCCACCACACCCAGCCAACACGTTCATTTTTAATAATGGCTCCAGGGTATTTTCAGGAGGGTGATCAAATTAGATACCATCTCTGTTGGCCTACTGACTATAATAACGATATCCTTCTCCATATTGTTATAAGAGATTGTTTTATACAGTTCTAGAAATTTTCTATAGAATTAGATTCATTTCTTCTAACTCACTGCTGTCAAAAAGATATATTTTTCTAAGTTTGTAACTTTTTTAAAAAAAAATAGGTTTTAGATGGAAACATTTATAGTAGAAAAATAGGGGTTTTTTTTAGATCTTGAAATGTTTATCTGCAGAGTTATTATACCAAATCTCTTAATCTCTGCTGGTAGATATCTTATTCAAGTTTTATCTTCTGAACGCTCTTTCTCAGTCTCAATACCAAGTTCCAAATCAATTCGCTGTTAGCTCAACTACTAACACAGACTATCTCCTAAGTATTAATTCTATTTTTTAATATATATTCTTTAAGTTCTAGAGTACATGTGCACAACGTGCAGGTTTGTTACATATGTATACATGTGCCATGTTGGTGTGCTGCAGCCACTAACTCATCATTTACATTAGGTGTATCTCCTAATGTTATCCCTCCCCCCTCCTCCCACCCCACGACTGGCCCCAGTGTGTGATGTTCCCCTTCCTGTGTCTAAGTGTTCTCATTGTTCAGTTCCCACCTATGAGTGAGAACATGCGGTGTTTGGTTTTTTGTCTTTGCGATAGTTTGCTGAGAATGATGGTTTGCAGCTTCATCCATGTCCCTACAAAGGACACGAACTCATCCTTTTTTATGGCTGCATAGTATTCCACAGTGTATATGTGCCACATTTTCTTAATTCAGTCTATCATTGATGGACATTTGGGTTGGTTCCAAGTCTTCGCTATTGTGAATAGTGCCGCAGTAAACATACGGGTGCATGTATCTTTATAGCAGCATGATTTATAATCCTTTGGGTATATACCCAGTAATGGGATAGCTGGGTCAAACGGTATTTCTAGTTCTAGATCCTTGAGGAATCGTCACACTGTCTTCCACAATGGTTGAACTAGTTTACAGTCCCATCAACAGTGTAAAAGTGTTACTATTTCTCCACATCCTCTCCAGCACCTGTTGTTTCCTGACTTTTTAATGATTGCCATTCTAACTGGTGTGAGATGGTATCTCATTGTGGTTTTGATTTGCATTTCTCTGATGGCCAGTAATGATGAGCATTTTTCATGTGTATGTTGGCTGCATAAATGTCTTCTTTTGAGAAGTGTCTGTTCACATCCTTTGCCCACTTTTTGATGGGGTTGTTTGATTTTTTCTTGTAAATTTGTTTGAGTTCTTTGTAGAGTCTGGATATTAGCCCTTTGTCAGATGGGTAGATTGTTAAAATTTTCTCCCATTCTGTAGGTTGCCTATTCACTGTGATGGTAGTTTCTTTTGCTGTGCAGAAGCTCTTTAGTTTAATTAGATCCCAAAACAGAGATATAAACCAATGGAACAGAACAGAGCCCTCAGAAATAATATCACACATCTACAACCATCTGATCTTTGACAAACCTGACAAAAACAAGAAATGGGGAAAGGATTCCCTATTTAATAAATGGTGCTGGAAAAACTGGCTAGCCACATATAGAAAGCTGAAACTGGATCCCTTCCTTACACCTTTAGCAAAACTTAATTCAAGATGGATTAAAGACTTAAATGTTAGACCTAAAACCATAAAAACCCTGGAAGAAAACCTAGGCAATACCATTCAGGACATAGGCATGGGCAGAGACTAAGTATTAATTCTTTAAAGTGTTGTCAAGCTCTGACCTGAACTCTCAAAGTATTCTGGTCTAAGAGGCAAGAAAAGCCGTGTTCTTCAGATTAATCAGGTTGAATTTAGCTCTGATAGCTCTTATTTTTTCATTTATGTTACAAATACCAGGAAGCCCTCTGAGTTTGAGTTTGACCTTGACTCATTTTTCAGGTCCACAGACAGCATTGCACCTCCAAAACAACTAGAGTCCTATGTCTCTTCTACAACCTTTGCTTGTTTTAGGGTGTTTTTAAAAATACTCCCCACATCCAGGCAAATCCTCTATGTTTACAAGGACCACATCTGAAACTTCTCTTCATCCCAGCCTCTCTTCTTAGAACTCTCCAAAAAGTTTTTTGTGGCACAAGTATACATATGTAACAAACCTGCACGTTACGCATATGTACCCTAGAACTTAAAGTATAATAATAATAAAAAATAAAAAAAAGACTAACAATGATTTCATGCCCTGCAGTATAATTTGGTAGATATTGGCCCATTGTTAATTATAAATTACCAAATTAATCATCAAGCAATTGCCCAGCTAACATGCGGTGAGAGCCCTTTTTGTCACCAATTATTAGTAAGAACACTCTAAAAATCTCAGGTCATAGTCCTCCTGGATGAAACCTTTTCCCCTTGATTTAAGATAGAAAATTATGGTCAGTCCTTCTCCATTTTAATTTTTATATTGCTCCTCTTTGATTTTTTTTTAGAGTTACGAATGTACATATAAATATGTCACCTTGTAGAAATCTGTCTCTTAAGGTTTCAAAATAACTGTATTTAGGGAAAAAATATAATCTAACAAACTATGACTACAATTACTAACTGAACTCCACCTCTGCGCACATGGTACTAAGTGGATGTACAATTTATCCCTGCTATGAAGAAGCTTACGGACTGGGACATGAGATATATATCCTGGCATTTATATAAGGTGCACTAGAAGGTACCAATAAAAGAGATGAAACAGGATAACATGTAAATAAATGATTTTTGTCATGGCCTGTGCACATTTTTTCGGATCTCTTTCCCCATAAGAACATGAGTGTGTTACCACTATGCTCCTGTACAGTTTAGCGAGAAAAGAAAATAAACTTCAGACATTTTAGAATTCCATTACAAAATGCTGTTCTTTCTTCTGTTTCTCAAGTCCACGTTTTAGCTAAGCACAAACATCTTTGGCTTCCCCTTTTTAAAAGCTTTCTATACATTTTCTTATCCCTGAGAAGAGGATGTGCTGTTAATGCTTTAATTGCTTAGTTATATATTAGTAAGATTCAGGGACTTAATTTCACATCTTCAGAAAATATGAATAATGATTTCTCTTTCCCTTCCTCCAAGAAAAAGTGACTTATTTAGCAGGCACACTAACAGTGCAAAGAAATGAGTTCCGATGTTTCATTTAATTGAGTTATAAACATGAAAACTATCAAATCCTATGCAACCCTATTGAAGCATGTGGATGTGTGAATTTTCTCCATGTGTTTGCTCTGTGTCCTTCAGAACACCCACGGTGGCGGTGAATCACTGAGGTGTGTATCAGTCTGACAGTCGTAGAAAGTGGCAAGACTGAAAGCCAAACCCAGGAAACAGCATTTCATTTAGCTCCTGGAGTACTGCTAATTGATCTCAAACCCTTCATTACTGTCTAGTCCTAAGGACTCAGGAGAATGCAGGCATTTAGAAAATGACTTAACTGAAAACAAAATTCTAGGCCTTGTGAACTTCAATTGCTCTATTCCTGTATTATTACACTGATTCTAAGTTTATCTTTCATTTCAGGTCACTTGGAAACCCCCACTCATCCAGAACGGAGACCTACTTAGCTATGAGATTCGCATGCCTGACCCTCACATCACTATAACCAATGTCACTTCCGCAGTGTTAAGTCAGAAAGTTACTCATCTGATTCCTTTCACTAATTATTCTGTCACCATTGTTGCTTGCTCAGGGGGTAATGGGTACCTTGGAGGGTGCACAGAGAGTTTACCTACCTATGTTACCACTCACCCCACCGTACCTCAGAATGTTGGCCCATTGTCTGTGATTCCACTAAGTGAATCATATGTTGTGATTTCTTGGCAACCACCATCCAAGCCAAATGGACCTAATTTGAGGTAAGAGAAGGTGACTATGATTTTTATTTTGCTATGGTCCTTATCTCTCCAAGAACTGGGGAAGTGAAGGAGACTTTTATTTCTGTATGAACACAGAACTAATTTGGCATTGAATATCCACTGACTCATAACTTTCACACACTATCATATTGCACACTTCAACTTACTATGGAAACATCAAAATCTATCAAAGTAGAAATATAATCATCATATTTGAAGAGCTAAAGACCCTTGAAACCACAATCACCATTCTCTAAGGATTCGCTACATAATCTGTCACTTCATTTTCAACATATACTTTTATTATATGTTAGGCAAACCTGACGTATGTTCTATATGATACATTTGCACAAATGTACCTCAAAATTCTAAGGTGAACACAGTAATTCTTTGGCACATTATTAGCATATAGAAACTTGTGAGGAGTGTGGTCAGTGATCCAGATAAGATAAAAGAAAAGAGCTGTGAGTCAGAAATTGTTTCGCAACAACCCAAACTTCATACTTGGCCGAGAATACAAAGTTGATAATATTATCATTGTTTATAAAGTATTGATAGTCATAGGAAACCATTAACTTGATAAGCTTTGTGTATTCTACTTTATGTAAAACTGGCAATAAAGATTTGGCAAATCTAACATAGAAGAAATCTAAAATGCTATCATTCTGGCAGTTAATAGTAAAATGTGAATGCAACTGATTGTTCAAAATATTAAATATATGGGATTTTTTCCAGAAAAAAAATTTATCCAAAACAAAACCACATAACTATAAACTTAAGATGTTGTTCTTTATGCTTGCACACATGTATCACAAGCACATGCCACAAAACAGCCTGAGTTTTGGTAATCTCAATATTAGTTGAGATAATCCTGATGTTCCTGCTTGTCTTTTGCTTTAGATATGAGCTTCTGAGACGTAAAATCCAGCAACCACTTGCATCAAATCCCCCAGAAGATTTAAATCGGTGGCACAATATTTATTCAGGAACTCAGTGGTTTTATGAAGATAAGGGTCTTAGCAGGTGAGATTACAAAAACTATAAAAACAAATGCTGGCATTTAGTTCTGGGCATGTTGAATAGTTCAAAGTATCTTAGTGTCTTCATTGTGTGAGCGTGTTATCAGTTATGCAATAAAACATGTTTGGTTATTATCTGTGGCATTAATCATCCAACTGTAACAGTCAGCATGTTTAATGTTTTCCATCTTAACTGCATGCTTAAAATAAGCCTTTTGAAGTTGAACTTGTAGATGTTCACGCCTTAACCTACTGCCTTTGTCACAGCTTTATCTAGACATAAAACGTAATGGAAAAATTTGGAAATATTGAACACATACAAAATGGAGGGAATTCCTGGCCATTTGTCGAATGCTTGCTATTTCTAGAAATGACTTGTAAATGAATTATAATGACTTATAATTGATTATAAGTTATTGATCCAGTCTACAAAAAATATTTAGTGAGCAGGATTGGGACTTGAAAGAATTCAATCTAGAGTTCAAAGACATTAAGTTAGGGCTAGTAGGTGATGTTAGAAAAGGGTGCTACATGGGAGGGTTAGGAGGTCTGGGCTCTGCTTTATCCTGTGCTAGAGAACTGGCTTTGTGATGTTAGGCCACAAAGCTTCACTTCTTAAAAATCACTTAACTTCTCTGGGCTTCATTTTTGTTGTCTATAAAATGAGGTGATTTTATAAAATTAAATGACTTCTAAATCAGAGAAGCAATGTGATTAAATTTCCAAAAACATGAATGTTATTTTATGAAAACTCCTCGATCATATGTTTCAGTAACTTTTCTATGTGTGTCATTATTTTTCTAGACCCACCACTGGGTAGCTGTAGTCTGAACCCTGTTTACCACTCTAGCCTTGTCTCCCATCCCTTCCTTACCAAGGCCTCTACATTCCAGCCACATTTGCATTGCATTCAGTACCTCCAACATACAACACTTGCTTCTTCAGCTTTTCCCCATAGTTGGCTTTTCCTGTTGCCTGACTAGATCATTTGCCATGTCTTTGCCTAGAGGTTTCTTCCTCTAGGAGGCCTTTTCTGCCAACCCTCTTGCTGGTCTGATTCAGCTCCTCTGTAATACTTCCACAGGACATCCCCTAACATATCACTATTGCCATTGTAGCGTACTGGCCTGACTGCTTGTCTGAACACCACGTTATATTATCAGATCTACCATAAGGCAGGGGTGCAGTCCTCGTGACTCTGTCTTCAGTTCCTAGCATGGTGTCTGGCACATAGCAGCACATAGTGCCCTGCACCTGAATGCTTCAAGGCAAAACAGTTTAGCTCAATCAAGAATTACTTTACTTCTCTGCACCTTAGGAATGTTAGCTGTAGTGTTGTGTCTCTGGGGAATGGCAAAACTAAGGAAAAGTCTCCTGTCCTCTTAAAAAGTTGTCATGGGAAAACATTCTAGTTCTTTTAAGATTCTCAGAGAGAGGCATAGCATAAACCTGATCAAGCCACAGAATGAACTATATGAAACTGTCACTTTTATAGGCGAAGATTGGTCAATTACTAGCAGATCCATGTTGCTCATCCTAAATTACCATGGTCAGTATACTATTCTCAACTACTTTAGATTCATTATTTACTCGATTTGGCATCCCTATATGATTTTCACTTCAGTAGAAGAAATTCATTTATTTTGCCTATTTGTGCTTACTATGTGCTGAGGCACTGTGATAAGGAACGAAAGATAAATACATTTTAGCCCTTGCCCTCAAACAACTGACAATCTAGTGGAGGCACCCTTTCCGCTGCCCTCCATAGAGAGCGTGATATATGTTAATTGCTGTCAGAGTTATCTACAGAGTCACCAATTCTACCTAAAGAAGTCATTGCAAATAGTAGCTTCCTGTGATCTGTGAACTCTAAGTGCTTAAATGTAACTATTTCCAAAAGTAAATAGAACTTGACTATTTAACATTACTGAATCTGAGTTTTAGCAATGAGATACTCAGCCAAAATGAAGAGAAAGTCTCCAAAAGTTAATTTTGTTTCTTTACGCAAGAAATGAAAACTTATTAAATAATTAGGACCAAGGCCATAAAGTGAGTTATGAATTTTTAGTGATTCCTCTAAGGATTCTTAATGCGAGGTTAAAATCTAAGATTTCAGGAAAAAATAAGGTGAATTTCCACAACTTAAATTGAAACATGAATGGACATAAACACACCCATGACAGCTGCTTCTAGAAGGGAAGTGTGCTGATAAAAAAATTGTGTTGAAGAGATATTTTGACTAGATTCATAATGCCAAATGTCATTTTTTTCTGGTCGTACTTGCAAAGATTGTTTTTATTTATTCGAATAACAGCTACAACTTACATACAGCTTGTAGAAAAAAGAAAAGCATTTCTTCTTAACATTCAGAGTAAGTGGTGTGAGTCTTTATGAGAATCTCTTTTTCTAGCCCTCTACCCTTTATAAGTCCATGAAAAGTTAGGAGTGCCTTTAGCCCAAGGGGGAGTGTCTTGCAAATATGAGAGAAAACCAAAACTTGGTCCCCTGGTGGGGGTGATATTTTTCTGTTTAAAGGAAGTGATCTTGTTTGATCAGATGGTGCCACTGGCCACCCTGGCAACATCTGGGGCTCCTTGTTCCTGCTGGTCTGCTAGTGGTCGCTCAAATTGCAGACGGGGATGAAGCTGAGTATTCGTCACGTGTTGGTTCACATCTGTGTCACAGTTTCTTCATGGCCCTTCCTTTGCCTACATTTGTTTTGCTGATTTATTTGTTTGGGCAGGTATGTTTTCTTGGGTTTTTCATTGAATTCTAATATCTTTGGGAGGATTATGTAATTTCCTGTTCTCCCCAGATTCCACCATCGCGATTTCCTTCTTAACATCTGCATAAATAAAAGGAGCACTGAAGTGTTTCTTACCATCTTGACTTGAATATCACCATAGTTACATTTGGAATCAGCTTTTAAATGGCACTTCTCCTGATATAAAAAGTAAAATTAAGATTCACTAGACATCTTTTTATGAATATATTTGTGACAGTAAATATAAGTTGAAGCCAATTTCCTAGTTCAAGTGGTCTATTTTGGCTAAGTATGTGTTTATAATGTACAGAAAAGCACCAATTTAATTTAAAGCATCATATTTGGAAATTCAGATCATTCTAGTAGTTATTTTTTCTTTTATATCTACATGTACAAAACAGTCTCAAGCCAATTATCCAGATAATTTAATTCTAACAAAAATACTTTTTGCTCTTATGGTTATCTTGCATAAGGAGTAAATTTGTCTAAATTGCACAGCTAGTTGCCTCATTATTGAATTTTGCTCTGCCTGTGTAGACACGAACTCCGTATAACTACAGGTTTATACTGCTTGTCAGTTTTTAACTTTTCTTCCTTAATAATTCCTTGCAAAGTGACCAAGTTATGGTTGTTGGGGGAACTATAACTTTGGGTTTCCTGACATTTTCATCACTTGGAAAATCTGGTGAACGTGCTGTTATCACCTGGAGCTGCTGATGTGAGTCAGGCAGAGTTTAACAAGAGGGCGGCGACCTCCTTCATTTTAAGCATCAATCTACCCTTACAATTTTCAGCACCTAACAACACTGCCTTCTCCTGAGTGATCAGATAAAGCTGCTAAGAATACAATGAGCATATTCTCCTTTTCATTGTGGATTTAAAGAACAAGTTATAAGAAAGAATAGGGTTATTTCACTATTATAGAGAAAATATTGACTTGCAGGTTGTAATTTAGATTTGTAAATTAGTTTTCATTAAGTTTATGAAGGAAGGCATGTTCTAATTGCTATTCCTTTTAATTATTTATAAATTTCTCAGAGTATTTTTTTTTACAATGACTATTTGGATGGAGACCTCTATGTGATTCCTCAAGAATCCACTAATTGTATTACATTTAAATTAAAACATTCAAAATTAACACATTTTCATTTTATTTTTCAAAGAAGGGTAAGACTTGTTTAAGATGTAAATGCTTAAGCTAAACATATCATAAATTCTAAGTTTAAATCTTATCGACATATATTTTCATATATATTTTTAAACCTACTAAAATAAAGATATTTCGAGTCCTAAAAGAGGATACCATTTCTGTGGGGATAATTTTCAAAAGAATATAACTTTTTTTTCTCTCCTTTGTAATAAGATTAAATGTGTATAGATGGCATCTTTATCTTTGCTAGTATGAAAGACTGGATCAGTTCCATGACATGTGTTTCTATAATATAAATAACTTCGGGTTGTAGCTATTAAGTAAAGAAGTTAACTTTGTACATAGAAAGGGCAAGTGAAAGGAAGGCTTCTCCTATGACTACCAAGATGAGGTAGATGCTATTAGTTTCTTCCTTAATAGGTAAATGTGAATAAAAATTGGGTCTAGGAATGAAAGCCAACTTAAGTCAATGCTGATATGCCATCTCATAGCCATGTACTCAATTCAAAATGAGTAAACATGTAGTTCACATTCAAATTAAATTGGTCACAGTGTTTTTTCCCGTTGGATTTTTTTCAATGCTTTATATTCCCCTCACGATGTCCTTTTCTGTGTTATCACATTAAGTGTTACCTCATTGTATTAGCCCATTTTGCATTGCTATAAAAGAATACCTGAGACTGGATAATTTATAAAGAAAAATTTACTTGGCTCACGGTTCTGCAGGCTGTACAAGAAGCCTGGTGCCAGTGTCTTCCTCCGGTGAAGGCTTCAGGGAGCTTTTACCCATGGTGGAAGGTGAAGAGGGAGCAGGTATGTCACATGGCAAGAGAGGGAGCAA
Organism: Macaca fascicularis; assembly: GCF_037993035.2. Lineage (NCBI taxonomy): Eukaryota > Metazoa > Chordata > Mammalia > Primates > Cercopithecidae > Macaca > Macaca fascicularis. The sequence goes on along the minus strand of NC_088375.1, from coordinate 73,691,477 downwards.
GAGGGCGATGAGAGGAGTGCCATGCTCTTAAACAACCAGCTCTCCCCTGAGCTAATAGTGTGAGCGCTCACTCATTACCGCAGGGATGGCAGCAAGCCATTCATAAGTGATTCACCCCCATGACCCAGACACATCTCACTAGGGCGCACATCCAACATTGGTGATCACATTTCAACATAAGATTTGGAGGGGACAAATATCCAAACTATATCACTCATGAAAACTGAGCTGCTAAATCCAGAAGGATGTGTTTTGTCATAGGAGGTTTTTTCCCCTAGTGTTTTCTTAGAATTAAAAGGAAAAACTACTTTCATTGTCTGTGTTTCTTTCTCATGTTGATGACAAAGTAGAACAAAGATGGAAATTATTGCAAAATTGTCTGAGGTCTGATAATTCTGGTAGTGTAGGTATCGATAGCTACAGAAACATAACAGCTTCAACTTTCACTCACAATCTAAAATGTCTCACTTTATAGAACTATTCAAGCATGATAAACATTACTCTTCAATTTTTGAAGCAAAGATCTTCAATACTATTTTTAGAATCAACAAAAAGATGTTTTAAAGTGTTTACCATCAACTGAAAATTTTAATAGCTATAGACTTAAGCAATGGAAACAGTATTGCGTTTTTCTTTGTTTGCTATTCCCACAAAAGATTTGAAGACGTAAGGAACAGTACGCTTTATGAGGTTTCTCAAATCCACCATCACACAAGTATGCTTGTGTGATGGTGTACTCAAGCATACTTTGGGTTGTGGCAGAGATGAGGAAGAGTTAGTGGAAGAAGTAACTAAATAGCCTGCATTTTCAGAAGCTTGATTTATATTGGTGACAATATTGACACATGAATTCTGTTAGGACATCAATAAAGCTGACACATTTTTAATTCTGATGAAAATAACCCCAGGCATTCTGCAGCTGCCCTGAATAATTTTATTGGTTTCCCCAAACATATCAGACCCTTCCAAGGTACAAGTCTTCACATATTTTGCCCTGGACAGATGTCTTCAGTGGACAAAATACCACTTCTTATCAAAACCTGCCCCAAATGTTACCTCCTCCGTGAAGACTTCCCAGATGGATATGGTTAAATTAGATGCTTCATCTGATGCGTGTTCAAAGAAAAAAGAATAAGTGAATAAATACTTTAGATGTTCTCATTTAAAAACATATTTCTGTAAAATTTTGTATGTACTATGGCTCTAGGTGGACAGATAACAATTTTATTATTTTTAACATCTGGCATATTGGTAATATCCAATAAATATTAAATGAATGAGCAAAAGAATGAACGAAGTGATGTATTAAATATGAAAAAGCAATATAATTTGTTTTCAAAATATTTTTAAAAGGAGCACTTTGCTAAATTTCAGCAGAGATATTTTTCTATTGGACAGGTAGATTTTTATCTCACTAACCTAACAAATTATATAAGTGACCTGAAATCTTTGAGACTGAGTGCTTAAATAACTATGAAACATCTATTCATTCATTTATAAAATTATCTATTCAGTAAATAAACAAATTAAAACTGCATCATTTAAACATAATCTGGTTTTCTAATTCATTGGAGTAATGACACCTGAACCTTAAAATGAATATTGTTCCACAAGTAAGATTTTAACACATATTACTTTTTATGAGGAAAAATACCATAGTCATGTCTATACCATAATAAAGTTTATAATTTGCTGTCTGGGGAGTGGCAGAGGGAGAAACCAGAGCATGGTCTCAAGCAAATGAGGGAAAAACTATTGTAATAGTCCAAGTATTCCTAAATGGACCCACAAACAGTTGATTTTACTAGCTACATCATAGACTCAGTATAAGTATTCACTTACTTTGAATACTTACATTGCAAAAACTTTTTCCTACAGAGTTTGAAATGGACATTTTTCAAGACACGCCTAGAGAACACAGTTTGTATTTAGAGAAGAAATCGGTTGATACACATAAGTTTTGTCATGAGTATATGATGTTAACTGATCTAGCATTTTTGCTTTAAAATGTATTATTTTATCATTTGTTAAATGGAATGTCTCATTTAATATCAACAATCAACACATAAGTCCATTTGAAAAATGATATACATAGAGTGAATGGAAAACCACTTCAAGCTAACTAATACATTCTTTCTTGATATGAAGTGGTGAAATGTGAATCAATATATATATATGTAGACAAGTCATAGGCATATATTCTTACTAAATACAGACTGGAATTCAGACGAAATGAAAACAGTATATTTCAGCGTTTAAGAGAATTCAAGATCTTGTTTCCTCGGCCGGGCGCGGTGGCTCACGCCTGTAATCCCAGCAGTTTGGGAGGCCAAGGCGGGTAGATCACAAGGTCAGGAGATGGAGACCATCCTGGCTAACACGATGAAACCCCGTCTCTACCCAAAAAAATACAAAAAAAAAAAAAAATAGCTGGGCGTGATGGCGGGCGCCTGTAGCCCCAGCTACTCGGGAGACTGAGGCAGGAGAATGGTGTGAACCCGGGAGGCGGAGCTTGCAGTGAGCTGAGATCCGGCCACTGCACTCCAGCCTGGGGGACAGAGCGAGACTCTGTCTCAAAAAAAAAAAAAAAAAAAAAACTTGTTTCCTTAAAATTTAACTTAACAATGGAAGTTAAAGAAAGTACAAAAGACCAATTTTTGTATAGCATCAAGTGAAATATCTACTCATTTCCCAATTAATTTTTTTTAAAATGTGGAAATAGTGGAATATTGGAAATGAAGAAACCCTATGTCCAGCTAACCCTGTTAACTAGTTGTGAAAACGTGTGCAAATCCACTTGCTTTCTCAGGGTCTCAGGTTTTTTTGTTTAATCTGTAAGATGTAGCAGACACTTTGTTATTTGAAGCAGATAAACTCTAAAGCCATCTCTTACTGTAAAATTTTAGAACCTCCTTCAAAACAGGCATCGCAATTTTATGTATCTATGTGACCTGAGTTTTGTAGATGTAAATTGTATATTTTGCCACACTTAAATTACGGTGAAATCTCTTAAAGTATTGTAAGAACTAAAGCCCTATAGAATTTATTTACAATCAACCCTTTTAGTGCCACTTGATATTGTTAATTCCACATGTAGAAAAGAACCAGAGACATGGTATCACTTTAAATCCATAAAGATTATTAATTGTATAATAACATAGACATGTGGAAGAAAAATTTACATATTATAGGAGAGGAGACTAGGTATCCAGACTCTAGCTACGTTTCTTTTAAGTCATTTTATGAAGTAAAATATAAGTATTTTACACAGGGAGAGAGCTAATGAAGCCAAGGTCGCTGGTTCAATTCCCTTGTGAGCCATTAGCTTCATTTCATTCCATTGTCATAGGCTTGCTACCCTCTTAACCCCAACTCACCATCCTTCATATTCATACTATTGGTTGCAAAGGAAATTTGGCCAGACTGTTTGAATGTGCAAGAAAAAATCTATTCCCTCTGCTAGAAAAATAATACAAAGGTCAAGCCCTAGTGATATGACATCATCCAAGTATGGACAGAACAGATTATCATTATAATTGTTATTATTACTATTATTATTATCATCACTATTATGTTGGCAGTTTAGCATTATGGTTAAAAGAGCAAGCTCTGAAATCAGACTGCCTATATTTGAATCTTAGTCCTCTTACTTATTATCTCAATGACTTGGACGAGTTATTTATCTCTTCGAGCCTTGTTTTTCTTATTTTCAAAATAGGTATTATAAATGGCACCTTATAGAGTTTTGTGAGGAATGAATGGGTTAATATCTATAGAAAATGCCTGACAGCTATTAAGTAATTATTATTATTTTTTAGTTGTCTGGATCAGCATATGTATTCATTTTCCAGGGCTGCAGTAACAAAATACCACATCCTGGGTGACTTTAAACAACAGAAATGTATTCTCTCACAGGTCTGGATATAAGAAGTTGCAAACCAGTTTGTCCTCTGGGCCAGACTCCCTTCCAGAACTCTATAGAAGAACCTTTTCTTGCCTCTTCTAACTTCTGGTAGCCCTAGGAAATCCTTGACTTGTGACAGCATAACTCCAATTTCTGTTTCTGTTTTTACATGGCCGTGACCTCCCTGTATGTATCCATGTGTCTATACAATTTCCCTCTCTTTTTTCTTCCAAAGACATCATCTCTGAATTTATGGTCCTCCCTAATCCAGTGTGACCTCATCTTAACTTGATTACATCTGCAAAAACCCTAGCTCCCGATAAGGTCACGTTCACAGGGACCAGGGGTTTGGACTTGAAAATATCTTTTTGTAGTATACAGTTCAACCCACTGCAGCAGACAAAGCAGAAATAAAAGAGGTAATAAACACCTGAGAAGAGATGGTAAAGCATCAGGTGTAGAAAATCTGATGCAAGCACTTACTTGGGAGAAATAGATAAATAGCCTCAAAAAGTCACTAAGTTTTACCTGTAATTACAATAAAGCAACACCCTTCAATGTGGCTCAGGCAGAAACCTGCAAACATATCTTTGGGCTATGAGTAAGAAACAGGATGAGTCAAGCAGATTTCTTCTACCTAGGTGGGAGCGAAATGCTCTGAGGATCCTGATACAATTTTGGTCAAACTATTTAGCACAATCCTGCAAGTGGCATCTACCCACCCACACCCCACCACCTTTGCATCGTCACAGCAAAGATTGTGACATACTGAGACAAATACTATGGGCCTTGCATTAGAGATGAGGTATCCTTGATCATCTAATAAACCCAAATTAGGTAATGATCTGAGGCCAGTGTTTGCTCATCCAGGACAGGATGCCTCTGGGATGGTCGTGTGTTGCACTACATATTTAAGCAAGTATCTCAATCTAAGCTATTGTCCACTCATAGCCCAACTGTGTCTGTTTATAGCATTTTCTTAAACAGGCAGTTCTGCACCAAACAAAGGAAGCCTGATGGTCTTCTGCCCAAAACTGGTTTAAAAAAAATGGTGGCTTTACTCTATCATCAATTTAATAAATTACTTGGAAAGTCTTCCTCATATCACATCATCATGTCAGTTTTTGCCTTCTGCAAAGTAAGATTCAGTTTCCACTGTATTGACTCAAGTAAATATGTTCACACTATGGCAAAATACAGCTCACTGTAGCAGAACTCTCAGCGGGAGAATGTTGTACACTTTGGTCACAGTTACAATTTAATTTAGGGGTTTATCTGTCTGCAATGAGATTATGGGAAGGAAGCATAGGTATAGGAAGAAAATGGTGATGAGGGATTCTGATATTTGAAAATGGATGAGTTTCCAAAAAGAAGAGCATAAAACTCTCTGGATCAAATTCAGATAGAAAGCTGGCAGGTTGCCTGATTTGTAATTGCATCTTGAATTGAGCTGTAATCCTCACCACTTCTGAAAACAATAAGAAAAAGAAAATGATAAACCACATTTGTTTTCAATAGCAATATTTATTCAGCATTCCTAACAAACTATTTCCCTGATGCTTTGGTTAAGACTGGCAAGTCACAAAGTTAATGATATGTGTTGTGTAAGAAGGGAAAATAAAATAATGTATTTTGTAGGGAGGAAAAGAAAACAGTATTTTGTGGAGGGATGGAAGGAAATCCTGTATTTTGTAAAGAAAAAGGAAATTATTTGTTTGAATTTTTGTTAAGTAGAAATTCATATACTTTTTATTTTAACAAAATAACATTTTAGGTTTACAACCTATGAATATATGCTCTTCGTACACAACAGTGTGGGTTTTACACCGAGCCAAGAAGTGACTGTGACGACATTAGCTGGTCTTCCAGAGAGAGGAGCCAGTCTCACTGCGAGTGTCCTTAACCACACAGCCATCGACGTGAGGTGGGCTAAACCAAGTAAGTAAGCTTCTCATACCTATGTGAACACTTTGCGGGTTTTCAAAAGCGTATTCTTTCTTTACTATGACCCTCCCCCATGTACACATCATTTTGATAGTGAAGTGTTACCGCTAAATTTTTACCAATCACAGATTGACAGGGCTAAGTCATTGAAAACTTTAAAAGGGCCATTTTTATTAGTACCCAAATAAATTAAAAATGGACACATTAAAACTAAAATCCTGAGGCCCCTTTGCCATTCTTGAGAGGCAAACTCTCTCCTACTTTGACATTCTTCTTGGACCTCCTGCTCTCCCTCTGTCGTTTCCTTTGCATGAACTATGTAATTTCTATCCTACCAGTCAGTCGTGACAGACATGTCCATGTATTAATTAGATACAGTATGCTATTGTTCACCTTCCTTCAGAGAGCGCTGCCCTAATATCTTGTAACTCACCGCTCATTAGCAAGAACCATTTAATTGGATTGCAATAATGGAACAGATTCTTCCCAGTGGATCATCTTCAGACTGGCTACGGACAGAATTCCAGCTTGATCTAGTAAAAGAAAGCCTAGGCATCACCACTGGATCCACTTGAATAATGCAGGGTCGACCCTGGACCTGCTGGGTACACTTTTTTAATAGGCATTTGGAGGAGTTCACAGAGTGATCTAATCTGTTCCTGCAACTTTAGAAACCACAATAACTGAAATTTTACAGTTACTTGGTCAGTAGGTCATATTAACATGTTAATTTGTTGTGATCTGTTAATTTGTGATGATCCCTTATGACAAGCAGAAAAAAAAACCCTGAATCTACCATGAGAATATGTATTATATCATTCTTACAGGTATAACTTGAGATCTGGCAAGCAGTTTAATCAAAATTTATTAGAATAATACCAAATATTGAGAAATATCTGATCAGGAGAGACCCAGTTAACACATTGTATTTATGGAAGAACGCTCTGCTCACTGGGGCAATCATCTATTGGTGATATAAAAAGACAAAAAGTCACTACTATTTGGGTAATATAACCAAATGATTTTGATTCAGCCTTGAGTTTGGTTACAGCTTAAGAAGAGAGATGCTCCATTTAGGATACCTGAGTGATATCAATTGTGAATTAAAGCCAGAATGGAGGATATCAATTGTAGATTAAATTAGTAGGTTACGTTTATCTGTGTTTCCACAAAATAATCCATTTTCACATAAACAAAAAAACTATCATTCTCGGGTTTTTATAAGGCTGCAGATATCTAATGATCTGTGACACTTGCATTGGGATCTCTTAAACCATTTTTAATGGAATAATATAAGTTAATTGATGCTTATGGTTACCCTCTGAAACACGTCTGGGAAAAATACAAAGTTTTTTATTTGGGGATGTGTTTTAAGGTATATTTCCATTCATCTCCCTCTTCTCTCTACTCCACCTCACTAACTGATTCGTCTTAAAAGCCTACTCATGAAGGTAGGCTCTCCCCCCTCATCTGACATTTGAATACTTCTGTTAAGATCCGGCTGGTGAATTTCCACCAATATAGGTCTTTATGTTATAATTGCATTCCTGAAGTAAGCGTGCTTATAAAAACTGACAAACCTAATAGATCTGAAGCAGCTCACTGAAGTTTCATTACCTTGGTAATCTGAACCTCTGACCTTCGGGATGTAGGTAATGCAATCTGCTGTTATTTCCATTCATACCTTGGAAATTTTTCAGATAACTATTTGTGAGCACAAAGGTTAACTCTCAGAAGAGGGTCAGTCTTGTGAAAGCTTGTTGCATTATCATTTTCTTCTTTTGTGCAACTTGCTATCTTAAGTAAATTAACTAGTCAATCCTCTGTGAAAGGTCGCCTATTTTTTGCAATTTTAATTTTAAATTGTTGTCTTGATTGGATAGGAAAAACATGGCATACAGTCTAATACACTCAAAGGCAACAAACTATAGATTGAAAATATTTTGCAGTGGAAAATCATGTTTTAAATTTATAAATATTTGCTTATTAAAAATTACCTTCCAAAAAATACATATATATTTTTAAAAGCATGGTCTTTCTCTATTATGACCCTCCCCATGTACACATCATTTTGGTAACAAAATGTTTTCGGTAAATTTTTATCAATCACAGATTGACATGCATAAGTTACTAAAAGCTTTTGAAGGGCCAGTTTTGAACATTAGTATCACATACCTGATATGTGAGATAAAAGCATCCTTGTGTTACTTCAGTTCATTTTTGAAAGGCAGATGTCGCGAATTGGCAACACAGAGGCCATATTTCCTTCCTCCTCCAGTTTCCAGACACTGTTTTGCCTACAATATTTGAAAAAATAATATTTGCAATTATTTAAAATTATACATAAAGATGATTTGGGAATTCACTTGACAAGTCAAATGATGGGGTGAAACAATACCCACATTTCTGGAAGGAAATTATCAGCTGGAACTGGCTGCCCTTTTAGAGAGATCATGCCCTAAAAATCTGACCCAGTCCCCATTTTCCTGGTCCCAATAGACAGGAGGTGTTTATCCCTGCTTTATAGGATAATACAAAATATTTTGCCCTAAATAAAATACATCAAAGATAAATTATATTGTAATTTTAAAAAATCACAGGTTTTGTAGGAAGAAAAATACCTCACTTAAATTATTTATACAATCCTCAGAGAAGCACAATGAGATAGAAACTTGCCCTTAGTAACTTATCAAACATTATAGATAGTAAGTACCAGTTCCCAAACTCAAATTTAGGACTCACGCATCAAATTTTCTATTTCTTATGCATTTAGGCTTAACAGTCACTAGCACTTTAACAAGAAGGATTTAATAGGATCCTTTTCATTTTGACTGCTCAGTCTAAAATAGAAGGTAAAATAAGAAAATGCCCACCAAAGGGAGTACAGTGGAGAGACAGTGCCTCCTCTGAAGCTGATTCACTAAGGAAGTCAGTGGTGGCCAGAAAAGAGCAGTAAAACACTGTAGGGAGTGAGAGGGCAATGCTTTTTAGAAGAGGAAATGAAAAATCATCCAAATATTGTCCACTTTACTGTCTGTCAAGAGCTCACCCCAACCTTCAGATGTTCATATCTTGTACCATATAATCCTCCTGGTCTTGCTCTCTCCTTCCTCTTTTTTCCATCTTCCCTCTTTCTCTATTTCCTTTTTAAAAATGTTTTTGTAGAGACGTGTTCTCCTTATGTTGCTTAGGCTAGCCTCGAACTAATGGGCTCAAGTGATCCTCCCTCCTTGGCCTCCCAAAGTGCTGGAATTACAGCCATAAGTGACCATGCCCAGCCATTTGTCTATTTATCTTCCTCTACCTTCTCTCTCTCTCTTTCTTCCTATTTTCCTTCCTTCCTTACAGATACATTTATCACTTTCTGTGTCCTGAGCACTCAGTGAACTCTCTGGAAAATTCATAAGGTATGAGGGCATCATCATTAAGAGAGCAAGTTTAAAACCACAGAAAAAGCATTTGTCTCATCCTGATCTCTTAATCAGAAACTACGGGGTTTGATAGCTAGAAGAATATCTGACTTTGCCTGAATTTATCTGATTAAAGTGGCAATATCTGTAACTAATTCCGAATCTCATCTCTTCTAAAAAGCACCTACCATTGTTGCCTCATCTTGTTCCTCTGTTCTCTTTTCCCTCACTTTAATTATCAAATAGAAGAGACCACATCTGACTTTTCCATTGTCTTCCTTCTCAGTCACTTGTGCACCTGTTGTAATCTGTCTCTCTTCTCTTGTACTCTACATGGTTTTAGTTATCACATAATGACCCATTTCAAAACTCTCTTCTCGGTGCCATCCTACTGTCTTCCTCTTGTATCCAGCACTGTGAATGATCCCTTACCGACTATAATTCTTTCCCAATAATCATTACTCCCCTCTTCTCACTAACTACTTCTTCTCATCCCTGAATAAAGATGTTTCTCAAAGTTCTTTCCTGAGTCTTCCTGTCATACTCCTATTCTCTTGTTGGTGATTCCATCTATACTCAGTGTTTCAAATTCTTCTAATTACAAAAATGACAACAGCCAACACTGTATGCAGTAATCCCAGCACTTTGGGAGGCCGAGACGGGCGGATCACGAGGTCACAAGATCAAGACCATCCTGGCTAACACGGTGAAACCCCGTCTCTACTAAAAAATACCAAAAACTAGCCGGGCGAGGTGGTGGGCGCCTGTAGTCCCAGCTACTCCGGAGGCTGAGGCAGGAGAATGGCGTGAACCCGGGAGGCGGAGCTTGCAGTGAGCCAAGATCGCGCCACTGCACTCCAGCCTGGGCAGCAGAGCAAGACTCCGTCTCAAAAAATAATAATAATAATAATAATTTCAAAATAGGCTTTGGGATCAGGGATACTTAAATTTGAATCCCAGTTCCAGTATGTTTTGGCACTATGACCTAGAACTTAACCTGAGTTCCAGTTTTCTAATCTGAAATATGAGGATAATAAGAATAACTGCCCTAAAATATATTAAGGGCTAAATGAAATAATATATGTTTAACAATTTGTAATCACCTAGTATTTGTATAAAGCATTATTCTATTTCTAAAATGTGCATGGTCCTTTCCATAACATTTTATAAAATGTATAAAAGGGGAAGTCATGTCTAGTAAAAGCTTGGAAGTTGATTTTGCAAGGCTATTCAGATAAAAGCATTTCTACAGTGAGTTGAAGATGTATAAAGAATATATATTATTTTATAATTACTTGACTTGGCTAAAAGATAGAAATTTAAAAATCTAGTTAAAATGTTGAAAACTTAGGCTGGGCACTGTGGCTCATGCCTGTAATCCCAGCACTTTGGGAGGCCGAGGGGTGCAGATCATGAGGTCAGGAGATCAAGACCATCCTGGCCAACGTGGTGAAACCCCGTCTCTACTAAAAATACAAAAAGTAGCTGGGAGTGGTGGTACATGCCTGTAGTCCCAGCTACTTGGGAGGCTGAGGCAGGAGAATCGCTTGTACCCAGGAGGTGGAAGTTGCAGTGAGCTGAGATGGTGCCACTGCACTCCAGCCTGGCAATAGAGTGAGACTCTGTCTCAAAAAAAAAAAAAAAAAAAAAAAAAAGTGAAAGCTACTAATTATTGCATGGCATCCATTCTCCCCTTTTTCTTTTAGTGGTAGCCTTGTCCCTTATCTAGAAACTGCATTTACTAACCTCCCTTGCAATTAGTCATGGCCAGGTGAAATACCAGTGGAATGTGTTTGCGTCGATAGAAAGTGAAAGACAATGTGCGTCTTTTTGGGTGTTTTATTAGCCAGGAAACATTGTGTGTGTGCCTACTTGTTCTATTTAGCCCTTCCCCTGGACTGGAATGTGGACATGATCATGTTCTTAGTTTCAGCTATGCAGTCGTGTACAACACCCAAAGAGATCCAAAATACACATAAGAGAAAAAGACCCTGGGTAGTTAAGTGACCACATGGAGCACAGTCTGTTTCAATCACTTTGAAGCTATTACATGAGATACAAATTAACATGGATTTTATTTAAGCTATTGTATTTTGGAGATTTTAGGTTTCACCAGTTTCACTAACTAACTCATTCCCTGTTTGCCCATATCAATTTACTTTAAAAGTAGAAATTAGCTATCCTGTTTTTGTAACTAAATATAAAATGATGAATAATTAATACATCTATTATACTATCTCCTTTAAATACAGTTTTCTCTGGCAGGCCCCTGATAGAAGCTGGAACACTATGAGAGCCTAAAGGAGCTCTGGAGTTTCCAAAGTGCAGGTGTTTTGTTTTGACAGATGCGTAAACTAGAGAGAAGACAAGAGATATGTTGCTCAGAAAACTAAGGAGGCTGACTCGAAGGATTATTACCCAAGAAGATAATCTTTCCACTTCATGTCAGCAGTAGTACCCTCAGGCAGAGTAAAGAATTTTCTCGAGAAGCAGTTTTGATAAGCTCAAATTTTCTAAGAACTATTTAGTTGGTGACACAGAGCCCTGCACCATAGAACTTGGAAAATTGATCTCTAATTTGGATAATCTGTGAGCAAGATCAAGCCTTCCATCATAAAATCAGCTTAACAAGGTCCCTCCAGGTTTTTACGTTTGAGCAAAATTACCTTCCAAAATGAGCCTGCTAATGTGAGATGTCTGAAGAATTTAGTCCTAGACAAATAAATTAAGAGATCTAATAAATGACATGATTTACTATAATTGAGCTGAATCTGTACCACAAACTTTTTTGTAAAGTGTCATATAATGTTAGACTTTGAAGCCCATAGTGTCTCTGTCTTAACTCAAATTTGCCACTGGAGCACATAAACAGCAATAAAGTGATTCTGATTTTTAAATAAGCATGGCCGTGTGCCCATAAAACTTTATTTTGGACATTGAGATTTGATTTTCATATATTAGGTTGGCACAAAAGTAATTGTGGTTTTTGCCATTGAAGTAATGGCGAAAACCACAACTACTTTGCACCAACCTAATAATATTCACGTCATGAAGTACTTTTTTTTCTTATGATTTTTCCCCCAACCAAATAAATGTAGAAACCATTTTTACCTTTCAAGTGGTGGGCCATACTAAGCCAAAGGCCAGAGTTAGTTCATGTACCATAGTTTGCTGAAAAAAATATCTAGAAGACATGAGTGACATTGATAATCGTCTTAGTCTGTGTTGCTATAACAGAATACCTGAGGCTGCGAAATTAATGAGGAAAAGAGTTTTGCTTAGCTCATGATTCTGCAGATTGCACAAGAAGCATGACTGTAGTATTTACTTGGTTTCTGGTGAGGGCTTTTGTGATGCATCAAAACATAACAAAGAAGATCAAAAGGTGAGTGAACGTGTGCAAAGATGCAAAATACGAGGGATGCCCTGGCTTTCTAAAAACCCACTCTTAAGGGAATTACTTCATTTCCTCAAAAACTAACCCAGCCTTTCCAGAGCAAGACACCAAGCCATTCATGAGAATCTGGCCCCATGAACCAAACACCTCCAACTAGGCCTCATCATCCAAAACTAGTGCATTGGGGTTCACATGAGGTTTGGTAGTGATATAAACCCTGATCCCCCTTTGCTGGGAACCATGGCAATAATTTAAGGCCATGTAAGAAGCATAATCTAATTGCTGTTGCAGGATAACTTTCAACTAGCCCCTCTGTTATGGACTAAAGCCCTAATTCTCAGTGTAGCTGTGTTTGGAGATGGGGCCTCTAAAGAAATACAGTCATCCCTTAGTATATGCAGGGGATTGGTTCCAGGACTGCCTGCTGAGTATACCAAAGCTGTGCATACTCAAGTCCAGCAATCAGCTGTGCAGAATCCATGTATATGAAAAGTTGGCCCTCTACACGGGTTTTGCATGGGAGAATATTATTATTATTATTATTATTATTATTATTATTATTATTATTTTTGGAGATCGAGTCTCACTCTGTCACCCAGGCTGGAGTGCAGTGGTCTGATCTCGGCTCACTGCAACCTCTGCCTCCTGGGTTCAAGCAATTCTCCTGCCTCAGCCTCCCAAGTAGCTGGCACTACAGGCACGTGCCACTATACCTCACTACTTTTTTGTATTTTTAGTAGTGACTGGGTTTCACCATGTTAGCCAGGATGGTCTCAATCTCCTGACTACGTGATCCGCCCGCCTCAGCCTCCCAAAGTGCTGGAATTACAGGTGAGAGCCACTGTGCCAGCTGAGAATACTATATTTTCAATTCTTGTTTGGTTGAAAAAAGTCCCCTTATAAATGGACCCAAGCAGTTCACACCTGTGTTGTTGTGTTGTTCAAAGGTCAACTGTAATTAAGGTTAAATGAGATGATAAGAATGGGACCTTGATTTCAGAAGTTAGCACACAGGCTCGCTTGCTCTTTCTCTCTGTCTCTCCCCCAGCCTCTTCTCTCCCTTTCTCTGATCACATAGGAAAGGCCATGAGAAAACTCAGCGGCTAGAAAGTAGCTCTCCAGAAGCCAGGGAAAGAGCCCTCAGTGGAAACCAAATTTGCTGGCACCTTGATCACGAACCTCTAGCCTCCAGATTGTGAGAAGTAAGTTTCTGTTGTTCAAGCCACCCAGCCTGTAGTATTTTCTTAAGGCAACCTGAGCAGACTACTACATATCTAACTACTGTTAAAATTATTTGGGAATTCATTATAAAGGAGAGGAACCTATTCTACATTTGAGAATTTGCTCCATCTAAGTCAAATGTCTGACCAAGCATTGGAGACTGCAACTAAAAATAACATCTAATAGCTTTCAGCTCAGTGAGATTGTAATAGTTTGTTCTCACATTGCTATATGGAAATACACAAGACTGAATAATTTATAAAGGAAAAAGATTTAATTACAGTTCTGCGTGGCTGGGAAGTCCTCAGGAAACTTACGATCATGGCAAAAGGGGAAGAAGAGACAGGCGAGATAGGTGAGAGAGAGAAGGCACCCATAGGAGGAACTGTCAAACACTTACAAAACCATCAGATCTTGCGAGAACTCACTCACTATCATGAGAACAGTGTGGCGGTTCTCTCTATGATCCAGTCACCTCCCACCAGGACCTGCCCTTGACACATGCAGATTATGGGGATTACAATTCAAGATGAGATTTGGGTGGGAACACGGGACCTAACTATATCAGAGATTAACTTGATATTCCTCCAGGTAGGGCAATACCTACTCAGATAAATTTATGTGGTCCACACAAAATATGTGTTATACATAACAGGATTAGAATATCTGAGAAAATGTATCCCAATATACACATATTTATCATAATCTCACAGGAAATCCCCATTCCTTTCTATTGCATCAAATGCAAGCGAGTACAAGCCTTAACTCCATATTATATAACTCTAACTCAAACATTCACATTTTAATTTTTAAGTTCACCTAGTTGCCACAGAAACACTTGAGAGATAACAAAATCCTAAGCCCCACCAACCATCTGAGTGGATCCCCACTTGGCCAAGGGGACCCCAGAGCAACCTTGAAAACTGAGTTCTTGGCTACAATGGGATGGGAAGTCAGACACCCCTCCCTTACTATACGCCATTAGGCTTACTTCCCTAAGCACTAAACAGAAACCAGCCGTTTCAAAAGATTCCATCACTGATTTCAAGCAACCATCTGATGCTGCCTTTCTTCTACTAGCTGATAAGAGACCTCTGGCCACAGAGTTGTCATAGTCAGTCTATGGAGAATGTGCAGTAAGGGTTTTCATGTCCTCTTCTTCACTGCTTGATGTCAGAGGGCTGAAAACTGCACCCTCAGATCGTGCTAATGCTGCAATTTTTGTATGTAGGACCCACCAGGGGATGTGAAACTCAATTGCACATGTGCATGTTTCGCCTTTCATAAATACTCATGACTCCTCCTGGGGCTTATTGAATATACATATTCAATATTCAATATATTCAGTCACTCCACTCAGCATAAATTCCTGTTCCCTTTGCTCCTCCCTTGAAGTATCTGTTTCTGGCTTCTGGCTGAAGGCTGCCATATGCTTCCCAGGCTGTCAGAATGTCCATCCTGCAGGCTGCAGCCCTTTATGAAAAATGAAGCTCTCCTTTTCCAATTTATGAACCTCTTCTCTTGACACACTTCAAATTCAAGAAGTCTCAAATGAAACAAGTTTCAAAATATCATCCCATAACTCCATATTTTCTATCTTATTTAATGGGATTCACCCAGAAACCAAAACCAAAAATCTAAGCTATAGCTGTATCTCTTCTTTATTACTTTTTATTTTTATTTATTTATTTATTTATTTATTTGTATGTGAATAAGTTCTTTAGTGGTGATTTCTGAGATTGTGGTGCACCCATCACCCAAGCAGTGTACACTGTACCCAATGGATAGTCTTTTATTCATCACCCCACTTCCACCCTTTTCCCTCGAGTGCCCAAAATCCATTGTATCATTCTTATGCCTTTGCATCCTCATAGCTTAGCTCTCACTTATGAGTGAGAACATATGATGTTTGGTTTTTCATTCCTAAGTTACTTCACTTAGAATAATGGTCTCCAGTTCCATCCAAGTTTCTGCAAATACCATTATTTTGTTCCTTTGTATGGCTGAGTAGTATTCCATGGCACATATCTAGCTAGCTAGCTAGCTAGCTAGCTATTCATATATATACATATATAGTAGTATTCCATGGTGCATATATATATATAATATTTATGTATATATATACACACACACACATGCACACACACACATACACATGCATACACATACATACCAAATTTTCTTTATCCACTCACTGATTGATGGGCATTTAGGCTGGTTCCATGTTTTTGTAATTGTGAATTGTGCTGCTATACACATGCATGTGTAAGAGTCTTTTCATTTAATGACTTATTTTCCTCTTAGTAGATACCCAGGAGTAGGATTGATGAATCAAATGGTAAATCTACTTTTAGTTATTTAAGAAATCTCCACACTATTTTCCATAGTGGTTGTACTAGTTTACATTCCCACCAACACTGTAAAAGTGTTTCTTTTGCATCACATCTATGCCAAGGTCTATTATTTTCTGATTTTTTGATTATGGCCATTCTTGCAGGAGTAAGGAGGTATCACATTGTGGTTTTGATATGTGTTTCCCTGATCATTAGTGATGTTGAGTATTTTTCCATATGTTTGTTGGCCATTTGCATGTTTGTTGGCCATTCTTCTTTTGAGAATTGTCTATTCATGTCTTTAGCCCACTTTTTGATGGGATTGTTTGTTTTTTCCTTGCTCAGTTGCTTGAGTTGCTTGTGGATTCTGAATATTAGTCCTTTGTCAGAAGTATAGATTTTTAAGATTTTCTCTCACTCTGTGGGTTGCCTATGTACTCTGCTGGTTATTTCTTTTGCTGTACTGAAGCCTTTTAGTTTAATTAAATTCCATCTATTTATCTTTGTTTTTGTTTCATATGCTTTTGGGTTCTTTGTCATAAAGTCTTTGCCTAAACCTAAGTCTAGAAGGTTTTTTCCACTGTTATCTTCTAGAATTTTTATGGTTTCAGCTTTTAGATTTAAGCCTTTTTCCATTTTGAGTTGATTTTTGCATTAGGTGAGAGATGAGGATCCAGTTTCGTTCTCCTACATGTGGCTTGCAAATTATGCCAGCACCATTTGTTGAATAGGGTGTCCTTTACCCACTTTATGTTTTTGTTTGCTTTGTCAAAGATCACTTGGCTGTAAATATTTGGCTTTATTTCTGGGTTCTCTATTCTGTTTCATTGGTCTATATGCCTAATTTTATACCAGTACCACACCGTTTTGGTGACTATGGCCTTATTGCATAGTTTGAAGTCAGGTAATGTGATGCCTCCAGATTTGTCCTTTTAACTTAATCTTACTTTGACTATGTGGGCTCTTTTTTTGGTTACATATGAATTTTAGGATTTTTTTTCTAGTTCTGTGAAGAATGATGGTGACATTTTGATGGGAATTGTGTTGAAATTGCAGATTGCTTTTAGCAGTGTGATCATTTTCACAATATTGATTCTACCCATCCATGCATATGGGATGTGTTTCCATTTGTGTCATCTATGGTTTCTTTCAGCAGTGTTTTATAGTTTTTCTTATAGAGGTCTTTTACCTCCTTGGTTAGGTGGGTTCCTAAGTGTTTTACTTTTTATTTTTGCAGCTATTGTAAAAGAAGTTAAGTTATTGATTTGATTCTCAGCTTGGTAGCTCTTTCTGTATAGCAGTGCTACTGATTTGTGAACATTGATTTTGTATCCTGAAACTTTGCTGAATTTATTTAACAGTTTTAGGAGCTTTTTGGATGACTCTTTAGGGTTTTCCAGGTACACAATCATATCATCAGAAAACAGCAACGGTTTGAGTTCTCTTTACTGATTTGGATGCCCTTTAGTTCTTTCTCTTGTCTGATTGCTTTGGTTAGGACTTACAGTACTATTGATATAGGAGTTAAATAGAAATTATTTAGGCAGATAGTGAGGGTAAGAGAGTCCTCAGTAAGGTTTTCCTTTTAATGAAAAGCAGCCCCTAAATTATTTCTTTTTTAACAAAGAGCAACCTGATAAGTTGAGCTGCAGACATAGATAAGCAAGCTGGAAGCTTGCATGGGTGAATGCCAGCAGCTGCACCAATAGAAAAAGGCTACCTGGGGGCTAGGCATGTTGAACATAGTGGCTAGGCATGTTGAACATAGTGGCTCCATCTGCCCTTTTCTTTGTCAACCACATGTACAGTAAGGAATAGACAACATGGCACTGGCCAGGTAGAGAACACAACTGCATAATAAAAGATTAGGATGGGGTGGCCAGGTTATTTGCGCACTGTATAAATGGCACACCTTGTCCAACCAATCTTTAGACCCTATGTAAATCAGGCACTACCTCTTCAAGCAAGTCTATAAAGCTCCATGCACTTTGCTGTGGACTGGAAGACCCACTTGGGAGCCCTTCTCTCTCTGCAGGAGAGAAAGCTATTCTCTTTTTCTCTTTCTTTTGCCTATTGAACCTCCACTCTTAAACTCATATGTGTCTGCATCTGATTTCCATGGCACGAGACAACGAATGTTGGATGTTTACCCCAATGATTCTGCTTCACTGTGTTGAATAGAAGTGGTGAAAGTAGGCATCTTTGTCTTGTTCCAGTTCTCAGGGGGAATGCTTTTGATATGGTTTGGCTGTATCCCTACCCAACTCTCATCCTGAATTGTAGCTCCCATAATGCCCACATGTGGGAGGGACCCAGTGGGAGCTAAGTGAATCATGGGGTGGGTCTTTCCTATGCTATTCTCATGATAGTGAATAAGTCTAACAAGATCTGATGGTTTCATAAAAGGAAGTTTCCCTGTATGGCTCTCTTTTCTTGTCCACTGCCATGTGAGATGTGTCTTTCACCTTCTACCACGAGTATGAGGCCTCTCCAGCCATGTGGAACTATGAGTCCATTAAACCTTTCTTTTGTAAATTGCCCAATCTCCAGTATGTCTTTATCAGCAGCATGGGAGCAGACTAATACAGTAAGTTGGTACCAGTAGAATGCGGCACTGTTGAAAAGATACCCAAAAATGTGAAAAAAACTTTGGAATTGGGTAACAGGTAGAGGTTGGAACAGTTTGGAGGACTGAGAAGAAGACAGGAAAATGTGGGAAAGTTTGGAACTCCCTAAAGACTTGTTGAATGGCTTTGACCAAAATGCTAATAATGATATGGACAATGAAATTGAATCTGAGGTGGTCTCAGATGGAGATGAGGAATTTGTTGGGAACTGGAACAAAGGTGACTCTTGTTATGTTTTAGCAAAGAGACTGGCAGCATTTTGACCCTGCACTAGAGATTTGTGGAACGTTGAACTTGAGAGAGATGATTTAGGATATCTGACAGAAGAAATTTCTGAGCAGCAAAGTGTTCAAGAGGTGACTTGGGTGCTGTTAAAGGCATTCAGTTTTATAAATGAAGCAGAGCACAAACGTTTGGAAAATTTGCAGCCTGACAATGTGATAGCAAAGAAAATCCCACTTTCTGAAAAGAAATTTAAGCCAGCTGCAGAAATGTACATAATTTACATAAATAATGAGACACTAATCCCCAAGACAGTGGGGAAAATGTCTCCAGGGCATGGTCTTCATGACAGCTGCAACCATCACAGGCCCAGGGGCCTAGGAGGAAAAAGTGGTACTGTGGGCCAGGCACGGGGTTCCCATGCTGTGTGCAGCCTAGGGACTTGGGCCCTGTGTCCCAGTGGCTCCAGCCATGGCTGAAAGGGGCCAGTGTAGAGCTTGGGCCATGGCTTCAAAGGGTGCAACCCCCAAGACTTGGCAGCTTCCACATGGTGTTGAGCCTACCAGTGCCCAAAAGTCAGGAATTGAGGTTTGGGAACCTCCACCTAGATTTCAGAGGATGTATGGAAACACCTGGATATCCAGAAAGAAGTTTGCTGCAGGGGCAGGCATTCATAGAAAACCTCTGCGGGGGCTGCGCAGAGAGGAAATGTGGGGTGGGTGCCTCCACACACAGTCCCCACTGGGGCACTGCCCAGTGCTGCTGTGAGAAGAGGGCCACTGTCCTCTAAACCCTAGAATAGTAGATCCACTAACAGCATGCACTGTGCACCTGGAAAGGCACAGACAATGCTATTCTGTGAAAGCAGCCAGGAGGGAGGCTGTACCCTGCAAAGTCACAGGGGCAGAGCTTCCCAAGACCATGGGAACCCACCTCTTGCATCAGCATGAGCTGGATGTGAGACATGGAATCAAAAGAGATCATTTTGGAGCTTTAATATTTGACTGCTCTGCTTGATTTTGGACTTGCATGGGGCCTGTAGCCATTTTGTTTTGGCCCATTTCTCCATTTGGAACAGGTGTATTTACCCAATGCCTGTAACCCCATGTTTCTAGGAAATAACTAACTTGCTTTTGATTTTACAGGCTCATAGGTGGCAGGGACTTGCCTTGTCTTAGATGAGACTTTGGACTGTGGACTTTTTAGTTAATGCTGAAATGAGTTAAGACTCTGGGAGACTGTTGAAAAGGCATGATTGGCTTTGAAATGTAAAGACATGAGATTTGGGAGGGACCAGGGCAGGATGATATGGTTTGGTTGTGTCCCCACCTAAATCCATCTTGAATTGTAGCTCGTAGAATTCCCAAGTGTTGTTGGGGAGACCCAGCAGGAGATAATGGAATCATAGGGGTGGGTCTTTTCCATGCTATTCTTGTGACAGTGAATAAGTATGATGGGATCAGAGGTTTTATAATGGGGAGTTTCCCTCTTGTCTGCCACCATGTGAGATGTGCCTTTCACCTTCTACCATGATTTTGGGGCCTCCCCAGCAATGTGGAACTGCGTGAGTCCATTAAACCTCTTTCTTTTGTAAATTGCCCAATCTTGGGTATGTCTTTATCAGCAGCATGAGAATAGACTAATACAGCTTTCAACCTTTCCCCATTCAGTATAATGTTAGCTGCGGTTTTGTCATAGATGGCTTTCATTACATTAAATTATGCCCTTTCTATGCTGATTTTGCTGAGGGTTTTAATTATAAGGGGATGCTGGATTTTATCAAAGGCTTTCTCTGCATCAGTTGAGATGATCGTGTGATTTTTGTTTTTAATTCTGTTTATGTGTTGTGTCACATTTATTGACTTGCAAATGTTAAACCATCCCTGCATCCCTGGTATGAAACCTACTTGATCATGGTGAATTGTCTTTTTGATAATTGCTGCTGGATTTGGATAGCTAGTGTTTTGTTAAGGATTTCTGCATCTATGTTCATCAGGGATATTGATGTGTAGTTTTCTTTTTTTGTCATGTCCTTTCCTGTTTTTAGTATTAGGATGATATTGGCTTCATAGAATGACGTAGGGAGTATTTCTTCTTTCTATATCTTTTGGAATAGTGTCAATATGATTGGTACCAATTCTTCTTTGAATGTCTGATATAATTCAGCTGTTAATCTGTCTGTTCCAGGACTTTTTTTGTTGGTAACTTTATCATTACCATTTCAATCTCACTGCTTGTTATTGGTCTGTTCAGAGTTTCTCTTACTTCCTGGTTTAATCTAGGAGAGTTTTATATTTCCAGGATTTTATCTATTTCCTCTAGGTTTTCTAGTTTATTTGCATAAAGGTGTTCAAGTAGCCTTGAATGATCTTTTGCATTTCTGTGGTATCAGTTGAAATATCTCCTGTTTTGTTTCTAATTGAGCTTATTTGTATATTCTCTCTTCTTTTCTTGGTTAATCTTCCTAAATGGTCTATCAATTGTATTTGTATTTTCCAAGAACCAGTTCTTTATTTCATTTATCTTTTGTATTGTTGTGTTTGCATGTTTAAATTGCATTTAGTTCTGCTTTGATCTTGGTTATTTCTTTTCTTCTGCTGGGCTTGGATTTGATTTGTTCTTGTTTCTCTAGTTCCTTGAGGTGTGACCTTAGATTGTATATTTGTGCTCTTTCAGATTTTTGATATAGGCATTTAAGGCTATGAACTTTCCTCTTAACACTGCTTTTGTTGTATCCAAGAAGTTTTGACAGGCTGTGTCATTATTATCATTCAGTTCAAAGAATTTTTAATTTTCATCTTGATTTCATTGTTGACTCAGTGATCATTCAGGAGCAGATTATTTAATTTCCATGTATTTGCATCATTTTGAGGGTTCTTATTGGAATTGATTTCCAATTTTATTCCACTGTGGTCTGAAAGAGGACTTGATATAATTTTAATTTTCTTAAATTTGTTGAGACTTGCTTTGTGGCTTATCATACAGACTATCTTGGAGAATGTTCCATGTGCTGATGAATAGAATGTATATTCTGCAGTTTTGGGGTAGAATGTTTTATGAATATTTGTTAAGTCTATTTGTTCTAGGGTATAGTTTAAGTCCATTTGTTTCTTTGTGGACCTTCTGTCTTGATGACCTGTCTAGTACTGTCAGTGGAGTATTGAAGTCCCCCACTATTACTGTGTTGCCCTTTTTAAACTCCTATGTGTCAGTTAAAGACAGGCTTTTTCCATCTAGTGAATCCACCATTCCCCAGGGCCTTAGAGTCCTACCTTAGATGGGAAAACTAGACCATCAGAGATGGCCAATTGCTCCTTCATATTTCAGTCCAGATGCATGGGGCCCAGAAAATGTAGTCCAATTATTTGACAAGAAGAGAAAAACGGTGGTATTGGGGAGTTCTAGAAATCTTTGCCTTCAGATTACAGAAGATAGCTTTTATCTTCTGTACTATATTTTAAAGTTTAAATGGTATTGATGATATTGTTAGCAATGTCTTTATTTTTTCATGCCATTCTATTTTATGTATAACAAAGAACTTTACTGTTACTTTTCTTGCCTTTCTCATCTGCTGTTTTCAATGTTCAGTTTGTTATTGTTGTTGTTATAATTTTTTTACACAACTATCTTCTCTAAATAGCTTCAGTACTTATCAGCAATTCTTAAACTTTCCCAGCCTTGAGTTCTGGATCTTGATTAATCTTTCTGTCTTCTGAAGAAGATTATTGGATGGTTTTGTCATGAAACTTAAAAAAAAATTAATTAGTTTTATGTTCTCTAAATGTTTGGTGATATAAGAAAGTATTTCTCTCATCTTTACACATTCTCCTAACTTTTGCCTAAGTAAGAAAGTATGTCTGTTGTTTTTACACATAAGTAACCATTTAAATGTGTATAAAATTCTTGGATTAAACTATTTCTCATCAAAACTTGTTGAAATTGTTACATTGTCTTTCAACATTTGACATTCCACATGAGAAGTCTGAAACTTATCTGATTTTTTCGTCCTTTATAAATGTTCCTAATTTTTGGTTTACCTTTAAAATATTGCAATATTCCATGATATGTCTATGTTTGGATATATTGTGATTATCTTGGAGAAAACTATATTAGTCTATTCAGTTTGTAGACATAAGTCATTTTGGGTAAGGTTTAATGGGGCATTTCATAGCCATAATTATTTATTACATTTATTTTTAAGGTAATTAGATTTTTTCTGTTCTTGATGTCTATAATTTTGACTTTCACTGATTTCCTGGTCATTTTCCTGTTAATTCTTTGATATTGTGCATTTTTAACTCTGCTTATTTCTGCTTTCAATGTACGTTTCAATTCTGCCATTGCTTTATATGTTTCATTGCTTTCCTTTCCTATTTAAGGCAGACCCCTTTACATCTCTGTCTTTGTGGGTCTCTTTTTATGATTCCACAAACATACTTCATAGAGGCTTCTTTTTCATAAAGTCATGTCCCTTTTCATTTTTGGTACACCATGCAAATGTTTTATAAAACCTCCATACCATTCTCATAGAAGTAATGTACACAAAACTTCTGCCTTGGAAGTTTCTAGACAAGGTTTCCCTTGTCTTATGGTAGGAAGAAGCCTTATAACTTATGTTTTTCTATTTAAAAAAGGAGAGATACATTCAGGTCCAGCTTTTCTCAATAGATAGGGAGGGTGAAATTTACTTGCCTCTTCATTCCAGCTGTTTCCATGTTAATAGCCTTCCTCTGTCAGAGGTAAAATCAAGGTCATCAGCCTTTAATTTTGTGCTGGTCTATTGAACTGAGGATGTATCTTCTTTTTCTTAGATGGTTCACTGACTTAGGAAGAGTGCATCGAAGTTTAAAGACCTTATTTGAGCAATGAAAAAGATGCTCTTATGCATGTACTGCTCCCAGAACTTCTCATGTAATATCCAGGAATATGTATAAAATTATATGTGTTTCTACATTTTTCTATGTTTTGGATTCCCAAGTGTAACATCCATATGAGTGGAGAAACAAGTGTTGAAGCAAATGGTGGAAAGAGGAAGAATAGGCCAGAAATCTGGTACTTGTTTTCCAGAAATGCTGCCTGTTTCTGAGCTCCACAGCCTCCATAGCATGCAGTAAGACATAAACAATAGAATGGAATCACCATCTTTTCCTGTTGTTCTAGGTTCTGTTCTGTTTTAGAGGGGTTGACATATGGTGCATGGCTAAGAAGGGACATTTAATGGGGTCTCATCCATTGACATATGATCTTTCTTGTCTTGAACTTGTGCTAGTGGAAATGTATTTAATGTATCTACAAAGGTATATTAATTGGAACTGGATAGTGCAGATAACAGACAAATTTAATAACTCAAGTGAAATTAATTTATATATGTAAGTAAAGTTTGAAAGCATTTCATTAATATTGTATCTTTAGGGCTTGACTTTATAATCAGCCTGCTCACTTAACAAACTAAAATTCAACATAAACTACAAATCTAGTACACTTTGCATTATACCATAGCAGCCACAAATTAATGAGTAATAAATAATGCTGTGAGCCAGTAGAAAATGATGATAGTAACAGAAGAAACATTTGCACTCACTATAACCATGGCTTTGCTGTACTTGATGAATATTATCATTCAGGAAAATTTTAAGGGATTTTAATAGTCAGTTCCTGCCAGTGATCAATAATGACCTCATTATTGCATGTGCTTACATTTTTGTGACATCAGAGGAAAGAAACATTGCAAAACCCAGAATTTTCCAAATTAATTGCTAAAGGTCTTCCAGTACAAACTCTTCCAACTACACTGGCACATCAAACCCTTTTAACTAGTTCTAGAGCTAAAGTGAAAGCAGTAGTGTATTTAGGAAAAAGAAAAAGAAAAACCTAGTATTCAGTTTTTAAGCAAAATCACCAAGACTTTAATGTAAACAGGTCCTTTAAAGAAACATACTATTCTCAAAGCTGTATCACTTTATATGGCCATATACTGGGATCTCACATATAAATGAATATATATAAGGAGAAATGCCACTTTTTCCTCCCCACTCTTGGACTAATGCTGTTTAACTTTTTTTTTTTTTTTTTCCCCCTGAGACATGGTCTCATTATGTTGTCCAGCCTGGAGTACAGTGGCACACTCTCAGCTCACCACAACCTCTGCCTCCTGAGCTCAAACCATCCTACTGCCTCAGCTTCCTGAGTAGCTGGGACTACAGGTGTGTGCCATCACGCCTGGTTAGTTTTTGTATTTCACGGAGAGATGGGGTATTGCCATGTTTCCCAGGCTGGTCTCAAACTCCTGAGCTCAAGTGATCTGCCTGTCTCAGCCTCGTAAAGTGCTAGGATTACAAGTGTGAGCCACTGTGCCCAGCCTGAGTAATTTTTGATGCATAATTTGACATGAAATTTCAGAAGGCCGGTAAGCCAACACTCCACCCCCATCCTAAAAAACGAAGGTAATCATTTCTGTTTAAAAGCCTCTGAAAATAATATTGATGTAAGTAGAGCAACATATAACTTCCTACCTAAGAAAATATAGCTGTTTTCATGTTGTCTCGTTAAAGAATCATTGTGGGCAGATAATGAGAAGCAGAGCCTAAGGAAAAGAATGGATAAATTGAGAGAAAGAGGAGACAAAATAATAGACTGGTCTTTGAAAGGATAAGCGTTGAAGAATTGATGAGTTATATTTGCAAGACAGTTAGTGATTGATTTTCGTATCTTTTAAAGGCTTGTCTACATTACAGAAACACATTGGACTAGAAGAGAAGGATGAGAGCCCTGATAAAAATTTAAGTATTATCCTGAGCCAGTCCTTAAGGGGAGCATGCTATGTAGCCCTGTTACATTGACAGTGTACATAAAGGATATCTATCTAAGCATCCTTCTAGGTATCATTTAGCAAATGTTGTTAGCAAGTTAAAAAATTGTGTCTAGGATCTGTGTCAGGAAATGCCTTTATTTGTATTAGCCTAGTCTTCTCTCTAGGATTATGTTACTTATGAGCGGAAGTTGTTCCACGTATTGTATACTTTTGTTTTCGTCTTAGTTCCCTTTCATAAGTGTTATATCAAAGTTCTGATGATTCATTGAATAATTATAAGTTGCAAAATTAAAATATTTAAAGGAAATTAAAAAGTTAATGCGATTTTTTATAAGACTCATATTCCTATATAAGACTGCAATTAATTATGGGATTGGGCAAAAATGCAAATTATTAAAAAACAAAAACTATCCAGGTGCGGTTGTTCATACCTGTAATCCCAACACTTTGGGAGGCTGAAGTGGGAGAATCACTTGAAGCCAGAAGTTTGAGACCAGTCTGGGAAACATAGCAAGACCCTGTGTCTACAAAAAAACTGATAAAAATTAACTAGTGTGATGGCCTGAGCCTGTAATCCCAGCTACTTGGAAGGCTGAAGCAGGAGGATCATTTGAGCCCAAGACGTCAAGGCTGCCATGAGCCAAGATTGCACCACTGCACTCCAATCTGGGTGACAGAGCGAGACTGTCTCAAAACTAAATAAATAAAGTAAAAACTCTCACCACTAGCACCACCAAAAAGGAGATCCCATAAGCTTTTTTAACATTTCCAAAACAAGGCTCTCTAAGCTTCTTTTTTTCTCATTCTAGAAAGCTAATGATAGAATTTTTTTTTTCCCCTGAAACCCTCAGCTACATTCACTGTGTCCTAAATTTATTGTTGACAGCTATTCAAGACCTACAAGGTGAAGTTGAATTTTATACACTTGTTTGGAGTTCTGCTACCTCAAACGACTCTCTAAAAATCTTGCCAGATGTAAACTCTCATGTCATTGGCCACCTAAAGCCAAACACAGAGTATTGGATCTTTATCTCTGTCTTCAATGGAGTCCACAGCATCAACAGTGCAGGACTTCACGCAACCACTTGCGATGGGGGTGAGTCCAGATTCTAAAGGATATTTGCTTCAGAGATGTGAGTGAAATTGATTGATTCTTGCTGGGGTTGAGATCAGTCATCCCTCCATTATAAAATTTCCGGTGTAGGAGGGAGGCGGGTGGGGGCTGAAATACTTAAGTGCTCACTGTCGTCAGTAATAGATCAATAAGCAGTCCCATTGAGACAGAAGCACAAGCTCTAATAATGAGATATCAGCCCAGTTTGTTCCTGTTCTTTTCAGTGTATACTTATTTTAGAGCTGAGTTCACATCAATAAATGGTGACATTTAGAAACATTTTTTTAAAGATTTGCCCTCAGAAGCAGTATGTTTTTCAAAACGACAGCCAAACACAGTGAGAGCCCTCCCTGAGTCACCAGAAATGGTAGGTGGAAGTTCAGCCCCTGAGAAAAATTGCCTATGACTCATTTCTAAGCCAGTTAGCAAGGGGGAGGAAGCAAGGGAAGCAACTTGTGAATCTGAAATGTGTTTGGAATGGTCTTTCTAATCTTTTTGGCTTTATAAAGTCTCATTATAAACATTATAATATCATTACCTCCCAAGCAAGTGTTCCAGGTCATTAGCAGAGCTCTTTAAGTGTGGAACCCATTTCCCTTTGTGGTGCCAAAGGTCGGCACCTTTTGTTTATAAAATAGGGTAGATCACAAGGACAATTCTTCAACTAGTTAAGATGGGTTCTTATGATAAAAATAGGTCTTTGCATAGTTATTTCTGACATGCTTGAATAATTATGTAATTTAACGCTAAGCAAGATTTTTTTCTTATGTTAGATTTCATCATTACCTATGATAATCAACATTCAAAACCATTTACATAATGACAATATTGCATTATTGCTTCATATTGCTTGAGTTACAAGCTAGTAACATCAAATTATTTTTCACGTTCCACCAGCCTCATTGTATTTGAGTTTTATTTTTTGCTTAAGGAGCAAATTTTATTTCCTTCCCTCCCTCCCCTGCACCTTGAAGGTATAGAGTGAAGGCACGGAAAAAAGACAAAAAATAGATATGTGTTAGTGGTGCAGATGGGTGAATAATTTATCATCATATCCCACTGGTCACATAGTATTGAAGATTAGCACTATGCTGGTGGTATAAAGCATTTTACCACCAATTCTTATGGTTTCTAACTGAGAGTATAATAAGCCAATTTACAGAGGACTACAGACTGTGATAACTTCATCAGCGAAAAGCAGATAAGCAACGAACCCTTTGCTAAACCTAAATACTAATCTGCATTTAGCTTAACATGTGCTTTTTCAGAGACAGCTGGAGTTTATTCAGTTTCTTCCTTTAATTCTAGAGCCTCAGGGCATGCTTCCTCCAGAGGTTGTCATCATCAACAGTACAGCTGTACGTGTCATCTGGACATCTCCTTCAAACCCAAATGGTGTTGTCACTGAGTATTCTATCTATGTAAATAATAAGCTCTACAAGACTGGAATGAATATGCCTGGGTCGTTTATTCTGAGAGACCTGTCTCCCTTCACTGTCTATGACATTCAGGTTAGAATATTGCTTTTTGATGGTTAAGCTTATGGATATGTTAAATAAAACGTGCCAGGCTATGTCTTCAAGTGGATATCTTCTGTCTTGGTTACAGATTATTTCTTTGGTGGGGAAGGGAAAAGAGAGAAGGGAAATTGATCAGAATTAAATCTGTGTGCTGTAGGCAAACATGTGAGTCTCTGGAGAGAAGATAATGATAATACAGAAAACGATGGTGATGAGGATGGTGATGAAATTCTCACTGGCAAAATGAAGCTAATCATGTATTCTAAATAAATCTTGCTGAGCAGTTTACCTTTTCCCTGGATCTTTTACTGAAATCAAAATCAGAATCAGTTTATAAATGTGGAGATTTTTTTTCTCTTCCCATTTCTCCTATTTACTAATTTAATATCTCCAGAGAAGTTATGAAACTTCACTTGGTTTCAAATTCCTCTTTTGTAAGGGCAATGGACTAGATGACTTAACACATTCTAGCCACCTCTAACATTCTGTGATTCTGAATGCAACAGGAAGACATAAATAAAAAATATAGCAGACAAAAAGTATTAAAAGGTTTTATCTGAAGATGAAATAAATATATTTATTCATCACTCAAAAACTGTTCAATGTTCTCCGCATATGTGAGAGTAATTGTGGTTAAAATTTTTGCCGTTGGACTTCTTTAAGAATCTTATGAAGTCAGTGTACTCTGCCTTAGAAAAATATTTATGCACTTGTATGACAAAATTTAACACACAATTTTAGAAAGTGCACTGATCACTTGAAGTCAAATTCATAGGCTTCTTCAGGGGCTACTGGCCTTAAAGGTAGAAAAAATATAGGGAATACTAAGGCATATAAAACAAGGAACTTATCTTCACGGAATTGGAAATCTTGTTGGAGTACCAAGACATAAAAGATAGCAAGGCTAAATGTGCAAATGAGTGATGGAAAAAAAAAAATCAGAGTATTTCAGAAACCCAAGGTTTAGAGAAAGCTTGCAATTTACTAAATTTTTTAATGAACTATGCTACTTCTAAAATTCTTAAGAGCTTCATAAGATAATTTTCAGAAGATACTAAGCACAGAAACATTTTATTGGTTCTATCTATTTAGTAGTACTACCTCATTCAGGTTTCCATCTCCTTTTCCTGACATTTGAGGTTAAGACATACATAATCATCTGGCTACAACCAACACTTTAGTCTCCCCTACTGTGACTCATAGACCTAGCTTCCTAAGAAAACCAAATAAAAATATCTTTGAATAAAGGAGAAAGGTACATTAATTATTTTTCTTTTTTTTATTTAAATGTATTTTATTTTAAGTTCCGGGATACACGTTCAGGACTTGTAGATTTGTTACATAGGTAAACATATGCCATGGTGGTGTGCTGCACCTATCAACCCATCTACCAGGTATTAAGTTCCACATGCATTGTTAGCTATTTATTGTGATGTTCTCCCTCCCCTGATGCCCCCACAACAGGCCCCAGTGTGTGGTGTTCCCTTCCCTGTGTCCATGTGTTCTCGGTGTACAGCTCCTACTTGTAAGTGAGAACATGTGATGTTTGCTTTTCTGTTCCTGTGTTAGTTTGCTGAGGATAATGGCTTCCAGCTCCATCCATGTCCCGGCAAAGGACATGATCTCATTCCTTTTTATGGCTGCATGGTATTCCATGGTGTACATGTACCACATTTTCTTTATTCAGTCTATAATTGATGGGCATTTGGGTTGATTCCATGTCATTGCTATTCTGCATAGTGCTGCAATGAACATATGCATGCATGTATCTTTATAATAGAATGATTTATATTTCTTTGGGTATATACCCAGTAATGGGATGGCTGGGTCTAATAGTATTTCTGGCCCTAGGTCTTTGAGAACTCACCACACTGTCTTTCACAATAGTTGAACTAATTTACATTCCCACCAACAGTGTAAAAGTCTTTCTATTTCTCCACAGCTTCACCAGCATCTGTTGTTTCTTGAGTTTTTAATAATCACCATTCTGACTGGCATGAAATGGTATCTCATTGTGGTTTTGCTGTGCATTTCTCTAATCATCAGTGATGTTGAGCTCTTTTTCGTATGCTTGTTGGCCACATAAATTCTTCTTTGGAGAAGTGTCTGTTCATGTCCTTTACCTACTTTTTTAAATGGGTTTTTTTTTTCTTGCAAATTTGTTTAAGTTTCTTATAGATTCTAGATATTAAACCTTTGTCAGATGTATAGATTGCAAAAATTTTCTCCCATTCTGTAGGTTGCCTGTTCACTCTCATGATAGTTTCTTTTGCTGTGCAGAAGCTCTCTAGTTTAATTAGATTCCATTTGTCAATTTTTGCTTTTATCATAATTGTTTTTGACATTTTTGTCATGAAATATTTGCCTGTGTCTATGTCCTGAATGGTATTGCCTAGGTTTTCTTCTAGGATTTTTATAGTTTTGGGCTTTACATTTAAGTCTTTAATCCATCTTGAGTTACTTTCTGTATAAGATGTAAGGAAGGTGCCCAGTTTCAATTTTCTGCATATGGGTAGCCAGTTTTTCCAGTACCATTTATTAAATAGGAAATCCTTTCCCCACTGCTTGTTTTTGTCAGTTTTGTTGAAGATCAGATAGTGGTAGATGCACAGTCTTCTTTCTGAGGTCTCTATTCTGTTCCCTTGGTCCATTTGTCTGTTTTTGTATCAGTACCATGCTGTTTTGGTTACTGTGGCCTTGTAGTATAGTCTAAAGTCAGGTAGTGTGATGCCTCCAGACTTGTTCTTTTTACTTATGATTGTTGTGGCTATACAGGCTCATTTTGGTTCCATATGAACTTTAAAGTAGTTTTTTCCAATTTCGTGAAGAATGTCAATGGTAGTTTAATGGGAATATCACTGAATCTGTTAATTACTTTGGACAATATGGCCCTTTTCATGACATTTATTCTTCCTATCCATGGGCGTGGAATGTTTTTCCATTTGTTTGTGTCCTCTCTGATTTTCTTAAGCAGTGGTTTGTTTTCATTGCACACCATGATTCCCATAACCTACCTGAGATGTCTTAGCATGGAATATGTGGACTGATGTTTATGTTCATGATTCTTACAGTGAGTCCATGTATGCAGGTAGGCCATAGGCCAAATTATAAAACAGAAATCAAGCTCCAAATAAATTAGAAATATAGCTATATAAAAAAGGCTAACACAGGAAGGTGATGTAGGATTTGCTGTATTGTCTTCTTTTGACCCCTGTTCGAGAAAGCTCATTTTTCAAAAGACACCTTATTCATTTGCTTTATAAAGACTTGAAATACAACCTAGAAGTGAGAACATTGTGTGCTGTGCATGCATGTGCAGCTCAGCTCTCTAACTCTGGATTAAGAGTTAACGTTTAAAAGTGTTTAAGGCCTATTCTATGGGGAAGGCTTTATTTATACCACTACTGGTTTGAGTCAGGTATAAATAACTCAAACCACTAGGTATAAAGTTTCCTCTTCTGGTAGCCTGAAGAGAGTGGAAACAGATGAAGATGCAAAAGACCAAAGTAGAATCCAATAATAGAATTTTGTTATTAGTGACTAAGATATTGTTATTCCAGATTACTATATTTTTTGTGAAGCTTTTTGCAGTCCAAGAATACTGTACTTGATATAGCTATTGCATTTCTGAAAATTTGAACATCAAATTTCAGTGATTTTCATTATGATGTCAAAGGTGATTTGGTTTCATTTAAAATAAGCATTTAATTGGAATGCCTAATACTTTAGAATTAAGGCTTTCTATGCTAAGCCCATCTGTAAAATAGCTATTGATTTTAAAGCACATAACACACCCAAGTATCTACTTTTGTTTTTTCTGAGACAGTCTCACTCTTGTCACCCAGGTTGAAGTGCATTGGCATGATCTCAGCTCACTGCAACCTCTGCCTCATGGAATCAAGCAATTCTCATGCCTCAGCCTCCCAAGTACCTGGGATTCCAGGTGCCCACCACCACACCAGGTTATTTTTTGTGTGTATTTTTAGTAGAGACAGGGTTTCACCATGTTGACCAGGCTGGTCTCAAACTCCTGACCTCAGGTGATCCACCTGCCTCAGCTTTCCAAAGTGCTGGGATTACAGGTGTGAGCCACTTCACCCAGCCAAATATCTACTTTTTGAATAATCCCTTTATATGTCCCCTTTACAAATAAATAATCATTTCATTTTTATTCAGTTTTATCTCTTTTTAATATAAATATAGTAAGCTTTATATTTGTGTTTCATTCACATGTTATACAATATAGTTATAGCACTAGAAATAGGTCCCAAAATGGAGACTTGGAATGTTAACATTAGTAAAAATTTAAAAATATTGGCACATTTCTCTAACATTTGAGGTTAAAACATATATAATCATCTGGCTACTACCAGTAGCAATTGGTCATTTTCCTTTGACCAATGAATCAAACGAAATGTTTTCTGGAGAAATATTTGAATATACCTAAGTAGTTTAGAGCTTAAAGTTATGTTAACATTTAGATGAGAAGCCAATAGGGTACAGTGGAGAGCAACTCAGATATCCTAAATCTTACCAGCTTGACCATATTCCCTTTCTTCTCTGCAAATTTGTTTAAATGGAGTTATGAGGAATCAATACAATTATTTGTGCTTATTTCCATTATAATATTTGGCACATATTAGTTACATAATAGATTCAGTTGAATTGATTCTGAGTTACTTCATTATGTATCATAGAATCAATTTTTTCCAATATGTATAAAGTTCATTTTCATTAATTATATTACAGCATTATATTTTAAGTTCATCTGCCTTTATTTCAGAGTTAATTGGACATGCTTAGAATGTACACCCTTGATAGTTTTTAAATATCCATTATTAATACCTCAAAAGACAATATGGCATCAACAAGTAACACAACTCATACAGCATTATGAACATATCCCTCAACTAACATTTAGGTACACTAGTAATAAAATAGCATATCTACTAAGTACAAGAATCCCATTTGCCTTTCTTCAACCATCAAAGGAACAATCAGATAATTGTTTCACATAGAAGCTCAGAATTAGTGTTTAAGATTCATTAGCACCTAGCTTGCCTTCTCCATTTATGTATTAGATACTCAAAGTAAATTAGCACTGTATAAAGTACAGTTCCTCTTAGGTTTATCCTTTAATTGAGAGCAAAATAATATTGATTTGTAGATGTTCCCAATCTTTTGTATATTCATCTCTCTCTCTTCCCTCTTGGTTAATGCGTTCCTTTTGTGTTACTAATGCTTGATGAACCCCATTTCTAATCTTCAGTTATTCCACTCTCCTCAGTTTTTATTCAGATTAGGTGGCAGAATTAAAGGGATGAATGATGATTTTCTGCTGTGATTAAGGTAAAAATACAATTGCATCTGGAATAAATGGATATAAAATACCTCAGCCATATTGGAAGGCTTCTCTAGGCCTCATTTTTCTTCCACTAGACATTAGCATTTAGGCTATTTGTTTTACAGTGTCAAGACTTCCAGAAGATATCATCATTACACTACTTATAGATTTAGAGAACAGTAAGCAGTGATAACCTATTATGTTTGCAAACTGTCACTTGGGCATCTTCCATTCCTTGACTATGCTCTGAGTAGATTAATGTATCTTTCTCTTTCTGAATAGTTGAAACCAGAGAGTAAACATCACCATTCCCATCACTAAATCAATTGTCTTGATCCCACTTCTGTACCCTCCTCTGAGTTCATTCCTTTGGAGTCAGTTAACATCAAAAATGAATATTGATTTAACCTCAAGATGTTATAGAGAACTATAAGAGATTCATGTGAAATGAGGGAAGGTGGGATTCAGACTATTGTTAGTACGTATTTCAAAAATAGTTGCATTTATTTTTTTCTAAACTAATGTTTGCAGGTTGAAGTCTGCACAATATATGCCTGTGTGAAAAGCAATGGAACGCAAATCACCACTGTGGAAGATACTCCAAGTGATATACCAACACCCACAATTCGTGGCATCACTTCAAGGTAAAAAATTTTGTGTCAGTTAATCTAAGGAACTCTGATCAGAAGAAATGAAAATAAAAACCAAAGGTATCCTCTCAGCCATGACAATCTCATTTAATGGGTTCTTACAACTATGTGTGTAAATCAAATTTTTGATATTATTTCACAGATGTTAATCTTCACTGGACTTCCAATGACATTTAACCTTTAATTTCCCTGATTGCCCAGCCTCAGATTTTTTATTTAGTAACCTGTAAACAAATACTGGAAATACATGTCTCCTTATTTGAATGTGTCCTTTAGTGAATCCTTTTGCAAAGCATAATACACGCTTAATTGTAATGACTACCTTCTAACTTAATCTTTTTGGTTAAAAAAAAAACTGATTTATATACATCAGAGTGCCCTAAAGATAGAAATCTGTAAAATTAATAGGGCAGATAATGTTTAGATAACCATTATCAATTTTGTCAGCTTCTTTGTAGAATCACTTTATTTTTCTTTATTCTTTTGTTGCTGAGAAATGACCATAGTTTGAAAGAGAGTCTCTTTATAATTCATAATTAGTAACAACAATAATAATAATATTTGGTGTTGTTTCCAAAGCTGAAAATAAGATAGTAAATTGTTCATCTGTTTGTATCAACTTGAGGCTGGGAAAAGAAATCTTAGTGCTTTCACATTATACTTTTTGCTTAAGCCAAATGAATCACCCTCACCTATACATACAAACAACACACACACACACAAACACACACACACTGAAATAATCAGTCTATTATTAATGTTTCAATTCTGAAGGATTCCTCTATGGCATGTTGAAATTTCCAGATCTTAAATCGGTTAAAAAAAAAATAGCACTGGTTTTGGCAACCGATGGTTAAAATAATTAGAAAAACCCAACTAACAGGACTGTTAGCTGTTCTTGGCAATAATCATATCTTGTCTCCTTGAGTATATCTTCTCTCAAACACGTGATAGATAATGATCTAATTTTTGACATACTAATTAGTTTATAATCCCCCCAGCAGATATCTCTCAACCTATTCACAGTATTGTCTACTATGCAGGAAGGAAATAGTCACATAAATGGGCATTAGAGACCTTTATTCTTTTAGCAAACACATCTGTGGCCATAATAATATAGAAGGCAAAAGTAATACAAAAGAGCATAAGACATGATTCTAAATTTGCAAAGTTCCAGTATACTGTGGAAGATACTCCCCTAAATAAATGTTTATAGAACAATGTGAAAAACACTATAATATGAGGTTTATGATGTGCAAGAAGAACATAAACAGAAAAATAGCAAACTTTACCCAGAATTGTCAGTGAAGGCATCATGGAAGATGTGACATTTGAGTTCAGTCTTGAAAAGCTCAAGAAAGAATTATAGTTAGGTGGGTGGATGTTTTCAAATTCTTGTCTACTGGCATCCCCATGACTCAAGCCCATGTGAATGACCTAACAGAATATGCCTCATAATACATATTTATTTATAACTAAAAATAATACCTAAGCTTTATAAGAAATGGAACAAATGTGACTGTGTCTCTATGATTTTTTTTTCCTTTAAGAAGATTATTACACATAATAACAGGACAAATATTTTTAGTTGCTATTAAAAGCTGCTTGTATCCAAATACATTAAATTGATGGCAAAAACATTAAAGAGAGTATTATACAACAAGAACAAGGAAAGTGAGAGAGGAGACAACAACAGAAAAGAGATTGCAACATGATTTTGTAAGCAATATTTGTCAGAAAGAGGCAAATGATTTAATACAGTGGAGAAATTTACAACCAAAATATTGGTTGACGAAAGAGAATAATGACAGGAAACAAACTGTTTTTTCCACAGAGAACTGGAGAGGCTGGGCACTTAGAAGTTTTAAGGATGTAAAGAGGAGGAGGGAGGGTAAGGTTTAAAGCTGAAATCGTAGAGCAAGACACAACTGTTAACAAAGAAGTGTTTGGAATCCCAGGTCTCTTGCCTCTTTGCTGTGCATCCAGGGGTCTATTTCTCTTCCTCCACATGACAAAGTCCACCGACTAGGAGATTAGACATTTATTCTCTGGAGAAACTGAGGGCTACTAGG
Source organism: Macaca fascicularis (assembly GCF_037993035.2). NCBI lineage: Eukaryota > Metazoa > Chordata > Mammalia > Primates > Cercopithecidae > Macaca > Macaca fascicularis. Next base: position 73,654,908 of record NC_088375.1, on the reverse strand, counting down.
CACAGGGGAGCTGAGATGAGATGCAGAAGTAAAAACAGTGATAAAGTGAGACCACAACCTGAATAGTGCAATTTTTGGCTAATTTTCCCACTTCTGTCCTCAGGAGCAAGTAGCCAAGTCATAAACACCTCCAGATAGGAAACTGAACATTCTTTTCTAGAAAAAAATGAATAATCCAAATAAAATACCTCCAGACAATAGCATATAGGGATCCCTAACAGTGAAAACAACTTGCTCCCTGGTCACGCGATAGGGAAGTATGCCAATCAACAAGGGTCACCTACCTATAAAGCTTTTAGTCAGCCTTTCTTTTTTTTTTTTTTTTTTTATTTGGTGCAACACTCTTAAATATAAAAAGGGGACCAAAATAAACAAAAGACATGATACAATAGATTCAGAGACATTGCAGGTGAGGAAAAAAAATTATAACCTCAGACAGATAAAAGAAGATTCTCTAACCATAAAACGGAAGGAGCATATTAAAAAAAAAAAGTGGATAAAACCTCATGGAAATTAAAAGAGTGAAAAGCTGAATTGAAACTTTCAAAGAAAGTTCAAGGGAATGTCTTTGAAAGTGCAATGAAACACAAAGATTTAAGAGAGAGAGAGAGAGAAAGAAAAAAATAATAGAAAGCATCTAGGAAGTCTAATATTTGAATAATAAGAGCTTCGACAGAGAATCAAAGGAAAAGAGGGAGAAAATTAAAAAAAGACAAGAAAATATCCCAGAACCAATGTACTATTGTGCAGATCAAAAGATTCCCCAAATACCAACAATATGACTAAAATATGATTACATATAAAGGGATATTATCAGGAAATTGCAGAGTACCATGTTTAAAAAGCCCATCCAAAGAGCTACCAGGAAGAACAGACACTACCACAATCAAGATATAAAACAGCATCATGATGTCGGGCTCCTTTATTGCTAACCCCTCTTCTACCCTTCCTAAAACTAAGCAAACACTACCATGTTTTGGTCTATATAATTCTGCCTTTTCCATGTTGTCATGTAAAAGGGTCATATAATATGTAGCCATTCAAAGGGCTTCTTTTACTTAGCATAATGCATTTAAGATTTGTCCATCTTATTGTATACATACTAGTAGTTGTATACATACTAGTAGTTGTCAGTTTTTGTTGCTAAGTTTACATTATGTGAAAGTTCTACAGTTCGTGCACAGTTTGGATAGTTTTCAGTTCTCCGTGACCAAGATTAAAGTTGCTATAAAACATCTAAATACAGGTTTTTGTGTAAATATATATTTTCATTTCATTTGGGCAAATACCCAGGAGTTGGATGGCTGAGTCATAAAGAAACTGCTAGACTGATTTACAAAGTGACTGTAACGTCTTTCATTCCTACTAGCATTGTATGAGAGTTCAAGTTGCTCTTCATTTTTCTAGAACTTGAGATAATATGAGGTGTTTTCCTCTTATTTTTTAAATAGTCATTTAATAGATGTTTAGTTGTGTGTTATTATGGGCTTAAGTTGCATTTTCCCTGATGACTAATGATACCGATAAGCTTTGCAATTGTTTTTTGCATGCACTTTGGCATTTGTTTACTCTGGGAAATGGCATCTCCAAATTTTTTGCTAATTTGTTAATTAGATTCTTTGTTTTCTTATTTTCTGAGTTTTGAGAATTTTTAAAATATATTTTGGATTTGAGTTTTTTGTCACATATGTGATTTACGAATATTTTTTCTCTACCCTATGATTTGTCTTCAATTATATTATTTGTGTGTTTTTAAGAGAAAGAGTTTTAAATTTCAAGAGTTAGATTTGTTACTTTTTCCTTTATGGTTTGTGCATCTGGTATTTTATCTAAGAACTCTACCTGAGTCAAGGTCACAGAGACTTTCTCTTGTCTATTTCCTAAAACATTTATATGTTTACATGTTGAATTATATATACGATTGGTTTTGTATTAATTTTTGTACACACTGAGGCATGGGTCAAGGTTAATTTTTTGGCATGTAAGTATTTAATAGTTTCAGCAAAATTTTTGGAAAGATTATCTTTTCTTTATCCAATATTTTTAGATTTTTGTCAAAAATCAATTTAAACATGTTCTGTAGGCCAGTTTTGGACTCTTTTAAGTTCAGTTTATCAATATGTATGCCTATACCAATATCGCACAATCTTGATTACTGTAGCTCTACAGTAAGCTGTCAAATCACATTGTATTAGTCCTCCAACTTTGACCTTTATAAAAATCATTTTGGCCTTTCTCACTACTTTGCCTGTCCATATACATTTCAGAAACAGGTCATTGATATCTATAAAACATGTGATTTTGATTAGAATTGCATTGAATTTGTGGATCAATTGGTAGAGAATTGACATCTTAACAATATCAAATGTTCTGGTTCGTGAACACACTGTTGCTCATTTATTTGCATCCTCTCTCCTTTATTTTATCAGTGTTTTGTATAATCCAGTATGCAAATACTGAACATATTTTATTAAATTTATACCTAATTATTTATTTAGGGGGGGTGCCATTATTAATGTTTCTTTAGAACAAATTTAAATCCAATTGTTAGTTTCCAGTGTGTAGAAACACAATTAATTTTGGAATAGTGAGCTTACATCCAGCAACCTTGCTAGACTCCTTATAAGTCTTAAGAGTTTTTTGTAATTCCCTAGTCTATATAGATCTTCTGCAAAGAGAAACTGTTTATTTTTTTCCTTTCCAATCAGTATGTCTTTTATTTCTTTTTCCTGCCCTTATTGCACTGGATAGTTTAATAATGTAATAAGAGCACATCCTTGATTTGTTCCCAATCTTTGAAAGAAAACTTTCAGTATTTTACCCTTAGATGTGATGTTATGTATGAAATTTTTGGCAATGCCTTTTATCAGGTTGAAGAACTTACCTTTTTATTTGCTGACAGTTTTTGTTATAAATGGACATGGAATTTTGTCAAACGCTTTTTTGACATTTTAAATTTGTACTATAATCAATTATATTTACTGATTTTAAATTATTGAACTAGCCTGTATTCTCTGGATAACCACAATTTGGTTGTGTTATATTTTCTTCTTTATATATTGGGGGATGCAATATACTATTATCTTATAGAAAATGTTCATCTGTGTTCATAAAATATATTGGGCTGTGTTTGATTTTCTTGTAATACCTTTGCCTGGATTGGGTATCATGGTAATTTCTGCTCTCATACTAACTTGGGAAGCATTTCCTTCTTTTCTGTTTTGTGGAAGAGATTGTATAAAAATGTTATTATTTCTTAAATCTTGGTAAAATTCACTGGTGAAACCCATATTTGCCTGGAGTTTTTCTTTGATGGAAGGTTTTTTAACTCAGAATTCAGTTCCCTTAATAACGTATGATATTTTGGCGATTTATTCTCCAGTGAGTTTTGTCATCTTGTGGGTGCAGAAAATTAGTTAATTTAATCAAATTTGTCAAATTTATAAGCAGGAAGTTGTTTGTAGTATGTTTGTACTGCAAACAACAATTTGTTGGAACTGATTTACACTCTTTCATTTCTGATATCGGCAGTAAGTGCCCTCTGTTTTTCTAGTCAGCCTAGAGGTTTATCAATTTTGTAGATCTTTTCAAAGAAGCATTTTTGGTTTTATTTATTTTCTATATCATCTATATTATTTTCTATTTTCCATTTCAGTGATTTCTGCTCTCTATTTTTTTCCCTTTTGCTTTGCTATTCCTTCTCTAGTTTCTTAAAGATGAAAACTTTCATTATTGATTTGAGACCTTTCTTTTTCCCTCTCCATCCTGCTTCGGTGTAAAGCTCACAAATTTTGAAATGTTGCATTTCATTTCATTTGTTCAAAACATATTTTAATTTCTCTTGAGACTTCTTTAACCCATGGATTATTTACAAGGGGATTGTTTATTTTCCAGGTATTTGGGATTTTTCAGATATGTTTCTATCTGGGTTTCCAGTTTAATTTGATTATGATCTAGGAAAGTAATTTTAGAATTTCAGTTCTTTTAAATTAGTTACAGTTTTTTCAGGGCTCGGAATATTACCTATCTTAGTGAATGTATATGCACTTTAGGAGAAGGTACAGTCTGCTGTTGTCAGATAGAGGGTTTTGTAAATGTCAATTAGTTCAATGATAGTGGTGTTCAGATCATCTATATACTTACTGAATTTCTGCCTCCTTGTTTTATCAGTTATTGTGAGAATAGTGTTGAAGTCTCCAAATATAACTGTGGGTTTATCTATTTCTTCTTCAGATCTATTAGTCTTTCTTTCATGTATTCTGACGTTTTGCTATTAAGGGCATACATGTTTAGGATTGTTATGTCTTGATAAACTGGCCCTTTTATCATTATGTGATAAGCCCTTTTACTTCCTGATAATTTCCTTGTTCTTAAGTTTATTTTGTCTAATATTAATATAGTCACTCCAGCTTTCGATTGCTTAGTGTAATTCTGGGTGATTTTTAGACTGATTTCTTCACATTTTGAATATTAGGTTATAAAAATCTGACTCCTGTTAAAATCCTTTGAAGAAAGTTAGAGTTCTTGTTTACTTTTTTCAGCAGATTACCAACTGGTTAGCTTCAGACTCCAAATTCTGTTTTCCTTTGCCAGTGACTACAGTCAGTTCCTATTTTTTCATAAAGTAACATAGCAAAGCTATGAACTTTGCTTTACTACTCTGTGTCTGCACAATGGCTAATTTGGAATTTGGCTGCGGAATTATGTAATAGTTCAGATCTCGAAGTCCTCACTGTGCTGCTTGCATAGTCTGTGTGTGTGAGGCAACCATAAATGTGAAGCTTAGAGTTCAGTCAGGACTTGTGTTGGTTCATTCATAAAATTAACTTCTAGCTTTCTTCTCTCTGAAATGTCCCCCATCATTCCAGCTCCTTTGGACTTCCCTTCCTGGATTTTTGGCTAGAATGATATGATTTCTTTTGAAATGTTTGCCTCCCAGACTGCCTCCCGGTTTGCATAACTAGAGTTGTTCTTAAGCAATGAGGTAGGAGGAATTAGAGAAAAAAAAAATAACAAGGACTTCTCCCACATTCTTTGGACTATAGAGGCCCCATTTCTTGATTTCTCTGGACTGAAAGATTTTTTTCCCCCTTGGGGCTTTAGATTCCAATTTGGCCACAGCTGCTGCAGTGCGGCTCCTTGACTCTAATCATTCTTAGAGCAGGGCCCAGAACAAAGAAGAGAAAACAAAACAAAACAAAACAAAAATGGGAGTTTTCCCTACACTCTCTGGCTTGCAAGGCTTTTTTTGTTGTAGATACTCTAGCTGGAAAAAAACTTACTTTCTCTAGGGTTTTGCTTGCTTAGTTCACAGTTTCACACTGGTAGGGCCCTTGGGTTAAAAGATGGGAAGTAAAGGAGGGGGAGAAAAAATGGGAAACTCATCCTGTAACATTCATTCTTTTTTTTTTTTAAATTTTTAATTTTTATTTGTTTATTTATTTTTTTTATTACTATCATTATTTTTTTGAGATGGAGCCTTGCTCTGTTGCCCAGGCTGGAGTGCAATGGCACGATCTCGGCTCACTGCAAGCTCCGCCTCCTGGGTTCACGCCATTCTTCTGCCTCAGCCTCCCGAGTAGCTGGGATTACAGGTGCCCGCCACCACGCCTGGCTAATTTTTTCGTATTTTTAGTAGAGACGGGGTTTCACCATGTTAGCCAGGATGGTCTCAATCTCCTCATCTCGTCATCCACCTGCCTCGGCCTCCCAAAGTGCTGGGATTACAGGCGTGAGCCCCTACTCCCGGCCCGGCCGTAACATTCATTCTTAAAGTTTTGGCTCCCCTCCTGATCAGCCTGCAATTGTTAACTTTTCGGAGTCCTCAGATAATTACTTTTCATAATTTGTGCAGATTTTGAGTTGTAATCAGTGGGAGAGAGAAGCTTTAATGGGCTTATTCCATATTGGCCTGCATGGGAAGTCCCCTTCCACCACAGTTTTCTTTCTTCCAATGCCTTTGGCAGCTTTCCTTCCCCTCCCCGCCCCCCATCAGAAGCCTAACAAAAACTTGATATAAATCGTTCATAACCAAATATTGGCATGTAAAATCTTTCCTTTCTTAAAATGATCCATAGTAGCAGAGTAACATTTTCCAAAGGCAAGACTCTAATGAGCAAGTATAGGCTGCCAAGCCATTAATCAAAATTATACCAACACCAAAGCAGTTAGCCTCCCGTGTGCATATTGTTTAATTTTGTTATACTTCTGGCAATGTATATTTGTTAGTTATGTTTCTATTTTGGTTTTTAAAAATCTTTTATATTAGCAACATGCAAAATGAAATGCGAAATCCTTCCAGAAAAACATCAGCAGACGGGGTCTACTTCTCTAGCATTTAAAATGATTTGGTTTCTAAGAAGCCATAAATTTATTAGATTCTTTGTTTATTTTTGGTGAAATTCAGAAGTCAGTAAAATTTAACTTTCATATATTTCAATAACATACGGATAGCATACCAGCCTGTTTGATTATATGTGTGCAGTGTACCGACTCATCTTCGTCTTTGGCCTTAACTTATGCCTTGTTTTTGACTACATCTTCAGCAGTACAAGCCCTTATGCACGTTTTTCCTCTTATATATAAACCAAAGATGCCATAGCACACAAATATAGAAGGATCAAATGGACCCTTCTAGTTTTATAAGCTGCTGCTTCAGAAACAAGCTCTGTTTCTACACTGCATTTTCCATACTTGTCATATTATCATCAGCTCCTTCTGTATCCCAAAAGAATACTAACTACAGATCGATAGCCCGGACATGTCTGGCCATGGCCTACACGTGCCCTGAGTAGTTCATTTATTTGTCTTGGTGGATTTGCTAGAGTGGAATTTAATCAATAGCTAATTCATTAATTCTGGTCCTCGAGAATGTAGAGACTGAGCTGGATGAAGATAACGGGCTGGGTCTGGCTTTGATTGAAATATGACAAACACTGCAGCTGACAGCTTCACTGGGTACTGGGCTGACTATGAAGTTTAGTTGTTTATTCCCCATAAATGGATAAACTAAGAAAATAACACAAATAAGAAAGATGTTTTATTACATTACTGCTAGTATTCCAAAATGCATCATTTCCAGGCATGGCTCAAGGGAAAGTAGAGAGACAACTCAGATCATGTATTTTAATGTCTTTAATTGGAACCATGGCAGTGTTTTCACATCCAAATCAGTTTGGGAATGTGTTATTGATGAGGAGTGTGAGGTATAAGGTCTTTGTAGCACTCACAAATAATTGTTTTAAGATTTGCTTCTAGATGCTGAATGAGATCAATGATATTTTTACACACCAACTTTCCAGAAATCTTTCTGATAGCAGCATAGGTTAGATGTCTCTAAATTAATGCTAAACCACTATCATCATTAATGAATCTCCATATATTTTTTTCCTTTGTTGTTGTTGTTGAGACAGGATCTCGTTCTGTCACCCAAGCTGGAGTGAAGCTCACTGCAGCCTTGACCTTCCAGGCTCAAAAAATCCTACCTCAGCCTCCTGAGTAGCTAGGACAATAGGCATATGCCACCACACCCAGCTAATATATTTTAAAAATTATTTTGTAAAGATGGGGTCTCACTGTGTTGCCCAAGCTGGTCTTTTGAACTCTTGGGTTCAAATCATCCTCCCGCCTTGGCCTCCCAAATTACTGGTATTACAGATGTGAGCCACACAACACCCAGCATCCCCCTATATTTTTAAATTACTTAATGTGGAGTTAGGTATGGCTCAAGAGGTCAGAGCTTGTGGAGAAAGAGGATTCTCCTTTTTTCCTCACCAAATTTTGTAAGGCATGCTATGATATACTTTTATGCTATGACATTAGATATCAGGGAATCTCTTCTATCCTTGATTTTTTCTGCCTAACTTTTCTCAGTGAATGATAGCTTCAACTGAAGTAATGATTTTACAGTTTTGTAAAATTAAAAGAAAAAATTAATATTTTAAATTTAATTTAATTATTAACATTAAAAGAAAAAATTAAAGCCACATTTCTGTTTGTCGCTTTAGAAGGCAGAGTGTTTGGCTGAAGGGTACAGAATGTCAAATCACTTTTTTTCACCTGTATACCCAACTCGCTTACCAATATGGGCAGTTGTAGACTATTTTTAATATGGACTAAAATTGTCTGCTTAAATCTTTAAAGGATATGGGTAGAACCTTGAAAGAGAGAATTTGGAGTACACTTAGTACAATTTGTACAGATCCAGTCAATAGCCTTATGGACCATGGCTTTTAGGAAATACTACTCATTTGATGGCCATGAGTTCTGATTATCACATTCTGTTTAAGGAGACCTTAATAGAATAGAGTCAGAATATATAGAATGTAAACAGGATAGATAGAATATATAGAAAAGGGAAAACTGGGCTTATTCTTGTGGCTCTGCTATCACTATTTTCATTTCCTTACCTCCCTCTTCTTCCCAAACTCCTCCTAACTTCCTTACCTCTTGTAGCTCCCACAGAAACAACTCGGCCGCTGAAGTAGCCTTTGAGTGCCTTTCAGCAAAATCCAGTTCTTCCTCCTAATTCACTTTAGCCCTCAACTGCCACTTTGTCCCTGATTCTCTGAACATTCATTGTTTTGTTTTGTTTTTAGTGGTTCCATTAAAAACCTACTTATGAATTCTGGGTGTCCTCAGGAAAAAGACTCCCTATCTTGCTCAGGTAGTTCAAACAGTCTTGCAATTTTAGGCCATACTGATGTCTCAAAGATCTCTGGCCCTGTTTTCTCCTTAAACTCTAATCCCACATATCCACTTGCCTATTGATTTTATGTCATGATATTCACCCAACACTTCCATAACCATGAGCCTCAAAAGTTAATTTTTATCTGACTCATCATCTTTTCCAACACCCACTTCTGCAAATGGACCACCGTCCTGCATATTATCAAGGACATATATCTTTGAAGTATTTTTAATCCCCTGAGTTTATTAAACATCAATTTTAGTACACTTTCTTTTGCAGCATCTTCTCATATATGTTACTTTTCTCCATTTCCACCACTACCACCCTTGTTCATGTTTTCATCGTTTAAGTTTATATAACCACTTTATGGAGCTGTCTTAATACAATTAGATACAAAGAGAAAAAAAATCCTTTACTTTTTACCTGCTACTTACTGCCTTAACTAAACTGTTTTGGCTATCCTTCCCTCAATTCTCAAATACCCCTCAGGAACATCTTATGGCTTTCCAATTATTTTTAATTATGAGTCTTACTTTGATAATTAAGATTCATGATCAAGTATTAAAAAATCCATTCCATCACCATCAAAATTTTAGCCTCGCATCTACTTCAAAGCTTCTATCATTTCTAAAGCTCAGGCCTAATTGTAGCTTGCTCTTTTCCTTCCCCTTACTCTTTCTTCTCTATTCCATTTTATCCAAATATGTTCCCTCTCAATATTATTATTTCACTGCCATCACTGGTTGACAATCACAGCTCTCCATTGCCAAGCGATGCTTTATTGAGCAATTGTATGTTTTCCTTGAGAGGTCCTCCTGAGAATCTTTGAATAGCCAAATTCCCTCACACAAGTGTTGCCCTTTATAGCTGATCACTTGTGATGCCAAAAGAGCAGAACATTCCAAAGACTCTTCCTGCTGGAGTCTCCTCATGCCAGAAGGCCACTATCCTGGACAATGTACCTTCAAGGTAGCTCAAGCCTAGCCATCTTGCAAGGCATTCACTTGGTTCTTGAGAAACTCATCCATCTATGCCATGCTATAGATTGATATTGTGGTATTCTAGGCTTAACCTTTCATTGCAGAACTGCTCTGGCTAATTTCTGCCACCATAATTCTCTGAGAAGCAAGCTTTATTTTCTGTGCTCATATAGACTGCCAAAATTAAGAGTTCCCTGTCAAGCTGTCCCAAGATCTCCTCACCACATTTTCCTCCAGGGACAAAAGGAAGGGAAATGTGTGTCCCTTTTTATTAAAAGAACATGGGTTTTGCATTTTTATTTTTTACCTACTGCAATTTATAATAAACATCTCAGTAGGATAATTAAATATTCAATGACTTGACTTGAAAGCAAAGAATCAAATTTGTCATATTACATTTATTTAGTCTTTGTTAAGTGTTCTGATCATTTTTGATAACTATGATCTGAAATAATATTGGAGAACTTGAGTGTTACGTAAATGATTGACAAAAATGACCATATTGATTAGAAAGGCCTGTGTAAACATAATCAGAGAATCTAGAGCTATTTAATCCATAACAATTTAGGTTAATATCTTAGAGTCAATGAAGATTTCTTTTCTCTGGTCAAACAAAAATGTTTTGAAAAAATTGGGAGAAAATATTGGAATGAAATTTTAAAGAATAGTAATGTGAACCCTGACTCTTCATAAAAATTTGATCTGATTGCATCATTTTGATATTCACCTGTATAAAAGTAAGTGTTAGTAAATTATTTTCCCTACACTCCTTTGTAGCTTCAATGGTATTTTGTACTTCAAGGGACAATTGGAAGTGATGAGATCCGGGGAGAGTGAAATGCACTTGTAATTCTAACTACTTGGGAGGCTGAGTCAGGAGGATTGCTTGAGCCCAGGAGTTTGAGTTCAGCCTGAGTAATATAGCAAGATCCCATCTCTAAAAATAAATAAAGAAGAAAGTGATGACAACTGTGGGGGTGGCCACAATAGTATGTAGTAGTAACAGTAATAGAATAGTAATTCTGTTGGCAATATGACATAATTAAAAAGAAATAACTCCAACTAGAATGTCTGAACACTTGATGAATTCATGTAGGAAAATATGTGTAAAGAACTTCTAGTTCCAAAATGATGACGTAGAAGCAAGTTGGCTTCACTCCTCTCCACAAAAAACAGAAACAAATGTGCATAACTGAGATTATCACAGCAATATCCCAGAACTCAAATATGAGGAAAAGACAGTTCCCACAGTCACAGAGAAGTGAAAATCTCTAAGCAGATGGTAAGAAATTTGGACTTTCGTATCCACAACGCCCATCCTCTCAATATATTCCACACTGCACTTGTGGAAAATATTTCTCTGACCCTTGATTTCTGCACTGGAAAAGTGCGACTGCAGTGGACAGTTTCCCGACCATCTTAGGTTACCTGGCAGGAGATCGTTACCTGACTCAACCCACAGGAAGCATCAGGAGTGCTCAAAGGGATCTATCTCTGTGAGGACATCCAGAGACAACATGGGAAGATGGGACTACCATCACCAGCCCTGGAAATTCTGCTCTGTAACTCAGTAAAAGGAGATGCCAAATCAGAGTGGCTGTTCAGCAGCACCACACTTTAGTAGTTTTGCTCCACAGGTTTCCTGGATACCAAACCTCACCCAGCCTCCTCATGCTACCAGGATATCCCCGTTGGAACCTACCCTATTTGGGAAAGGTGGTATTCTGATAGTTTACTGGAGACAAGGCAAACCTGGACCTGAGGCACCATCTAGTGCCAAAAAGGAGGCAGTGACCCAGGGAATTAAAAAACAAAATGAAAGAAAATGAACAGAAAAATTACAAAAAATCTCTGCAAACATATCTAAGAAAAACCAAAGCAAGCCAGACAGAGAAAACTACAATAAATAACTAATCTTTCAATGCAAAAACATAGACATACATGCATAAGAAATGGAGAGAAGAGTAATATATGATAGGATGCTCCAAAAGAAAATGTACTAAAGTTGATGTTTAATAAACTCAGGAAATTAAAAATAATTCAAAGATATATATCCTTGATACTATGCAGGATGACGGTGTGTTTGTAGACATACGACCTGTTTCTTTAAACAGGGAAGCAGGATCTCCTCAAGCTGACAAAAGCAAAGAACAGTGACTGATCCTAACAAGATGGTGATAGTTGAACTCTATGACCAAGAATTCAAAACAACAGTTTTAAGGAAACTCAGTGATTACCAAGATAGTACATAAGATAAGTTCAGACATTTCACAAAATATTTAACAAAGAGATTAAAATGTTTCAAAAATGAAAAGGAAATCTTGGATCTGAGAAATACATCTGCTGAAGTGAAAAATTCATTAGAGGCTCTCAATAGCAAAATAGATCAGAGGAAAGCATCAACAAACTTGAGACAAGCTATTTGAAAATACGCAGAGGTGGGGATAAAAGAATGAGAACAAGTGAAGATCACCTGTAAGATACATAGAAAACTACTTGAAAAGACCAAATCTAGAAATTATTGGTGTTCAAGAGGAAGTTGAACAACAGCAAAGGGTAGAAAGCTTTTTAAAAGAAAGACTAATAGAAAACTTTCTAAAATGTAAGAAATAGATAAATATCCAAATATAGAAAGGTCAGAGAAGACCAGATTTGATTAAAATAAGATTATTCCAAGGCATATAATAATCAAATTCTTAAAGGTCAGTGACAATGAGAGGATCCTAAAAGCAGCAAGAGAAAAGAAGCAAATAACATATTTAAAAGCTTCAATTTGACAACAGTCTTCTCAACAGAAACCATACAAGCTAGGGGGAAGTGGGATGACATTTTCAAAGTGCTAAAGTAAAAAAAAAAAAAAAAAAAAAGCCATATAAAAATACTGTATACAGTAAAGCTATCCTTCAAATATGAAAGAGAAATGAAGTCCTTCCCAGATAAATAAAAGCTGAGGTAATTTAACACTAAGAGACCCATCTTATAAGAAATATTAAAGGGAGTTCTTCAAGCTGCAAGAAATAAAAAACTAATGCACAGAAAGAAAACATTTGAAAGCAAACCCACTGATAAATTAAGTATACAGACAAACACAGAATATTCTAATATGGTAATTGCAGCATGCAATCCACTCATCACTTCAGGATGAAGCCCAAAAGACAAGTTTATCAAAAACAATACTAGGCACAGCAGCCTGTTAAGAGATAGATAACATAAAAATATACAAATTGAGACAGCATAAAGTCAAAATGTGGAGAAATACAGTTAAATTTTAGAGCTTTTTCATTTTTTCTTTTTTTTTTTTTTTTGGTTTTGTTTTTTTTTCCAGGAGTTTTTTTATTATTATACTTTAAGTTCTAGGGTACATGTGCACAATGTGGAGGTTTGTTACATATGTATACATGAGCCATGTTGGTGTGCCACACCCATTAACTCGTCATTTACATTACATTAGGTGTATCTCCTAATGCTATCCCTTCCCCTCCCCCCTCCCCACAATAGGCCCCGGTTTGTGATGTTCCCCTTCCTGTGTCCAAGTGATCTCATTGTTCAATTCCCACCTATGAGTGAGAACATGCGGTGTTTGGTTTTCTGTTCTTGTGATAGTTTGCTGAGAATGATGGTTTTCAGCTGCATCCATGTCCCTACAAAGGACACGAACTCATCCTTTTTTATGGCTGCATAGTATTCCATGGTGTATATGTGCCACATTTTCTTTTTTTTTTTTTTAATTTATTTATTATTATTATACTTTAAGTTGTAGGGTACATGTGCATAACGTGCAGGTTTGTTACATATGTATACTTGTGCCATGTTGGTGTGCTGCACCCATCAACTCGTCATTTACATCAGGTATAACTCCCAATGCAATCCCTCCCCGCTCCCCCCTCCCCATGATAGGCCCCGGTGTGTGATGTTCCCCTTCCTGAGTCCAAGTGATCTCATTGTTCAGTTCCCACCTATGAGTGAGAACATGCGGTGTTTGGTTTTCTGTTCTTGTGATAGTTTGCTAAGAATGATGGTTTCCAGCTGCATCCATGTCCCTACAAAGGACGCAAACTCATCCTTTTTGATGGCTGCATAGTATTCCATGGTATATATGTGCCACATTTTCTTAATCCAATCTGTCACTGATGGACATTTGGGTTGATTCCAAGTCTTTGCTATTGTGAATAGTGCTGCAATAAACATACGTGTGCATGTGTCTTTATAGCAGCATAATTTATGATCCTTTGGGTATATACCCAGTAATGGGATGGCTGGGTCATATGGTACATCTAGTTCTAGATCCTTGAGGAATCGCCATACTGTTTTCCATAATGGTTGAACTAGTTTACAATCCCACCAACACTGTAAAAGCGTTCCTATTTCTCCACATCCTCTCCAGCACCTGTTGTTTCCTGACTTTTTAATGATGGCCATTCTAACTGGTGTGAGATGGTATCTCATTGTGGTTTTGATTTGCATTTCTCTGATGGCCAGTGATGATGAGCATTTTTTCATGTGTCTGTTGGCTGTATGAATGTCTTCTTTTGAGAAATGTCTGTTCATATCCTTTGCCCACTTTTTGATGGGGTTGTTTGTTTTTTTCTTGTAAATTTGTTTGAGTTCTTTGTAGGTTCTGGATATTAGCCCTTTGTCAGATGAGTAGATTGCAAAAATTTTCTCCCATTCTGTAGGTTGCCTGTTCACTCTGATGGTAGTTTCTTTTGCTGTGCAGAAGCTCTTTAGTTTAATTAGATCCCATTTGTCAATTTTGGCTTTTGCTGCTGTTGCTTTTGGTGTTTTAGACATGAAGTCCTTGCCCATGCCTCTGTCCTGAATGGTACTACCTAGGTTTTCCTCTAGGATTTTTATGGTATTAGGTCTAACATTTAAATCTCTAATCCATCTTGAATTAATTTTCGTATAAGGAGTAAGGAAAGGATCCAGTTTCAGCTTTCTACTTATGGCTAGCCAATTTTCCCAGCACCATTTATTAAATAGGGAATCCTTTCCCCATTTCTTGTTTCTCTCAGGTTTGTCAAAGATCAGATGGCTGTAGATGTGTGGTATTATTTCTGAGGACTCTGTTCTGTTCCATTGGTCTATATCTCTGTTTTGGTACCAGTACCATGCTGTTTTGGTTACTGTAGCCTTGTAGTATAGTTTGAAGTCAGGTAGCGTGATGCCTCCAGCTTTGTTCTTTTGACATAGAATTGTCTTGGAGATGCGAGCTCTTTTTTGGTTCCATATGAACTTTAAAGCAGTTTTTTCCAATTCTGTGAAGAAACTCATTGGGAGCTTGATGGGAATGGCATTGAATCTATAAATTACCTTGGGCAGTATGGCCATTTTCACGATATTGATTCTTCCTATCCATGAGCATGGTATGTTCTTCCATTTGTTTGTGTCCTCTTTTATTTCACTGAGCAGTGGTTTGTAGTTCTCCTTGAAGAGGTCCTTTACATCCCTTGTAAGTTGGATTCCTAGGTATTTGATTCTCTTTGAAGCAATTGTGAATGGAAGTTCATTCCTGATTTGGCTCTCTGTTTGTCTGTTACTGGTGTATATGAATGCTTGTGATTTTTGCACATTAATTTTGTATCCTGAGACTTTGCTGAAGTTGCTTATCAGCTTAAGGAGATTTTGGGCTGAGACAATGGGGTTTTCTAAATATACAATCATGTCATCTGCTAACAGGGACAATTTGACTTCTTCTTTTCCTAACTGAATACCCTTGATTTCTTTCTCTTGCCTAATTGCCCTAGCCAGAACTTCCAACACTATGTTGAATAGGAGTGGTGAGAGAGGGCATCCCTGTCTTGTGCCAGTTTTCAAAGGGAATTTTTCCAGTTTTTGCCCATTCAGTATGATATTGGCTGTGGGTTTGTCATAAATAGCTCTTATTATTTTGAGGTACGTTCCATCAATACCGAATTTATTGAGCGTTTTTAGCATGAAGGGCTGTTGAATTTTGTCAAAAGCCTTTTCTGCATCAATTGAGATAATCATGTGGTTCTTGTCTTTGGTTCTGTTTATATGCTGGGTTATGTTTATTGATTTGCGAATGTTGAACCAGCCTTGCATCCCAGGGATGAAGCCCACTTGATCATGGTGGATAAGCTTTTTGATGTGTTGCTGAATCCGGTTTGCCAGTATTTTATTGAGGATTTTTGCATCGATGTTCATCAGGGATATTGGTCTAAAATTCTCTTTTTTTGTTGTGTCTCTGCCAGGCTTTGGTATCAGGATGATGTTGGCCTCATAAAATGAGTTAGGGAGGATTCCCTCTTTTTCTATTGATTGGAATAGTTTCAGAAGGAATGGTACCAACTCCTCCTTGTACCTCTGGTAGAATTCAGCTGTGAATCCATCTGGTCCTGGACTTTTTTTGGTTGGTAGGCTATTAATTATTGCCTCAATTTCAGAGCCTGCTATTGGTCTATTCAGGGATTCAACTTCTTCCTGGTTTAGTCTTGGAAGAGTGTAAGTGTCCAGCAAATTATCCATTTCTTCTAGATTTTCCAGTTTATTTGCGTAGAGGTGTTTATAGTATTCTCTGATGGTAGTTTGTATTTCTGTGGGGTCGGTGGTGATATCCCCTTTATCATTTTTAATTGTGTCGATTTGATTCTTCTCTCTTTTCTTCTTTATTAGTCTTGCTAGTGGTCTGTCAATTTTGTTGATCTTTTCAAAAAACCAACTCCTGGATTCATTGATTTTTTGGAGGGTTTTTTGTGTCTCTATCTCCTTCAGTTCTGCTCTGATCTTAGTTATTTCTTGCCTTCTGCTAGCTTTCGAATGTGTTTGCTCTTGCTTCTCTAGTTCTTTTAATTGCGATGTTAGAGTGTCAATTTTAGATGTTTCCTGCTTTCTCTTGTGGGCATTTAGTGCTATAAATTTCCCTCTACACACTGCTTTAAATGTGTCCCAGAGATTCTGGTATGTTGTATCTTTGTTCTCATTGGTTTCAAAGAACATCTTTATTTCTGCCTTCATTTCGTTATGTACCCAGTAGTCATTCAGGAGCAGGTTGTTCAGTTTCCATGTAGTTGAGCAGTTTTGATTGAGTTTCTTAGTCCTGAGTTCTAGTTTGATTGCACTGTGGTCTGAGAGACAGTTTGTTATAATTTCTGTTCTTGTACATTTGCTGAGGAGTGATTTACTTCCAATTACGTGGTCAATTTTGGAGTAAGTACGATGTGGTGCTGAGAAGAATGTATATTCTGTTGATTTGGGGTGGAGAGTTCTATAGATGTCTATTAGGTCTGCTTGCTGCAGAGATGAGTTCAATTCCTGGATATCCTTGTTAACTTTCTGTCTCGTTGATCTGTCTAATGTTGACAGTGGAGTGTTGAAGTCTCCCATTATTATTGTATGGGAGTCTAAGTCTCTTTGTAAGTCTCTAAGGACTTGCTTTATGAATCTGGGTGCTCCTGTATTGGGTGCATATATATTTAGGATAGTTAGCTCTTCCTGTTGAATTGATCCCTTTACCATTATGTAATGGCCTTCTTTGTCTCTTTTGATCTTTGATGGTTTAAAGTCTGTTTTATCAGAGACTAGTATTGCAACCCCTGCTTTTTTTTGTTCTCCATTTGCTTGGTAAATCTTCCTCCATTCCTTTATTTTGAGCCTATGTATGTCTCTGCGTGTGAGATGGGTCTCCTGAATACAGCAGACTGATGGGTCTTGACTCTTGATCCAGTTTGCCAGTCTGTGTCTTTTAATTGGACCATTTAGTCCATTTACATTTAAGGTTAAGATTGTTATGTGTGAACTTGATCCTGCCATTATGATATTAACTGGTTATTTTGCTCACTAGTTGATGCAGTTTCTTCCTAGCCTCGATGGTCTTTACATTTTGGCATGTTTTTGCAATGGCTGGTACCGGTTGTTCCTTTCCATGTTTAGTGCTTCCTTCAGGGTCTCTTGTAAGGCAGGCCTAGTGGTGACAAAATCTCTAAGCATTTGCTTATCTGTAAAGGATTTTATTTCTCCTTCACTTATGAAACTTAGTTTGGCTGGATATGAAATTCTGGGTTTAAAATTCTTTTCTTTAAGAATGTTGAATATTGGCCCCCACTCTCTTCTGGCTTGGAGAGTTTCTGCCGAGAGATCTGCTGTTAGTCTGATGGGCTTCCCTTTGTGGGTAACCCGACCTTTCTCTCTGGCTGCCCTTAAGATTTTTTCCTTCATTTCAACTTTGGTGAATCTGGCAATTATGTGTCTTGGAGTTGCTCTTCTCGAGGAGTATCTTTGTGGCATTCTCTGTATTTCCTGGATTTGAATGTTGGCCTGCCCTACTAGGTTGGGGAAGTTCTCCTGGATGATATCCTGAAGAGTGTTTTCCAACTTGGTTCCATTTTCCCCCTCACTTTCAGGCACCCCAATCAGACGTAGATTTGGTCTTTTGACATAATCCCATACTTCTTGCAGGCTTTGTTCATTTCTTTTTCTTCTTTTTTCTTTTGGTTTCTCTTCTCGCTTCATTTCATTCATTTGATCCTCAATCGCTGATACTCTTTCTTCCAGTTGATCAAGTCGGTTACTGAAGCTTGTGCATTTGTCACGTATTTCTCGTGTCATGGTTTTCATCTCTTTCATTTCGTTTATGACCTTCTCTGCATTAATTACTCTAGCCATCAATTCTTCCACTTTTTTTTCAAGATTTTTAGTTTCTTTACACTGGGTACGTAATTCCTCCTTTAGCTCTGAGAAATTTGATGGACTGAAGCCTTCTTCTCTCATCTCATCAAAGTCATTCTCCGTCCAGCTTTGATCCGTTGCTGGCGATGAGCTGCGCTCCTTTGCCGGGGGAGATGCACTCTTATTTTTTGAATTTCCAGCTTTTCTGCCCTGCCTTTTCCCCATCTTTGTGGTTTTATATGCCTCTGGTCTTTGATGATGGTGATGTACTGATGGGGTTTTGGTGTAGGTGTCCTTCCTGTTTGATAGTTTTCCTTCTAACAGTCAGGACCCTCAGCTGTAGGTCTGTTGGAGATTGCTTGAGGTCCACTCCAGACCCTGTTTGCCTGGGTATCAGCAGCAGAGGCTGCAGAAGATAGAATATTTCTGAACAGTGAGTGTACCTGTCTGATTCTTGCTTTGGAAGCTTCCTCTCAGGGGTGTACTCCACCCTGTGAGGTGTGGGGTGTCAGACTGCCCCTAGTGGGGGATGTCTCCCAGTTAGGCTACTCAGGGGTAAGGGACCCACTTGAGCAGGGAGTCTGTCCCTTCTCAGATCTCAACTTCCGTGTTGGGAGATCCACTGCTCTCTTCAAAGCTGTCAGACAGAGTCGTTTGCGTCTGCAGAGGCTTCTGCTGTGTTTGTTATTGTTTACTGTGCCCTGTCCCCAGAGGTGGAGTCTACAGAGACAGGCAGGTTTCCTTGAGCTGCTGTGAGCTCCACCCAGTTCCAGCTTCCCAGCAGCTTTGTTTACCTACTTAAGCCTCAGCAATGGCGGGCGCCCCTCCCCCAGCCTCACTGCTGCCTTGCCGGTAGATCACAGACTGCTGTGCTAGCAATGAGGGAGGCTCCATGGGCGTGGGACCCTCCCAGCCAGGTGTGGGATATGATCTCCTGGTGTGCCTGTTTGCTTAAAGCGCAGTATTGGGGTGGGAGTTACCCGATTTTCCAGGTGTTGTGTGTCTCAGTTCCCCTGGCTAGGAAAAGGGATTCCCTTCCCCCTTGCACTTCCCAGGTGAGGCGATGCCTCGCCCTGCTTCAGCTCTCGCTGGTCGGGCTGCAGCAGCTGACCAGCACCGATTGTCCGGCACTCCCCAGTGAGATGAACCCAGTACCTCAATTGAAAATGCAGAAATCACCGGTCTTCTGTGTCACTCGCACTGGGAGTTGGAGACTGGAGCTGTTCCTCTTTTTCTTTGTTTTTATTCTTTGATTTGTGATCTAAGATAAGTTGTCATTTATTTAAAATAACTTGTTATATATATGTTTTTTGTAAGCCTTATAAAAGAGTCACTAAAATAAAAAGCAATGAATTGAAACATGTTCCCAGAGAAAACTACTTAACCACAAGGAAGACAGTAAGAAAGGAAGAGAGAAGTTGCAACACAACCAGAAAACTAAAAGCACTGAATACAAATGGATACAATTCTCCAATTAATAGGCATAAAGTACCTGAATGAATTAAGGAATAAGACCCAACTATATGTTGAGAAATCTACTTCACCTATGAAGAAACACATAGACTCAAAGTTATGGAGTATTCCATGCAAGTGGAAACCAAAAAAAGAGCAGAAGTAGCTATACTTATAAAATAGATAAAACTATAAGTTTTAGTCTACAACTGAAGTCACAGACTGTAAAAATAGGCAAAGGTCACTGTATCAGGACAAAGGGATCAATTCAACAAGAGAATATAAAATTTATAAATATCTATGGACCCAACATCAGAGCTTCCAGATGCAAAAATTAATATATCTAAAGGAAAGATAGACTGCAATACAAAAATAGTCAGGAAATTCAACACCTCACTCTCAGTAATGTACAATTCATCCAGACAAAAATTCAACAAAGAAACATCTTAGTTAAACTACACACTAGACCAAATAGGTCTGACGCTTACAGAACATTTCACCCAACTGCTGCAGAATATACATATTTTTCATCGGTACATGGAATATTTTCCAAAATAGATCATGTCTTATGTCACAAAACTCAGTAAGTTCAAAAAAGTAGAAATTATGTCAAATATCTTTTCTGACTACAATGGGATAAACTAGAAATCAATAACAAGAGACGAAACTTGGAGAATACACAAATACATGGAAATTAGACAACATGCTACTGAATGACCAATGGGTCAATGAAGAAGTAAAGAAAACTTTAATATTTCTCAAAAAAATGAAAATGGCAATACAACATGCCAAAATCTATGGAATAAAGCAAAGGCACTACGAAGCAGGGAGTTCATATCAATAAACATCTATATCAAAAAAGTAGAAAGACTTCAAATAAACATCTTAATGATGAACCTCAGGGAATTAGAAAAACAAGAACAAACCAAATCTAAAATTAGTAGGAGGAAATAAATAATAAAGATCAAAGCAGAAGTAAATGAAATTGAGACTAAAAAAATACAGAAAATCAATTAAATGATAAAAGTTAGTTTCTTGAAAAGAGAAACAAAGTGGACAAACCTTTAGCTAGATTAAATAAGAAAAAGACAGAAGTCCCCCCCCAAAAAAAAAATCAGAAGCAAAAAAGGAGATATAACAGCTGAGAGCTCAGAAATACAACAAATCATTAGAAAGTATTATAAACAACTACACACACACACACACACATATATGTGTATATATATGCATATTCTAGAATAAATGGATTAATTAATTCCTGGACAAATACAATGTACCAAGATTTAACCATGAAGAAATAGAGAAACTCAATGAACCAGTAATGAGTAATGAGATTAAAGCCATGATAAAAATTCTCCCATCAGAGGAAAGCTCAGAACATGATGACTTCACTGATGAATTCTATCAAATATTTAAAGAAGAACTAATATTAATTTTATTCAAACTATTAAAAACAAACGGGGGGAAGGAATACTTTCAAACCCATTCTATGTGGCCAGCATTGCCCTGATATCAAAACCAGACAAGGACACAACAAAAAAAAAGAAAACTACAGTCTGATTTCACTGATGAGCATAGATGCAGAAATCCTCAACATGATACTAGCAAATAGAATTCAACATCACATTAAAAAATTATTTATTATGATCAAGTGGGATTCATTTCAGGTATAAGGATGGTTCAAAATATGCAACTCAATAAACATGATACATCACATGAACAGAACCAAGTACAATGACCATATGATCATTTCAATAGATGCTGAAAAAGCATTTGATAAAATTCAGCATGGCTTTATTACAAAATCCCTCAAGAAACTGGATATAGAAGGTGCATACCTCAAAATAAAAGCCATATATGACAAACCCATGGCTAACATTGTACTGAACTGGGAAAAAATGAAAGCCTTTCCTCTAAGAACTGGAACAAGACAAAGATGCCCACTTCCACTTTTACTCAACACAATACTGGAAATCCTGGTGAGGCAATTAGTCAAGAGAAGAAATAGAGGGCATCCAAATTGGAAAGGGATGAGTCAAATAAGCCTTGTTCTCAGATAACATCCTCTTATAATTAGAAAACCTAAAGACTCCACCAAAAAAACCTGTTAGAATGGATGAACAAATTCAGTAAAGTTGCAAAATACAAACTCGATATATAAAAATCGAGTAGTTATACATACCAACAGCAAGCAATCTGAAAAGAAATCAAGAAAGCAGTCCCATTAACAATAGCTACAAAGAATATAAAATACCTAGGAATCAATTTAACTATAGGAGTCAAATATCTGTACAAGTAAAACTATAAAATACTGATGAAAGAAATTGAATAAGATACAAATAAATGGAAAGCTATTCCATGCTCTTGGATTAGAAGAATTAACATTGTTAAAATGACAATTTTACCCAAAGTAATTTACAGATTCAATGTAATACCTATCAAAAGACCAATTACATTCTTCACAGAAATAGAAAAATATTTCTAAAATGTATCTGGAACCACAAAACACCAAGAATAGCTGAAGCAATCTGAGTAAAAAAAGACAAAGCTGGAGGCATTACACTACCTTATTTCAAAATATAGCACAAACCTAAAGAAATGAAATCAGCATGGTATTGGCATAAAAACACACACATAAACCAATTGAATAGAACAGAGAACCCAGATATAAATCCATGCATTTACAGACAACTCATTTTTAACAAAGGCACCAAGAACTTGCCATGAGGAAACAGTCTTTTTAATAAATGGTGCTGGGAAAACTAGATATCCCTAAGCAGAAGAATGAAACTAGACCCCTATCTCTTACCACATTCAAGAATCAACTCAAAATGGATTAAAGACGTAAGTCTAAGACTTGAAACTGTAAAACTAATAGAAGAAAACATTGGGGAGATACTCCCAGACATGACCTAGAGAAAGACATTTGTGTAAGATCTCAAAAACACTGGCAAGAGAAGCAAAAACAGAAAAGTGGGATTACATCAAGCTAAAAAGCTTCTGTACAATAAAGGAAACAATCAACAAAGTGAATAGACATGCCATAGAATGGGAGAAAATACTTGCAAACTATCTATCTGACAATGAATTAATAACTGGGATATATAAATAGCTTAAACAACTCAATAGCAAAAAAAAAAAAAATCTGAGTAAAAATTGGCAGAAGATCTGAATAGGCATTTCTGTTGCCTATTGCCTATTCAGAAGACATACAAATGGCCAACAGGTATATGAAAAAAATGTTCAACATCACTAATCATCAGAGAATTGCAACTCAAAACCATGATGATTATGTCACCCCAGATAAAATGGCTTTTATAAAATAAAAAAGCAGGAAATAATGGATGCTGGTGAAGATGTAGAGAAAGAGGAACTCTATCTACACTGTCAGTGGGAATGTAAATTTGTACAGCCACTATAGAATATTGTATGGGGATTCCTCATGAAAGTAAAAATAGAACTACTGTATAAAGCAGCAATTCACTACTGGGTGTATATCCAAAATAAAGGAAAACAATATATTAAAAAGACACCTGTACTCTCATGTTTATTGCAGTGCTATTCACAATAACCAAAATATGAAATCAACCTAAGTGCCCACCATGAATGAATGGATAAAGAAAGTGTGGTACATATACACAATGGACTCTTATTCAGCCGTAAAAAAAGACTAAACTCCTATTATTTACAGCAACGTGGATGGAACTGGAGGTCATTATGTTAAGTGAAATAAGTCAGGCATGGAAAGACAAACATTGCATATTCTCTTTCATATGTGGGAGATAAAAAAGTGAATCTTATGAAAGTAAAGAGTAGATTGGTGATTACTGGAGGACTGAAAGGGTCGTGGGGAGAGGGGGATGAAGAATAGATTCAATAATGGATATAAATTTACAGTTTCAATGAAGAGATAAGGCCTAGTATTTGATAGATCAGTAAGGTGATTTATAGTTTACAATATATTTTACACATTTCACAATAGCTAGAAAGGAATAATTTAAATGTTGTTAGCATAAAGAAAAGACAAATATTTAAGGTGATGGATATGCCAATTCCATTGATTTGCTCTTTACAAATTATATGAATGTATTAAATTCTCACATGTACCCTGAAATATGTACATCTATTATGTATTGATTAAAAAATATTTTTTTAAACTCGAGGCTTCCCCAAGATTGTAATCCACCTGTAATTTAACTGACTGCTAGTATAGCCTGTTACTTTCAGAGGAAGATAATTCAAACTAGAGACTTTCAATGTATAATGCACAATGTTGTGTGTGTGTATGTCTGTGTGTGTGTGTGTGTGTGTGTGTGTGTGTGTATGAAGGAACAAGAAAATATGAGAAAATGTAACCCAAAGATTTGAGAGAGAAAAAAATGTGTGTAGACATGGTGACTTTTATCAGAAGTTACATTAAGGTATTTTAAATTTCAGTCCCTATTGCTTTAAAATCTAAGAAAACTATAACAGCTATTTCATGAACAAATTTACCAAAAACACATTCATTGAAATATTTGCAATCTGTTTATGTTTATGCATGAGTGCCCAAAAATATCTTCAGCTCTTTTTCTCCAATATTTAATATTTATTCCTTGGATTGAAGAATGTTCCTTCTATTTTACTCTTAAACATCAAAGCACTGAAACTATTAATCCCGTTAATAACGATGCATATTTCTCAAAGATGCCTTTCAGTTTCAGATCAGCAACCAAAGGAGTTTTCATTGTCTCTCCAGTTGTCTCTAATGAGAGATGTACAGATGTTAAACCCACTACTCTTCTTAATCATTTTCCTTCGTGTACTTGATTAAATCCTCAAAAGCAAACTGTTCATGTTCTCGCTGAAAATACAGGCAGTCTCACTGAACAGTTATGCTGCACAAGAAAGAGAAGTTATAATGGCATGGAATGTGTTCTACATGGTATTTTCTAGACTTTACTAGTTCATGAGCTTTTGTGGATAAGTCAAACTCTTGAATGTCACTTAAATATAATCTTTTCTGTAGTTGATTACGCAGAGAATGCAAAAGAGGTATCTGCAGAATGTGGAATTAATTTTGAAAGTTGGATAAATACTTTAGAATAATAGATGTGTCTATACAAGTCACCCATGAAACTGTTCTCTCATAGGTGACATTAATTTCTATCTACAGAGTTTTATTACTGAATATGTTATGTTTGTACCCCCACGAAACTGAAATAATAATTTTCCTTTTTTTAGCACTCTATTAAAATGTTGAGGTTTATCTTGACTGCTGCTTTTTAACATAAATGTTTGGGCTTAACTGAATTCCTAATATGTGATGTCACTTGGAATTCTGATAGGGTCCAGTTATTTGGCCTGCAAAGACATATTTTGCCTTAAAATGAAAGGTATAGTTGAAATGTTATTTTACACAGTAGTAAGAAAGCATCCAACATAAATTGTGAGATTTTTATTGTTTAACTTTTGAAATAGAAGGACAAAGTTCGTATGTGCTTGTTTTATTCCAAAGTATATATGGAAACGCTAATGCTTTATATGTAAAATATACCCTACCGATATTTGTGATTAGTTAATTTTTATGGCTAGAAATTCTAGAATCATAAAAAAAAACTAATCTTGAATGTCAGAGTTTCACCCATTTTTCTGAAAACAATGAGAACAAAAAATCATTATAATATTTATATTTACCTTGTGTTTCACAAAAAGGTTTTCTTTGCTGTGCTACACTGCAAGAATATGTCATGTTCAAATCTCTGGGGCTTAATTAAAAACTTTAACTACTGTCTTCTTATAGAGATTATTAACCAAATACTAAAGATAGCATAGATGTGTGGTCTAGGCAGTATTTTTCTGGCAAGTAGACCTAAGTGCAGAATTTAAGTTCTATAGCATTAACCTAAGACTAAATCATTTTATTCAGGGTTGTCTCCTCTCTGAACAGCTTTATGTTATGACCTCATTTGCTACAGCAAATGAAATATTAATAGATCATTGAAAATGCAGTAAAGTTTTGATCAGATGTTATACCTTCATTGTATACCAAACCCTGCCTCTCATAAAAACTTTCTACTTGGGTTTAATTTGAAATTATCACTCAATTTTTTAAAAATCAAACACTTTCTTTAAGAACATGATAATGTAAACATATTTCTTATGGGAATCTTTAAGTTCTATATTTTTAACCAAAAAACATGTCTGACCATGTTAGTTAAAGAGTTATTGAAAAAAAAAAAAAGAATCTATTTAGGTGAGTAAAAAAATTAAGCAAAGTATATTTTAAATAAGTTAGTGACTATGAAATTTCTCAATTTGGGCATTTATTTTGGCTACAAGTAACAAAACACACCTGACAAAAGATACTTAAGTAAATAGCTCTAGATATGTAGTTGACTCTTGAACGATGCAGGGGTTAGGACTGCTGATCCCCACCCAGTCAAAAATCTGCATATAACTTTTGACAGTCCCAAAATTTAACTACTAATAGCCTACTGTTGACCAGAAGCCTTACTGATAACATAAAACGCTAATTAAAACGTAGTTTGTATATGTATATTTATGCTATATTCCTACCATAAGTAAGCTAAAGAAAGGAAAATGTCATTAAGAAAATCATAAGGAAGAGAAAATATATTTACTATTAATTAAGTGGAAGTGGATCATCATAAAAGTCTTCATCCTCATTATCATTATATTGAGTAAGCTAAGTAGGAGAAGAAAGAGGAAGGGTTGGCCTTGCTGTCTCATAGGTGGCAGAGGTGGAAGAAAATCTACCTGTAAGTGGATCTGCACAGTTCAAATTTATTTTGTTCAAGAGTTCGCTGTGGATAGTTGTTGGCATTGGTTCGGCAATGCCAAATATAATGGCGACATCTTTGTGATTCTTGTGGCCTTTCTCAAATAACTGAAAGATGATTGCTGAAGTTGTAGACATCATGTTTAGCAGAAAGAAAGAGGAAAGGAGAAGGTGGCAGCTGTTTCAAGAAAGCTAAAATTTCGTAGGAACCTCCATAGGAATCCCATCATGGTGTTCCCGTGGCATCTTTGAGCAGTTATGGTTCACATCACAACTCCTAGGTAAGGTAAGGCAAAGGAGAAGCTGGTTAGAAGTAGGCATTAAGTTGCCACATGTTCTAATTGTCACCTCATTTACCAAGTCATGTATGTCTTATCTTTGCTTACCAAACAAAATGCTCTGATTTTCCTGATTAGCCATAGTGATATTTGCTTCTTGTCTTTGAAACTTAAAGTGATAAACCACCTCATGCCATGTGTTATTCTTCCAAAAGCTAACATAATTTTGATTTGAAAATATATTATATGATTTCATATATAAACATATATAATTATATATATATAAGTATCTATTGCTGCCACTTTTTACTTAAGACTGATAACATCAATGTTAAGCAGTGTCTTTTCAGAAGTATTGATTATTCTACCTGTTGCAGATCTCTTCAAATTGATTGGATGCCTCCACGGAAGCCGAATGGCATCATTCTTGGATATGATCTCCTATGGAAAACATGGTATCCATGCCCTAAAACTCAGAAGTTAGTGCAGGACCAGAGTGATGAGCTCTGCAAGGCAGTGAGGTGTCAAAAACCTGAATATATCTGTGGACACATTTGCTATTCTCCTGAAGCTAAGGTAAGTCTTTTCAAACTAATCAGTGAACCATGTTTTTCTCACTCAAGACTCCATGTGAAATTATTAGCTTCTCACACCATGGTGTATTATGATCAATATTTCCACTACTCTATGAAAAAGACTCCAAGGAAAAGAAAGGATGCTTACAAAAATTGTTATCACCCCCATGAGCACTTTTAGCCTTCGCATTTTTTATTATCTTCACAAGAAATAAAAACTTATTACAATAGGGTACATCCCAAATTTGCATTTGATTGAGTGACTTAAAATTTTCTTTACAACAGATGTGTTCAGCTACAAATACGTGTTTGATTATATGGCACTGATGAGTAACTGTGAGGAGGACATTTTATGGTTTGTCAGAAATATTTTCGCATTATAGCCATTTGCAGATTAATGTTCATATTAGATGCTGTTTAGAAATCAGATGAATAATACAGCCAGACAGAGGAGTTTGTAAACGACTTTTATTGAAAAACAACACAAAATCCTTAGTTTGAAGGTAG
This sequence comes from Macaca fascicularis, assembly GCF_037993035.2. Taxonomy (NCBI): domain Eukaryota; kingdom Metazoa; phylum Chordata; class Mammalia; order Primates; family Cercopithecidae; genus Macaca; species Macaca fascicularis. Next base: position 73,627,018 of record NC_088375.1, on the reverse strand, counting down.
AATTTTACATAATGAAATAACGTCCTTATTTGTCAATAACAGCATCACACATTCAATGGCTAAAGCTACTAGTAAATGTATAAGATTTACTGCAAAAGAACACAGTAATTAAGAAAGTGAGTTACTGAAGCAATATGGATCAAAATACAAATTACTACAGCTGACACAAGTTTAGTGTGTGGTAGTTATCATCTGAGAAATTCATAAAGCCAGCACTTACTAACTATGCATTTTTTGATACTTACACTCTAAAATTATCATTATGCCTAAGTTTGACATCATTTTATGCCATTAAGTATGCACATATTTAAATACACACATCTGATGGACATATTTGTATAAAATTAAATTTGGGATTTCTGAGAAGAAAAATACTAAAATAAATTTGCCCATTAAACATATCCTCCATTTAAAAAAAAACTTGGGAAAATGTTGGCAAAATACAGAATTCACTTCTCAATTTTTTTCTTTGCTTTTATTATTTTAATACTTATTATCCGTTAAGAAGTGGACAAAGAGAGAATAGTTTATAGGCATATAAATGAATGACTTAAAGTTTGTGGAGTGCAAAAAACAATGTGTTTCATACAAGTAAAAACTGATTCTGGCCAGAAACTGTCACAGTAGTTTAGGCTTGTATAATGGATTTGACAAGTTTCAACCCTGTAACTTTAGTGGTAAAATCAAAGCTAAGTAAAGTAAAACTAGTAAAGATAATGTTTCAATTTAAGTTTATTGTAACAGATCAAAAGGTAGATTTTCTTAAAATGTCTATATTAAATTAAAATATACCTGTGATAGAGTGAAGAAAAAGTAATAGGATGAAGAAAAATATTAATCAAGTATTAATAAAGTATTAACAAAATAATATTTACCTATGTTTAGGCTAAATTATTCATTAAATTACTTCTACCTTTCTTTATGCTGTGATTTCAGAAACTGCTTTTTGTAACTTTTGAAAAAAATGTAATGAAGCTTTCTACCAAATAAGTGACTGGTTGGTGTAACATTCCTAAATTCAATGAATGACAAAGAACTGGTTAGTTTAATTTTAAATCAATTTAAAAATGATTAAGACAAATCTACTCTACAAAAAAAAAAAAAAATCATACAGGTCACCTTTTATAGAAAATAAATGTAACTTGAAGAATAGGGAAACCAAAGTTAGCCTTTAGAAAACAGGTGTATGCCAATCTAACCTCATAGTCTTGAAAAGAAATATCACATTTGGTTATTCTTATAATGTAATGCAAATGTCACACATTATTACAATAAAATGAGACACACTATTTAGTGATGCCTTAAACAAAGTCTTATTTTTATTGTTGGGATTAAAGAGGCAACATAGGTATTGCAGTAAAAGAGAATAAAGGATGTCAGTTAAATTTCAAGAAAAAATTGTAAATTTCAGTTTGGGCCTAAGTACTAATATACATTTCCTAGCATGAAAGATTGAAGAGAAGTAGAAAAGAGACTTTTATTGAAGGTTTAAAAGTTTTTTGGCTAAATCACTGTAAACATCAATGTTTCCCAAAATACTTAAACAAGCCTTACCATAAAATTACAGCCGTGGTTCACAAATCCCAGTTGACATAAGACTTGGGGGGATTGTTAAAACCTAGGATCTCGTAGCTCTAGTCGCAGAGATTCTAATTCAGTAGGTTTAGATTTGGCTTTGAAAATTTGCATTTCTAACATATTCCCAGGTGTATTAGTACGTTTTCACAGCGCTACAAAGAATTACCTGAGACTGGGTAATTTATGAAGATAAGAGGTTTGACTCACAGTTCTGCAGACTTAACAGGAAGCATGACTGGGAGGCCTCAGGAAACTTTTAATCATGGTGGAAGGTGAAGGAGAGGCAAGGACCTTCTTCATGTGATGGCAGGAGGGAGAGAGAGAGAAGGGGAGACCTGCCACACAGTTTTAAACCATCAGATCTCGTGAGAACTCACTCACCTTTAGACCTACAATAAACGTCTCTTTTCTGCTTCTCTCTAATCTTTCATGCTAGGAAATATATGGTAATACCTAGCCCCAAATGAAATTCACAATTTTGTTTAATTTAATTGACTTCCTCTATTGTCTTTCACTGCAATATTTGTGTTGCCTCTTTAATCCCAACAATAAACATAAGACTTGTTTAAGGCATTATTAAAATCTTATATAATAAAACATGTATATATTTGCAATACATATATATTTATATGGTATATTTATGTGTATTAAACATACATTTAAGTATATTTATTTTTATTATGAAATTTTATATAATGAAAGATATATATCTTATATATATAAAAACTGAAATGTATCTTATATATATCAAAATTTATATATATTATATATATCAACAATTCAAAAACTGAATTTGATTAGGAAATTTTCTGTTTATGGAGAGAACTCCGAAGAGAAATAATCACTTGAAAAAGTCTCCTTTGGGACCCATCAATGATTTGAACAGGGGTGGCTTAGAAGAAAAGCGTGTGTTTTACTTGGCTGAAGGAGCCTAAGAAAGCATTGATAATGAAAAGATTATCAACATACATACAAGATATATATCTTATATCTTTTGTTATAAGATATATAAAAAATAATAAAGATATGATACACATATGCATATGTATATGTGTAAGATATGAGATATATATCTATATCTTTTACTTTATTATATAAAATTAAAATTTTAAATAATAAAATTTTATATAATACATATTATGTATTATATTACATTATATATTTTATATAGTATTATATAATATATAAATAAGTAAAAGATATATATCTTTTATTATATAAAATTTCATAATAAAAATAAATATACTTAAATGTATGTTTAATACATATAAATATACCATATAAATATATATGTATTTAAAATATACGTATATAATAAAAGATATATATTTTTTATTATACAATAATATATAATAAATTTTATATTTTAAAATTTTTAGGGGAGTAAAAAATTAAGATATATCAAAGTAAACAAACTGAAATGTTTTATTATATAATAAAAATTTTTATAATTTTTAAAAGAATTTTATATATAAAATTATTTTTATTTTTATAATTTAATTTAAAAGAGACACAGTGAACAGCATGGGGAACAGTCCTTATGATCCAATCACCTCCCATCAGGTCCCTCCCTGACACATGGGAATTACAATTCAATGTGAGATTTGGGTGGGGACACAGAGCCAAACCACATGACTAAGTGATGCATCTGCAACTGGTCCAGGAATCATACTTTTTGAGAATCACTGGATTAGAAACATGCTTTTTGAAATCAAGCAAGGAAGAGGCTGCTTTTTTGAAAATTAACCGCACACAAGTAAGCTATTAAAATTTTCATTTATGTTGTCTGAGACAACTCGAAAACTGAATTCGATTAGGAAATTTTCTGTTTATGGAGAGAACTCCTAAGAGAAATAATCACTTGAAAAGGTCTCCTTTGGGACCCATCAATGATCTGAACCAGGGTGGCTTAGAGGAAAGGCATGTGTTTTACTTGGCCAAAGGAGCCCAAGAAAGCATTGATAATGAAAACATAGAAGTGAACCAGTTCTAATGGCCCATCACTAAGTAAATATTTGAGGAATAATTTCAAAAGAAGGTGATAAGTACTGGATAAACTTGCTGAAATATTGGATGTGTTTTTGTCCAGAAACTAACTCTATGTGAATGGGACTTTAATAAATGTTTTAAGATCAAAAAACAAATGGCAAGATTTTAGGCCACCGTCATAAAACAAGAGGGAGGTGTGTGCTGTTTTACCTTTACCATCATTCACAAATCCCAAATAAAACATAGAGAATATTCCTTTCTTAACTCTTAAAATGGGACATGATTTTGAAATTTACTTTTCACACAGAAGATTTTGAAATTTACTTTTCACACAGAATATGGCAGCAAAGAGAGCTGTCACTTAATTTATCCTTGCAATCAGAAAAAATTTGAATTCTTATTGCCACTAACTAAACCCAAAGAAAGAAATTCATTACAGTTGAGTTAGCAAGGCTGCCTGAGGACCACAGTGGTAGACTTTGAATTTAAGAGCTGAATTTCTTTGCTTTTAGATAATTTTTAGAAAATGAATGAAATACTAGACTAGTGGCTTTGTTGAAGACTTAGAGCTTCTACATTTTACTGTTCTTTGTTGAATTGGTTCAAATGTTGGTACACTTTGAAGGTAGCAATGAGAAAAAAGAAAAATGGGAGATGCCTCATAGTGGTTGCTTTTGCCTACCACAGGAAATGTCTAGCCAATTAATGTAACTTATGCCAAGTATGGGTTCTGATGCTATGTTTTAGCAACTATTCATTGTTTGATTTGTTGTATATACAGTGTGTCAGTCTCTCAGACCTCAAGTGAGTATGCAAATAATTATTTGATTGTTCAAGCACATAATTTTTTTTCACAGTTCCTAAAGAAAACAGAGTTAAAGGGGCTTTTCAAAATTAATTTCCATATAGATATCCTTTTTTCAAGGTAGTGGCTTATGAGATATCTATATATACGCACATACATGTAAATATTGGACTCTGTTGTGATTGCCTTGTCTGAAGACTGGGTTCATAAATAAGTGATCATATAAATTACAAGAAAAAATGCAATTTATTTTGAAAAAGGATCAATAAAACACAATATCCATGGATGTGGTGTTTTTAAAATTAAACAATCATTTAAAAATATATATATAAATATGAAGGAAATTGTTTATTTACAGTTTTGAACATCTTTACCTCAGAAACACTGACATTCAAAAGACAATTCATATTTAGAGTATTGTAATAGAGCACAAAACATGGTTGAAGACTTCAAAAAAACTGCATTCTATCAAATAACAGTTAAAAAATTTGAACGATCCTCGAAAATACATTTTTAAACCAATGAAATATGAGTAATATGGTCTCAGATCTTCTATGCCTTAGAAGAAAATAATTATATTACATGAGATAGAGTGACATAATACTGTTAACTAAACTGATATTTCTTTAAAACTGATTTCAAACTTTCAGGTTTGTTGTAACGGAGTGCTCTATAATGCCAAGCCTGGACACCGCTGTTGTGAAGAAAAGTATATCCCGTTTGTTCTGAATTCTACCGGAGTTTGTTGTGGTGGCCGAATACAGGAGGCACAACCAAACCATCGGTGCTGCTCTGGGTATTACGCTAGAATTCTACCAGGTGAGGATTATTTCCAGGTGTACTCAAAAACTTTGGGAACCTGAAAACATAAACACGTTGTTCATGTCAGTGAACTATTTCAAACACCTCCCCCTCAACAAAAATTGAACCACAAACACATAGCCAATAGCCTGCTCTAAATATTATTTCTTCCTTCTACCTTGTTCAAATATAAGCAAGGCTAAATATTAGAAAATGAGAGAACAGAAGGAATTTACAATACCTACTACATAAAGAAATAAATCTGGAGATCTGGTTAACTCCTTTTATCTTGTGGTTTTTTTTTTTTTTTTTTTTAATTAACATGACTATATATTTTCACTATTAAATCTGTGAATTGCTGACTGTTCCACTCCATGAAGCTGTTCTCCACTTCCTCCATTTCTAATCTGAACTACACATGCATTGTTCCTGGAGAGATTGTAACTGCAAATTTCATTTGTCTAAGAATTCTAGACCACTGGCAGTATTCTCTCGTCATTATAAGTCAGGCAAGGGAAGGAAGAATGCTGCAAAGGGTGGCAAACTGGATTTTTTTCCTTCCTCCCTTTTTAGTATTAGCCAACTTACCTAACCATTTTGCTCCAAATTTCAACTACATAAAGCAATGCCTAGTGAATATAATTGGGAATGATGCTAATAACAACCGGCATTTTTAAAGTACCAAGTCTCTCTCAGGCTCTGTATTAAAGGCTTTACATAGGGATACGTTATAGAATCTTCACAACTCTAGGAAATTGGTATTTTCTCTGCAGTTTACAAGTAAGGAAACTATTTTAGAGAGGATCAATAACATATCCAGATTTGCAGAAGTGAATAGAAGTGAAAGAACTAAAATGTGAATATAGGTACGTCTTTTCTAAATCTATGCTCTTTTGAGTACTTTACTGACTCTTTAACCAAAAAGTATCAACATGTGTTGACAATTTTTTTAAAAGGACTATTTAAGACTTCTAAACTTCTTCATTACTACCACTGTCGATTACAATTTATCCTGCAAAAGTAATTGAGAATACAAAAGTAATTGAGAATACAAAAGTAATTGAGAATACAAATTTTTTCCTACTACCTAAGTTTGATACTGATATCTTCTTTAAAGAGCAAGAAATGGATATAGGAGAAAGACAAGAAAGCTAAGTTTATTGGAGGCTGTAGGAAAGCTGAATGCTTTGAGATATCTAGTTTAGGGTGAAATTTATGCCCAACATCTGGTTCATGTACCTTATGTTCAGTATAACTATATCCATCCAAGGCCATGTGAAATGAGACACTGTCTAACCCAGTGTCTTTTTTGCAAAATACTGGAGCAAATATAGAAGGTGTGTCATCACCCGATGGGTTCATCTTGCCCATTGCACAGATAGAGCCAATTTACCAAAACAGTGGTACTACAATAGAGAAAGAGCTTAATAAATGCAGAGCCAGCTAAGCAGGATAGGAGCTTTTACTCAAAACAGTCTCCCAGAAAATTCAAAACCTAAGGTTTGTCTGGGCACAGTGGCTTACTTACACCTGTAATTCCAGCACTTCAGGAGGCCAAGGCGGGTGATCACCTGAAGTCGGGAGATCAAGATCAGCCTGGCCAACATGGCAAAACCCCATCTCTTGTAAAAAAAAAAAAAAAAAAAATACAAAAAATTAGCTGGGCCTGGTGGCAGGTGCCTGTAATCCCAGCTACTTGGGAGGCTGAGGCAGGAGAATCACTTGAATCTGGGAGGCAGAGGTTGCATTGTGCCAATGCACTCCAGCCTGGGCAACAGAGTAAGACTATGTCTTAAAAAAAAGAAAGAAAGAAACCCTAGAGTTCTTTAGTTTTTGTTTTTTTGCTTTTTGTTTGTTTTGAGGCGGAGTTTCACTCTTGTTGCCCAGGCCGGAGTGCAATTGTGTCCGGATTTGGTGGATTCTTGGTCTCACTGACTTCAAGAATGAAACCGCGGACCCTCGCGGTGTTACAGCTAGGTGACTCATCTGGAGTTTTTCCTTCCTCCCATGCGGAGTTGTTCGTTCCTCCCGTCCGGAGTTGTCCATTCCTCTGGGTGGGTTCCTGGTCTCGCTGACCTGAGGAGTGAAGCCGCAGACCTTGGCGGTGAGTGTTACAGCTCATAAAGGCGGTGCGAACCAAAAGAGTGAGCAGCAGCAAGATTTATTGCGAAGACTGAAAGAACAAAGCTTCCACAGTGTGGAAAGGGCCTGGGTGCTAAGCCCCTCACTGCCGGGGGCTGGCAGTGCTGGCCGCCTCTCATAGTGCCGCCCGCCGAGCCCGCGACCGCCAGAAACTCACGCTGGCCCGTGAGCACCGTGCGCAGCCCCGGTTCCCGCCCGCACCTCTCCCTCCACACCTCCCCGCAAGCAGAGGGAGCCAGCTCAGGCCTCGGCCAGCGCAGAATGGGGCTCCCACAGTGGAGTGGCGGGCTGAAGGGCTCCTCAAGGCTTCCAGAGTGGACGCCGACGCCGAGAAGGCGCCAAGAATGAGGGCTGCTACCACGTTGTCACCTCTCACAATGGCTTGATCTCCGGCTGTCTGCAACCTCCGCCTCCCAGGTTCAAGCGATTCTCCTGCCTCAGCCTCCCGAGTAGCTGGGATTATAGGCATGTGCCACCACACCTAATTTTGTATTTTTAATGGAGACGGACGTTTTCCATGTTGGTCAGGGTGGTTTCGAACTCCTAACTTCAGATGATCCGCCTGCCTTGGCCTCCTAAAGTGCTGGTATTACAGGCGTGAGCCACCACGCCTGGCCCAACCTAGGGTTTTTTTTAGGATAGTGCAGTAGGCATAGGGCTAGGGAATGGGGGATGCTTATTGGTAGGGGATAAAATTATAGGGAGTCAGAGCTGTCTCCTCACCCTGAGTCAGTTCCTGGATGGGGACTACAGGATCAGATGAGCCAGTTTACTGGTCTGGGTGATGCTAGCTGGTCCATCAGAATAAAGAGTAAAAAGTACCTTGAACACTAATCTTAGGTTTTACAATAGTGACGTTATCTATGGAAGCAGTTGAGAAGGTTAGGAATCGTGTGACCTCTGGTGGCATGAACACCTGAGTCATAGTTCCTTGTGGCTAATTTGTTAATTTTACAAAGGTGCTCTGCCCCCCAAGCAAGAAGCAAGTTTGTTTCAGGAAAGGACTGTCATCATTGTTTCGAAGTTTAACTGTAAACTAAACACCTCCCATAGCTATCTTGGCCTATGCTGAGGAATGGACAAGGGTAGCTTGGAGACTGGAGGCAAGATGGAATTGGTTAGGTCAAATTTCTTTCACTGTCATAATTTTCCAGTGTCAGAATTTTCTTACTGTCATAGTTTTTGCAAAGGTGGTTTCAGGTGTCCTGATTAAATACTGCTCAAGTTTACTCAAGGCAGAGAACCTTCACTCATTATTTTTCCTTACAATTCATAGAAAAAAAAACATACATTTTTTATAGCAGTGCTGTTATTTCTCTATCAAAAATATTTCAAACTTGAATAAGTTATAGTAAACCAGATTTTCCAAGTTAGAAAAAGTAAAAATGTATATGGAAATAAGAGTTTTGTAGAAAACTGTTAAACTTCTTCATACTACAGCTCACAATGTCAACAATAGATCAAATACTGTTAAATGCTTTACTTTCTCAAAATAAGTTGCATTTGGGGAGTTTTCATGTATGGTTCATATCTACCATTGCTTACAAATAACTGCTATGAAATTATAATTACAGAGATGAGATGGACATTTTGTGTTGTTCAATTCCTACCATTCTTCACACCAGTAGACCAAGTTGATCATGGAACTAAATAATAGTGTTTTCATTTCCACATCACATTAAAGTTTTGATGTTATGATTTGCAACCAACTATTCAAAGTCTGCAAAATATCTTCTGTCCCTTAAAACTAATGAAAAATACTTATTTACATCTATCACTGCTACTAACTCAGGACACTTGCCTGTGACTTTCTCAATGCTAACACAAGTAGTCAGATTTTGAACTGACAGCACAATCTACTTTTGTTAGGTTTCAAAATAAAATTTAACAATTTTCTTAAAAATGAAATAACTCGTGGAAGCTCAGAAGTTGTCATTGATATTATATGAGCGTTTTAATAATTAATTTTTAGACCAAGGGTTTTAAAAATATTTATTGTCTCTATCTATAAATACATGTTTCCGAACACTTAAAGCATTTTAATATCTACCAAACCATTGAGCATGCCCCAAATTTTGATTCTTTTTTAAGTAGTTCATTTTTCATAATATTAGAATGCCTACCCTGGTGAAGAGAAAAGGAAAAAAGCAATCTCATGAAATAATCAAAGAGTGTTTTCCTCCAATCATTAATCTCACTGTACCTAAATGAAGAGATTATTTTGTGACCTCTGTCCTCAGCCCCGTGGTCTTTGTTAACTAGTTTAACACTGGTTACATTGAGGGGAAAAAAGCACAATGGTCCCAAATCCTGTTGCATGTAAATGTGATTTAAATCTGGTCACTAGTCTGCCAGTTCAAGACCAAGATGGGTATAGGCATTTTGATATTTATAGATTAGCCTGAAATATTGGTAAATATGTACTTTATTTTTTTTTCTCACAACTTTCTTCCATAATACCCCATAACAAAGAGCAGCAGAGAAAAGAATGCTCATTTCTCTCCCTTTTTTATAAATATGCTAATGACCCCAAGTAAATGTTAATGTGGGTCATTCTTTGATAAGAATAACAATTAACTGTTACACTGCATGGTAGTTTTTAGAGAGAAAACATTTTCCAGTCTGGCCTGAAATAGATTCATTTTGAGAGGTTAATGAGAAGGTGACTGATCCTTGTATCTTATGTCTAATAGCCCTTTTCTGAGGAAAAGAAATTAGTTTTATTTCTCATTGATATAATACACATCTTTCTTTTTTTTTTTTTCTTTTTTTGAAGTCTTTTCTTCTGTCGGTAACTGAATAAGATTCTGAGGGATTCAGAAAAATATGACTAAAATATCTAAACCAGTTAACATTTGTTATGCTCAAAAGAGGCTTTTTAAAAAAGTGTTGGCTTTCCCCGTGTAGATGTGTACACTGTGTTTCCTCTAAGCTCACCATTGTCCTAAGTGGTGTTTAATTACCTGATGCTGCCCTGTACCATGGGATACATTATCTTAAAGTTTACCAAAGAGGGACATTATGTTCTCTGAATGTAAAGACAAAAAATATGGCAACTGCATTTCAGACCAAGCAGAGTTATTTCACCCAGAGGAACATAACAAATACAGTAATTTTACTGTTTACAATAAGCTCATTGCTCCTTCATTGGTCTCTGGCAGCATCATCATGGAAACTTATACTAAGTTCCCTTTTACTTAGAGATACCATATTATAGGATCTTTTCAAAGATAATTGACTAAGCCAAGTGTCTCCTGAATTCTAGAAATTCGTATTTTGAGAAAATCCTGAGTATGTCTTGATCCACTCCTGGATATTTACCCTAGAGAAAAGCAAATTTATGTTCACACAAAAACCTGCACATGAATGTTTACCGCAGCTGTAATCATTACTGCCAAAACCTGGAAACAATTCAAATGTCCCTAAGTGAGGAAATGGACAAACTGTGGAACAAAGGAATACTATGTAGCAATAAAAAAGAACAAAGTATTGATAAGTGCCAAGAAGATATCATGCCCAGTGAAATAAACCAGTCTCAAAAAGCTACGAACTGTGAGACTGCATTTACATGACATACTATACAAGACAAGCCATAGTTTTGGAGATAAAAGTCGACAGTTGCCAAGGGTAATGGATGAGAAGGGAATGTGACTATACAGGGATAGCATGAGGGTGTTCTGGGGGGTGATGAAACTCTTTTGTATCCTGGTGGTGTCTCTTCATTAAAATTCATGGAAGTGTGCACCCCAAAAAAGTAATGGTCCTGAATAATATTTTTTAAATAAAATATTTTTAATAGACTTTGCCTTAGAATTCTATTTCCATTTTACGCATGGGAAAAATGGGACATAGAAACATGGCCAAGACACGCAGCTAATCAAAATAGGAATTTTCATGATTAAATTTTAGGGTGAGCTCTTAGAGATGGTGTGTTTTATAATAATGTGATTATTGTGTATGAATGACAATATATTTTTCTCATATATTGGTAGAACAGAAAGATAGCAAATATATTTCCATTAAAATTACAACGAACATCCCTATTTTTAAAAGAAAGAAAGCAAAAATGTCTTAGTCAGATGACTATTTCAAGTAATATTTCATGATCACATTCTTGTGAAAGAATAAGTTTTGTGTAGTGTTTCAGTGGTTTGATGCTGAGTAATTAGTGGATAAGATATTGGTTCTGGAGTCAAACTTCCTGGCTCCACATCCCATTTCTTTCACCTCTTAGTTGTTTGACCTTCATTAAGTAACTTTAGGAATATTAGCGGGATATTAATGTTTCTGATGTCCATTGGGCTGCTGAGTTATAATACCCAAAGCTAGCCCAATCTTTTATATCCAAATAGAAAAAAAATGTTTAGTAATTGGGGAGCACATGAGTAAAGGGGACTAACAGGCCTCCTTTAAATGGCAAAGTTTCTAATGAATCATTCCAGAGCAAGGACTCAGGGGTGTCCACTTTCATCAGATCATATAAAGGGATAGCCAGTTCATAAAAGCTAAGATTCAAACATCTAGTGACCCTTGAGATCCTATGAAACCAAGGATCCTTGTTGATTCTATGAGGCCAAGCAATTCTCTAAGTTGACTTTTAGCAACTAGCCAGGGAAAGTCATGAAGAGCTTCCAAACTTTGAGGAGCAAAGGACTTTCCATTTTGCAAACTGTCACAGCCTAGAATTTAAGTCCTAGTAAAAGCACTTTGTGCTGACAAAATTGACATTTAGAGACTTTATGTCGATTGTATGCTACCACTGTTGAAAAATAGAGGGAATCAGTTTTTCAAGACTATCTGGAGAGCATGACAGATGATCATTCACATATTGTACAACAGTTGAATCTTATAGAGGAAATTAAATATCACTCAGTTTGTTTCCTATCGCTGCTATAACTCATTACCAGAAGTTTTGTGGCTTAAAACCACACAAACTTACCTTATACATCTCAATATCAGAAGTTTGAAATGGGTCTCATTGAGCTAAAACCAAGAAGTTAACAAGAGCTGCATTCCCTTCTGGAGGCAAGAACCCATTTTCTTGCCTTTTCCACCTTGCAGAGGCTGCTCACATTCTTTGGCTTGTGGACCCCTTCCATTTTCCAGGCCAATAATGACCAGTTGAACCTTTCTCACATCATATTATTAAAATTAATCACATCTGTTGTCTTCTTTCCTCTTTGCCATGTAACATAACATAGTTACAGGCTCCAGGGATGAGGATGTGGATGTCTTTGGGAGGCCATGTTGTGCTTACCACAGTAAGGTAATGGTTAAGCAATTGTGAGAATTAAGAAGGCGTTGTTGTAAACTCTCGGGGAGTAACTGTCACAAATGAAACAAAAAATATACTGTGAGCAGGAGTGCAAAAATATATGAAAAAAATTCTAAGTATAGATCTGCTATAAATTAAGCAGCTGCCTCAGGGAGTGGCAGTAGGATGGTATTAGGGTTGGGAACTACAGGGAAATGGGGGAGTGCAATCTTGTTAATGACACTTAAATCTTGTACAAAGCGATGACACTTAAATCTTGTCCAAAGTGGTACACAAGTCTTTTGTCATTTTGATAGAGTGAACAGTGAACTATAAGCACTGGTACAGGGGATAATGAGGTATTATGCCAACTGAGATAACTTTCTGGAGGTGTGTAGATACAATGGACCGAGTTATTAAATATTGTTCTTTTCAGTAGATTTTGGGCCAGTTTCAAGAAATGCATAGCCAGATTGATAGACATCTTTAAGGGGTTAGCATCCTGTATGAATCCCACATCTGAGCAGTTTTTGCCCCAGAGGGTCTTGGAGACACATTCAAAGTCAGAGATGTTGATCACAAAGGCATCAGGTAATTAGCTGGTGGCACCACCAAATGATAGACCAGGCCTTCTTCTCCTGGGATTTACAGAAAGAGACTCTCAGGTTCACATTTAATGCTGGTATCTCATTTACAAAGTGGATCTCTTCTCAACAGATGAACTGAAGTGGAATTTGAGTTATAGAAGTTCTTTATACCTTCTGGATACTACTTCCTTATCAGATACTACTTCCTTATAAAGCTGCCATAAACATTCATGTATAAATGTACAAATTTCTGTTCAATCTCCTGTTTTCAATTATTTTGAGTTTATACCCAGAAGTGGAATTGCTGGATCATATGGTAATTCTATGTTTAATTTTCTTTTTAAGAACTGCCATACTGTTTTGTGGAACATTTTAACATTTTATATTCCCAACAACAATGCACAAGTGTGTCAATTTCTTCATATTCTTGCTGATGCTTGTTATTTTATGGTTTTTATAACTATCCTAATGAGTATCAAGTGGTATCTCATTGTGGTTTTGATTTGCATTTCCCTACTTATTACTAATATTGAGCATATTTTCATGTGTTTATTGGCTATTTGTATATCTTCTTTGAAAAAAAGGTCTATTAAAGTTATTTGCCCATTTAAAAAGTACAGTCTTTGTTTTATGTTTTTGAGTTATAGAAGTTCTTTATACATTCTGGATACTACTTCCTTATCAGATATATAATTTTAATATATTTTCTCATGAGTTGCCTTTTCACTGGTTGATAGTATTCTTCGATGCCAAAAAGTTATTAATATTAATTATGATGAATCCAATTCATCTTTTTTCTTTATTGCTTCTGCTTTCAGTGTCATAGCCAAGAAATCATTGACAGAGCCAATGTCATGAAATTTCTCCTTTACTTTCTTCTAAGAATTTTAAGTTTTAGCTTTTATGTCTAGATCTTTGATCCATTTTGAGTTAGTTTTGGTATATGATATAAAGTAAGGGTTCAATATCATTCTTTGGCATGTGGGTATTCAACTTTTCCAACATTAAAAAAAAAAAAAGGGTCCTTTCCCCATTAAATGGTCTTGGCACCTATGTTGAAAATCATTTGCCCATATTTGCAGGGGTTCATTTTTAGGATCTCTGTTCTATCGCATTGGTCTATATGTCTGCCTTTGTGCCAGTAACACACTTTTGATTACTATAACTTTGTAGTAAGTTTTGAAATCAGAAAGTGTGAGATCTCCAACTTTGTCCTTTTTCAACGTTGTTTTGACTATTTGGAGTTTTTTGAGATTCCATGTGAATTTTATAATGGTTTCTTCTGTTTCTGCAAAAAGCATTGGGATTTTGATAAGGATCGAATTGATTCTGTAGATCACTTGAGCAGTATTGGCATCTTAACAATATTAAGGCTTCCAATCCATAAACATGGGATGTTCTTCCATTTGGTTGTCTTCTTTAATTTCTTTCAACAACATTTTGTGGTATTTCAGTCTTTCACTTTCTTGGTAAGTTCATTCTTAAGTATTTCATTTTTTTTATGTTATTGTAAATGAAATTATCCTATTAATTTTATTTTCAGATTATTCATTCTTAGTGTATAGAAACATGCCTGGTTTTTCTATGCTGACTTTGTATCCTGATACTGTGCTGAATTTGTTTATTAGTTGTAACAGTTTTTTGTTTGTTTGTTTGTTTTTTAGAATCTTTAGAGTTTTCTCTATATGATGTCATGTTCTCTGAGAACACATAGCTTTGCTTCTTCCCTTTCAATTTGGAAGCCTTTTATTTTTTTCTCTTGCCTAATTGCTCTAGCTGTAATATCCAATATTATGTAGAATACAAGTAGCAAAGGGTAGCATCCTTTTCTTGTTTCTGATTTTAGAGGAAAAGTTTTCAGTCTTTCACTGTTGAGTATGACATTAGGTATAGGTTTTTCTCATATACTCTTGATTATGTTGAGGTAGTTTTCATCTATTCCTATTTTCTTGAGTGGATTTATAATGAAAGAGGTTGAATTTTGTCAAATATTTGTTCTACATCAACTGAGATAATCATGTGTTTCTTTTTTTCCCTTTTTTCTATTGATGTAATGTGTTACATTGATTAAATTTTCATATATTGACCCATCCTGGTATTCCAGGAATATATCGCACTTGGTCATGTTGCAGAATCATTTTAATGTGCTTTTGAATTCAGTTTTCTAGTATTCTGTTGAAGATTTTTGCATCAATATTCATAAGAGCTATTGATTTTAACTTTTTTCTTGTAGTTTCCTTGGTAAGTTGTATGTTTCTAGTAATTTGTTCATTTCATCCAGTGAGATGGATTTTTGACCAATAAATTTGGACAGAAAAGATCTCAAGGATAGCTGCTAAGAGTTATTGTCCCATTTTTTATACTCCTTATATATCTATGTATAGTTAAATCTTGTCCCATATTTTTATATCATTTTGGTAAACAGTACATCTCGCTTTTACTCAACAAATTTTAGGATATCCAGTGCTCACCCAAAGGTGAACTAATTGAGAAGAGGAAGTCCAGGACTACAAATCCCTAAGGCAGTCCTAAATTCTTCAGTGGATTTGTACCATTTCTTAAGAAAGCTTGACAAGTCATTAATTGGATTATAGAAATCTTACCTGGACCATGCTTGAAGGCCATAAGACCCACTAGATTGATCTTCATACTCACATATCTTATATAATGAAGAGATGTTGTCCAGGGGGAAAGATACGTCCAAGAAAGAATGGTAGAGAAAAGGGGAGAAGGTCTGTTGAAAGTCTAGGAAGAAGAGGAGGAGCAGGACAAGAGAGAGAAGGAAGTCGGGGTTCGGAGGGCCACGAGGGAAGCCAACCACGGTGGGGTCATGAGATAGAGAAGGGAAAATGAAGTTTGGATTTTAGATCCACCAAGTTTTTATTAGTTCTTTTGAAAGTATCCTTAAGGGAAGCCATTTACAAAATTTTCTGTCTTTTAGAGTTGTTTTTATACCAAACAAACAAAGAAGCTAACTCTTGGTATTTAGAATATTTGAGTCCTTTGATCTTAAGGTACCAGGCAAAAGATTATCTAAGTCTGTTTTTTTGTTTGTTTGTTTTTGTTTTTTAGATATGCCCAGGCTGGAGTGCAGTGAAGCAATCCTAGCTCACTGCAAGCTCTGCCTCCTGCCTCCTGGATTCAAGCAGTTCTCGTGCCTCAGCCTCCTGAGTAGCTGGGACTACAGGCATGCACCACCAAGCCTGGCTAATTTTTTTTATTTTTAGTAGAGATGGGGTTTCACCATGTTGGCCAGGCTGATCTCCAACTCCTGGCCTCAAGTTATCCACCCGCCTTGGCCTCCCAAAGTGCTGGGATTACAGGCGTAAAGCACCACGTCTGTTGGATTATCTTATTCTTATATCAGGTTTCCCAGACTGTCCTATGAAGAGAAATGTAGCAAAATTCAGTGTGTGACATAACCCAAAGAAGTACTAGTACACTGACTTAAATACAGTATTTTTTACCTCCTCTCATGTAATTAACCTTCCCAATGGGAGTATTTTTATTTGGTTGTCCAAATATAGTTTGGTTTAGGAAATTATAATCATAAGCAAAATAAATGTATCAGTAGTTGGTTTTTGAATCCACCCTACTTTCCAAAAGAAAATTACTCAAAACAAAAAAGTATTCCTAGATGTTTTTCTATAATGCCACATAATCCATGTCACCAGACCTGATGGTGAGGAAATAGACAACATAGACTTACTTGTAAGTTGCCCTGTGTGTATCTGATCTGACATACATGTTTATACACAAACACTTTGGAGTCATTTGGAAATTTTGCAACTCCAATATGATAATATTCTCTCTAGTAATTCTGTCAATCAGTTGGGATCCGCAAGATGATTGTGATAAAAGTTAATTGTGAGTCATAGCATATTTTTTTAACTGACGTAATGATTATTATTGTCCTAAATTGACAGGTGAAGTATGCTGTCCAGATGAACAGCACAATCGGGTTTCTGTTGGCATTGGTGATTCCTGCTGTGGCAGAATGCCGTACTCCACCTCAGGAAACCAGATTTGCTGTGCTGGGAGGCTTCATGATGGCCATGGCCAGCAGTGCTGTGGCAGACAGATTGTGAGCAACGATTTAGAGTGTTGCGGTGGAGAAGAAGGAGTGGCATACAATCGCCTTCCAGGTAGGGGACCCAGGTCTACCTTTCAGTAGATGGAGGATTGGAGAAGCAGGGAGAGTGAGAAATTTGCCCTAGAAATAAAACAAATAAGTAATTAAAGCTCACATTGGTTATATCTAATGCAATAATTTGGAACATACTGTTTAACACATAACATTGTAATCTCCCAATTTTTACATGTATCTCATGTATTTCATAAAAACACATCAATTTTTTTCCTCTTGAAAAGGTCATGTCCACCAAAAAAAATCCCACACATAAATGCATTGGTTATGAATGAAAAGAATATTTCCTAGCAAATAGTATACAAAATTATTATAATGATATTGTGTCATAATTCTTTTACTCCCTATTCTACTGTATGAAGCTAACACTAATATTAATAACAATAAGTATCTTTGAATGAATACTAAGACACTCTACCAATATTTTATATATTATTACCTCAAATAATCTTCACAATAATCTTACATGATAGGTACTATTATTATCTACATTTTAAAAATGAAGAAACTGAAGTTCAGATATTAGATATTAGATGTTAGTTTCCACTTGCTAAATACCACACAGTCAGATCCAGATTTTGGGAGGCCTGACACTTATGTTATTGGAGGTGAGGATTTTAAAGACAAGAAAATTAAAATATGAAGTCAGTGTTCACAGCATCTTCACCAGGCATAGATTCCATCTCAAGAAGCCACTTTCTTTGCTCCTCCTTAAGAAGCAACTCCTCATGTGTTAGTTTTATGATTGCAGTAATTCAATTACCTCTTCAGGCTTCACTTCTAATTCCAGTTCTCCTTCTATTTACCTACATCTGCAGTTATTTTTTTCTTTTTGAGTCTAAAACCCCTCAGTGATCCATGAGGGTTGGAATCAACTTCCTCTAAACTCCTGTTAATGTTGATATTTTGACTTCTTCCCGTGAATCATGAATATTCTTAATTGCATCTAAAATGGTGAATCCTTTCTAAGTTTTCAGTTTGCTTTGCCCAGATCCATCAGAGGAATTACTCTCTATGGCAGTTATAGCCTTACAAAATATATTTTTAAATAAAAAAACTTGAAAGTCAAAATGACTACTTGACCCATGGGCTGCCGAATAGATGGTGTGTTAATAGGCATGTAAACATTAATCTTCTTGTCTATTTCTATCAGAGCTCTTGGGTGACAAGATGCATTGTCAGTGAGTATTGATATTTTAAAAGAAATATTTTTTCTGAGCAGCAGGTCTCAATAATGAGCTTAAAAAACATAGTAAACCATATTGTAAACAGATATGTAATCATACAGCCTTTTTGTTCCATTTACAAGCACAGGCAGAATAGATTTAGCATAATTATTAAGGGCCATAGAATTTTTGCAGTGGTCAGTGAGCATGGGCTTCCACTTAAAGACACCAGCTGCTTTCGCCCCCCAACAAGAGAGTCAGCCTGTCCTTTGAAACTTTGAAACCAGGCATTGACTTTTTCTCTCTACCTATGAGAGCTCTAGTTGGCATCTTCTTCCAGTGCAAGGCTATTTCATCTACAATGAAGATCTGTTGTTTAGTGTAGCCACCTTCATCAATGATCTCACCTAAGTCTCCTGGGTAACTTGAGGCAGCAGTTTCTACAACAGCACTTGCTGCTTCACCTTGCACTTTTATGTTATGGATATGGCTTTTTTTTCTTAAACCTCATGAACCAACTTCTGTTAGCTTCCAACCATTCTTCTGCAGCTTCCTCACCTCTCTCAGACTTCACAGAATTGAAGAGAGTAAGAGCCTTACCTGGACTAGGCTTTGGCTTAAGGGAATGTTGTGACTGATTTGATCTTCTATCCAGACCACTCAAAGTTTCTTCATATCAGCAATAAGGCTGTTTCACTTATCATTCATGATAAGTGAAATAGAAATCTTAACTGGACCATGGTTGAAGGCCATAAGACCCACCAGATTGGTCATCATGCTCACATACCTTATAAGATGTAATGAAGAGATATTGTCCAGGGGAAAAGATATGTTTGAGAAGGAGTGGGAGAGAAAAGAGAAGAAGGTCTGTTGAAGGTGTGGGAAGAAGAGGAGGAGTATTTTGATTTTCTTCAAGAACTGTTCCTTTGCATTCATAACTTGGCAAACTGTTGGGCATGAGAGGTCTAGTTTTTGGCTTATCTTGGTTTTCAACATGCCTTCCTTGATAAGCTTAATCATTCCTAGCTTTTGATTTAAAGTGAGAGACATGAGACTCTTCCTTTCACATGAACACTTAGAGGCCATTGTAAGGTTATTAATTGGCCTAATTTCATTATTGCTGTGCCTCAGAGAATAGGAAGGCCCAAGGAGAGGGGGAAAGATAAGGGAAAGGCTGGTCTGTAAAGCAGTCAGTACACACAGGACACTCATCAACTAAGCTTTCTGTCTTATAATAATAATGAAAAAGCTTAAAATATTGTGAGAATCATCAAAATGTGACACAGAATCATGAAGCAAGTACATGCTATTGGAAAATTGGCACCAATACACATGCTTAATTCAGGGCAGCCACAAACCTTCAATTTGTAAAAAAAGCAGTACCTGCAAAGTGCAATAAATCAAACCACAATAACATGAGGTATGCCTGTGATACTAAACTACTATATGCCTTTTTAATTCTCATTCTCTCGTATGTGTACAGCAGAGCTTTACAGAGGTTACATGATGTGATTTGCAACAGATCAAATGCAGAATGAGAAAGAAAATTAAATTGCCTTCTCTTAACTGAACATTAAAGAAGCTTGCAAAAATATAACACAATGTCATTCTTCTCACTATTTTTTATTTGAAAAACATATTTATGCTTCATAAATATGTTGGCATGTTATGGATTTATTATATTTATGTCTAAATGCATTAATTAAAAAATTTCAAAAATTTCTGCTGTAAGTTTTAACACAGTACATATCAACAGGTAAAACCCATATAAACAAAAGGTATTTGGGGTCCTCAATAATTTGTAAGCGTATAAAAGGATCCTGAGACCAAACACCGCATGTTCTCACTCATAGGTGGGAACTGAACAATGAGAACACTTTGACACAGGAAGGGGAACATCACACACCGGGGCCTGTCGTGGTTGGGGGCAGGGAGGGAAAGCATTAGGAGATATACCTAATGTAAATGACGACTTAATGGGTGCAGCACACCAACATGGCACATGTATATATATGTAACAAACATGCACGTTGTGCACATTACCCTAGAACTTAAAGTATAATTAAAAAAAAGAAAACCATATTTGCGCTTCATAAATATGTTAGCATGTTATGGATTTATTATTTTTATGTCTAAATGCATTAATAAATAAATATTTCAAAAATTTCTGCTGTAAGTTTTAACACAGTACATATCAACAGGTAAAATCCATATAAACAAAAGATATTTGGGGTCCTCAATAATTTGTAAGCTTATAAGAGGATGCTGAGACCATAATTTGAGAACCACTGCTTAAAGTCATAGTAATGTCTACTAGAAAATTATGGCAATTAATTAGTTATCCTGTACTGTGACTAACCTGTTGAATACCTTCTCCTCCTACTTTAGGTGAAGTAACTAATAACAGGTCTATTAAAGATAGAACCAAGGTGGCAGGGAGGATGCAAAAGTGTTCCCCCCTGTATACCCTAATACATCAGAGTTTAAAAATGACAGCAAAATATTTGATTTTAGTGTGTTTGTTCATCTGTAGCTTTTTAAAAGAATTAGTCTACTGCCATACTCCTTCCTTTGTTAAATATGTATTATGTAATAACCATATTCAAGATATCATTCTTGGTGCTTGGCAAGTGTAAAAATGGCCAAGATTCCATTTTTATCCTCAAGAACTTACAACCTAATCAAGGAGAAAAGTACCTACAAGGTTATACACAGGCCGTAAGAGAGGGATGAATGCATGCATATTCTTAAGACTGAGAGATCACTCCAGTCAAAGTAATGAAGGGGGTTGTTCCATTGGATTGGAATCTCAAACAGTGAGTATGATTTTGGCAGGCATGGCTTGAGCTAAACTGTGAAATCAGCAATCCGTAAAATACAAATAGTAGTGAGGACTACAAGAGGTATACACCCTGTGTAAGGAAGAAAGGAGATAAATCTGAGTAGGCAAAGGGATTTGAATATTAGGATATGAATATTATTTAGCACTCAGGGAAGAGTCAATATGATGATAAGACCTGTAGTTTAAGATTAAATTTAGGTGGCAGAACAAATGCAAAAGAGAAGGAAAGAAAAGTCAGCACACCATTGGCATAAAATAAAATGCATCTGTTCTAAGAAGGGGAATGGAGGTTACTGTCCACTAGGACAGTGGTTCTTAATTTGTTTTCCTTTTGAATATTTTGAAAGTTACAAACCCTCACTCTGAATAATAGTGCATAGAATACACACAAAAATTTGCTTGTAATTTTATCCACCCTTGAACTCCATCCATGAACTCAAATTTCAGAATCACTTTTTTATTTACTTCAAGATGATGTTGCATGCCAGTCAAACATTTCTTACACAAGTGGTGACAGCCCTCAACTCCTGTGAATCAAGATAAGCTCTAGAGTTTTTTATGGTATTCTACAGCTCTGCCAACTCTTATAATCATAGTGGACTGAAGGAATAATAATTTTACAAAGGAAAAAAAGAATCTCTTTTTATTCTCTTGACCTTCCTTCCTGCAGTTTGCACTGAAAATAGACAGGTTCCACATGTATTTTTCCTCTCTCTGCTGCCGTTCACTCCTGTCGCCCCTAATGACTGTGACCTTAATGACCTTCCAGAATATCCATATGGCCCTTTTTCTCCTCAACCTAGCTACAAACAGCATACCTGCTACATACGGGTTTGGATCTCATAATATCATTCCTAAGCCTGGCCTCTCTCGCTGGCTGGCATTGTGTGCCTGCCACGAGACCGGGCTGGCTCGTAAAACATCTCTTTATGTACTTTATTACTTAAACTCTTTTATTTGCCTGCAGGAGCCCTTTAACAAAATCACATTGAATTGACTTTCTCACACCAAATCAAATCTCCCTGGTCCCAGTTCAGTTGTCTTTGTCAATATGTATTTTATAAATGGAGTGAATTAACAGATGCTGTTGGAACAGAAGTGCTGGGGTGGCGTTTATGTTTTTAGTGCTCTCTCTGGGCAGATGAGTTGTGTAGAAGTGTTATACAGGTATCTCGGGATGAAAGTCATGCGCGTCATTTCAGTGCATATGTATTCTTAGCCATTTTCTTTGAATAGATTTTAAGCCTATTTATTACTCATTTTTTTCTTAGTGTTTGCTTATATGGCTTTACCATTTATGCCATTAATCTTGGATTGGACTTGATTATATCCTTTAGTATGAAAAGGTGAAAATTAAAACCTCTGTTTCATTCAAAGAGGACAGATTTTTTTCTGTTAGCCATGGGAAACTGATCATGAGATGACTTTGGAATATATTGACTTATTTATATCATAAATTTTGTCCATGCGGCCTTTGATGTGAAACTCTGAGTTGAAATTGTTTCAGAACACAAGACTGAGTTTTCACGTCCTGGACTCTGACTTCAGTAAAACAGATAACTCTCACTGTTTGTTTCATAAGATGGGAATTTGGGAATTTTGCAGAGGGAAGTATAATCACAGAAGTCCATGGTATAAGGGTGGTATTGAAAAGGCATTTCCCTGAAAGATTTCCATATAACATAATGATTTTTTTTTTTTGAAAAGTGTAATATATCAACGCTATAAAATGTATCACAATGATTTGGGGAGCGTTTTTACTCTACCCTCTCAGTTTTGTGGTGGTAGTCACAGAGCCATCTACTGGTGAAGACAAGCGTGAATTTCTTTTCTTTCATGCTCTGCCACAAATGTTATACCTTTGTCCTAAGGATGACTAATCACAAATCTTGTTTTTCTTCTAGGCCTAAAATATCCCTTGGCTTAAAATTTGGTCCCCATGAACAATCTCAGGGTTTCACAATGATTTGTCATATTCCAGACTGGATTTTACTACTATATTATTTTTATCTCAAAGACATGATACATAATTCTTGGTCTTCTTAAAAAAAAAAAAATGGAATCCCAGTTTTGCAGTCTTAACTATTTAGAAAGTCATCCAGCAGATATGTTTATAAATGCATTTCTTTTGAGACATAGATATGAAATAAGCATTGGTAACATATTTGAAGTATTAATAATATTGTGAGTAAAAATCTTTTCCTCCACTATTTTCTCAGTTGCGTCCAATCAATGGAAACCACTGGATGTATATACAGTTTAGAAAGACAATATATGCTTTTTGATCTGAAAAATAAACATCTACTAGTTTAATGTGTACTATACCACTTTAATAACATCTGCATCTTGTTCAAAGACACGCTCCACCTTTGTACAAATTTAATGAAGAGGCTCTGGAAGAATGGACCAATCCATCAATAATGCATGACCTATTTTGTTTTTCTTTGG
Source organism: Macaca fascicularis (assembly GCF_037993035.2). Lineage (NCBI taxonomy): Eukaryota > Metazoa > Chordata > Mammalia > Primates > Cercopithecidae > Macaca > Macaca fascicularis. The sequence goes on along the minus strand of NC_088375.1, from coordinate 73,603,259 downwards.
GCATATTTAAAATTGTGCATTCCATGTGTCAAAGTTCAAAAGTCAAGTGCTACATGTGATAAATTAGGTAGGGGTCAAAAGTTATTGCAGTGCAGTTTCAGAAGATTGTCTGTCTCTGAATTTGCAGCTCATTCATGCTGAAGTGATGCACTATGGGAATTACTACCAAACTCTGCTCCGCAACATCTGCTCTCCCTAAGTGAGTTAGTGCACGTCAGACATCTTTATGTCAGAATATTGCAGTGATGGATGCAGTCTTCAGAAAATGCTGCATAAAATCTGGTGTGCCGTTCTGGCCATTAAGTGAAATTACTATTTAAATTAATGGCACTGTCACAGTTTATCTGTGCAAAGAATGAACGCTGATTAGGGTATTAAGTAATTAGCAATTTATCACACTGGAACAAGGTTGATAATAATTAAAGAAGTAATGGTTTACCAAAGAAACTAGAAAGGGAGTCACTTCTTGTTATGTGAGTGAAATCTTGGCTGAAAATTTCAATTCAGTAATACAAAGATGAAGTTCTTTGTGAAAGAAGGCATCTTTTTTTTTCTAGTTTAAAAGCAGTTCATTATCAAAATTTTAGTTTACCTGTCAGAAGTCCCTCAGAGTGATCAGATGACTGATTAGGAGTTTCAAATTAGGTCAATGTCTGCATTTTTATTTTATACTGAAAGCATAGTGAAACCATGAAGTAATGTGGGAATGGGAGGGGGAGAATATATTTCGCTCCCTAAAAGACCAGTTTTCAAATTTTGATTGCTCTTTAAAAGAGAAACATGAATTGTCTTAAGAAAACTGCCAGAGAAAAAATTAACAGTAAAGAATCCACAGTTGTATTTAAATGTCTAATCAGAAGGGGCAGAAAAATGCCCAAACAATAGAAAACTTGAAGCTACGGATTTTTCTTTTTAGTTTATGTGCGTGTATGTACACACAGGTATGTATATGTTTATATGTATTTGTGTGTATATATACACATACATATACATACATGCATATCTACACACACATAAATATGTATATTTGTGTGTATGTACTTATACATACACACATGCACAGATATATACCCACCATAATCAAGACTCAGACAAAAATGAGCCCTGTTCTGTGTATTTACTTGAGATAACTTTTCCTGGAAATGTTAAAACAACTAAAATTATTAATTTAGCAGTTAATTTTTAAATCAATTACTTCGAAGAGTTATCACATTAGATAAACATGGTATGCCAAAACTCTGTTAGGATCAGTGTATATCATTAATCATAAATAAGAGTTTTTAATATGAGGAGACTTTTGTAAGTAAAAAGATGAATGAGAGGGTTTTTTTGGAGGCGTGTGTGGATAAACATCTTTCTTAAGGCATGTGCCAAACCAATGTCTACTTTCAATGACTTTTTTTAAAAGCACTTTTGATCTATGATTCGAGTGTCTTTAATAATGTAGATGTTTACACAGGACCAGATTAAACAATTCAGGACCCCAGGGCACTTTGAATTTGAGGTTCTTTATGTTATCAGTCGGAACTAATAATAAACAAACAAAATTCCAATTAAAATAAATCATTCATCACTTTGTGCTGCTATATAACTGGATATAAATTCTAATATAAAAACACTGTGACATACAGTATAGGCACCTTGATTTCTAGCTTGATCTGACTCAAGTAGTGTTAATGTATTCCTGCTGTAATGTTAACATTTCTGCCATTTCTCTTCGATGGCAATATCTAAATGGTGCAAATGCAGGCAATTAAACTGAATTTGGTGGGAGAAAATGTCTATCTGGTATCTCAGGTATATGTATCTTTCATTTAGATGTGGGGATCAGTGATCCTCTCTACCAGGTCTTTCTGCCTCTGTCCCCAGCCTGTCACCCATGTCTGTGATGGGTCTAGAGCAAAATGTGGCTCAAAAAATAGTGGCTGATTAGTGCACCTGATGAGTGAACATGCTCAGCTGAATAAATACCAAATCCATCTCATTAAGAAAGAATGGTTACCATTGCAGCTAAATTCACGAGAAGCAAATATTTGTACCCTAAATAAAGCTAAATAAAACTTGCACTGCTCCTTCTGCAGGGCTTCCAGTTCTAGGATGGTGCTACCTTTCCACTCTGGCTGGGCTCTTATCCCAGAGTACTTGAGTGACCTTTTCTCCCGTATGAATTTCTAGAGCTTTCTCAGAGTCCCTATAGTTTAACTAACCTTCCTTTGCAACAAGATGTTATCATCACGAAATGCACAGGCAGTTTTCGTGACAGAAATCCTATCTCTTTTTATGAAGCATGAGAGAAGTTTGGCCCAGCTGAATGATTTTCGAACACTTCCTCTTGTGTGTTCTTTTCCTAATTAGTGTCTAGTGCTCTTGGTAAGAAGGACCCTCACTGCACATTTAAATCACCTTGGTAGGGAAATGCTACCTTAGGTATTACACCATTTCAGCAACTGCCTGAGTCTGACATTTTTATACCAAACTTTATAGCAGCCTCAGTTTTCTTCCCTTTTTCTATTTCATATTCATATATAACATTTTATTGTTGCAGGGATGTTCTGTTGTGGGCAGGATTATGTGAATATGTTAGATACCATATGCTGCTCAGCTTCCAGTGGAGAGTCTAAAGCACATGTTAAAAAGAATGACCCAGTGCCAGTAAAATGCTGTGAGACTGAACTTATTCCAAAGAGCCAGAAATGCTGTAATGGAGTTGGATATAATCCTTTGAAATATGTTTGCTCTGACAAGATTTCAACTGGAATGATGATGAAGGTAATTGATAGAAAAGCTCTCGGAGGCGCTGATTTGACAATGGAAAGAGAAATACATTGTTCATAACTATTTTTCTAAAATAGGAATATAAAAACTCCTGTGTGCATTATTCATTTTCACATTACATCCATATTAATACCGAATGAGTTCGCTATGATTGATGTTATTGCAATGAATTCTAAAGGAATTAATAATGATTAGCTGTTCTCAGGGAGCTTTACCCAGCACTTCAGATTAGTGCAGGACTGAAAGTCTGTGTGCCGCTGAAAGAGCCAGCACAGGTCGTCTGGGGCCCCTGCATGGTGCCATTTCATGCCTGGGAGCACTGTGGATGGAGACGGGAGGAAATTCCCACTTCTTCTCCCTAACCCACCAGCCATCATCCACCACCTTCCTTTGATAGAGACCTTAGATCCAGCAAATTTGCTTAGTTGCACTTATATCATATTCCATTAGACAATGAAAGATGAGCAAATGCCTGTGTCAAAAGTGAGTGAATAGGCTTCTGTGTGTAATCACTTATGTTTTTATATAGTGATAGTTCGTACACAGCCATGTCATGTATGTGGGTATTAAACTTGACCCAGGACACCAGAAACCTATCAATTTAAGGAAAGAACCATGGACACTTTAAAAACAAACATGCTACCATGTTCTGTAGTAATTTGTCATCATAAGACCACTAAAAATGGGTGTCTTGGTCACAGACAGTGGAAGGTCACTTGTTCAATGAGGCAACTACACAGTAATTGTGTGGACCACATATACTTTGTACACTTTGGGATGTAAAATAACTCATGAGATTGTTGGAAGCCCTGCAAGCACTTTGTATCAATGAATGATTAATATTAATATAATACATAAGGTTGGTTAAATTATTATAATAAGGACAATATTTCTCCATGCTGAATCAAGTAGTGTGTTTTACATAATAATGTTCAGTCTGTAGGTTTTATTTTGTTTTCTGAAGACCTATCACTTGGAGACATTTATATCCTGTTCCAATCTGAAATGAATCACCATGGGATTTTTACATAGCTGGCCCATTAGGTCTTCCCTAAGCTATCAACTCAGGAATTCCTTTTACCTCTTTCCTGTGTTGTTTCCCCTGTTTTTTGTTTTTGTTTTTGTTTTTGTTTTTGTTTTTTCCTGTTTGTTTTTGTTTTTGTTTTTGGATTCCAAGTTTCATTCCATTTGGAGAATTATCTTCTTGTATATAGATGTATAGAGGGTAAATTTTTTGAGAGCTTAATGTATAAAAATACTATTATTTTACCCTCCAACAGGATTGATAGTTTGGTTGGATATACAATTCCAGGTTAAAAATTATGTCTACTCAGAAATTTGAGGCATTTCTGCATGTTTTAAGCTTCCACTGATATGTAGATTCCTATCTCTTTGTTGGTAACATGTTTCTTTTCCTATGAAAGCTCTTGAAGATGTTCTCTTTATCCTGCTCCACTAAAATTTCATGACAGTGAACCTCTATGTGGAAGCTAGGATGGTTTCTTTTTGCATTTTGCATTTTGTTTTCCTTTTTTGTGATGAGAGCATTTAGGATCTACTGTCTTAGCAAATTTGTTTATTTTTAAATTTTTTACATTGCAATTCATTATGAGTTAGGCAGTTGTCTTCCAAGTAACATCTCTAGAACCGAAGCCCCTTCCATCTTGTGATGCTTCACACGCAGCCCTTGGATCATAGTGGAAAGGGCGCAAGAGGGGACAATTGCACACAGGCAGTTCATACCTGGATATAGAGTACATCCTTTCTATGCACTAGTCACACAGACATATCTAGTCAGGTGGCTTCTCCTACTGCAGCCAGGTTTCAACATCCCATGTTCCCAGAAAGAAAAGGGAGACAGACATCACTGAGCACATTGCATTGTCTCTGCCACATTCATCTACTTTCCAGCTTCCAAAAAGGTATGCACTGTCTTGTGTGTATTATTTTCCTTCCTTTTTTCTTAGACTTTCAACATGTAAACCATTATTTTACTGTCATTTAGTTGGGCTTTTAGAGAATATATATATGTGTGTATGTGTGTATATATATACACACACACAAGCACACACACATGTGTATAGTGGGGTTCCATTTTTATAGTGTCATCTTGGCTCACTGCAACCTCTGCCTCCTGGATTCAAGTGATTCTCCTCCCTCAACCTGCCAAGTAGCTGGGATTACAGGTGCGTGCCACCATACCCAGCTAATTTTTGTTTTTGGGGTAGTGACAGGATTTTGCCATGTTGGCCAGGCTGATCTCACACTCCTGACCTCAAGTGATCCACCCACCTCAGCCTCCCAAAGTGCTGGGATTATAGGCGTGAGCCACTGCACCCAGACCCACTATATATTTTTGAATTTATTATTTTGACCAACTTGGTAAGAATAATTCAACTTATTTTATGTAAGAGAGAGGTTGAATGGAGATCAATTTTAATAGCAAACAGTATTCTAAATACATTATGCTACTTATGTAAAGGAAAGGCAAAGTAGATCTCCACATTATAAAACTATTACCTTATTTATAGCTCCTGTAATTTGGGTTGGTTAAGTATGTAATTTCCTTGGGTTAAAACAAAGTGGTAGTTATAAAAAATCATAAAAAGTCTGGAAATTTGTCAGAGAAAATGTTTATAAGCATAAATAATTATAATTATAATGACAGTTCATGAAACATTTGTATTTTTTAAAACTTGGATCAGTAGTACTTCTAATGGGACTAACTTTTCCAAAAACACAGGAAATGTAGATTCTCAAATATCAGTTCTTTATTTTCTCTAAAATTCCATAGGAAAGTATCAAATAGCAAAAATGAAATATTTGTAGTGTGAATACTAAGTTTAAAGACTTATCGGTGTTATCTCATTTGAGTCACACAACAAACCTTGGTGTAAATTTTGTCTCCATTTTTCCCACTGAAGAAGCCGAGGTTTTGAGAACATACGTGACTTCCTCAAGGTTACAGAGCTGGGAAGTTGCAAAACTGAAATTTTAATCCCAATCTGTGTCGTTTCAAAGTCATTTTTCTTTCTAGTATACAAACTGCCTTCATTTCTTTTTATAAATTTTGAAATATTCATTCATCAAGTGGAGGAAAAAATTCATTTGAAAGTCATAAAAGCCTACCCTATGTACGTCTAAATGAAATTTTTAAATACTCCTCTCTCTCTCTTCTCACCCCTGCCACTTGATTCAGGAAACCAAAGACTGCAGGACCCTCTGCCCAGCATCTATGGAAGCCACAGCACATTGTGGCAAGTGTGACTTCAACTTTACCAGCCACATTTGCACTGTGATAAGAGGGTCTCACAATTCCACAGGGAAGGCATCAATTGAAGAAATGTGTTCATCTGCCGAAGAAACCATTCATACAGGGAGTGCAAACACGTACTCTTACACAGGTAACAGAAAACAAGCTGTCTGCCCATGGCTTAATGGGGTTAGTGAGAAGCCGCTGAAAATGCAACTTTATTTCACTCTGACATCAACTATCCTTAAACTGGTATCAATACATTCCATCATACTTTGAAGCCAGCTAGTTACAAGGTAATTAAAGGCATAATCTGGATGTATTCAAAGTCAGTAGTTTAAAATGTGTTAAAGTCTAACTTTAAACAAGGTTGTATTCCATATTAAGGTAAATCTGTGGAGATATCTATGACCTTTACTGCTATATCCAGTTAATTTACAATAAACCCAGTTTTCTTTTTCAAAAGCTACAATGCAGCTTTCACTAAATGTATTGAATGAATATTGCTATACTCTCAAGCAGAAAGAAGGATGGACCTGTCTGATTAATAATAAAATCTAACAGTGCTATTCTGAGGACGAGGTAAACCCAAGCATGACGTTTCTCCAAGATGGCTGGTCATCTTGAAAACAATAACCTTTGCAGTTTTTGTAAATATTAATTTCTACATACCATCTTGACTCTGCTGAATTAGTCCAAAATGGTGGTTCTTAGTTTTGGCTGAGCTGTGTGAGAAACACTGTTAAGTTTAGAATTATCTCTAAAATAGTTCTGCCATCAATTAAATTTGTGTTATTCATCCATTTACTTAAGTCCCTACAAAATATGTTCTTGTTTTTTGAAAAGTCAAGTGTGTGTGTGTGTGCGCGCGCGTGTGTGTGTGCGCGCATGTGTGTGTATCATCTATCATCTTGATTAAATAGAATCCATTTAAGTGACATAATTTGAGCAACCTAAGGTTACATAAACAAGCAAAACATTGCCCCATTCTATCATGAATCATCATTCTGCTTTACTCAACCAAGGGGCGATAATGGCTAACCTCAAGAGTGCAGAAAGTAAGGTAGGCTACTGAGATAAAAGAAAGAAGATTAAGAAGGGAAGAAAGGAACAGAGATAAGGTTGATTGAACATTATTTAGTCTCAATGTTATACTAAGTACTTTAAAACCTTATCTCAGTTACCCACAAAGCAATCATATAAATATGATCATTTAACACATGGGGAAACTGAGGCTCAGATCTGTAAAAGTAACTCTCCATGAGAAAGAAACATATTCAAATAATGCCATCTTCAAAAGGGACAGATTTTGAAGACTCCAAGTGGTATAGGAGCTCCTTTAAGAGTGCTCCAAATGCACTTTGAGCTGTTCTTCCACCTGAAATGTCCTCATTTATCATCCTACTCAAGGCCTAGGTCAAGATTCATGTCCTCAGTTGGCAGTCCCTGTGCTGCTATGGCACATTGTTCACAAAGCTCACTAGCTTTCTCATGTGTCATATGGATTTGAACACTTGTTCCAACTCTTCTATTAGATTGAAACATCCTTATGAATAGGGCATTTTTGTTTACCTTTACTTCGTTATTTGGATTTAGAACACTATACAAGCAAAAAAACTTCTTGGAATGAATTTAATTAGGAAAGGCCTTAGATAGAGGACAATTTGTCCAACCTTCTATTATGTTCCCAGTCCCAGTTATAGATTTAAGTCATGGACTTTCATTTTAAAATTATTGAGTTTCCATCTAAGAGAGTCCTCTACTTTTATCTGCCCCCTTGTAATCAAGATCAAGATTTTGAAGGGCTTTTAATACATACTTGCAATAGCCCTCTCCAGAAGTGAATAGATGTTTCCACCTACTGATATAATGGTATGAGGGCTTTTAAAATCCTTATTTCAGATTGCTTTGCCTGCAGAAAATACTGTAAATGGAATATCAAAAACAACAAACTGTTCTTTTTCGTGAAAGATGTTCAGTACACAAGTGGTGCTATGATAATTCCATTGAGAACAATTTAGACTAAGTCAGACTCTTTTAGAAACTTACACTTGAAAGCTGACAATACCAGTGCTGACAAAAATTTATTCGTTCATGCAATCATTTATTTATCAAAAAGTATTTATTAAATGCATACTAATAACTAGTCACTGCATTAGGACTAGCAGCTATGATGACAAACAATAATTTTCACTGGGATTTGAACCTTATATGAAGAAAGAAGGAAGCAGCAAATGAGATTTGAAATGATGATGTGGGCTTTAGGATACAGAATTACAGTCATTACCAATGAGTAGTTTAATTTGCTGTAGCAGAAATGTAAAACATATTGACCAGCTGAGGGTAGGTAGATGGTCTAGGCAACTGAATTGCACAAGGTCATTCAGGGATCCAGAATCCAGAATGGCAACCAAAGGTATGTGATTTTTCTCTTTAAAAAATGATGCGGAAGTTGCCCATGTCTTTCTACACTCCTTCAAGTATTGAGATCTGAGTCATGTGACCACTACGAGCTACAAAGAAAACTGGCAAATGTGATTTTCTAATTAGGAGCCCTCTGACCAGGATGGAAGGGAGAACTGGGGAGCCATGGTAGCCATCACAGGCAACAAGTGGCAGATACCCTTTGAGCAGAGAAAATGGAAAAGAAAGATAATGCTTTATATTTGCAGAGAAATCTGCATTTTATGAAGTTCTGCCCCATAATTTATTGCATTTTATTTTCATATTAATTCTATACAGTGGGCGGGGAAGGGTTTATTGTAAGGAGATGTATATAAGGAGAATGTGACCCAATTAATCCAAGCATAGGGACTGAGAATTAACTCCATGTCCAATGGAGATGAGCAGCTGACCACGCAGCCAAGGAAGAAGGCCTCCTTTTCTGATGCTCAATCTGAGAAAGAGTCATCCAGAAGCTACCATACCAAAATACATACATACTCCAAATTCATCAAATTAGAGACATGGAAAATAAATTTAAATAATTAAACTTTCAAGTAAGTTTTTTTGGGGAAACGTGTAGCATTGGTATTTCCGAAGTTATTAAAGCTTAAATGGAACTAAGACTTTGGGGACACCACTGAATCACATGAGTGTTCATCGGATACAATTTTTGCCAGTTTGGAAGGCTCAGCAGGCTTGGTTTTATTGTTTTAGTAAAGTTGGTTGTTTGGTATTTTGGTTTTCAATTCTGGCTTTTGTGGAAGAGGGAAGGAACTAGATAGCAGAGTATGCTCTCATTTTTATTCACTGACATGGTACCATGATAAACTAAGTTTCAAATCCTGTGTGTTGTAATAACATTATAATCCATATGATTTTAAAATGTTTAAGTAATATTAGCAAAGTAATAGAAAGTAATAATTTATAAGTTCTATGATACTAAAACTATAAAAGAATGTTGGCAAACCTGTCTCATGTAGGAATCAAAAGTACATGAATTTGTGAAGCATTAAATCTTCTTATACTTTATTCCGGGGCTTTTATTTTTCATTTATTTAATATATCCCTCCTTCTGCTCAGAAACGGGGAATTCCATTCTGTATAATTCCGTATCCCTGAATCTAATAAACACTTTAAGTGTTACTTATATTTAGAAAATAAAGATATTAGAGTTTTATTTATATACAAAGGGTTTAGAGCATTAAAACAAATTTTTTAAATGTCTGAAGTTTTTGATATTCACTTTTAGTATGATGGTTAAAAAATGAAAATAAGAGAAACCTGCCTGTCTATTTTTTCTCTTTCCAGTTGTGAACCTCAAGCCCTACATGATATATGAGTACAGGATTTCTGCATGGAACAGCTATGGGCGAGGACTGAGCCAAGCTGTGAGAGCCAGAACAAAAGAAGATGTGCCTCAAGGAGTGAGTCCCCCTACATGGACCAAAATAGACAATCTGGAAGATACAATTGTCGTAAACTGGAGAAAACCTATACAATCAAATGGTATTGAGCTACCTTTAAAATACAAATGACAAAAATCCCATAAATTAATAAGAAAATCAAAATGAGTATAATCTACATGTAATTGCCCTATGCATCTAACCACTAGAAAACTATGTTCTGACAAAGGGAACTTTAAATATGTGCCGACTAATCACTCACTTTGTGGTGTAGCCCTCGTAAATTTTTAGCCTAAATAAATGAATAAAATAGAAGTAAAAGTTCCTTGAATCCCAGAATATAACTGAGCTGCTTTCAAATAAGCAAGGCATATTCAGAGAAGGCAAAAGAGTTTTAATATTGAAAGTAAATTTGTTTCATAGTGAAAGGAAATAAACATAAATGATTCTTTGATCATCTATGTCAAGAATCCCTCTCTTCTATAATAGTATAATTAGGAACTGCTTGAGATAGCAATATAATAGGAAATTAAAATTAAATAAAGCTATAGTATTGCATTTCATTCGAACACTAAGACTTGTAAGTTGTTTGCAAATAGTTAAAATGATACGACATTCAAATGCAGTCATTTTTCTACTTCTTTTAGGTCCTGTTATTTACTACATTCTTCTTCGAAATGGAATTGAACGCTTTCGGGGAACATCATTGAGTTTCTCTGATAAAGAGGGAATTCAACCATTTCAGGAATATTCATATCAGCTGAAAGCTTGCACGGTTGCTGGCTGTGCCACCAGTAGCAAGGTAACAGGAGTTGGCCTAAACTCTGGGCAAGGGGTTCAGCGTGAAGATTATGTGAACATCCAGGGTGTTAACTAGGGTGTTCATGTGTCCCCTTAACTGAGTGCTAATACCTAGGCCTGGAAGGAGAGATCATTGCAAGGGAGATTTATCCAAATATCAATCTTGTATTAATGAAAAACAAGTGAAATCTTGAAGCAGTACCACCTTTTCTTCCACATCCTTTCCTCACCAACCAATTTTAGGTCATCTATAAATCTATAAAAATGTCCAAATCATTATTCAGTTAAAGAAAATTTCTATTTAAATATGATATGAACAAAAATTGCCTGATTTTGAAAAAATGAAGACAAGGGCAAAAAAGCCTGGCACGGAAAATGAATTGTTCCAAGGCTTCTGCTATAGCCTTGTCAAGAAATAATGAAGACCTGAATTCAGGCAGCAGAGGTCAGAACCGAGAATACAGAAAGATACAACAGATGTGGGGGATAGAATCTACAGAACTTGGTACTCAACTATATTTACAGAAATAAAAGGAAAGAATCATGGATATTTTCAAATATCTGCTTGAATAATTTGTGGATCATGGTGTTATTCTGCAAGAAAATTTTTAAAAAAGAGAAAAATGTTAAAGGTAAAAGAATAAGATTCTGTTTTGTTAAGTTTCGTAAAAAATATATTTAAAGAGAAGGATCAGATAGCAGAGTGGTGGAAGCAGATAGTACTTGGCACTTCATGTGAAAATGTCTAGTCAGAAACCAGATTGAGAAGTGACAGAAGTTTCTAGAAAGATCTCTGTGGGAAGTTGAAGTAATGAGTATAAATATGGACATGGAAGGAGACTAGAGAGACACAAATACGGAATACCGTGGATGATGAGCACTGGGGAATGCTATCAAATGAAAAAGGAAGAAAAGCTCACAAAGAAGACTGGAAATAAACAATCAAACAATGTAGGAGCAAACTAAAGAAAGGGACATTTCACAGAAGCCAACCTTGATAAGGGAAGCCCAGGAGGAAACAAACTTACACAGAGTAGCTCTGATTCTTTTCATATGCTTGAAACTTTAGAAGAACAACATCTTTGCACACTGTGCAAGAGCCATCCAAATGAAGCATTCAGTCACACTGCTCAGCCACAGTGCAAGAATGCAACATTTTGTTCAACAGACCTCTAGAAACCTTTCTGAGTGAGCCACCATTTAGATAGATGGCAGCTGATTGGCCCAATCAAAAGTTATTAGTCCTAGAACAATTCCATGCTTTTTACATAGGCACAACTCATGCCTGCTACATGCAAAGCAATTGTTTACGAAGTGAAAAAAATTAACTCTATGAAAAAAGATAGCCAATTTGTGTCCAAAACTATGTTTTGACAATATTGACTAAATAGTTGCTTGATTTATTTATTTTTTTCTTCTCACTTGTTTCTTTATTTAGAAAGTTGGTGCAGACACTGTAAAGTCATCCTAGGTATCATGAGAAGAGTACTGAAATGTCTGCCCATTTATTCTGTTCAAAGCATATTATATGCAAGCAAGTTCAGATGTGGGTTTTGCTCCATATTTACTGGTGCTTAAAATGTACGAAATCAGGCTGTTAAAATGCAAAGACACTGATGGGCCATATGGAAGAGAGTTATCAAGAGTTCTCTAGTAAGACAGTCTGCCAGCCAGATTTTACTTGTTTAAACACTGAGGGCTGCACTCTGCCATCAAAATTGTTGTTGAACCTGTTGTGATAAATGGTACTGTGAGACTTATGTAATATATTCAAGGTCAGATTTCATTGTTTAAATAGGATGGGAGGGAAAAAAATGGAAAAAAGGGGACTGCTTCTCCAAACCCCTGCTAATGATATGCCAGGCCACACAACAACATTTTAAAACAAAAGTGACATTCTCATTGATCAGGATAGCTAGTGTACTATTACAATAAATTGCCGCTTAATTCCTATGTCTTCAGGTAGTTGCAGCTACTACCCAAGGAGTTCCAGAGAGCATCCTGCCACCAAGAATCACAGCCCAAAGTGCCGAGGCTCTGCATCTGAGCTGGAGTGCCCCTGAGAAACCAAATGGCGTCATTAAAGAGTACCAGATCAGCCAGGTTGGGAAAGGTCTCATCCACACTGACACCACTGACAGGAGACAGCATACGGTCACAGGTGAAAAAACAAACAAACAAAAAAAATCCTACTGGAGGAGTCTGTCATTGTGGTTAGGGGGGCAGAGCATCCCAGGGGTGTGTGTTTGATATATGAGGTCACTTCGAAAGGACGTGTTCTCTTGACATATGGTCAGGTCCCACTTATCCATGCTAATAGAAGAGCCCACACTGGCAGCAATACGCCACAACAGCAGATAACTTCAGAAATAATTTATATTTGGCCTTGATATGCATTATGTGAAGGGTTTTTGCATCAGTATTAACTTTTTTTTTTTCAAACAAACAGTAAGATGCATTTTCATTCCCCAAGGATATATTCATAGACAAGGGGACTAGGATAGCCAAGAATATACTGGAAGACAGGGGAAAATCAGCCAGAGATTAACATTTGTCTATCAAGTGGATAGTTAATACACAGGACTAGTTGACAGTGGAGTCATTGTGACAGTTTGTTAGTATTAGGAATGTTAATTAATAGCAATTGTGTTTTTTAAATTTATTATAATGTTTATTATCATTAGCTTTAATAATATACTATTAGTACAGTACAATGATATGTTAGGTAATTGCTAGTAGTGATTATGATAATAATTAACAGGTTTTAGCTTAAATGCCACTTCTGAAGGGAAGAGAATCATTTTCTGACTCACTTGGTTGAATAGCTTCTCTAACACGCCACCACATCACTTTGTTTTATTTTCACCATAGACCTCTCACTGCCTGATATTTTAGTGTTTGTTTTTTGTCTTTTTATGCCTCTCCACACTTGAACATAGGCTTCAAAAGAGGAGGAACCTTATCTACTTGTTCAGTGTTGTACCTCTAGCACTTATAGTCCTGAACACAGTAATAGGAGCTAAATAAATGTTTGGGGAAGAAATGAATTTAGTATGTACCAGATGCTGTCCTAAGCACTTTGCATGCACTACTAGGCAATTTGATTCTCCATCACCAACCTAAGATGTAGAGTGAATTTACTACCTTCATTTTACAGAAAAGAATACTTTGAGAAGTTAAGTCATTTATTCATTACTCGAGTCTACTGAATCATCCCGAACAACCCTGTTAAATTTAAATTCTAAGACCATGGACAAAATTGTATAAACTTTCCCTTTTTTCCCATTGTCAGACACCTCCTTCCAAGGCTTCCTGAGTGGATGGACCTCCTTCCATTGAACTGCACTTTTTGCAGGGGGTGTTGATAGCACAGATAATGAAACTTGCAGAAAAGTGCAGAAAGGCCTTGGAAAAATGTGCCTGATGTTTTCTAAGAAGAGACACAGGTTATACTTACACAGGGTGGCAAAATAAATTCATCAGTTTTCACTCTTAAATTCCACAATTCCCTAACACATAAGCAAGGATTCACTGGCAAAATCTCCAGTATTTTTCCAAAAGGGCCATAAACCTGCAGAAAGTGCTTAATACAACTCGTGGACTGGCACATTGTATTCCCTATCTCAAGATCCTGGACTAAATTAATAACAGTATTGAGGCTGAGTGCGATGGCCTGTAATCTCAGCACTTTGGGACGTCGAGGCAGCCAGATCACCTGAGGTCAGCAGTTCGAGACCAGCCTGGACAACATGGCAAAACCTCGTCTCTACTAAAATACAAAAACTAGTTGGGCGTGGTGGCGTGCATCTGTAATCCCAGCTACTCAGGAGGCTGAGGCAGGAGAATTACTTGAACCTGGGCGGCAGAGGTTGCAGTGAGCTGAGATTGCACCACTGCACTCCAGCCTCGGCAACAGAACGAGACTTTGTCTCAAAAAAAAAAAAGATAATGGGGTTGGGAAAAGCCCTCATATTTAAATGATCAAATTCATTTCTTTTATCTTATTTTACTTGAAGTGGAAATCATCACAAGTGATTGAAATAATGGTGTTTTACATAATAAAACCTTACTTCTATGTGGTGCTTTATCATTTAAAGAAACATTTGCATTTTGAATTCTCTGACTCTCATCACATCCTTGTAAGAGATGTTTTTAATAATCATATTTGAAAGATGAAGAAGAAAGCCGACCTACTCAGCGTATCCAAGGCATTCACTGCCTCTATCTGAAAGGAAATCAGAATAACATTTCATTCTCCCCAAAATGAATTGCCAGCTTGCAGTTTTCCAGATAGTACACTAAGTGGTCTAAAATAAGACTGCTGCTCTTAAGATGCTCTCACGTATAGGGAAGACTGACAAGAAAATAAATAACTGAAAGCAGAACTCTGTACAGGATGCAGTGGTGAAAAATCAAACGAATCACTTGGAGTAAGCAATGGGATGTTAATTACAGGGTTTTGAAAACCAAGTTAAGGCACATTAAGACTGTACCAGTAAAGGTTTCACAATACTTGAGATATAAGGCTAAAGAAATTTCTTCTTGTAGTATCTATCAACTTAACCAGCATCAGCTTTGAATTGTTGCCACTGTATTGGTTTGCATTTTTTAGAAATCAGCATTTATACACCAACAGACTAAATTCAATTATAATGTTCAAACCAACAGGATTGATAGCCTCATTAATTATAAAATAATTGCAAAGATTTTTCTTTAAATAACTTCACCCTACCAGTTCTTCCTTTCATTGACATTTTTAATGGCTACTTTTATGTCAGAGTAGATTTCATACACATATCTTGGTGCCAGAAATCCTATTATAGGAATAAATAGTTTAAGGTTTTTTAATATGATTTTAATTTTTACTTAACAGTAAAAATCATAATCTGGTAAAAGTCTTTAGGAGTCATTTGACCAATCTCCCTGTTCTACTTTTGTTTTGTTGTGTTGTGTTTTTAATTTCTATGGATATTGTTTTAATTAGATTTAGAGAGTATTTCACTCGTCCAATACAGCCCTAAATAGGGATTTCTTCGTAGAATAAAGAAATACGTCCTCATTCAGCAAAACCTTACCAAGTACAGAGCCTCCTATATGTAGTTCTTTGGGGACAGGAATGGTGCTAGGAATTAGGTAATCTGAAACCTGAGATCTATATAATGTTACTCATCTGCCCAGGAAAATTCAGTTCCACGGTTAGCTGACTGACCAAATGTAGTACTGAAGTATTTTATGGTGTGAATGACTGTTTTATTGAGTTCATGGAATGAACTAAAATAATCACATTTCTTTTCTATTTCATCTTAAATGTTTGATGGAAATGCTGCCTGAACTCCCTAGGATAAATGTTTTGGTTTTCTCATCATTTCCAAAAGCTTGGCATTCCCTGAGCAACAGAGCACTAATAAAGCTGTAGCACTCGTTGTCCCAGAGCCTGGAAATCTAGGTCCTTAGGAATGACAGGAGGGAAAGGGAGCACCTTGCCTCAGCCCCATTGTCTCCATGCTTATTTTTAATTACCTCAAAGCTTTAGAAACATGATCCCGTAAATGCTTTGTGGGAATAGTGGCGAATGCACTCATCATGTGAAATCCATAAATTGCTTATAATCCTCTCAAGATGTTAAAAAAAGCATTAAGTAATTGAAGACAGGAAGTCCTCAGTTAATTATTTAGAGGTGTTATCAATGCTTTAAGTAAACTGAAGCGTTTTCTGCTATCTCACTGAGCTGAATACCATGGGGACGAAGGAGTAGCAGCCATCATCTTCTCATATTCACTAATGCAAACAGCGCATGGCAGCTTGTCAATAAAAGACCTTTTCATATCATTTATTACTAAACACATCCACCATCCTGTACAGAACAATTTGGACATCAGTTATGGCATTGTTTCACTTTGGGCTACCTCTACATTATACGTGGGCCTCCTAATGTGAGTTTAGGAATAGAAGAAAGGATTAACTAAATAATTAAGGCCACTGAGAAAAAAATGAATTAGTTGTGTCCTGTTTAGCATCAACTATAATAAGGACCTGTGTGTCTCTTAACTCTGGGAAAACTATTTTCCAAAATAATTAATTAAAAGTTACTCATCATTGCATTTCATTTAAAAGGAAAAACCCACCAGCATTAAATTAGCAAGGAAAGAATAATTTACTTTCCTTTCTCATCTTCCTAGAAGTTAATGAAAACTTTGTGTGCTAAATAGCATAAACTCTAACAATGCTGGTTGTAGCAGAAAATGTAATACTAATGTTATACTGAGAAAGATACCTTACACTTCACTTTTTTTTTTTTTTTTTGAGACGGAGTCTCGCTCTGTCGCCCAGGCTGGAGTGCAGTGGCCGGATCTCAGCTCACTGCAAGCTCCGCCTCCCGGGTTCGGACCATTCTCCTGTCTCAGCCTCCTGAGTAGCTGGGACTACAGGCGCCCGCCACCTCGCCCGGCTAGTTTTTTGTATTTTTTAGTAGAGACGGGGTTTCACCGTGTTAGCCAGGATGGTCTCGATCTCCTGACCTAGTGATCCGCCCGTCTCGGCCTCCCAAAGTGCTGGGATTACAGGCTTGAGCCACCGCGCCCGGCCACACTTCACTTTTGAAAAAGAGAAAACATACTTTAACCATCAATACAACAAAATGTAGAAATTCTTCATAAGGGATTTTATTCTTAGATAACTCTGCTAGGTGTTCCCATATTATCTTTGCTCTCATAGTAATTATCACATTTTATTCTAATAGCCTTTCCTCTTGTCTCTGTTCCACAATTAGTAATAGGTAATGCTTTTTAAGTACAGAGACAGTAGCTTCCTGTTTGCCATTGTGTTCCTGGTACCTATCACATTACTTAATATATTCACAGAGTGTTTGTTGAATGAATAAATACTGAATAGTAAACTAGTATTTGACTACATTCTGTTTCAAATGGAGATAAAAATGCCACTGTCAAACATATCTAAATCTCAGACAGATCTGGCAACAAAATTGTGGGGTCCAGTGCAAAATGAAAATTCAGGCCCCTTGTTCAGAAATCATTAAAATGTCAAGACAATGAAAGCAGAGCATAGAAGTAAGCTCACATGTTTCCAAGCATGGCACCTTGTTTGATTGCACAGTCGAAAGTCCACAAATCCAACCCTGATCTTCACCAGTCTGGACTTAATTGCAGTATATTTCTTTAATTAAAACAGATAGCAAGAAAACTAGGATGGTGATAATGTCCTCAAAAAGCTTTGAGAGTTTCTTCTGTGGTTGTATGCAATGCTCCAGGCTGCATTCCCCTCAGTTACTATGTAACTATTGACCACCAAGCTTTAGGGACCTGTGAAAATAGTGATAAGAGTTTATTTTCTTTTCATTTTTTCAACTCTGAGAGCAACTAAATTTGTGCCTGACCAAAAAAGAAAAAAAAAGTAGCACCAACCGCTTTTTCTCGTTTTAAAACCTGCCTATGGATAAAAATATTAAGGCCAAAGAACTATAATTGATAGCTGCCTAGACAAAGGTATTTTTTTAAATTCTCCTTAAATCCCGGATATTCCAGTGTACTTTGCTGGACGCTAGTTCTCTTTTGTCACTCCAGTTCTGGCCACCCCCTTCCCTTTGCAATGTCCTCATTGTCTCATGTTTGAGCAACATCAGATTTTGCTGCCACCTGACATCACATTTTGTTTTTAGAGAAGAAAAGTCTGCCTGGAAATGCAGAGAAGAATCCTCAGTCTAGTATAACACTGAACTTGAAAGAGGAAAAGTATTTATTAAAATATTTATTTAATACTTATTAAAATACTGTCACTAAAATCAAAATATATATATAATATAATTAATATTATATTTTTGTTGCTATATTTATTCCAGATATACATCAACATTAAGACTATTATTTAGACACCATCAAAGAGAAAGGGTCTTTCCTTGCTGGTGTCTAAATAATAGTCTTAATGCTGATGTATATCTGGAAAGAGAGTCTGCCAAAGAAGTAACTTGTTAGGAAAGACGTCTTGGGATCAGGAAGATATTGGAGAGAGGGACCTAAGTTATGGTTCAGAATTTCACATGAAATGTAGAATTAATAACGCAAGTTAGCTTATAGCAAGTAGTCAGAACTAAAAGTCATGAAGTGATCTTACTGGCATGTGCAATGAAAGAGGCTCTTTGTTTTGATGTTCAGTTCATATGAGGTAGCAACTGAATTCATAAAGCATGAATACAGAAAATGGACAGTATCAATGCTGCCCAAGTGGGGGGACAAGAAATTGGCTTGGGTAAGAGGCATGGGCAGCTGTTGAGATTGTGAAGGATGGTACCATCCAGAAAAGATGGCTTTAGCATGTGAGCTCCTGAAATAATCCTTAATCAAATTCTGTAAAACAAATTCTAGTTTAAAGGCACCTTAGATGTCTGTAAAGTAATTCCATGATGCTTTTGTGTATCAGTTTTGAACATCTAGATTTTCACAGATTATCAGATTGATATAAGTAGAATGCTGATATGGCTCTATCCATCACAATCAAGATGACCAGTGGATGCTGGAGTTCCTGCGAATCTCAGTAGGCAGAGATGCTCTGAAAGGGATCATTTAGTGAGATCCCAGGCAAGTGAGGGCAAAAGGAAGCACTATCATTATAGCTGTCGTGGTATATACCCTGGGGCTCGTTGTCTTGCACTAAGAAAGAATTCAGGACACAGACACATGTGGGTGGGTTAAGGAGTGGAAAGTTTGATAGAAGAGAGAGGAGAGCAACTCCTTGTGAGAGAGAGAGAGAGAGAGAAAGAGAGAGAGAGAGACAGACATCCGAAAAAGTGAGGAGGCAGTGGATCACAGCAGATTTTATAGGCAGGCTGGAGAAGGCAGTGTCTGATTTATATAGGGCTCACAGATTGGTTCGATCAAGTATGATATTTACATAGTGTGAGGGGAAGGCTGGTCACCGCACCCTAATCTTATTATACAAATGGGCCTTCCAGTTGATTGGCTCCGTCTTGTCTGTGCCTTACAGTACAAGTGGCTGACAAGGAGAAGGGAAGATGGAGCCGCCATCTTGAACATGTATGGTCCTTAGTTCCTGCCCACATTCACCCATGCAAGCACCCAGCTTGCTTGCCTATGTCTGCAGCTCGACTTTACATGCTTGCCCTTTGTTAGAAAATTATTTGGGGCTTTTCACTAAAAAGAAAAGCCTTACCGAGGACTCCCATACCTTTACTATCTGCCTAAGTGATTTCTTCTTAACTCCTGTATCATTAGTAACAGACACTGAATGTGAGTGTCCGAGGGGCCAGACCACACATCCAGTTTGGGTGAACTGGTGCCAGGACAGATGACTTATCCGCAGGATGGTTATTTACAATACTTTATAACCACCTAACAAAAACTTTTTAACGTAACTCAGGCCTCTCAGTGCTTGAGCTAATCACTAAACATGCTGATGGAGGAACTCACAGAATTACATATTCTTTAGGGCTATTTGGTAGTTCTTTAGAACATAACAGATGACACTCTAGAACAATTGGCTGAATGTTTTGAAGTAGCACTTGCTATGTGAAATTATAATGGCTAATGTGCCTTTTTTTGACTATTTATCAGGAGATTAAAAATTGGAAGCAAGCTGTTCTTTATAGAGTACATCTAATATAACTTTTGTAAACATGGGTTTTATTTTCCAAATCATATTTTTATGAACTAAAGGCAGACATTTTGCAGTCCCTTTTAGCACACATTTACTCTTGAAAGTAACGTTACTTGGAAGTGTAATTGTAATGAGTTTGGTTATATTATGCTTCTTTCCTTTAAAAAAGAACATGATTCCCTGTAGGGAAATTCAGGTAATTTGCAGCCACAGTAATCTTCACTATACTGAAATGTTAAATACTTGGCTTTTCTCCATGCATTTGCCTTTCTGTACTCTACAACTGCTATTTCCTACTCTTCTAATTCAATGCTGAGCACTTGAATGATGTTTTCTTTTCTCCTTCTACTCTTCGACTTCAGGATTAAGTTACAGTTGGAACGGTTCCTTTGAGACATCTCTTTATTTCCCTCTTCTCATCCTGATCAATTCATGAGTAGTTTTCAATTGGTGTGCCCTTTTCATTGCCTGTTGCTAATATGTCATATATATCTTGTTTTAAGCACTACCGATAGAGGCTTACTTAAAATGACAGCAAATTCCAGTTGAAATGTGTTCATTTTATTGAGTTTTACAGAGTCGTATATATGAAAGGTCATCAGGTTCATGTAAATCATCTATGCCTGATAGTAGTTGATGCTTTCTTACAGATTATCTGAGCCAAGCCTATTAGTAATCCAATCCTCTAACAATATGAAAAATATAAAAACTAAAAGAATATGGTTTTAAATTTTCTAAATTATGGATTTAGATATTGCCTTCACTTAAATTAATCTGTAGACCTATTAAGCAGTCTCTACTATCATGCCTACAGTTTCTAGATATAGAAACTGAGGAACCTAGAAACCAGAAAACTTCCTTGTAGTCAAGTACTTAGTAAGTAGATAAGTATTAGAACCCAAATAGCCTAATTTCAGACTGCTTTCTTAGCAGAGAACATGACTCAGTACCTCACTACATGACGCATAATAATATTTAAAATGAAAATATTTAAATATATAGTCCCACTTGAATTTTTTATATTACTGGAAATTTCACTGGGCTTTGAGCTATTTATGTCATGGTTTTTATTATAAGGCTAGGAAGCCTGATCCAGTTGTTCTGGGCCACATTTCTCAGTGTAACTGCCCAAGTTCCAATACTGGCTGGCTGGCTGGCTGGCTGGCTTTCTTTCTTTCTTTCTTTCTTTCTTTTTTTTTTTTTTTTTCAGTCTCGCTACTATGTCACCCAGGCTGGAGCGCAGTGGCAGGATCTCAGCTCACTACCGCCTCTGCCTCCCAGGTTCAAGCAATTCTCCAGCCTCAGCCTCTCAAACAGCTGGGACTATAGGCATGTGCCACTACGCCTGGCTAATGTTTGTAGGGTTTTTTTTAAGTAGAGACGGGGTTTCACTATGTTGGCCAGGCTGATCTCAAACTCCTGACCTTAGGTGATCTACCCGCCTCGTCCTTCCAAAGTGCTGGGACTACAGGCATGAGCCACTGCACCTGGCCCCAGCCCTTTCTTATCTCTGTGATCATAGGCAATTTCCTCCAACTTTCTGTGCCTTAGCTTCCTTATTTGTATAATGAACAAATAATAGCATGCACAGCAGAAAGTTAGTGTGGGCATTGATTATATTAACACTCATAAAGTGCACAGAAGAGGGCCAAGTAGTAGTAAATGCTCAATAAACTTTTGCTAGTATGTCATTTACATAATCTTATAACTAACTTCCTTTAAAATAACTGCAATTCTCATAAAATATATTTAGTTAATGTATAGAGTCCAATGAAAACAGAATTAAAAACAGATCAACAAAAACAAAAACACCCTGAGTTTGGTTTGTTGGGTTTTTTCTTCCTAATTTATAGTTTTTGTGCTGGTGTTTGAACTAAATTGTTCTAACTTTTTTTTTCATTTTGAGCAGCTACAATGTATACAATTATGACTTGCCAATTAAAATAATATTAATTTTAATAAAGAGCAGCTGCAATGGTTTCTACCATTTTTATGTCTTCTAAATGCCGCTTAATCTTCAGAGGGAAGGCAGCCATTGAGTAACTTAAATACTATTAGCTCTAGCTCTTATGTGATGGGAGAACATAGAGCTGGTGTTCAGGCTTGGGTCATCTATACACTCCTCAGCCCAGATGAAGTCAACACTAAATAAAGTACAAAGCCTGATAGTGGACAAACGACTGGCTTATCCAAGGAAACTGTGAGTTTTGTTCTAAAAAGCAGGAACAGACCCTGGAAGGTAAATATGGCAGGTGTGAAGTTGCTTGATACACATTAGCAAACATCTTTTGAAATGAGCCTAAGTATTTCTACACTTTGCCCACATGGTCCATTAAACTGGCCAGCATGGCTACATTTCAGGGACAGACACAGCTCTAGAGGATAAAGTGCCAATGAATTAGAGTAAAACTGCCATTCTCCCCATATTCACTTGCAGACATGTCTCCCACTCTCATCCTTTTGGTTCTTCAATCTTTGTCTCCTTTCCTTAGTGCACCATGTTGACTCCTCTTGATTTGACAATATGTTTGAACTCCTCTGACTTCTTGACCAAGGTTTTCTGCTCAGTGCTGAGTTTGCCATTCCTCCTTGATTCTAGTACACCAGTAGCTTCAAGAGAAACATATTCCTTCCACCAGCCCTACCCCCATATCCTGCTAGGTGAAACTACCCCATTTAATGTAAACACCTGTAGCTTGGTGAACCTACCCCATTTAATGTAAACTCTTTTGATGCACTTTCCTCCCTCTTTCAAAAATCCCTAAGTTGCTGGATACTCTACTGTTGTACCATGCCTAAACACCTGCCTTCTCAAATTCTAGGCTGTAAGTAAAATGGAGACCACTCAACTTGCTGCAGAAAGGCTTTGTCAAGAAATGACAATTTATATTTTTATATACATTAATTTTCCTTTCAACTACAATTCTCATTACAAATACTCTCAATCCTCTAATCAACCTTAGCAAACCTCTGTGATTATGAATTTTCTTTTTTCCCTAATGCTCATCCTAAAATTTTCTTTTACAGTCACTGCATATCTGAAATCAGACCAACCAGGACCATGTTGAGGAAGATAACTGAGGCCATTGTTTTGGTCAGAATATTCCAGAAAAAAAAATAAAGTATCTGTTTACTTTTAGCTACCAGATTTACATCTGGCATTCAGGAAAAAATCTAGAATATATGTATTGCTCACAAATTATATTAATTTCTGTTATTTTATTAATATTCTGCAACTAAAAAAAATCTCCAACTCAAAGAAATCAATGCCATGGGCAGGGATACTGATGGAATTATGAGGAAGGACCTTTTTGGTCAGGTCACATGGTGACAGACATCGTAGCCTCATATCTCTGCAAACTTTATGGGACACTATCGTGGGCATGCTCTTCCTTAAGCAATATTTGTTCAACATTGAATGCCTAAAAATGGGCACTATGGGGGAAAATGACCTCCCAAAAAGACTCACTCAGTGATGTCATTTCTACTCTCAAAGGGCTTATATTCTAAATGGGGAAAATAAGATACTTAGGTAAAATGGTATCACACTGGTCAAGACCCTTTTAGTCAGTAGTGAGAGTGAAGAGGAGACATTGTCAAGCTAAACGAGTTTGCCACTGCAACCTCTGAGTTTCATTCTTGAATGTTCCCTTCCATTATTTTGAGCTCTACATTTTGTAATCTTAGCATTTTCCCATAAGCTTTTATCAAACATATGTGGCTTGGGTATGGCTTAGATCTTTAGTCATATTCTTCATCTGTAAATCAGGTAAATATCAAAATTATGTAAATCCTCCAAAGCAAGCAAATGGAAGATTATAATCAAATAAGTGCCTGCATCTTATCACTAAATTGATAAGAAAATACAAAGGGCTCTGAAGCTAAACCTTGGGGCAGCTCCAGCTGCAGAACATTATTGCTTTAGCAGAGAACCCAGACTACTGCTCTCATTCTAAATGAATGAGATCGGTAATTTTTTCATTCATTGAACAAACATACCTTTTGTGCCTGTCACAATCCTAAGGATACAGAGAGGCAAAACAAAGTTGTTGTTCTTTCAGAACATACATCTAAAGTGGGAGACAAATAACAAATAAGCAAGAGACACAGCAAACATCAGAGATGGTTGAAGGCTATGAAATAAGAAAATTATGTGAGGTGATAAAACGTGATGGATGGGTTGTTTAGATGAAGTGGTCAAAATTTTTTAAAATGTAGCATTTGAGGAGAAATCTGCATAAACGGACAAAGTGACACATGAACATCTCTGAAGGAACGGTCATTCCACCAAAAGAACAAAATATGTGAAAATGTAGCTCAAAATATGTGAAAAAATAAGCATAACAATCATTGGATTCATCTGTAACTTAGTTCAATTATTTAACAAATAGGCTAAGTCCTGTTGTTTTAAAATACTATTTTTTTCTCAAAGAGAGCTTTGGCATTGTTTGAACTTTCCCAAGCGTCAAGGGAGAGATGTCTTGTAAGCCTCTATATCCTCCTTGTTGAATGCTGCTGAGTTTTGAAGTTGCTTCTGCTAGAATGAAATACTACTTTGTGTATCCTATTTCATCTTCTCCTGTCTGCTAGATGCTATAATGATTCCCCATTTTACAGATCAGTAGACCAAGGCGAAGAGAGCTCAGTAACTCTCACAAGGTCACCAGCCACGCACAGAGCAGCAAAATCTAACAATATACAACTTCTATTTTAGATGGATTGTCATTCTTTTCTCCCTGAAAACTTACGAACTATTACCATGCTGTATCATATTCTGAATACGAAAGAAGTAATAAGCACCATCTCTTCTCCAAATTAGCCTTAATCTACGTGTAAAGACAAAATCAACACACCAAAAAAAAAAAAAAAAAAAAAAAAAGGCACATTAGGCAGAGTGCAAAGTTTAAAAACAAAAGTGTTGGTTGGCATTAATATGAGCTGAATATGACTTGGGGCAAGAAAATGTTGAATCTAACGTTCTTTTTATTTTCCTGCCCCTATTTATATAAGAAGCAATTGCAGAGACTGGAATGGTTAGCCTGGAGAAGAGAAGACTCAGGGGGTTTTGATAACTGTCTACAAACATTTGAAGAACTGTCATGTGGAAAAGAAATTAGATTTGTTCTATATGTCCCCAGGGGTGAAAGCGATAGAAAGATTTCATCACAATATAAGGAAGGACTTTCAAACAAAATAAGGATAACTCTAGGGCTCTCTAAAGATGAAATGGGCTCTATGGGAGACGGAGTGCTCTGATCGTATAGACGGGACAGCCTCTTCAATGACATCTTGTATAGGGAATCAAGAGAAGGGTAGATGGTTCACATGAATTTTAAGGTCTCTTCTATGGCTGAGAATTTATTAGTTTATCAGTGATAAATGAAATTTTGCTCAACACTTAACCTCTTATGAGGTTCAGACCTTTAAAGAGTGTTTTAAAGAGTACTCTTAAATGTTTTGGCTATCATATCTACAACTCTGCATGTTACTTCTGGTGCCTAATTGATAATAAATAATCCTCTTAAGGTGTACTTTATTTCTTGCTTGCTTTTTCTAGGTCTCCAGCCATACACCAACTACAGTTTCACGCTTACGGCTTGTACATCTGCTGGGTGCACTTCAAGCGAGCCTTTTCTAGGTCAGACACTGCAGGCAGCTCCTGAAGGTAATGAAACAATATCCATGGTTTGAGGGAAGAAATTTTCACACAGCATTTTGAGATGGAATCTGTAAATTCCTTCATAACAAACAAGGAAGAGGCAATAAAGTTGATAGGTACAGAATAAAATCGTATTCTAGGTTCCCATTCTTCAGGCTTGATTCATGTGTAGCTTCCCAAGATCAGTTCGCTTTCAATTCTTTAACCTTTTTAGAGTTGACTTTCTGTGGAAAGAAGAATTATTGAAATTTTTAAAAAACTCAGATGTTAAACAAATATTTTGGGAGCATCTAATATGTAATAAGCACCATGCTCACTGCTGAAGTTGTTTAAAATATTCTCTGCCCTCAAGATTGACAATCAAGTAGAAGTGATAGGAGAAAGATCTGTATGAAGAGAGAAAATCTAAAAGTTGATGTTAAGACAGAACAAATGAATAGAGTACTAAGGTTGGCCTGAAGAGGAAGAAACAATAACCCATCATTGACATCAAGAAAGACTTTATGGAGCAGATGACTTCTGAGATGGACCACAAGAAACAAGGATTTTGACAAATGAACAGTGATGTACAGAGATGTACAACCAGATGCAGTTTGAAGGAATATAAGATGGAATCATCACCTTAGACGGCAAATTGGAAATGTCTATTACATTTAAATTGTTAATTTCCCATGATACAGCCATTCTGTTTTCATCATTTATGCCAGAAACTGTGCCACACTGCTCAAGGAGGCATCCACCAGGATGTTTATTGACGCATTTATTTTGTTTAATAGCAAAATGTTGGGAGCAATTTTAATGTTTGTGAGTAGGAGAATTGCTAAATAAAATCAGCTATCCTCATATTGTGGAATTTCATGCACCAATATAAAAGAATGAGATGATCAGTTCATACAAAGAGGAAGTTATGAAATTATATGAATGTATAAGAACAAACTGAGAAAATGACATTTGTTGTTAATGGTTAATAAATAAATGCATTTAAAAATCCAGGAAGTATACACACCAACTGATAGCAATGGTTACCCATGCATTGAGAGGTGGGATGGGTGGTGTCATTTACTTTCAAAAGAATAATATACTAAGTGGCATGTGTTAGTGATCAACTAATTATTTTGTTAATCTTCATTATCTGCCTATTTTTCATATGGGGAAACCAAGGCATAAATAAGTTTCTAAACAGAAATGCAATGTTAATTACCACCATAGACTCCTGAACTACTTGTCCATTACTCTTCTAATGAAAGGGATTGTTGTACCTCAGAATATTAGACCTGAACTTCCTACCAGTAAATGGGGAATAAAATGGAAAATTCCACATATGGGGCATATGGCTCCTCACCAGGAATTCACTAATGATGTTTTCTATATAAAGAATGTTTCATGTCAAAAAGCTTAGTGTTCCTTTGAAAGGAAGAAACCAGCAGTGGATTTTTTGGAAAGGTAAACTATCAAATGGATACTTTGATGATAATGGATAATTTCTAAAGGATCTATCAACCAGATTTGGCTGAAACTCAAGCCTGATAAAATAACGGAATCTCTTGTTCCACTCCTGTCTACCAAATTCATGTATTTAAATTCATTGGAAATACACATCTATTTTCCCACTTTTCCCGACAAAATTTCTTGAAAGGACTTACATTTTATGACTTTAAAATTGTAGCTTTCAACAGTGCAGGGTAATGTGATATGAGAAATGCCCTTAATTTTTTTTTAACTGTATGTACCTTTCCTTTAACACAAACAACCATGCAAAGAAATGATAAACAAAATTGACTTCCCTCTGCAGAAGAAACACGGATTTAGGGCCATTTTCTGGCTGAATAAGTGCCATTTATATATGACCCATATATGATATAAATATAGTACGAATGCTTAACTTGGGAACACCTTAGCAATCACATTAAGTTTTGTTGTTTTATTGTAAAGTGAAAACAAGTATACCATTTTAAATTATTCACCCAGATATAACTAATTATAAAATGCCATTTTGAAATATATCGGATATAATTTGAAGATCTCATATATGAATATCTTAAGTGAACATGAAGAGAATTAAAAGAAGTGTTTAGCATAGCCAATGCAACCTGAGCTCTTTTCACTTGCCTATCATTTTCAATCTAAGAAAAAATAAATGCACATTACAACCTCATTGATAAGTTGGACACAGTACTCTACAGTTTTATCCTCATAGAAAACTGTGTACCTGTACCTTTAGTCACATAATGGGAAGATTTTGAATGGAATTATTACTCCTCTTTTCTACAATTACTGAAGTCCAAGTGAGTTCTAATTCATTTTAGAGATAAATCATGCAAAATTGCAGACATCCTTTCCTCTAGCATTGACAATGTGGAAAAAATAAGGGAAAAGAAGAACCAGTCTTTTTCAGTTTCATTCTAGATTCCTCTTCCTCTGCCCTTCTTTTAACGTTTATGTGCCCTTTGTTTTTCCTCTACTGTTTGCACTATAACTCCCAAGCTGTTCTGGAATTCTTAAGCACTGGCTTTATCTCCTAACGGAGGCTGAGAGCTACCAAATACTAAAACTACCCTTGTGGATTTAAATCCTATTTATGTATTGGTCTACTACATGTTTATATTTAGGTGTTTTTCAAAAACTTTAACCTCAGTACTTCACCACTTAATTCTTCCACTCCACTCTACTCCTCAACCTGCTTTTCTTCTTCTCTCAGATACTACCACCTACCTATCACCTAAGCCCAAAGCTTGACATTCTTGATGGCTCCCTTTTCCATAAGTAATACATAATTCTTCATAAAATCTTATTTGTTTTAAATCTTAAGGACTTTTTAAAACATTGTTCTTCTTTACCATCCGTTTTACCACTACCTTGGTTCAGATCTTTATAGTTATAAGAAGAGAAGTTCTCTGGATTCTCGTAACTAGGTTTGCTTCCTCTAGTCATTTTTAGTCATTTTTCCTCTTTCTCACATCCCACATCCTAATTCTTTTTCCTCTTTTGACAAAATAAGAATATGCCATATTAGTCACCTCCATAAAATCCCATTTCCTTCCAGGAAGACATACATCCATATCTCCTTAGCAAAGCAACATGGACCCCCTCAAGTTTTAACTTCCATCAATTTTTCAAGGCTTTCAGTCTTCCCCACATGCCATGCAATGCACCAGTCATGCCACGGTATGTGCAGTCCTGCTATCCTTGCCCATATTTCTAGGACTTTCTGTGGGTTCCCCTCAGCCTGAACTCCCTTTCCCTACATCCTCACTCAGTTAATGCCCACCTTTTCAAAACTTGGTTCGCACATCTCCCCTTCTGAAATCTTCCATTACAACCACCTACTTCCTACCCATCTCCATTTCTCCCCACAGTCTGTGTCAGGTTACCCTTTCTAAGTGTTCTAACGGATACTGTGTCTCCTTCTCTTAAAGCATGTATCATACTGGAGTACAATTTTTTATCAACATCTTTATTCATCATGATACATGAACTCCATGAAGGGTAAGACTGAGTCTTTATCTTCATATCCACAGTGCCCAACACAGAAAATGACACAGAGTCAGATAGAATGTTGAGTGAATAAATTAACAAATACTAAATAGTCCAGAATTCAGTGCATCCCTGACATCAACTAATACAAAATTGGTTCCTATCACCAGATTTCACGAGAAAAACAATCCACAATAAATGTTGGGAATTTTGAATTGGAATGAAGATTTGTAGGGACATGAGAAGTGGGTAATATTGCATGCAACTCAAGATAAATTTAAAACAAATACAGTAGACATATTATACTGGTTGTCATTGTGTAAAGAGGCCCACAAAGGTTTACTTCTACCTTTCCCGTTTTAACCTCTCAGCTAGTTTACCCCACCCCATCCTCTTAGGTTACTTTCCTCCCTACTATTCATTTCTTTCCCTTGAACTGCCTCAATTTGCTCCCTTATTATACAGAATAGGTTTTTCTGGTTTTACCTGAGACTTAGACTGGGGTTACATGGTGAAGCGAACAAATTCTCCACCTAGGACTTGTTAATATATCCCACCAAAGATCATCTTACTCTAGCAAAGATTTCTTGCAGCTGCCAAGATAATGATGTCCTCATATCAACATCCAAGTAAAAATGCGGCACTTTCTGATTATGTATACATTTGAACTGCATCTTATCAATCAAACCAACGGATATGGAGTTATTACCAACTTTAACAGAGCTTTTGCCAGCCTGTATAAATAATAAACTCAACTTTTACTTAAAAGTTGAAACAAACCCAAAATTACGTTTCATTTTATTTTATTAGCTCCTCCACATCCACAGGCTTTATTGACTGTTTCAAATCAGAAACCAAGCAATAGCCATTCTAGTATCTTGGTGATTTTTAATACAACATTCAAGATGAAAAAGATGTAACTATAGGAAGCAGATTATGAGTTAAGACTTTATACTTTATCTTTTGAATCAACAAATTAATATTACATTTAAATCAGAACTCTGGTTGAATCATCTAGCAGCTGTTGGCAGAGAAACCCACACATAAATATATACTATGATTTGTGAACTTTTCCAAATACCTAGAACAGAGCAAACTCTCAGAACAAAATGAACTGCTTTCTTCTCAGGAATATATTGCTCCTTAGAAAGCTGGGATGTTTGAGACATTTTTGAAATCTATCTTGTTTCTTTCAGGATGCTGCTAAATAAATTGCATTTTGTTCTTCTGAAAATTTTTCTTCTAAAGTGTCAAAATCTTATCCTATGCAGAGTAACCTACACAGGAGATACAATCAAGCAAAAGCTATTGATTACAAGGAACCTAATATTGAAATGAGTTTTTTTTTAATCTCCAGAAGACATTTACAGTGTCTAATCAGAGTATAACTCGATAACAACATAAAGTGGTAGGATTGAGCTTTCTCATTGCTGGGTTCTCCATCAATAGGTTTGTACATCTATAAGAGTATTTGAATGTTTGACATTGAATTACAGTTGTTTGTGTGTATACTTTGTCTTTTAGACAGAAGTATAAACTCCTTGAAAGAGTGAGCCACATCTTAGTCATCTCTGCTTTCCCTAGAACTGCCTGCAGTGCTTAGCATAGTATTTTGCAGGAGATATATTTACAATAAATCTATTCACTAAACTTGTATTAGGCATTGTGTTATCCATAGAGATACATTGACAAATAAGACAGAGAAGATCCCTGCTACCATGGAAGTAATTTTGCATCAAAGCAAGAAAAAGGAGTGGACTGCACTGTCATATAACGTAAAAATAATAGTATGTTGAAGAAAGAATTTTATTATGATATTTTGAGTGTTAAGAAGGAAATAGAAAAAGCCATGCAATACAGAGAAACTAGGTTGGGACTCCATTAGATGGGGTTCAAGTTAGAGTTAAGAGAGTGTTAAAATAAGGTCTTATCAATAAGGTGATAATTACACAAGTAACTGAACTATGAGAACATTCTACATATAAGAGCAATTCTGCATAGGAGAACAAAATTCAAAAATGTCATGTTGCAAGGGAACAAAAGTGTTCCAGGTCAAAGGAATGGAAGTTCAAAAGCCCAGATGTAGGAAATAACCTGAAGCATTCTAGGGATAGAAAGGAATCTGGCATGGCCACAGCTCTGTGAACGGTGGAAAGAATGCTTCCATGCGTGCCAGAGCCAATAAAATGTGGGACCACATGGGTCATAATAAGAAATTGGGATTATATTATAGGAATAAATTCAAAAGGGTTATATGGTTCATAAAGATGATACTGGCTTACATATACACTTTATACACTTTTATAAAGATCCCAATGGAATACGGAAGGCCAAGATTTCACCATGAAGGCAAGTTTAGAAGCTATGACAGGAGTTTCTGAGAGAGAGAAATGTGGCTTGAACCAGGTGAAGTGAAAGTAAAGATACAGGGAAGTATACCTTATAGAATCTTCGGGGCTTGATGTTAGATTACATTTGGGGGTATGAAAAGTGAAAGTCTCAAGGATCATTATTTTTGTGTGTATTGTCCAAGAAAATGGATAGATGGACAAGATTGGGAGGTACATAGATTGTAGACAGGAAAAACAAGAGTTCTGTTTTGCATGTTTTTAGTTTTTGATATATCATCAGTCATCCAAATGGAGGTGTCAAGCAAACAGTTGGATTCTTGAGTCTGACACTCAGAAGAGAGTTTCAATCTAGACATATGCCTTTGGGGGTCTTCAGCATATGCATATTTAAAACCCATGCTGAATGGAGATCACCTGGGAAGTCAGTGTTGGAAGAGAAGAGAAGAGAGAAAAAGAAGAGAAAGGAGGAAACACAGAGAGGAGAGAGAGAACAGAGCCTACTGCTCTGAGGCATTACATCCTTTCAAGGTCCAGGAGGGGAAGACATCCCAGTAAACGAGGCCAGAGGCATAGCCAGAGAAGAAAAGAGAAGAAAGCATAGCACTGATGGGCAAGAAAAAGGAAAAGTGCACTCATTTGTTGAATTGTATAATTCAGGTAAATACTCGATTATGCCTACTTTCACGTATTCCAGGTAAATCGTATTAAAAAGTTTGAACTCCCCAGATAGTCTCTCAGGCCTTGATTTAAAATACACTCAGAGTGACAACCAAGGCAGAGAAATTATCCACTGCTAGTTGTCTGAAATTCACTTTCCAAAGGCAATTCAAAAATAAAATAAAGTAATAAAAATATATTTACACCAATTATGTATTTTTGTTCCTTACAGTTAGATATTTTTTAAAATCAACAGAAAAAATATCATAGTTCATGGAGGGATGGTGTGACTTTTGATACACTGTTTATTTTATCCTAACAATAAAACCTCATTGCGTTATTCTTGCCAGGAGTTTGGGTGACACCTCGACACATTATCATCAATTCTACAACTGTGGAATTATACTGGAGTCTGCCAGAAAAGCCCAATGGCCTCATTTCTCAATATCAATTGAGTCGTAATGGAAACTTGCTTTTCCTGGGTGGCAGTGAAGAGCAGAATTTCACTGATAAAAACCTGGAGCCCAATAGCAGGTAAACTAAAAGAAAACTTTACCAATCATACAGCAAGATTTGTACATTTCTCTGGGTTGGTAAGAAATGCATGTCCAACTGAAAGTTATTAAATTGTTTAATTAACTTCCTCATTCCTTGGCCATTCAACAACTGATAAAAGTGCTAAATCATTTAGTCTTTAGACTACATGAAATTTCTTAAAAATATAAATAATTTGTCTTCTGTTTGACATAAAAGCATGAGAATTTTTAAATATACAAAATACATGAAGTATTAAACTTTAAAAATTACCAAATTATCTTCAAAAACATGCATCCTTAAACTAGCAATAAAAGAGATGTAAAGCGTTTTGTTTTCCATCAACTCTCCTTTCTTCTTGTACAATGTTTCTCTACTTGCTACACTACATATAGTTGTGAGTAGTTTTAGAGGAAAAAGTTCCACATATTTGCATTTCATTCCCATTCATTTCTCAGTGGAGACAAAAACATATCTTAAATCAACAGATGTTTTATTGTAGAAAGTAGAGATCAATTTCATTTTATTGTAAGGAATAGCAGATCAATTTAAAAACATCTTTCTCTAAACATATTTCCCTGAACTCCAACCCATTTAAAAATGGGGAAGATTAATTTGAATCCTCCACAATCCACCAGCACACTCCAAGACTTTCCTGAAATCTTCAAGAAAAGCTATGAATTACTAGCAGGTTAAAAATAAAGTTGAAAGCAGCTGAAATTACAATGGTTTGGAGAGAATGTTGCCTGTGCAAGAAAAACTACCAAGTCAAGTTTCTGGAAAGGGAGCAAAGAATTTGCAATTTGTCACAAATGTAGAAATAAGCAATGGATACAAAACCCGGTTATCATTGTTCAAGTCTCTTGTGCATGGTTTTATGGCAATTCTTCTTTCTTTTTAAATATAGATACACTTACAAGTTAGAAGTCAAAACTGGAGGTGGCAGCAGTACTAGTGATGATTACATTGTTCAAACACCTATGTCAACACCAGAAGAAATCCATCCTCCATATAATATCACAGTAATTGGGCCTTATTCTATATTTGTAGCTTGGACACCACCAGGTAAAAAAAAAAAAGTGTGTGTGTGTGTGTGTGTGTGTGTAAATAATTTAAAGGAATTAATTAGAGATAAGAATGGAACTGTTAATATAGTAAATCAGAAAGACATAGTCGGTCTCCTGGATAAATACGAACAGAATCTAAACCACACTTCTAAGTGTGTAGATGCATGAGTACATACATACATACATAGAGATACAGGTATCTAGATGTCAGTATAAGTATATATATCTTTCTATGAAAGCAACACTTTCAAGTACAAGAGACTAAAAATCTTTTTACTCATCTTTTTTTTTTTTTTTTTTTTTTGAGATGGAGTTTCACTCTTGTTACCCATGCTGGGGTGCAATGGCGCGATCTCGGTTCACTACAACCTCTGACTCCTGGGTTCAAATGATTCTCCTGCCTCAGGCTCCTGAGTAGCTGGGATTACAAGCATATGCCACCACGCCCAGCTAATTTTGTATTTTTTTTTTTAGGAGAGACAGGGTTTCTCCATGCTGGTCAGGCTGGTCTCGAACTCCAGACCTCAGGTGATTCACCCGCCTTGGCCTCCCAAAGTGCTGAGATTAAAGGCACGAGCCACTGCACCTGGCTTCCTCTTCTATTAATATATCCAATGAAAGTCATATAGGTCAGAATTACCTTGAATGTTCATTTCCATGGGACTCCTTAGATTGGATCATTGACATTATACCATTCCTTTTATATTATATCAGCGAATGCGGAGTTTGGAAAGACAGTTGTTCACTCCGCCCATGTACCTTGGGTTGTGACCACTTATGGTAGCTGCATTTTTCCTCTGTAAGCTGAATAGCCTTCACTGAGCCATTTAGTCATTATTGGGTTGCCTTGTGACTTAGTGCAATATTATATTTTGAAGTAAGCACCATCCTCGGGTAAAATCCTGACTGCGTTAATACCGTGGAGTAAAGAGTAGAGTGAGATTTGCTTTCTCTGTCTTTTAACATAAAGGACACATGGGGGACTTTCCTTTCCAAGTAAAATTTAAAATTGATTAAGATGTTAAATACACTTCAAAAATATGTGACTTTATTTTTCATATCTAGTCTTAAGATGAAATTGAGACACACCCTTTTTGTCCCCATCAGAATAAGTTTAGCTACAGTTCAACAAGGCACCAAATAGTTAGTAACAGCCATTTGGGCCATCAGTAGATCCATTCCATAACATAATTAGCAGAGGCCTATTTTTATTGAATCGAATGGTCAAAACAGGTAATATTGTATAGCTATAAAGATAGTGTAAAGGCCTAATACATAAAACTTAAGTTCTTATATACCAACACCTTCTGCTATAATCTAAGATCAAAGAGAAAAGATTATGTTTCCTCAAAATTCAAAAGAAAGTTTACAAAGAGCTTTATAAGCAAAGAAAAATATAAGTTGCTCTAAAATATTAAATGTACATTATTTCACCCACTTTTGTTTTAAAATAAATGTACAACATATTAAATAAAATATAAAGGAATAATTAATAGTGGCAGAATGCATCATAAAGTGCTATAATCTTTATGTTTTAAGAGTGTAGATATTCTTGAACTCTGTTCTTAATGTCAATAGAGACATATCTTCTGCTGTGGGAAATATACAAATTTATAGTCCCCTTTACAGAATTGATTTCTACTTTCATGGAATAGCATTGCTATCTTGTGATTTTTAAATTTTATTTATTTATTTATTTATTTATTTATTTATTTATTTATTTTGAGACAGGGTCTTGCTCTGTCACCCAGGCTGGAGTGCAGTGGTGCAATCTTGGCTCACTGCAACCTCTGCTTCCTGGGTTCAAGTGATTCTACTGCCTCAGTCTCCCAAGTAGCCGGGACTGTAGGCACACACCACCATGCCTGGCTAATTTTTGTATTTTTAGTAGAGACGGGGTTTCACCATGCTGGCCAGGCTGGTCTCGAACTCCTGACCTCAAGTAATCTGCCCACCTCTGCCTTACAGAGTGCTGGGATTACAGGCATGAGCCAATGTGCTTGGCCACAATTTTTTAGTATATTTCTTCTTGGTATTTTTATTGTGCTGTTGTGTTTTTGCACCACAAAATAAAATGAAGCTGGATAGAGCCAATCTAAGACCAGATTTAGCCTATTGACAAGAAGGTTTTAGATTCAGACCAGGGTCTGCTACAATCCAAATTCTGCAAGAACAATAAGGGAAATTTCAGGGTGATGAGCAAAGTTGGTGATTTCCTTACCCTATGACTGGGAAGTCCCATGGTTTATCAAAATATCTGTTATTTTAACATTATTACACATATCAGTTGCCATTGCTAATCTGAAGACTTCATGCTCAGTGTGGATTTGAAAATATCTTTATTTTATGACTATGAAAGTAAGACAAATGAAAAAGCCAGGATTCATATCCCAGTACTGCCAGCTATTAGCTGAACTTAGTCTCTAAGTCTCAATTTTCTCCATCTGTGAAGTGGAGATAACAATAACACCTACATGTAGGCAGGTAGGGTTGCTGTAAAGATTAAACGAAGTAATTTATATAATAAATACGTTATCTAGTTCTGTATAATATTCTATAGATACCAATGGTGATTGTTTGAAGAATTATTTTTTTGTCTTTAATTGCTCATTTTAAAACATTCTTGTTCCAACATTTGCTGGGTCTCAAAGCCTCCATTTCAAAATAATAAAACTGCCTACTGAGGTTTGGACCTCTTTCAAATTTCCCAGCATGTGTCATTTTTTTCTTTGAATTCAATATCACACTTAAATGTTTAATGTATCATGTTCGAAAGGTATCATTGTGGAACAGAACACAACTTTCGCTTGTTTAATATGACCTTAACTCTCACATACCTCAGGCTTTGTATAAATTGTTCATTCTGGTCCAGCCTAGGGGATATTGTAGAATGCTTTACACACTAACTCTAACCATTTAACCAATGGTTAATAAATCTGTAATATTCAGACTTGTCAATCTTATAGTTTAAGATGCACAAAATCCATTTCAGAAACCATATAATATAAGGAAAGATTAAAATCTTAAATTAAACCTTTTTCCTGGTGCCTAGAAGGATTTTAAACTCAGTAAACAGTCAAATGATTTTGACTTATGTGTAATCTACAGTTGATTTTATTGGAAAGTACCTCACGCTGTGTTTTGATTTGGATAATAAAAACATTTTTCTATTCCTGAATAGTCACAAATATATATTTTAAACAGAAAGAAAATAAATTTGTAAGTGGAGATTGTTTATTTGCTCACAATAGTTTTCTAGGTATTCATCATACTCCCTGCCATTACAAAATGATTACATCATGGACAGAGCTGAATAATGGGCAAAACAGTCCATGCCTGTAGTTCCCAAACCTGAACGAACATTAGAATCACCTAGGAAGCTTGTGTAAAGACAGATTCTCAACCCCAAATTTACTAAGAATCTCCTGGGATAGAGTCAAGAAATACAGAGCTTTTTAAAAACTCCACATAGGACTTTGATATGCTACCGAGTGCTTTTAGAAATAGTAGCCCAGAGGACCAAGGAACAGACCTAGGTATTGTTGAAACCAAATGATTCTGGGAAAACAATGTTTTACTGGATGTGTCAGTGGCGTGCCAAAACTACAAGAGGTAGTTGTGGAAAATGGCAAGCCGCTGAAGGGAAAACAGCCACGTGACAACAATGATCTCCGCAGCATGAAGAAACTAGTAACTAGGAAGCTTTACCTACTCATCCAAAAATCTAAAAGGAATACACATGATTTACCAAAAGCATGGATCACACTCACCAAGTGAAATTGGTGAATTACAATAATTTTTTTCTCTGAAAACATAAATCCACCAGTTTCTCTTGAATGTCTAAAGCAAGCTTGTCCAACCTAAAGCCCGGGGTGTCTTTGATTGCCACCCAACATAAATCCATAAACTTTCGTGGGTTTTTTTGCAATTGTTTGTTTTAGGTCATCAGCTATTGTTAGTGTTAGTGTGTTTTATATGTGACCCAAGACAATTAATCTTCTTTCAATGTGGCCCAGGGAAGCCAAAATATTGGATACTCATGGTCTAAAGCCAAAATACTGGCTAAATTTTATTTGATTTTTTAAATATGCATTTTGTTTTGTGGTTAATGTGAACAGAGTAACCTTAGACAGGTAAGTTGCTGGGAGAAAAACTGTCTATGTGGTTACTTGGCAACCGAAAAATTACCTAGACAATTAACTGGATTTTCAGTTTTCAAATTATTGTTCCAATGCTATAAATAAACTAAATCTTAGTACATGTTTATAACTCCTACTAGTGAAAGGTAAGATCTAGAGAATAGTGACAATACCCAGTGGGAGAGTACCTGTGATACTGATAACAAATGTCATGTACATATATTCATATTACTTGGTGTATTTGCCATTTGTTAAACTCCTACTATGTGCCAAACACTGATAAGCTCTTTCTCTGCCTTACCTCAGTTAATTTTTATGCAAACTCTAGGAGACAGGTAATATCATTATCCCCATCTTAAGGTAAGAAATTTGAATATCAAAAAAGTGATATAATAATATGCTCAACGTCACACTGCAGAGCCAGGATTCAAATTCAGGTCTACTGTCTGCTATTGCCTTTTAAGACCAGTTCCTTCCTGTCTTTGGGGTAACCTTAAATCCAAGTCGACTTTTCATTTATTGACCAAAGTCTCTCAGATTTATGATGGATCAACTATGATGTTTGAAATAGTAGCTCAGAGAGCCAAGAAACAGAGCTGGGTGTTGGTGAAAACCAAATGATTCTGGGAGAATAATATTTTACTGGGAGCATCAAAACCAGAAGAATTATTCGTGGAAAGTGGTGAGCCCCTGAAGGGGAAATATCCACATGGCAACAATAACGTTTTGCAGTGTGAAGGAAGTAGTAACCTGAAAGCTTTACCTACACATTCTAGAAGGAATAGACATGACTTAAAACCAGATTCCAGGTGCAGGAAGATTTTAGTTAGGTGGGAGGGGAGGAGAGTCACTTCTCAAATTGCTGTAAAGAGATCATCCAAATTCTATTTTAAAGTCTTGGTAAATATTCCCCTATCTCGCGGGTAAACCCTCATCTACTTTACCTTATTCTTTCTTGATAAATGTCAGTAGTAACATTGCCAAAACACTCCAAGCTCTAGAAAATCAAGATCTCTAGCCTTTTGAGTATCATTTGAACCTCTAAATCAGGTGATGTACAAACAGCATATCCTTATAAAAATTTTGCTGAATTAATGGAGGAACTCAATGGTGAGTGAGCCTCCACACCTATTATGCAGTCAAATGTAAATTGTGGATATCCTGCCATTTAAAATTATTCAAACATTTGATTTTCTCTTAAAGTCATCCTTCCTCTACATTAACTTAATCTTAAACAGAGACACACACACACAAAGAGAGAGAGGCAGAGAAACAGAGAGATATTTCTTCTTTAATGACAAACAGAGCACATACATGTATTTTCCAAAGACTGCCTCTTGTCTTATGGATGTGCAATTTTTTTCACCTTTCAGAAAAGGACATATTGTTTTCTAACACGGAATGGACTCCACTATTTAGTTGTCCTCTGGCCTTGGGCAAGCTGCATAATGTTTCCCAAATTCAGGTTTCTCATCTGTACAAGGGGATATTAAATGCCTACCTTATACTGTTATATGAAGTAAATGAGATGGCATGGTAACACTCCATTATTGTTTGAACCTCCAGGTAATATAAACCACGTTAGTTTATTCCTAAACATTTCCTCTCACCTTTTACCAGCTCTCAACATTGGATCAGGACTTTTGTATTCATATTAAAGAGAGCATTTGTATTAAAGAGAACAAAGGATATATGTTACCTTAATAGGTTAAAAATTATGGAAAATTAAATAGCAAATGCTTCATGGAACATAAATGGTTTACTCAGAATAAAAACGGAGATAGATAACCCTGCTGTTTAAGAATCTAAACATTCAAAATTATTTAAACTCTGAAGGTAATAATGAGTCTTTCTAATTTATCAAGATGATGACTGTATTTTGAACTGTTCTAGCCCTTAATCATGTTCTAATTAACAATGCCATTGCATTAAACACATACTTTTTCTCACTGAGGATGGTGAGTCATTTAGGTTTAACACACAGTATTGAAATACTGGTGCTTTTCCTTTAACATTAATATCTTACTCCATTAAAGAAGGAATTAGCAACAATTCACTGAGAAATAATTTGTATTAATATTGCTCTAGAAATATAAATGTTTTTATTTATCATTTTGATTAAAGGTTACCTAACCATAATATGGTCTATTTATGGACATTAGACATCTTGGCATTCAGTTAACTCATCAGCTGCAGTGTATTATATCGGATACTATTCATTTAAAGTCAAAATTTACATTAGCTTTCTAAAGGATTCACGTTACATTAATTGGGATGATTCAACATTGACAGTTGTTTCACTTTTCTTAACTTATAAGTGCAATAACCAAATGATGAGGAGTGTTGAGTTTCAGAAGAAAATGTAAAACTCACTTCAGTGGTTTGCATTTTATTTTGGATATTTAAAAATGTATCTTTCATTATTGAGTTTTAATATATGCTAGGCATTTTGCTAAGAGATTAACAAATATCTCATTTAGTGTTCATGATAACTTAATGTAGTATGTCCTATTGTTTTCCTCATTTTACTAATGAAAAAGGTCAATTTAGACACTCCAGGCTATTTTCTCTAGGTTATTCTTTAAGTAGGTGTCAGAGCAGGGCTGACCCACCATGGGTCTGAGTCCAAGTCTGACTCAAAACTAGTATTCTATATTTTCTCGATATTTTTCAACCTAAACCGTGCCTAAAGCAAATGATTTTTCATGAGTTCTACTGTAATCCCATTTAAAAGCTAAAAAACTGATTTTTGCTGTATATATAGGAAGTATGAATGAAGACAATGTAATTCAGGATCAGTCCACCCAGTAACCCAATAGAATCATTTTATTTGTGGCTCAAAACTTCATGGGATGTAATTCATTTGCCTTTGGGTAAATTGATTCCTCTATTCATGTAACTAACATGGAAATGATTTCTGAGCCCCACTCAGGGTCAAAATATGATGCTGGACGCCCTAAAAGTTACAAAGAGGGAGGAGACACTGTCCCTCTTGTCAGGAACCCTACCATCTAGTAAGGTAGAAAAGACATAAATGATAACTATTATACAACCAATGTTAAATTTCCATACAATTGGTATGAATGAGTTCAAGAGGGTCCTATTTTACTTCTGTTCCCCACAAAAGGCCTAATCAAGATGCCCCTACATATATAGTGCAGAATTTAGCTCGATTTGTTAAAAGCACCATGTTAAGTGCAACCCAGTGTTTTGAAACAACTGCCTCTATCAAACTGAATTAATAGTTTCCTCTTAGAATTTTTCCTGTTCCAGCTCCTAAGAAAAGATTTAAAAAAGGATTATTGATTGACTTGTCCCATTGTAAAGTATGCACCTGCTGTGAAACGAAGCCATGGAGAAAAAAAAAAAAAAGTTGAATAATTTAACTTTTTTATTTGTAAAGATAATCAGGGTTTTTCTGATTACATCTTAACTTCATAAATGTTAAATAACCTATCAGCATCTAGTTGTTGTAAATTATGAAAAGGAGCATTGCAAGGAATATTAACCAACAAAATCCTTGTTCTTTAGTGAACAAGAAAATGTGTTATGGCAGCTTGTCATTGTGCGACTGGTAACTTTGACACCAAATAACAAAACTGCCATTTGCACTTAGGGTAAATTGGTTCACCTGAGCTTCCACTGCTCCTCTTGCTCTGACATAAATTTATGAACTCGGGAACTAACCAAGTCGTGTGGCTTCCCAGCTGACTTTAACAAATATGCCCATTTCATTTCATTTAGTCATCAGAATACCAGGGGGCTCAGTCGTTTCAGACTCATTGCAGATGGTATAGGGTTTGTAGGAACACAAGAGACTTTCATGTCACAGTCCTGTAAATTATGACAGTGGTGGGGGCTCTCTTTCCTAAATGCATGTCAGTGTTTGACGTGTTCACGGCTTAGAGGAGCATTTTCTGTTTCAGTACCTCATAGGTATATGTAAAGGACATTTATTTCTGATTAACAAAGAGGTGA
Source organism: Macaca fascicularis (assembly GCF_037993035.2). Classification (NCBI taxonomy): domain Eukaryota; kingdom Metazoa; phylum Chordata; class Mammalia; order Primates; family Cercopithecidae; genus Macaca; species Macaca fascicularis. Next base: position 73,561,096 of record NC_088375.1, on the reverse strand, counting down.
AAAATACATTTTCTATGCTCATGGTTTGGCTAGACATGTTTAAATCTGGATTAAGATTATGTTTATATTTGACATGCAGTAGAAGCACAGTTTTGTTCCCTCATCCCCTGGGAGTCCTGTCCTTTTTACAACAAAAGTTTCTTCTTGAAGGATGCAAGGCCTGGAAGCAGAACAGTAGGTACAGACTGAAGACATAAAGTAAAACAACCTCAGATGAATTGGAGGGAATGCCACTCCAAATTACTGCTAAGAATGAATAATACAATATTTTCATAGGAATGCAATTTGATCGTATCCAAGTACACATAAAAAATAAAACCAGATAACAAAATAGTGTTACAAAGACATTAACTTGAATGAATGTAACATTTATTTGTAGTTGGAATAGCAACTTTATATGAAAGATGGATTCAAAAGTGTTTGAGGGCACATGAAAACAGTGCCATAGCTGTTTTTTGTTCTTTATTTCATTTTGTTCCATTTTGTTTTGTAGAGATGTTGACCATTTATTAAGTACTTTCTATGTTATGAGAATATATTAAAAGGCTTACAGTTATTTTCTAATTTAATCCTCACAGCTCTCTATGAGGTAGCTATTAGTATCATCATTTTACACATGAAGAGACAACATTCGTAGAGGTTAGTTAATTTGGCAGTGGGCGCTTGGGAAATAAGGGCAGAAGAAGGATTTGATCTGTCTGATACCACTCTGTGGTGTGTCTAGTTCAGCAAGAATGATGGCATGTTTTTATGAATGTGTGTTTGTCAAACTTTTCTGTGAGAACTGTCCTAGGAACAAAGAAGACAGGATGAACATGCAATCCCAGGTGGTCTGAAAACAGAGCCTGAAGCAATCATCATTAGCTTGCAATTTCTTTAACGTCTTGCTTTTTATCTTAAAAATTCATGTAAATTTGCCATTGTATTCCAGTGTTTGTCTTCATCCAAAAAATAATATATTATACGATTGATCATTTGGGAAAACATTTTCTACTAATCTCATTGGCTAAAGAGTGATAACACTGTTATATTTCAGGATATTAGGAAGATCTGAAGAAAACTAAGCCCAATAACAGGTTCAAGGTTCCAGCAATTCTTCCCCTCTTCATTTTATCATAAATATGTGGGTTCACCGCGAGGCAGAGGTTTCAGTGAACCAAGATCGCGCCACTGCACTCCAGCCTGGCAACAGAGCAAGACTTCATCTCAAAAGAAAAAAAAAAAAAAAAAAAATCAAAAACACTCTGTGGTTTCAAACAACAGCTTTTATTACTCCCTGCTTTACTGCTACGGCAGGGTAACAATAGGGAGAAGTGCCCAAAATGTGATATGGAATGCTTTGTCATTCCAGGATTCTCTGGATGGAAATTTCCATAAGCATATCTTCCTGCTGAAGGTCAAAGTGCAAACTGAGAGGGTCCCCAATTCTTTCTTCAATCTCTCTTACTGCCTCAAGCAACGCGCTCCAAAAAATATTTTTTGCAGAGAGGAAGAAGAAGCCTGATTACATTACTCTTTGTTTTACCTCTGGCACAGTACTTAAATTTTTCTCATCCATTAATGAACTGAGTCTCAAATGGTCTTTATTATCAATTCTCCTTATCCAACTCTCAAATTTCATTTAAATTATTACAGTCTTGTTGAGTAAAAACTGTCAGTTTTGTCATGGAGTGGTGAATTAGGCCTGGAAGAATAGCCTTTAAATAGGCCTCTTACGTGTATTCACCATACCAGTAAAGAGAAAAAGTTATTTTTTAGGCATTTAATTTTTGTTATGGCATCTTTTCCTGTTTCTTTGTGGAGCAAAATAGTATAGAACTCTTTATTACCTGAAACTAAGTGGCAGTGTCGTGGGTCAGGCCAACTTTTCATCCATGTCTAGGGTAGAAAATGCACACTGAGTTCATTTTAAAGCAATAGCGAGAGACTAAAATTACATTGTCCTTTGGTTACAGTATGAACAGTTATACTTGTTCAGCACACTGGCACATCAGCATAAACATTTTCTTCTGTCCTACAGTTGGTTCATTCTGAGGTGACTATTACAGAGTCTTCAACTCTACAATTGGCTAGCAAAAGTTCTAATCATTCACCATACATATAATTTTCTAATCTTGAACTTTTAGAAAGAAAAACTCACACCCAATTTTTGTGAACAAAGAAACGGGATTCTGCTGGTTCCCCTTCCTCAAACAGGGAAATATGTGTTTCCCAAATTTTCCACATCAAAGTGATATTCCAAAAAGAGGTACAGTAAGTCCTTAATGTCATTGATAGGTTCTTGGAAACTTCAACTTTGAGTGAAAAGATGTATAAGGAAACCAATTTTAGCTTAGGCTACTTGACACAAGCAAGATTTAAGTTGCAAGGCGTATTTCTGGTCACGAAAACATCACCAAACTAAACATCATCAAAGAAAGACCAAAACACTTCTAATATTAAACTGAAATAAATATGAGCTATACATACATTTAAGAAAGATTAACAGAAACAAGATCTTTTTTAACCTAAGTTTTGGCAAATCAGCGAGTGACAACAGCCACAGGGATAAATGTTTTTGAGCAGAAATTAGAAGAAACTCCCCTTACCACCATTCATTAGTAAAAAACAATCACAAATAGGGCAAGCTCACGGAAGGCTTTTGTACAGCATTGTTTATTATACATCTATATGATAGTAACACACTTAATGAATCTTTACTTTACAATTATTCATTCATTCATTCATTTTCTGACACACTTTTTCCAGTTCAGGGTAGGGGTAGCCAGGGCCTAACCAGGCAACTCAAGGCCATTCCGTCACAGGGAACACACACACACACCCACACTCACTCAGACTAGGACCATTCAAACACACCAATTAATTTAATGAGAACATCTTTAGGATATGGGAAAAAACTAGAGTACTCATAAAAAACCCACACAGACATGGGGAGAACATGTAAATTTCACACAGACAGTGGCTGCAGCTGGGAATCAATTTTTTTCCTCATCAATATTAATGAAACAATGTTGAATGAAACAACATTATTCGAGGACCTACGATACTATGATTGTTCCTGTATTTGAATATCCTTTGACATGATCCCATAAATCTCCAGGGCAGGTGTATTTCAGGTTGGGATACTTGGTCTGCAGAACTTTAAATTTCTACCTGTAACATGCTTGTTCCATCAGTAATGATTCTTACTTATCCATCATTTGTTTCCTTGCTTCGGAACAGTCTCCAAGAATGACTCTGCCTTACTGCACATGTTTTCTCAAACCTATCTTGTCATTTTTCCCCCAGGTGTCTTACTCTAAGATGCCATTATCAAGGAAAAGCATAAGTATAGTGATATAAGTGTTGGTGTCAGATGGGCCTAAGTTCAAGTCCTAGCTTCTCCAATTAATCAGTGTGCAATCTGAAACAAGTTATTTAACTTATCTGAGTTTTAGTTTTCTCATCTTAAAAAACAGTAGTATTTATCATGCAGTATTGTCTTAAGGGTTCATTCATTCATTCAATCAACTAACATTTATTGAGCTGCTACTTTGTGCTAAAGTCTAGGCAGTGGAACCACATTGGAGAAAACAAAGTCCTAATTTATACAGTTGACATTCTAGTAGTATTAAATGAGATAATTCATGCTGCCTGGCATAACAGAGGGATGCAATAAAATGACTCTTCATGTTCGTACTACTTCTGCAAGCATTGTAAAGACTTTCAAACTGGTTTCCCTATGTCTTGTCTCTCATGTTTTTAAGCCACTATTCACTTCCCAACAGTGCTATCATTCTAAAATATAGATAGACTCTCATTTTCTTGTTGATACCTGCAAAGTCTCCTTGTTGCTGATTATATATAAAGCCCAAATTTCTCAAAGAAATAATCGATGAAATTTAGTAGTCACTTGAGTTTGGGAGTGAAGAAGGCAGGATCCACTCTAAAAGTCTTACTCTAAGATTTCCATCCTAGGAAAATGGGAAGATGGTATTATGACTTACCAAAAGAGGAAACCTAGGAAAAAGAACAGGCTTGGGAGTGGAAAATATAGCTAGCTCTGTTTTAGACTTGTTGAGATTATAGCCTCTGAGGAATATCCATGTAGAAATGCCTAGTAGGCTGTTGAAAATACAAAGCTGTAACACAGGAAAGATAGAAAGCTAGAGATAAGAGTTTAGGAATCAATGATAGAATGTTAGTAGTTTAAGCTACTAGAATAAATGTTCCAGATAGTTTAGCCATGATGCTCTAAATTTAAAATAAACATTCTCAGTCTGGGTTGCCAAATTTTACGCAATCTAGCACCTTTCCTGAGGAAGCAATTGATCAGTACTTCTGAAGATGATCAATATCTCCTTCAGACACCTCTTTTTCATCTATCCTACACAAAATCCTAAGCATCTTTGGTTTGTACCAGCCCTTCCACTCGGTAAATATAGAGGCCACATCTATAAAAAGCAAAACCACATTTCATTCCTTAGACTTCATCTCTCTTAGGTCATTGAGTCCTGTGCTTTCTCAGTAATGTTATCTGTAGATTCCACTGTTTCTAGAGTAAAGATAGACTTATGTAGGTACTACAGAAGTAAGTAACTAAACTCATAAATGTTAAAAACTCTCAGATCAAGGAGAAAATGTAATAGGAAATTTCGTTATATTCTTCATTCAAAACTCATATCCTGTCCTTGAAGAAGTATGCCTGTTGTTCACGACCAAATAAAACTTAACAAGCATTTAATTATATAAATAGATTTTGATGAGGCTAAACTGACAAGACTTGCTTTCTTTTTTTTTGTTGTTGTTGTTTTTTGTTTTTTTTTTTTTTTTGAGACGGAATCTCGCTCTGTCGCCCAGGCTGGAGTGCAGTGGCGCGATCTCGGCTCATTGCAAGCTCCGCCTCCTGGGTTTACGCCATTCTCCTGCCTCAGCCTCCTGAGTAGCTGGGACTACAGGCGCCCGCCACCGCGCCCGGCTAATTTTTTGTATTTTTAGTAGAGACGGGGTTTCACCGTGGTCTCGATCTCCTGACCTTGTGATCCGCCCGCCTCGGCCTCCCAAAGTGCTGGGATTACAGGCGTGAGCCACCGCGCCCGGCCAAGACTTGCTTTCTTTAGGAAGGAATGGTGAAAAATGGCAATGATTGAACCCAAATTTTCTATGTATTTAGGGCCATAAGTCTCACTGACAGTGAACTGTCCTGGCCCAATAATTAATGCACTGGGAATTCTCTAGGTAGACCATGATTTGGATATTTTATGGGCTGTTATGTCAAGGATCCATATCAGATAGGAGGCATACACAATGCTCGACAGAAAAATTATTGTCACAAGCAAAATCGGTGTTGTTTTTTATGAACTTTAAAAGTAAGTAAGCCTAGAAAAAATATATGACAGCATAATTGCCTTATATGTTTTAAGTGAAATGTGCCTTCATTTTTATTTGCCAATAGAGTATACTTTTAAATAGAAATATTACACTTTTAAAAATAGATTATGCGATTATGCACATTTCTTACTTTTGGAATACACAGTCTAATATTTCCCAACTTAACTTTTATGCAGCTTTTAATTGCTATAGTAAGAAGTAATTTATTTTTCAATTACAACTTTTTTTTTTTTTTGAGACGGAGTCTCACTCTGTCACCCAGGCTAGAGTACAGTGGCACGATCTCAGCTCACTGCAACCTCTGCCTCCTGAGTTCAAGCGATTCTCCTGCCTCAGCCTCCCAAGTAGCTAGGATTACAGGCACACACCACCATGACCGGCTAATTTCTGTATTTTTAGTATAGACAGGGTTTCACCATGTTGGCCAGGATGGTCTCGATCTCCTGACATCATGATCCACCCACCTCGACCTCCCAAAGTGCTGGGATTACAGGCATGAGCCACCATGCCCGGCCTCAATTACAAAATTTTAAATAGACATTATTTTTAAGAGACAAACATTTGTTGCCCATTCTGTATTATATGTATACATACATACGTATATATATGTGTGTGTGTGTACATATATAATTTGTTTATGTTCTCTCTCTCTCTCTTTAAAGGGATCCTCATCCCCAAAATTCCTGTGGAGTACAATGTCTTACTCAATGATGGAAGTGCAACACCTCTGGACTTCTCCGTTGGTCATCACCAATCCACCCTTCTGGAAAATTTGGCTCCATTCACACAGTATGAGATAAGGATACAAGCATGTCAAAATGGTGAAAGTCTTTCAGACATTTGGCCTGGGTGTTTATGAAAAAGTATTTCATTAAAAAATTTCATTAAAAAGGAATAGATTCTCAGTCCAAATACAAAGACTAACTTTTCATTTCTTATTTGTAGTGGACTGCTTACCCAGAAAAATCACAGTCTGGCATCGAGTGAAGCATTATGCATTTCTGCACATTAAATCATGAATATTTAAATATATTAAAATGGTGGTTTTGCAAAGTCTTGTTTTATAAGGCCCTTTGAAAGAAAAACACCTAGCTCACATAAAGGAGTCTCTGGTAATATAAAACACAAATGAGTATTCCAAAAATTTCACAGAAAATATATTTACCTTGGCTTTATTTAAATTTTATCCAGGAGGAGGAAGTGAGAAGTTATTTAAAAGTTGAATTATACCCAAGTGAATCGTGCATATTTTATAGTGCTTCCTTGAACCCTACTTCATGTATACAAACTATCACCTTGTATTTCATGGTTTAGGCTGTAGTCAGTGAAATTTTCATGTATCTGTGTTGTGTTAAGGAAAAGCCTCCCCTATTTCCTTTCTCTCTCCAAATGGATAAATAGCTAAATATAAACTGAGATTTAGGATGGGAGAACAGGGAATCAAGAGAGGTATACATTATTTTATTTATCTCTTTTAAATTAAGTATAAACATTAACAGATATGGATATATTATCTATATTATATATGTGTATATCATATGTAACATGATATATGTGATGTCATCATACGTGTTTTATAACATATAACACTCATTTGCTAAATAAAGTATGTAACTCACCTTAATATACAAAACATTTTGCTTCACCTTAAAGAAATTTATCAGATTCGATGTGCAGTTAAAACTCCTGTATTAAATGTCCTTAGGAATTTCTCTTTCCACATAGTGCTAGTTCTCATGGAGTTGGTTAGAATTATGAGTCTGCAATTTTGCTATGCTGAACTCATCAGAAATTGCTAGTTGATTTGTCCACTTTTCTCTAAAAAATGGACCATGGCATTTTTGTTTGAGGGATATTGCTTGCTCTGATCTGTCTTCACCTGATAAACATGAAAATAATTTTAAATTAATGTTTTATTGATTTAAGTGCAAGTCAACATCTGCATCTCCATGTCCCTGAAACTGTGCAATGGAGGTACAATATCCTTCAAATAAATTGTTTGATTCTTGTGTGTTTGAATAATGTCCATAAGTTTAAAATATTGGCAAAATAAAATATTATTAAAAGCATACAAGATGTGTAGGCCACACAAACACTTGTGAAATTCAAGTGCATTATCACTTTCTGGTTAGAATGACTACAATAAATAGAGAATCTTGAGCTCAGACAAGAATATGCCTTATTGTTTATGTCTATGTAAATATGTGGCTAATTAATGGGTTTTCCAAAAATGATTTTCTATTTAAATGTTCACATCCCATAAAAATTTATCTGAAAAACATGTACAAGTATATATGCAAAAGCACAGGTAAAAATAATTTTCATGATATCAGTACCCTTCTATATGAATATGTAGCTCTTTTCCTTGCTTGAAAAAATTACTGAAGACCTCAATTTATTTTCAAGGAAGTTGTGGAGTTAGCAGTAGGATGTTTGTCAAAACACCTGAAGCAGCCCCAATGGATCTTAATTCTCCTGCTCTTAAGGCACTGGGGTCAGCTTGCATACAGATTAAATGGATGCCACCTGAAAAACCAAATGGAATCATCATCAACTACTTTATTTACAGGTAAGATTGGCTGTTACTATTATTTTTAGTTATTTAAGAATGTGTACTGCTCCAACACGGCAGAATCAAGTGCGTTTTATATTTCCATAAGAGCATGAATGGGAATTCATGTTTTGTTTTTGTGAGTTTTTTATTTGTTTGTTTTGTTTGTTTGTAGTACCTAACAGTGGGGACTGAGATTGGTGCTCAAACTTTTACAAATTAACCAAGGAAAAAAGTCATAACTACCATAAAACATTTTGGATAGAGATCTGTTTGAAAACTGAGACCTTATAGCCCACATAGACTTATATTTAGTGATGGGACAGAACAGCCCTCTAAAACAGGGGTTCCTAACCCCCAGGCCACAGAGTCCGTGGCCCATTAGGAACCAGGCCACACAGCAGGTGAGTGGCTGGTGAGCAAGCATTACCACCTGAGCTTCACCTCCTGTCAGATTAGTGGTGGCATTAGTTTCTCATAGAAGTGCAAACCCTATTGTGAACTGCGTGTGTGGGAGATCTAGGTTGTGCCTTCCTTGTCAGAATCTAATGCCTGATGATCTGATTGGAATAATTTCATCTTGAAACCATACCCTCTAACTGCACCGCACCAGTGTGTGGAAAAACTGTCTTCCACAAAACCAGTCCCTGGTGCCAAAAAGGTTGGGGACCACTGCTTGACCAAGAAAACATAGTCTTTCCAGAGAGGAAACCAGATACAAGACAAGAATTCTAATATTTCTCATTACTTATTATGCAGAGATTAAAAAGGTTTTTCTCCTCCTCCAAAGACGGTGCTTTTCATAAGCAGGAAAAGGGGCTCTCCTCTCCAGTTTTCCTTCTGTTTTAATAAGCCTCCACTCCACTGGTTAGATGGTGTTATAGCAGCTTGTTCCATCATGTGCAGAATTTATTGAGTGTACCTACCTAAAATAAAGAGGGAATAGGGAAGAGAGGAAGAGAAAGATTGAGGAAAGAGAGAGAGACAAAGAGAGATTGAGAGAGAGAGAGAAAATAGTGGAAGAGAGAGATAGACCATGAACATTTTGGTTTGAAGGATATTTTGCTCTCTGATCTAGTCTTCACCTGATCAACATGAACATTGCTTTAAATTAATGTATTCTTTAAATAAATAATGAATGAGAAGGAGAAGGAGCAGGCAAAGGAGGAGCATGAGGGAGAGATGTAGGTAGGGTGAGAAGAAGAGAAAAAATAGAGAAAGTGAGAGGGAGGGGAGTAGAAAGTACAATGCAAAGAGCCAAGGGGGCAAATAACCTGTCAACTGATGGCTTGCTACTTAAGACAGAAAACACAATCATTGGTAGACATACAGGATTTGCAGATTGAGAAACCCAATCCCATTCTGAAACCAATGTATTTCCTTTGAGTGTACGAAGCAGAACACCTTTCCTCTCAGACCCTCATACCCCGCACCTCTTCAACATCCTTTGTTAGTGTGTCCAGCAACCTCAGGCCTTCCCTTATTTGGTCCTCTGCCCTGGAAACTTAGTGAAACTTACTTAGGCTCTTCTTATAACTGTAGATATTGAAATCCTTTGATTCAGATCAGTCTTCAGTGATGAGCTAAGGGCTTATAGAAAAAATTACAAAAGGAGAAAATATTATTGCATTTCTGGTTATGTAAATGACATTACCAAAAATGAGCAAGCCAAATTTCTTCTCAGCAAACGTTAATCTGAAGAATAATATTTCTGATTCAAATACACATGAACATGTAAAAATGGCTAATGTGAATTTACATTTTACGCTAAGCACATTAGTGCAGGCTCTAAAATGCCCACCCTCTTGAAATAGTTTTCTTTCATCTACTTAATGATAATTGCATGAGAAAAGCACATCAAATTCCTATTCAGAATAAAGGGAAATAAAGTATCTGTTATAGACCAGGACGTGGCTTCACTCTGTTAGTTTTGTAAATAAAGCTCATGATTACAGTGACTATTCCATGGCAGCTATAGAGAGGGAAAACAGGAAATATAATGCAGAAAGCCCGCTTCAATGAAAAATACTGTAAATTGAATTTGACAGCATTTGATGGCATCTGATTATTCTAGTCACAGCCAAACAATGATATAAAGAGTAATATGAAACAGAATGTGTTACTGCCTAGCAGACTCAAAAGCAATAAACCTTCCTCCAATGTGACACAATCACTTCACAATCATAATTGTAGCCTGTTTGATACCTCTGAGTACAGCAGAAGGGCACTGACTGACATAGATACATTTTGTTTTTTATTTAAAGTGAAATGAAAATGGCGCACTGGGGCTCCAGATACAATCGTTATATTCACCTACATAGGCATGAATCACTTGGCAGTTATTTCAGCTGAAGTTTAAATGTGCTTAGACAACAACAATATCAAATTTTTCTTAGATAGCTGCAAAAAAAAAAAATCAGAAATTTGTAAGGACAGAAATAGAATGGAGACACATAGTTCTTTTTCATTCTGAGACTACACAGAGCCCTTTATATAGTTATAGCCACCAGCCTGCAGTATTTCTGAGGAGGTTATGGCATGTAATTTCAGCTTCATCATTGGCCTTCTCTTTCTTCTATCGGCACCAAAGGAAGTACATTTAGCTCAAACCAAAGATGGGGTTTGGCCTATGCAGATATTTTTATTAACTTGCAGGAAGCCCACTTGTAAATCTCATTTGAAAATGTTTGCCACTCTTTTCTCACCAAGCCCCTGAATCATTTTCTCTTCTGTAACTATCCTTTATTATTTAAATATTTCCTCTAGATATTATCCTATTAAAAATATCTGACCTATTAAAGACAGAAGATGTTTATGACTTCAAAAACAAAACAAAATAACCTAAATATTATCCTATTAAAAAGTGTCTGCCCTAATAAAGATAGAAGATGTCTATAATTTCAAAAACAAAACAAAGTAACCTAGTAAGAACAAGCTATTAATATGATTCCCTCTGCTTAGTTTATCTGTTAATTTAAGCTACTTTGTTGACTATACATAAGTCACAACAAAAGATTTGCTACAAAAAATTTTGTAAAGAATAGAGACCAACATTTAAGTTAGTGTTTTGCAATCTGTTTGTTGACCACATATAGACAAGACTATCTTGGACATCTGCTTCCTCCTCTCAATGAGTTTGGCTTGTATAATAGTGATTCTTCAGTATTCCCCCTTTATTTTATATCTGTAATCTTGCAAGTGGCAAAAATCTCATCACTTCCATCTATAAAATCCATCAAATACATTAAATTGAGACTTTACAAAACATGTAATAAAATAATCTCCTCCCATTAGGAGCTTTAATTTTAACAGAAACCAAATTTCATGGGGTTTATTATTCTCCTGAGCTTTCTCTTTAAATAAATAAAAAGACTTGATCAATGTACATTGAAAGACAAAACTATATACAAACACCCTGTAAACACTGTACAAATACAAACAAGTGATGGCACTTCCTTATGAGTATTTAGTAATATTTTAAAGGATAAAATCTGAAATAGTTTTGAAGACTGTATGATATGAAAAGGTTTTCAAAGTAGGAAAGTGAAAACAATTTATAAAATGGATAATTAAGCTGATTGAGTTAACTAAGAAAAGAAGAGCATTGAATCAAAGGCAAAGGAATTTTGATGTAATTCAATTTGTATTGGGTGGAAAGATGGATATAGATATGAATATTTACATAGATAGATACAGACAGAAGACAGACATTCATCTGTCCATACATGTACATATCTACTGAGAGAGACACAAAGATCTATGAGACCTAAGCCCTTTCACCAATGATCTTCACTACAGTGGGAGATAGAAGACAAGCTAAATAAACAATCGAAAGCATAAAATATATATTGGAAAAAAGAAATATTTACCAGAAACTTTAGAGAAGAATTCTCTGTCTAGAATATTCATGGAACACTTCATCAAGTTGATGTTATTGAGACTAGGCCTTATAAAATGAAGATTTAATGACTATTTAAATTGTAAGAAAAATACATTTGTTGGAAAAAAATGTTTTAACAGTAGAGAAGATTACCAAGGTTATTATTCATTCTTATGATTTACTCATGGCATACATAATTTTCACTAATAGAAGTAACATGATTAATTTTAATATATTAACATTAATGTTTTCTATTTGTATTTTCTTCTTCATAAAAAGAATTATATTGTCCATATTGTTCTGCACACATACACACCTAATTTCTTTTAATGACTCATCAATATTCTGTTATATGGATGTGTATCATATATTATTTAGCCAGTACCCTGGTGATGGCAAGATAGGTGATTTTCAAGTTTTCGTTACCACAGCAATTATCTAATAAATATTCTTACAGTGAGTATACAGAGAATTATTCTTAGTACTAGAAGTACTGGGTCAACTTTTTGTGCATTTAAAATTGTTGAGTATTCCTAAGTTGTCTTCCAAGTATTTTATGTAAGAATTTCTAATTCTGAAAACTTTTAATACAGAGTCAATCTTCCAAATCTGTCAGCTCAATATTTTAACTGGCACATTTTTGTTGTTTTAATTCAAGTTTTGATCATTATAAGTAAGATTGTTCATTTACTTAAAATATTTATCTTCTATTTGGGAGGGGTGTGTATAATATATTATAAATTCTTAGACTAATTTTCTACTGGATTATTTCTTATTGTCTATATTCTTTCCACATTAAAGAAAGTCTCCTTTTAATGATCATATTAAAAATAACACATTAATTGTTTCTTCCAGCACTTTTATGGCTCTACTCCTTATTTCTAAATATAGAATGAATATTGTTATAGGAAATTAGGTAAGAATTCATTTCTTATAAAATGCTAACTAGTTCATCAACATTATTTCATAATCCACTGATTTGAAATGTCACTCATACAAAATTACCATGTGCATCGGGTTCATTTTAGGACTTTGTATTCTGTTTCACTTGTGGTAAATAGGGATTTTAACAAGCAGGGCCTAATGGTGAAGACATCATAAGTGAATAAAATAAATAGAATAAGCAAAATTTCTAACACATAAGCATAGGATTCAAGGAATGGTCAGGTTTGACTGGAGTCATTGCTATTAGTAGGGGACATTTAGAAGATCAGCTTAATGACAGATTTTGGATCTAAGGAGTTTAGGTTTTTTATTCAGAGGCAATGTGAGCTGCTGAAGGTTTAGGGGGTAAATAGAGAAGCGATGTAATATAGTGGAAAGAATGTGGCATTTGTAATCAGAAAATATGACTTCCAGGACCTGGCTCTAACACTTACTAGTTATGTGACCTTAGGCAAGTCACTGTGTTCCCTAATTTTCCATTTTTATGTGAAGAGAAGATAGTGAATATAAAAAATAATTAACCTCTTGGAATTCTGTGAGAATTAAAGGAAATAATATGTGTAAAATTACTGTTAAATGTGAAGCATAATAAAAATAGAAAGTTATCCTAGATATGTTATATAAAGCCATGCTTTAGAATGATAAATCTATCTGGCAGTTGTAGATGTACATTTAAAGTCAAGGAAAGAGGTTCATGGTTATAAAAGTAGCAGCCTGCATAACAGCATGCCTGGTAGGATTCTGTTTTCCTTTAAATATACAGTATATTTTTACATGTATATGTATATAAAAAATGTCTGGAATGTTAAACACCAAAATAGTGCTAGCAGTGCTTATCTCCAAATATTAGGCTATTGGTGATTCTTTTAAATACTTCTGCTTTTGTTCATCTGTGTTTTCTTATTAATTTTTATAATCAATATATCATATGGTCTACTAAAGACAAAATAATAAATTTTGTGATCCCAGATGCTAATCTATCATCACTCTTTCCGATTTTCCTATTTCCTTCTTCATGTGAACATCACCATCACTTTCTGTAATAATCAAAGTCTGATCAAGAAAGAGGAACCACACTACTTACTTTAACAGAGGGAATTTAATATAAATAATTGGTAAGAAGTTATAAATTTGTTAACTAGGTAACTAAAAGCATAAAAAGAGAACTCTAAGGTATCATGGAGGTAGCAACTACAGGAAACAGCTAGCACCTTTAGAACTGAGGGAACAAAGGGGAGTTGTTAGAATTATTAAAATGTAAATGCATAGAGGAGGGTGCCTATGAAGCTGGGACTCAGACAGTTAAGGAGGGGCACCTGCCACTGGTGCAGTTGTCTGGAGGAGGAAGCATGAAATTAAGTTGGTTTTCCAAATGGTGGAAAAATTGCATACTGCAATCACCTGCTCCCAGGGTACTTCTTTACTGCAACACAAAAACAGCCTAATACAGAAAATTGATACCAGAAGTAGGGTGTTGCTATAAACATACCTGAAAGTGTGGAAGTGACTTTGGAGCTGGGTAAAGGGCAGGGGTTGAAAGAATTGGGAGGGCTCAGAAGAAGACAGGAAGGTGAGGGAAAATTTGGAACTACTTGGAGACTGGTTAAATAGTTCTCACTAAAATGCTGATAGAAATATGGACAGTGAAGACCCGGCTAATGAGGTTTGAGATGCAAATAATTGAGAACTAGAGTAAAGGTCACCCTTGTTATGCCCTAGCAAAGAACTAGGCTCCATTATATCCATGCCCCAGGGATTTGTGAAAGTGAGAACGTGAGAGTAATAACCTAGGATACTGGTGGAAGATATTTCTAAACAACAAAGCAACATTCAAGACTTTGTCTGGCTGTTTCTAACAGCCTAAAATCAGATAGGGAGCAAAGGAATGATTCAAAGGTGGAACTTTTATGTAAAAGGGAAACAGAGAGTAAAAGTTCACAAAATTTGCAGCCTGGCCCTGTGATGGAGACCGAATCCAAGCAGACCGTGGAGTGACCACTTTCAAGGGAGACTAGCATGACTATAAGGTAGCCAAGTGTTAATATCCAAGATAATAGGGAAAAGGCCTAGAAGGCATTTCAGAGATCTTACAGGCAGCCCCTCTCAACACAGGCCCAGAGGCCTAGGAGGAAAGAATGGTTTTGAGGGCCAGGCCCAGAGCTCTGCTGCCCTATGTAGGCTTGGGAACTGTTCCCCACGTCCTGACTACTCTTGCTGCAGCTGCAGCTCAAAGGGCCTCAGATACATTGCAGGTAGGTGCTGTGTAGTGTTAAGTTAGCAGATGCACAGAATGCAGGCATGAAGGAGCCCTTGGCAACTTCCCCCTAGATTTCAGAGGATATATGAGAAAGCCTGGGTGCCCAGGCAGAAGCCTGCCACAGGGGTGAAGCCTTCACAGAGAAACTCTACTAGGGCAGTGCAGAGGGCAAGTGTGGTGTTGGAGCCACCATACAGAGTCTCCATCAGGGCACTGTCTGATGGAGCTGTTGGAAGGGGGCCACTTCTCTCTAGGTCCCAGAAACCATGGACAGCTTGAATCCTGAAAAAAGCCATATGCATTCGACTCCAATGTGTGAGAGCAGCCACAGGGACTGCATTCTGCAAAACCACAGGGGCGAAGCTACCCAAAGCCTGAGGAGCCTAGTGCTTGCAGCAGTATGTCCTGGAGTGGGACATGGAGTTAATGGAGATTATTTTGGAGCTTTAAGGTTTAATGTCTTCCTACCAGGTCTCAGACATGTATGGGCCCTATAGCCCCTTTCTTTTAGCCAATTTCTCCCTTTTGCAATGAGAATGTTTACCCAATACCTGTGCCCACATTGTGTCTTGGAAGTAAATAACTTGTTTTGATTTTACAGGCTTATAGGTGAAAGGAGATGAGTCTCCAGATGAGATTTTGGACTTGGTACTTGAGACTTTGGACTTTTGAGTTAATGCTATAATCAGTTAAAACTTTGGGGAACTATTGGGAAGACATGATTTCACATTTTGAAATGTGAGAAAGAGATGAGATTTGGGAGGCCAGTGGTGGAATAATATAGTTTGTATGTTCGTCCTCTCTAAATCTCATGCTAAAAACAGATTCCCAATGTCGCAGATGGGGCCTAGTGGGAAGTGATTTCATAATAGGGTCAGATCCCTTATGAATGGTTTAGCACCATGCCCTTGGTGATAAGTGAGTTCTTGCTCAGTTTGTTCATGCGAGATCTGGTTGTTTAAATGTCTAGGACTTCCCCTCCTCACCCACCTCTCTCTTGCTCCTGCTCTCTGCACGTGATGCACTTGCTCCTTCTTCACCTTCCATCATGATTGTAAGCTTCCCGAGTATCATAAGCAGATGTCAGCATCATGCTTTCTGTACACCCTGCAGAACTGTGAGCCAGTTAAATCCCTATTCTTTAAAAAGCAGCCTACCTCAAGTATTTTTGTAGCAATGCAAAAGTAGCTTAATACAAATTAGAAAAAAAGAGATAGCAGATAGAAGGATATGATAACTCTTATTTGAGAGGAAAGTAAGGAAAAGATTTTCTAGAAAAAGTGATATGGGGCTAGAATTTTAAAAGATGTTGTAGTTAGCTTATAGAAGAAAGGAGAGGCCAGGTGCAGTGGCTCACGCCTGTATTCCCAGAACTTTGGGAGGCCGAGGCGGGCAGATCACGAGGTCAGGAGATCGAGACCATCCTGGTTAACACAGTGAAACCCCATCTCTACTGAAAAGTACAAATATTTAGCCAGGTGTGGTGGCGGGTAACTGTAGTCCCAGCTACTCAGGAGGCTGAGACAGGTGAATGGCATGAACCCCAGTGGCAGAGCTTGCAATGAGCTAAGATTGTGCCACTGCACTCCAGCCTGGGTGACAGAGCAAGAATCTGTCTCAAAAAAATAAAAAATAAAAAAAGGAGAATAAGCTAGAGGATGGGGAGGAGTATCGCCAGAGAATTAGCAGATACCAAAGCCATGGAACCATGAAATACAATGGAATATAAGAAACTGTAGTCAAGCATTTGATGATGACTGGAATATAACATGGGACTAGAAATTTCAGAAAGATAAGTCCTTTTGAGAATCAGCAGATTAAGGATAAGCATAGGCCATTTTACATGGTAAATCTCTAAAGAATTTTTAAAAGGACTAAGTCTTAAAATTTTTGAAAGGTTTGTGATGTCTCTTCCCTCAGCAACAGAGTGTCTGCTCACAGCAAAACTTGATAATTCAACATTCACAAAGCATTTTGTAAATCGCCTGTGTTTCCATTTGTCCTCTCAGCAATCCAGTTCAGAGTTTGCATTTATTCTTATATAAACTGTTGCGATGACCTCCTTGTTCAATGCCAGATGCCCGTCATCTCCAAGATAACTTCATTCAGATCATGCATTACATTTTACCCAATGATTTTTATGTTTTAATTTTTATAAGAATTTTCAGAGGTTTGTTGTACACTATGAGGTTGTTAACTCCACTTTGCAAAATGAAATAGAAACTAGAGGACACAGAGAGGCAAGTTCACCCAAGGTCATTGAACTAAGTGGCAGAGCCAGGACCTCCAACCTATCTCCTCTGACTACAGATGTTTCTGATTATCTATTTAAACTCAGAATATTTTTAATATTCTTCATGGAATGGGGCTGGCAGTTTCATAACCTTAAAATTGTTGTGGTGCATTGGGTTCTAGGATTTTGTTTTAATTGCTTTTGAAAATAAGCAGTGACAATTGCTGGAGGGGAGAGAAGGAATAAGGAGCTCCTAAAAACATTGTACATTGAGACCACAGAAGTGTGAATGCCTTTAAAAATATATGGTTCCTAGTTTTTATACTTATTTTTGTTTTCCTCTTAGTGTTAGGCAACATTACACTAACTCTAGTTGGAAAAATACATTCCTGAAGTATCTCCCAAATGAGCTTGAGCAAAGAATAACCATTTGGCTATTCAGAGAGAACTGAAAATGTCATTTCTCTAAACACAGGCTACTCAGGAGGAAACACTTCCAGTTAAATGAACAGGTGATGCCTAAATCTTAAATAGATTAGGAATAATTGTGGTCTACTCTACCACTTCTGCTCAAAATGTATTCAGACATAAAGAGATTCTGTTTTTTAGCAGTGCAAATGGGACATTTACCTCTCCACGATATTAATTTTTCAAGAATTCAATAGTGATAAGAAATACTTAACCAGGCTGCACCTTTAAATTTTTTTCGTGGATAAACTTGAGACCAACAAAATACTCAATCTTTTAAATAGTATATATATATATATATTTAAAAACCAAATTTTAGGCACATTTTTAAAGAATGTCAGCTTTACAGAAACCATGACTACATCTCAATTTGGGAATTCATGAGAGTTTAATAAAAATTAATTGAATTGTCATGGAAAGGCTGAAGCTAGACAAAATAGAAAATGTTACTTCCCCATAGACCATCACAGGTTTGTTTGCTGTATTGTGATCCTAGCAAACACCTTTTTAAAAATCACTGAAAGGAGTCCTTGGCTATGAGCCCTGCGGCTCTCATTAGAATGGATCTCCCCCAATGACACACCTGGTACCTGATATCTGCAGCAAGTACAAAGGCCAAACCCTGCAAACCTTCACTGAGTGCAGAATCTGGTCCATGCATGGTAGCGAGCAATAATGAGGTGGGCTGCCGAACCATAATTGCAGGTCACTGAGAGGTGTCTGTGAAGCCTCTATAGCTTCCAGCAGGACACTTGTCATTGCTCATACTTAGGTCATCATGATTCATCAACTTGAGGATCATCAGATTCCCAAAGCCAAAGATTTTACATATTCTGAGTTTTTGTGAGAGGTACTGTCATTTACTTTGTCTTAATAACCCTTTACATTTTGATGGAGCTGGTTAATCTGATATGGCAGCATGTGAATTTTTCAGCTTCTGAAGAGTGTGTTAATTAAATACTCTTAACAGCCTGGAAAATATTGATGTATTCATTACTCTCTTCTCAACTAGAGAGAGAGCTGAAAGAGGAGGGTCAATGTCTTGATTACATTCTCCCCCAACCTAGAATACTGCCTTGATAGGAAATAAGAGCTGATGGAAAAGAGGCAAAGATGCAGAGAAGTCATGGGATTACATAACTGTTAGCCTTTCACTTGAAAAAAAGTATTGAACACTTACTGGGCTCAAATGTTGGGAACACAGAGACCACAATTCCTCCAGAACTTTGCTTTCTATCAAACCTGCGTCATGATTTTACATCTGGATGAGGAAATAACTGTTCCAAATGAAGTATCAGATATATAGGGCCGTCTCAACAACTGACTATTCCATTTCTCTTACTTCTATATTTAATGCTATATATATCTAGTACCAAAAGAGTATGCATGTGGCCCTAGTTTTGTATCAACAAAATCTAAAGATGAGCCTAAACAATCCCATTCTCAGCAGTTGAAAGAATTTTGGGGTCATACTCTGCATTTTACCAGGTTTTAGGGGAGACATTTAAAAGGAATTTGACTTTTGTCCTCTAAAGATCTCTAAAGCAGGCCAGACATGGTGGCTCATGCCTGTAATCCCAGCACTTTGGAAGGCCAATGTCAGAGGCTTGCTTGAGGAAGACCAGCCTGGGCAACATGGCAAGACCTCATCTCTACAAAAAAATTTCAAAAGTTAGCCAGGCCTAGTAGCGCACATCTATAGTCCTGGCTACTCAGGAGACTGAGGCAGGAGGATCTCTTGAGCCCAGGAGTTTGAGGCTGCAGTTAGCCATGTCTGCATCAGTGCACTCCAGCCTGAGTGACAGAGTGAGACCCAGTCTCAAAATAAATAAATAAATACATAAAATAAATAAATAAATAAAACAACTCTAAAACCAATTCCTATTATATTACTTATCATGTTGTTTTCATTAATTTGCACATAGCTCCAGCTCCTCTACTCAGCTACCTATTCCTTTAGGTAAGGGGTGTGTTCATGTTTTTGTCCTTGTTTCTAATACAATGACGGGCATATAAAAGTGCTTAATAAAGTTGTTGATGTAGAACAACAATAAATGTAGAAAAACAGTGGTCTTGATGTATAAGAAACGATTGTTCATACTTTGAGAGGTTATGGTTTAAATTATAGAAGAGAAAATTCAAATGAAGAGAAAGCAAATGGCATCAAAGAAGTGAATTTAAAATACTTTTTACACATCCTGGGAACAAATGCAAAAGAGCACTGTGCTGCATGAGAGAAAATAGGAACTCTGGGCTTCCCTTCGTAGTTCTTCATCTTCCACTATGCAAGCCTGGGCTTTTTCACACAGTAATTTTATGGTCCTAAGAGCCGCAAAACAATCATCCTCAATGTGCAAACACTTTTGAAGTCTCTGCAACCATCATATTTGCTACTCTCCCATTAGCCAAAAAAGTCTTACAGCCAAGCCCAGAGTGAGTTTAGGAGCATACTCGCTAAAGGCATGGATACAGGGAAACAAACACATTGGGACCCCAGCTGCAATCCATTTACCACAGAAGGGTAAGGATTCCCAATAATATCAGCCTCTGCTAATTCCATATCCTGTGGTTCCAGGTGTGCAAAAAATAAAACCTCGATATAACTGCATGCATACATGCACACACACACACACACACACACACACACAGATCTAGAAAATACACAAAAATGCATTAATAATGCTTAATATATGCTTCTGTATTTTAAAAAACATTTAAATGTTTTTTTGTATTGCATATGTATTTTGTTATTCAGCAAAAGCATCTGGAAAGTAGTAAAATGTGATTATGGATGAGGTTTCACCTTTTGTGCTTTTTATATTTCTTCTGTATTTTCCATGTTTTCTATAAAGCATATGCACCCTTTTATAATCAGTCAAGTGTGTGTGTGTGTGTGTGTGTGTGTGTGTGAACTACACTTTAAAAATCATAGGAGCTAGGCCACTGGAGTACTTCTCCACCTAGTTTTTCTTTATTATGACACCAGGAAGAAACAGCTGAAAAGTTGAGTTGATATCAAATTCTAAACAAAATTTTTTTACTCCAGCTACAAACTTTGTTTTGAAGTGTACAGCTGTCACTGGTTGCCTGCTTGGTTTCCTTTCAGACGCCCTGCTGGTATTGAAGAGGAGTCGCTTTTATTTATCTGGTCAGAAGGAGCCCTTGAATTTACGGATGAAGGAGACACCCTGAAACCTTTCACGCTCTATGAATATCGGGTCAGAGCCTGTAACTCCAAGGGTTCTGTGGAGAGTTTGTGGTCATTAACACGAACTCTGGAAGCCCCACCTCAAGATTTTCCAGCTCCTTGGGCTCAAGTCACCAGTGCTCATTCAGTTCTGTTGAATTGGACAAAGCCAGAATCTCCCAATGGCATTATCTCCCATTACTGTGTGGTCTACCAGGAGAAACCCAACGATCCAACATTTAACAGCCCTACCGTGCATGCTTTCACAGTGATGGTAAGACCCTTGAAAAAATAACAGACATGTGGATTATCTGGTTAATATGTTGAAATTAATTTTCTTATCTAACTTCTCATTTTTCTTCACTTAGGGCTTAAATATATGAACATCTTTTACATGTGAAAAGTTGCTATGTAGTCATGGGGATAAGATACTGAACTGAGTATGAGGAGTTTTGGGGACCAGTTTGTAGACCACAACTAATTTTGATAAATACATTTTATTTATTCATAAAATTACCTGATTTCCATTTTCTATATTTACTAAATGGGAATAATTTTGTTTTGAGACAGGCTTTCATTCTGCCACCCAGACTGGAGTGCAGTGGCGTGGTCTCAGCTCACCGCAGCCTCTGCCTCCTGGGTTCAAGCAATTCTCCTGCCTCAGCCTGCTGAGGAGCTGGGATTACAGGTGCCCACCACTGCCCAACTAATTTTTGTATTTTTAGTAGTGAGGGGGTTTCGCCATGTTGGCCAGGCTAGTCTTGAACTCCTGACCTCAAGTGATCTGCCTGCCTCAGCCTCCCAAAGTTCCGGGATTACAGGGCATGAGCCACCACACCTGGCCTAAATGGGAATAATTTAGTTTCTTGATTTCCATTTTTCATATATACTAACTGGGAATAATGTAATGCTTTCCTCCATACCTCATAGAGATCAGGTTCAGATGAAATTACATAGAATATTTAATTTTCTACTTCCCCAACAAGCTAGTAATATATATAGCTATATATATACACATATATGTAGTATGTGTATATATGTATGTGTATGTATGTGTGTATATATGTATGTATATATGTATGTGTGTATATACATATATATATTTAAACATACACACACACACACACATAAAAATTGCATGCACTAGAGCTTCCTGATGATTTTTTTCAGGGATGGCCTCCTCTGGCCCATAAAACAACTTAACTCAGTTCACCTGATCAGCTAGTAGCTCCTGAGTGCTTTCTTTATGTACAGCATAGCCTCATGGTCTATGGGAGATACAGAAACAGGATGGTCCTTGTCGCAGGGAGTGTTCTGTGTTATATTGCAGAGATTTAATTGCACGTAAGGGGAAAAGAAGAAGAAGTGGTTGAGTACAGCCTATAATGTCCACTACACTGGGACTTAGATCCCAAACTCCACTATCTACTAGCTTTAAACCACAGCACAAGAGAGAGTAACATCATATACCAAGTGTCAGGCAAGAAGTGCTCTGGGAGATGAGCTCTCAAACTGAAGATGCTTCATGGATAAGATTAAATTTTGTGGTCTTGGGAGTTAAATACAAATATGTGCCGAGACCTTATTAAATATGGAAAACCCTCAATAAGAACAAATAAGCAGACAAACTAAAGCATTCTTTTTTAAAAAAACAACAAAACTATGCTTCTATGCTTTAAATCCGGGAAGGCCAATTTATATGAAGGTCATCTTATGGAGTATAACATTTATCAAAATATTTAAATTACAGTGAGCAAATATATTTTCAGAAAACTCCAGAAGAGCCTTTTTGAATTAATAGTTTAAAGTACAATGTTTTCCCACTGTCCTCATGTTTAATTTTCTC
Organism: Macaca fascicularis; assembly: GCF_037993035.2. Lineage (NCBI taxonomy): Eukaryota > Metazoa > Chordata > Mammalia > Primates > Cercopithecidae > Macaca > Macaca fascicularis. Next base: position 73,538,359 of record NC_088375.1, on the reverse strand, counting down.
ATATGACTAAAAAATAAGCAATATGTAAATGAAAAGATAATTGTTTTCATTTTTACCTGTTTCAGAATTAGTACTATATTTTTATTAGATAGTAAATTATATACTAGAGTCTTTTATATTACATCTTCTAGTTCCTATATGATAAGCACTAGAAGCAGTGTTCTTAAAGTGTAAAAGGTATTTTTTAGTGGATATGTGATCCAGGAGGAAGTTGGTTACTTCCCACCATATCCTTCAAACTCATGTTCTAAACTTTCACCCTTAAAGTAAAATGTTTATGAATATACTGAAACACCCTTGTTCATAGCTTTCTGAATGAGGCACCTTAATTTAAATATGCTTTTATTGAAGGCACCGGGATTACAGTGATTAAACCTCTGATCTTTTAAAATACAACTTTCAGGGGTATGAGTCTAATAATCATTTAGTCTCCTGAAACACTTCTGTTGGAATTCCCTTGTGGAGTATCTTGTAAGTCATCCCTTCATAACCAGCTTCATTTTAAAACACAAGATTTAAAGTATGTGATGAATCCATGAACTCTGTCCTTTATTTAATCTTCTAGGCTGTATTTTTATCACACTAAAAAGCTTCTGAAAAAGAGGCAAGCCTGTGACCCCAAGCTTTAAGTGGCACAGGGCTCTTTGCACATGGGCCCTCCCTGACGTGGCTTTCATTTTGACAGTCCAGTACTGGTGCAGTCTTCTGTTTTTTCCAAAGATTTTTTTTTCCTTGCAATGTCGAATAGAATAGCCAGAATAATTTTAAAAACAATACTTCTGTGTCCTATTTTTGAATGTGTATGTGTATATTCAAAGTGGTCTCCCAAAATCAAAATCTTTGGCTCTCAGAATTCCAAGAGTAGGCTTCAGTAGATTCACTAAGAAAAGTCCCACCTGATCTTTTCAAGCAAACAAGGACATCTTCCACAAAGCAGTCTGGGCACGTGTTCAGACCTTCTGGCCACTGGACCACATTTTCAGGGCATCAGGGCCACTATGGTTCTTTATGATATGACACCTTTGAAAGAAGTCATCCGGAAAATGAACTAGTGTTTTTGTATTTCACTTATTCCCACAGTCCCTGTGTAGGAGATTGTGTTCAATATGTTTGTTTAAAAGATATCTAGGCCGGGCACAGTGGCTCATGCCTGTGACCCCAGCACTTTGGGAGACTGAGGTGGGCAGATCACAAGGTCAAGAGTTCGAGATCAGCCTGGCCAACATGGTGAAATATTGTCTGTATTAAAAACACTATTTTTAGTATTTTTACTATTTGGGAGGCTGAGGCAGGAGAATTGCTTGAACCCAGGAGGGCAAGGTTGCAGTGAGCCAAGATCCTGCCACTGCACTCCAGCCTGGGAAACAGAGCAAGACTGCATTTCAAAAAACTGTAAAGGAAGTTCTATTACTTATCCAATGTTCTATACTCCTCACCATCACAGAAGAATGTTTCTTTTATCTCAGACAAATCCTTCCTCCTATAATTTAAGTCTACCTCCCTTTGTTCAGAGCAGCATGACTTCTCCATAGTAGCACAATGGGCCTTCAGGGTCCAACAAATTATTGACAATTCCATCTGATTTGGCAAATAGTCATTGAGTACTATATTCAATATGTCAATATTTAATACCAAACTTAACTATGTTGTTGAAGTCTACTATGAGACTTGGCCCTTGAGCAGAGCAGAGACTGTGAGGAAAAATGAGTGATTAGTTCTGAGGCACAGGCTGTTACTGTTGGACATTCTGGGTTTTTAAGCTTCTTGCAGATGCGTTTCTGCTGCCCATGTTTAGAAGACCCCATTTCATTTTCATTTTTGTATAAACTTAATGGGTCCAAGTGAAGTTTTTCTACCTGGATATATTGTATAGTGGTGAAATCTGGGCTTTTAGTGTAACCATTGCACAAATAATATACATCATACCCATCAGGTCATTTATCATCCCTCACCCCGCTCCCTCCCTCCCTCCCACCCTTCCAAGCCTCCAGTGTCTATTATTCCACACCCTATGTCCACGTGTACACATTATGTAGTCCTACTTATAAGTGAGAACATGCAGTATTTGACTTTCTGTGTCTGAGTTATTTCATGAGGATAATGGCCTATAGTTCTATCCATGTTGCTGCAAAAGACATGATTTCATTATCTTTTATGGCTGAGTAGTATTCTACAGTGTGTATGTGTGTGTGTGTGTGTGTATGCGTGTATATATTCCTATATATAATTATATTCTATGGTATGTAAAATTATTACTATTTAGTAAATATGGAAAATGGAAATGGAAATCAGGAGATATCTATATATATATGTATATCACATTATCTTTATGCAATCATCCATTGATGAACCCTTAGGTTGGTTCAATACCTTTGCTGTTGTGAATAGTGCTGTAATAAACATACAAATGCAGATATCTTTTTTAATATAATGATTTATTTTCCTCTGGGTAGATGCCCAGCAGTGAGATTGCTGGATTGAAGGGTAATTCTACTTTGAGTTCTTTGAGAAATCTCTATATTGTTGTCCATAGGGGTTGTAGAAGACTCCATTTTAAATCACTTTCCAAGTACTTTCCTAGATGTACTTACGATTTATCTAATTTCCGCAGCAGCTAAACAACTTTACTGTCTTCTTTCCTTTCTGTGCCTGCTGTAGGAAATTTTTCAAGTTTTTGTTTATTGGCCACTCTGGCTAAAATTCTTCAGGGCAAAGGAACTACAGTGCCTTATCCATTAATGAGGCACAGAGTCCGTCCCCACAATTGCAGGATTGTAATTCAGTCCACAGACTCTCAAGAGGTACTGCTAATACAATTAGCATTAGCTAATGCATTAGTCCCTTGTTTATTAAGATCTCATCTCTGCCCAAGAGGCCACCAATAAATTGCCCATGTTGTGGTGCCATCACTAGCTTGCCCCAAGGTCCCCCTAGAGTTGTTTATAGACAGGTGGATGTTGCTGAGAGAGCCACATAAGACAGGTGCAATGGAGGCATGAATTCTGCTTGTGGTGGCAGTGGATGGAGAACTGGCAGTGGGGGCCCTCCATGGGGGTGAGAAGCGTATGTGTTGGCAGGAACAACAGCAGCGGCAGCAGCAGCAGAGGCAGCAGGAGCAGAGAAATGGAAAGAGTGTGGGTTTTAATGCATCACTAGCTGCTCTCCCAACCTCATGGAAAGTTTCACCTCCCTACTCATCTCTATGTAGGTCTTTCTGAGGAAGAAAGAGGGAGATCAAGATTCTTGGGGTCTCTTTAGACCAATACCTTCCATTATTGAAAACAGCGTTAGTTAGAAGGCCTTAAACTCCCTTCCCAATTAGCTCTGTGATGAATTGTGCGGTGTCAGGAAAGAAACTGTATTTAGCCTTGCTTGGCATGCAGGAGTTCCATGGTGGTATTTACAGGGAACACTCCTGGCAAGGTTGACGATATTGCTACCACCATTTGGGTTTGTTTGCTTTTTCTCACTGGCACCTGCCATTGTGCTGGCAGAAATAAATCTGAGAATTTGGGATTTTAAAGAAAAAGTGGTTTACCTATTATCTGTCTCCTAACTATATCCTTGCTTGTTACACGGGGTTATAAAACGTCAAGTCCAGATCATGCATTTGCCCAGTATTCTGAAAGATAAATGGTGCTGCACTCTGTGTAGAATCAAGCATAAGGTGCTGAGAAATAAGCAAATTATATGGGTCACTAAAAATTGGCTTCCAATCTGGGAATAAAATCCAGAATTACTAACTCTAGTTTCTAGATTCTAGCTGCCAGGCTTCCTTTCCCAATGTCAGGGAGGAGGTAGTCAAAATTTCCTCAAGGGTTTGTTTCCTAGATCTTTATCATTAAGTAGATATGTGGCAAAAATAATAATAATAAAAAAATAGATATTTCACGATTGCCATGTTATGAAGAGTGTGTGAGTAAATTGATAAATTTATCTTTAATCCCATTTTCATTTTGGCTTAGATAACATAAAATATTACTGCTCTTTACATATGATCTTAAATTAGTTGCAGCTCTTTTTAATTTGATGATTCTTAGCCTTTTCTCCCCAGACACATTTATTAGACAACAGAAATACTCTGGGAGATGTAGTTTTCCAAAAGGACTCCTTTGGTGACTATCTTTCTAATGTGAAGACAAATTTGGTAATAAAAATAATTACCATATTTCCTGTGTTGGTTCTATAAACTGAGATTTTCACATTTTATAATAAGAAATACCTGTGTCATTCTTTTATATAAAAGATACAAAACATGGATGAGTAAATATCACACAAAACAATGAATATTTGTTGGCATAACCCTTTTTTTTTTTTTTTTAAGAGACAGGGTCTTGCTCTGTCACACAGGCTGCCATGCAGTGACACCATCATAGCTCACTGCAGCCTTGATGTCCTGCACTCAAGTGATCCACCCCGCTCAGCCTCCCAAGTAGCTGGGACTACAGGTGCATGCCACCATGCCCAGCTAATTTCTTTTAATTTTTTGGTAGAGATTGTGTCTCACTAAATTGCCCCAGCTGGTCTCAAATTCCTGGCCTCAAGAGATCCTCCCACTGTGGCATCCCAAAGTGTTGGAATTATAGGCTTGAGCCACTGCCCATGGCAAAACTTTTTAATTGTGATGGTATTTGGGGTTTAATATTAATTTTTCATTTACTTGCCTTACATAATCTTTAGCCCTTTTGTCTAATTTGGGCTAGACAAATTAGACTTTCAGACAAACATGTATTTGTCTGAAATTCATAAATACGTATCAAGAATCTACCTTTTGCTCAACATTATTAGGGATGAAAACCGTGTAAGTCTTTTTGAATTTTATGTAATTACTTCTTTGAAAGGGCCATATTTTTCTCCAACCACTTTATCCCAGCAAGCTCCATCAGGACTCCCTTGCTCACCCATCAGTAACATCTAAGGCAGGTTCCGTGTTTTTCCAGTCACTTTTCAGTTACAAAGATCAGTGTAACTGGTGATCAAGACTGATTTCAGGTGTTTTTTAAAAACTTCAGTCTAGACCAGGGGCAATGGCTCATGCCTGTAATCTCAGCACTTTGGGAGGCCAAGGTGGGTGGATTACCTGAGGTCAGGCATTCAAGACCAGCCTGGCCAACGTGTTGAAATCTTGTCTCTAATAAAAATACAAAAATTAGCCAGGCATGGTGGCTGGCGCCTGTAATTCCAGCTACTTGGGAGGCTGAGGCAGGGGAATTGCTTGAACCCAGGAGGCAGACTCTGCAGAGTCAAGATTGCACCATTACACTCCAGCCTGGGTGACAGAGCAAGACTCTGTCTCAAACAACAACAACAACAACAACAACAAAAATTCCAGTCTAAATTAAAACCTGATTTGTTCTTAAGGATCTACAGTGGGAAAAGAGAGCATGGTCATTTTCCTCTTTCTTCAGTTCCCTCTTCTTCTCTTATTTATTTCCCCCAGGATCATGGCATAAAAAGAAAGAATTAGGCAAAAAGGAACAGAGCTTTACTCAACAACATTGCTGTAATTAATCTTCTATTAATTTTGAGGGAGCAGATGCCTCATGGTGGGTTATATAGGGGTCCTCATAGGAAATTCTATGCCTCATAGTCCACTGATGTAGGCAATACACTCTCTGGCTAATTTCTTACTATTTGTTATTATCCAAGAGGTCCACTCTACAACCTTTTTGGCCTCTGGGGGCCCCTCTCCCAAGCAGGCATTACACTCTCTGACTAATTTCTTACTATTTGTTATTGTCCAAGAGGTTCACCCTACAACCTTTTTTGCCTCTGGGGGTCCCTCTCCCAAGCAAGCAATATACTCTCTGACTAATTTCTTACTATTTGTTATTGTCCAAGAGATCTACCCTACAACCTTTTTGGCCTCTGGGGGCCCCTCTCCCAAGCAGGCAGCCAATATCAAGTCCTATCATGTTGACAAAACTCATTCCTTTCTTGGCAACCACTAGGACTGCAGAAAACTGTGGTTCCACCAAATAATGAAGGTACAGCTTGTCCAGTACTACATTCTCTGCTTGACCTATCATGCTGGATGAGACCTAGCCAGTCTCCCAACTTTGGAATTCATTGACTAAGACACAGGTTTTAGCTTAGGTGTTAGCCTATTATCCCAAAACTATGGGATCACTTAAGGATTACAGAAGACCCTTTCCACTCTAGTCATTACATCAAAATTGTCCTATGAGTTTCATCAGTGCAATAGGAAGTCTCTTGCCAAGACCAGACTGTGCATCTCACTTTTCTTGCAACACCCCCAGTTTCTTCAAGAGCTTCTCTTGGATATTCCTTGTATGCCTTGAAAGGGGAATGTGGAGAAATCCCATTGCCTCCCTGAAGTGGGAAGGATATAACCAAAGCCTCTTTATTCTCCATTGAATCCCCTTCTTTATTTTTTTTTAAAGAACGTGGGTCTTCTCATATAGGTTGTCTACATAGATCTTCATAGGAAGATGGAGCTGTTTTTTCCATAAGTCCTGCAGTGATACATCTAGCTGTTCCAGTGGAGTTACTTACCACCTATTTTTCTAAAGTATACTCATTATTCTCCAATACAGTTCTATGTCACATCCTGTTGTATAACTAAATGGACCTATTCTCTTTCTAGTTGCTCAAGCCAGATCATTTTTGAGTCCTCCCTCTTCCTTACTTCCATATCAATTCTTCACTGAGTACTGTTGATTCTATTTCCATACCATATCTTAAATCCTTCCACTTGAAGACAACATTAAGATCTTCACACACGTTAATCCCTCCTCCTGGAATGATGGCTCATTCTATAATTCATCTGTCCTCATTCTTACTCGTCAAGTCTGAACTAAAATGTTATTTATCTCATAGGGCTGCTGCAATGACTAATAAATTAATGCATATGCAAAGTACCATAAATGGCAATATAAATAGACTATAAACCTTTAGCAGTCCTTCTATTTGAAAAAACAGAGACTAGAATAAATTAGCAGATGTAGATAAGGTTCTGGTCTGTCTAGGCAACTGTACTAATTTGGTCATGAGTGAAAAATCTTATGTTTTATGCATTTTAAGTGTTCCTCACCTTGCAACAAAACTCTGAGCTTGCAAATTTACATGTTTCCTGATACCACATTGTCAATTTCCACGTAATTTTCCAAATACTGGATTAGGTTCTATTTCCTTTCTAAACTGCCTGAAGCAAGAGCATGCCTTTTTTTTTTTTTTTTTTTTTTTTTTTTTTGTCTCCTGAGGTTTATTACAGTCTTATCCCTGGCCCCTCTGCCCCAACAACATCACATACCTGCCAGTATAAGAGCCCTCCTCAGGAGATTTCCACCCCATATGTAGTTCTGTTTACCTGCCATGACACTCTTAGGACCCTGCCCTTTCCCTTAGATCTGGGATTATATCAGCAGAACATGATGAGATATTTTAGTCACACACACACACACACACACACGCGCACACACACACACTCACACTTCTCAAATCACACAAATGGATTATGCCAAATTGGCATCTACCTACTCCCCCTATGCCAAATAGTAGTTCATCAGTACATGAGGGACAGTTAGTTGGTGGGGAGACTGTTTGACCTGTGGGTCAAGTATGTTGCTATTTTCTGGCCTTTAACCAACTTGTAAGAAAACTCTCTTCAGACACCTAAGACTCCCGTGGAGCCTTGTCAAAAATGTGTGTGAAAGTAAAATGAACTAGTCCACATACTAACAGGCCCAGGCCATAAATTCAGAATACATGCCATTTAGCAGAGACAGCAAGCTGTAAATGGCAGTGAAGGGCAGAAGTTAATTGAACTACTCTGCTCTTGTCACAAATGGAAAGTAGCCACTACCTGAGACAAGATGGCTGCCCCCGAAGTACCCTATTACAGCCAAGAGATCATATCCTTAGCTCTGCAAGGGCTTATGGGTGAGGGGGAAATCATACACAGATGACCAATTTTTTTATGGTTCACAGCCGATCAAAGTGAAATTCAGCAGCTGTTCAGGACAAGTGACCACTGTAACGGCCGTAATATAACCTACTAAATAGAGAGGGAATTGCATTAGAGCAAGAGGTTAGCTGTGATTATCGGCAGGTGAGTGCTTTATTGAAGTTGAAAGACCATTAACATTGATAGAGTAATTATTTCAACTTGAAAGTAATTACCTTGATGGGTGATAACTTCTCTAGTGTTCCCAGATTTGATTGGGCCAAACAATTGTGAGCTCCTGAAGCCTAGAAAAATATTACAACAATACTGTGATTTTTAAATTACTGAAACCACTGTTGGAATATTCTAATTATGCCGAACAGTGAAAAGATTTTGCCTTACACAAGCTAGTGACCTCTCATGTAGAGAGAGACATTTGCTTTTTAATCCAAATGCAATGACCCACACCCACTACCTGTGAATACATATGTGATGGGTTTGCAAATGAATCTTTTTATCTCGATAAAATTTTTAAGGTGAAACATCTTGTTAGTGCTGTGCCCATACTAAGCTAGAACTGCTGGCATTTTTGATCATATCTATGGACTGGAAGGCTCCAGAATGGCAACTATCTTCTATCTTTGTCACAGAGGGTTTACATTTGCATAAATTAAATATTTTGCTAATGACTACACACAAATTAGGATTTCTGGATGTCACGTATTTTGGATCCCAAATTTCAGATATTATCTAGTTACATAATTCAGTTGTTTCAATAACTTTCTCGCCTGATGTTATGCAGCTCCACTACAAACACTCCATTGTCAGGGTATTTTCTGTTTACCTACACTGGACATCAGCAAACAAAATTAAAGTTGAAAACCTGGGCTATTGCTTCTCTGTAGTCTCATAAATATATGAAAATTGCAAGTTATTTGCAATTGAGGACCAAGACACATCAAATCTAATTCAGTAATCAAGACCAAGAAATACCGGGCCCTTCCATTAATCAGTTTTTCACCAAATTTCTCTTTTGAGAATCTACTTGGTCCAGAAGCTGTAACAGATACAAACAAATGAGAAATAGACTTTTCTCTCTGAAATTCGTCGTGTATTTGGAGAAACAATAAGAAAAGAGACAAATTACAATGTAATAAGCAATCATTTTGTCAGGCATGGTATTGATTGTACTTATAAATAGTTAAAAGGACCTAGGAGGACTCTAGCACATACTCTTGATTCCAAACCCAGCACTCATTCTGTGGAACCACAAACCATTGACAGAACAAACACAGGCATCATGATTCTTAGTCATGTTGTCAGAAAAGATGAATGTGACCTCACCTTAACGTTCCTGGATGATTCCGTAGACCTTTCTGTCATCTTGGCAGGGTTTGATCAGACGATCAGCCAATGAATGACTATCTTTTTGGCAGCACTTCCCAGGAGTTTTTTCTAATCAAAATCTCAGACTCTCCTAGGGACAAAACAGGTTTCTACTTGTTGTCTAGGAGCCAATAAGGAATGTTTTACCAAGCAGTTAATGGGTTTCCTTCATCTCCCCATCTCGGCTCTGAATTCCTCTCCATAGACAAAGTCGTTGGGTCTCTCTTTCAGAAATTACTGTAGGGTAGTAATCTCTGCCAAGCCCAAAGGCATTTGCCAACTGAAAAGTAATATAACTGGCTTGAATTTGGTAAAAGAGCGAAGGTTTGAGACAAAAACATACCACTTGGTAAAGTGATAAAAATTTATGAATTGAATTGTAAATCTTGCCATTAAGCCAACCAAAGAGTAGCGAAATCTGACCAATCTGACAGCACATCAGAGTTCTTAGCACAGCAGGCTCACCGTGTGTCATATACAGCCAGGCTAAAGATTGTATTAAGGACCCCCTTAGGTACTCTGAATTTAAAATAAGTGTAATAACTCATTTTTAAACATTTTATATGATACTTGAATTATTAAATATTCACATTACAAAATCAGAGAGTTTTAATCCATTCAAGAGTGCGTTGTCTAACACTGAAAGATAATGGTCATGTCTAGATAGTAAAATTACAGTATATTTTTAACAGATGTAAATGTTACTTTTTGACAAGACACAAGTAATGAATTTTATCGTACAAGTTCCTATTGGGTGATTATGATACAGAGTTTTATTTTTGCTAAAGCAATTACTAATGTCATGGCTGGATACCTGTGCCCATTAGTGGCTGGTTCTGTGTTTTTTTAGGATGGTTATTGATCTCTTGCTGAGCTGAGATTCAGGTTTTATGCCAGATAGCTTGATTAATGGGTTGGTTTCTATAAGTGGACTGAATGGGGATAGAAAGCAGGGGCAGTCTGCTCTGCCAACCCCAAATCCGTCAAGACGCATAGCTCATTATGAAACAGTTATCAAGGATACATGAAAAATTAATTGGGCTCAGTTTGATTCTGAAAAGAATCGGCTTTCTACTTGGCGGACCCCCCCCCACCCCACTCTTTCCAGATGTTGTGCGCCAGCCCCTAGAGAAACAGCAAAGGGAGATGTATTAATACATTGTATTGATTAGATCAAGACCCCTGACAGTTATTTGTAGAGATACCATCTGGCTGCTGTTCGAATTCCTTCACCAAAAACAGGACGTGACATGTTATTAATCTCAACTCTCTAAGTATAGACAGTTGCCTTTTCTGCTAAACCGCATTTTACCATTCCGTAGGAGATGGAGGCAGACCTGAAGGGTGCAGAAATTAAGGTTATTACACAAATTGAGCCATATGGTCCAAATATTTCAGCAAGAAAATTGCCAGGCAATAAAAATTGCTCCTGCCTTCCTAATGGTGTAAATTACAGTTTAACCATGGCTCTAATGATGTCCTTCTGCCGCGCTTAACTACTGTTACATGAAGGACATTGTTTTAAAAATATAAAAAACAAGTAAATGCCAGCAGCGTGTTTTACAATCTGTTAGTGTGTCATTAAGAACACTGTCAGAATTACATAAACATAATGGCAGGCAACCCAGCATACAAAGGAACTCGTATGGAAATAGAAAGTGTCTTGAAAACTCTTCATTATCTCTGGAATGTCAAGAGCACCGTCCCCTCTGGAAGTTTTCCAGGGAGAAAAGCCCTGTCCATCTAGTGCTTTATTCTAATTCTCGTGTGTGTCCCAACAGCAGTGTTTTCTAAATCAAGTGTCACAACCCATAGTGTGCCTAAGTACACATCTGGTACCACATCCCTGTCCATGTACAAAACATGAAACAGACAAGGTGAGGAGAGAGATAACGAATTCTAAACAAAATGATAGAAGTTAACCTTTTGAAGTATTTTTGTTTTTGGGGAAAAGAGTTAAGACTCCACTATCTTCCTTAATGATGACATCAAGAATTAAAAGCATAATTTCTATCCTCAGCAAACTAACCCAGGAACAGAAAACCAAATACTGCATGTTCTCACTTGTAAGTGGGAGCTGAACAATGAGAACACATGGACACAGGGAGGGGAACAACACACACTGGGGCCTATTGGGGGGTGAGGGGAGGAAGAGCATCAGGATAAGTAGCTAATGCATGTGGGGCTTAATACCTAGGTGATGGGTTAATAGGTGCAGCAAATCACCATGGCTCACGTTTACCTGTGTAACAAACCCGTACATCCTGCATGTATATCCTGGAACTTTAAATTAAATTAAATTTTAAAAGTATAATTTCTGCCATCCCACTATTTGGGGAATGATATTAAGAGGAAGCTTACTTAAGATAATCATAAATCTTTGGGAATTACAGTTGAGACCATTAATATTTGAGTAAGGCATCAACCCTTCAAATATTTTTATACCTATTACACCAAAAACACCTTGGCACTTAAAAATTCCATATAGGTCATATCAATGTTTTATTCTCTAAAATTGCAAAATTCTCCAACTTTTTGGTCTTCTAAGATGTTACAAACACAGTTTGTTAAAGTAAAAGTCCAGATAAAAGTTTGTAGAAAAATTTGAAGGAAAAACTACTTTTAATTCCCAGTGGAGAGTTGCCTTATCTTTAAGCCCTTTTTTCTTCTCCATTTCCCCAAAGGGAAAAAGACCAGGATATAATTTGCCCTTTAAACTAAAAAAGAAAAAAGAGAGGGAAAAAACCTAGGAAACCAAAAAATTATTCTTTTGCATGCATGCATTAAAATTAATGAGAACCCATTAAGTTGTTATTTCCTCATGGCACAAAGGGCAGGGCTAGCAATCTTTTGACTAGAGCATCTTCTGCCTGGAAAGCTCTGCCCCAGGCGTCCCCATGGTTGGCTCCCACACTTTCTTCTGGTCTTAAATGAAAAGTTACTATCACTAAAGCCTTACCTGACCTACTCAGCTACAATTTCACTCCCCTCTCCCTCACACACACTTTTTATTCCTCTTCCCTGCTTTATTTTTCTCTTTAATAGTTAGCTTTTACTTCTGGTTTCTTGCTAACCTATAATCACATTTCAGAGATTGTTTTTCAAATGCTTTGCTATGCTTCATATTTCACCTAAAAGAAAATCTGTATGTTCACAGCTAAATCAAACTGAGAAAGCATCGTTTATATATTCCAATTTCAATTTATAAGCTGACAACTTCCACATAAAACATATTGTGGACACTTCACACATGCCATCTTATTTCACCTCAATAACCAATCTGTGGAGTATTATTACCTAAATTTATTAATGAGGAAATGGAAATTCAGAGAGGTTAAGTAACATACCCAAGGTCACACAGCTAGCTGCAGAGTTGGGTTTTGATTGCAGCTCTCTCAGTGTCTAAAGCCTGTTCTTTCTATTATCCAGTATTGCTTCTTGAGTTTCAGCCTAGAGGAACAATTGTCATTTATGAAAAGCTAAACATCAATGAAAGCCACAAATTATAGTTCAATAGGACAAAGAGATGCTACAGAGCTTGATATGATTCATTGCCTAGTATAAATACAGAAAACAATTGATAAAAGATTCAAACAATTAAAAGTCCACTTGGACTGGAAAAGTTCAGAGAAGGCTTTTGGGAGAGGTCTGTGCTTTGAATAGTTGGTGAAATTCAAATAGAAGAAAAGTAGAACAGACATTACCTTATTCAGGCAAAGAAACAGAAGCCTGGTTTTGAAACATCTGATGGCAAGTCTCTGCTTCAGGAGGTCACGTGGGGAACATTTTTCCAATATGCCCCCATTAATTGGGCTGATATTGAAACAACTGATTATATATATATAATCAGTTTCCAGGGAGAAAATATATATATATCAAAATACTCCCAAGAGATGCCTAGCAGAGCTATTGAGTGAGGTGGTTAGCAGCATGGGTCTGGGGTCAGGAAACATGGATTAGAGACTGGCTCTGGCTTTTTTTCTCATTGTGTGCCTTCAGGAGGTTATGCCTAACAGCGCGCCCCTCAGAGAGGCAGCACCTCTTAGTCGCAAGAACTGAGACAACACTCAGTAAATAGTGGTGAGTATGATTCAAAATAGGTTTTCAGACAAGAAATCAGCACATGAAGATATCATGGTGTCATAGTGTGTTGACAGGGTCCTGTCTGGAGATACTACTCCAGAATTTCCAAAAAAGAAAAAAGTTTTCTTCTGGCCAGGCGCTGTGGCTCACGCCTGTAATCCCAGCACTTTGGGAAGCCGAGGTGGGCAGATCACCTGAGGTTGGGAGTTTGAGACCAGCCTGGTCAACATGGCGAAACCCCATCTCTACTAAAAATACAAAAAATAGCCGGGCATGGTGGTGATCACCTGTAATCCCAGCTACTTGGGAGGCTGAGGCAGGGAGAATTGCTTGAACCCAGGAGGTAGAGGTTGCAGTGCATCGAGATCTGCCAGTGCACTCCAGCCTGCGTGACAGAGCAAGATTCCATCAAAAAAAGGAAAGGAAAGGAAGAGGAGGGGAGGGGAGGAGAGGGGAAGGGAGGGGAGAAGGGGTGGAGAAAGGAGAAGAGGGGAGGGGAGGAGAGGGGAGGGGAGGGGAGGGGAGGGGAGGGGAGGGGAGGGGAGAGGAGAGGGGAGGGGAGGGGAGGGGAGGGGAGGGGAGGGGAGGGGAGGGGAGGGGAGGGGAGGGGAGAGGGGAGGGGAGGGGAGGGGAGGGGAGGGGAGGGGAGGGGAGGGGAGGGGAGGGGAGGGGAGGGGAGGGGAGGGGAGGGGAGAGGAGAGGAGAGGAGAGGAGAGGAGAGGAGAGGAGAGGAGAGGAGAGGAAAGGAAAGGAAAGGAAAGGAAAGGAAAGGAAAGGAAAGGAAAGTTGTTTCCCCTTCATACCCTAATACCCCTTTCCCAAAAGTATGGATTTCTTCACTAAATATGTTAGTAGCAGAATGGTCTTGTGGCAGTTGACCCAGGAGTCCAGGTAGAGCAGTGGGGAAAGAAAAGACAAGGCCAGCCAAGAGGCCAAGCTCCTCCAAAGCTTGACTTGAGATATTAAATTCATTGAAAAAGTTACTCAACATCCACGGTGTTCTGGTGGTGCCTCACTTAGTCCTGGACAATGAATCACAGCCCGGGCTTCATCATTGAGTTGGTGACACTGCCGAGGGCCAACTCACCAGCCTCCAAAAACTACAGTGCTGATAACAGCAAAGGCGATGAGGACACACATGAGCATCCGCCCTCGAGATGCTGAAAGAGCCAGGAAAGAACTTGGGGGAAAGAAGAACAAATCACTCTTCTGATATCGATTATCCTATAAACTTTATACCAGGACCTATGCTGTCATCCTCCTTTCCTAATCATGTTTAATATCTGATTTATAAGAAACTAAATGTGTACCTAAAAGTAGCTTTCTAAATATTGTTGGGCCACATTAAACTGTGACTAATTTTCTTCCTTCCTGGTCTACCACATTTTAGAAATATGATAGCATATTTGGGTTGAGAGTCGCTAAGGACCTCAAGAGAGTCCATCTCTTTGTCCTTTCTGACTAGGAAGACCCGGTCATCACGCCACAAGCCTTGGTGTCTCATTTTTAACGGAGCAATAATTATTTATTAGTGGAATATATGCTTATTATATCCAGAAATTAAAGTTGTTAGGGGACATTTGTGCATCCAGGTCCCTGTGGCTGGGTGATCACATCTGTTAGAAATAAATCACTTTAAGGAAATTATATTAGTCTCACAGACAGTCAAGAATGGAGCAAAGGGAGGGAAGTGTGAATAGGGTGAGGAAGCTTGATTTTAAATCTTGTGAAATAGAGTGTGGTCAATATGTTGTCAGCACATTACAGTGTGCAGACATCAACTCCATTTTTCCCCTCTTTTAACCCCAGGTGGCCAATTAACAGTGTATGCTATTTATTCATTACAAAATAGGCAGGACAAATTGAATGGTTAGAATGGCTAATAAGTATTCTTAGCAAGGAGTAAAATAAAAAATGCTACATAAGGAGAGACCCCCAAAAAATCTTTAGGGATTTCCAGAAAAAAAAGTCTTGAGGAGTTTTCCTCTTAAATATATCTAGAATTTCTACTGACACGAGGAAATTAAAATGGAAAGATTCTCTTTGAATAAATTTTCTTCCTAAAATATGTTCTCTTCAATTCCCTCATTTTTATTTCCTTAGAGTTTCTTTCCTTTCTAAAGCAGAAAGACAGTTATAAATTACTTCTAGCAATTATAAGTATCGTTAAGGTGTTTTGATACTGCATTTTTACAACAAGCACTGTGCTTGCCTTCCTTATTTGTCTCTCAGTTCAACTCCAAGTCGCAACACAGGAAATGAAAACCTTGTCAATTGACTTAATCTTGTGAATACTCACTTTTGCAAATATGAAAGAACTTAAGAAGGGATTACAAAATATTCTTTATCTATATAAATAAAATTCAATTGAAATATGTGAATTCAACATTTTAATTCATGCATTTTATTTTGTGGCCATTCAAAGATTACATGCTTCTATATGTCCTCCATTGATTCCTGTAAATAACATTATCTCTCTTATTGCAAAACGTACATCAGAAGAAGTTGGAAGAAAGTGAGGGCTTGAGGGGTGTTAAACTGAAGCAGTAGTGACTTACTATGCAGTGTTAGTAGATTGCATGCCTTGAGGATCTAGAAGCCGATAAAAGAAATGGAGCAAGCAAATAAGAAATTTCTTATTTCTTATTCCCGAAATAAGAAATTCTGAACTTTTACCTTCAAAGATCCAAAAAGACCATGCTAATGTTCTTTTTTTCTAACTTTTGAGTAACTTAGCCATTCTCGTTCAGAAAATTAAGGGTCTACATCTGGCAGCAACTGAAAGACATGACTCAATTGAGCACACCCTTGAATGTCAAATATATCACTTTAAAAGTCAATATTTGTTTCAGCTGTGAATGTTTCTGAAAAGAACTGATGTTTTTAGTGTTTGTAGTCTAAGGAGTAGTTTCATTTTTGAACCCTCAAATTGAGAGCTCCACCTAGAGCAGTAGGGCCCTTTCCTTTCAGTGAGGAGCGCGCCCTCTACTGGGTATGTTTACTTACCACGCATGACTGCTAAGACCCTGAGCTAAACGTATGAGCAGTTAAGATGCACCTAAGAAAGGGTTTTTGGAAAATCCTTGCCCCCTTCTTGTACTAGAATGATTGCAAGTGTGGAAGTAGCTATAGTTCACTGTAGTTTTCTTTTTACTGCTGTATTATTGCACCCTGTTGGGGGATACATCTGAGCATTTCATGTGTCCTACTTTTAAAATGCCCAGATGGTGGCTACGTGCTTTGGTTCGAATTGGGCAGCCCTCATCTTTCATGCTCTGTAGTCTGCCTCGTTATCAGAGAGACATGAGACAAGGAAAATTCTTCCATTTTTCAGCTCCTCTTCATCTGTTTGTAGTCACCCACAGTGAATGATGCACTTGCGCAATTGTTAAGATGACAGTCACTGTGATAACTGAACATCACTTCCCTGGGGTGGGGAGTTCCCTGTGTACCCATAGCTTCTTGATTCCTTCCCAGTACAGTACCTTTTGCAATGTAACTGATCACTTGCAATCTTGTAAGTAACACAGGAGTCAGAGGCAGTGTAAATATTTTATTCCTTGCCAAAATCACTTGTATTTGCATCGGTCTTCTTCACTCTAGTCTTTAAGCTTAACAGAGATTTTAAATCCAATCATTCAACCCGAGAAATAGTCAGAAGAACTAATAAAATAAATGAAGTGGTATAACTGGTTAAAATAGCCCCAGTGCATAATAGAGGTTTTGTATGATTTTGTGACATACACATTTTATAGGCTTTTGTCTCCAACTACATTCTTCAAAGGGCCATCTGGACAATGACCATTGGTATCATTTTTACCAATAATAGTCAGCACTTCCCACTGGGAAATTAGTCAAGGGAATGAGATTTTTTTTTTTTTTTTTTTTTTTTTTTTTTTACAAATTGTCATCAAGCATTTGTCTTCCAAAAACTGTTACTGGACTTTGTCCATTACAAGGCAACAACCTAAGTGAGTTACTTGCTCTTATTTTAGAACTTTATTCATCATATAATTGTGATCAAATTCAATTTTATTTTCAAAGAGGAAAAAGATTTCACTCTGTTTTCCTTCTTAATAATAGGTTTGCTGAAGGAAGAACGTTAATACAGGTCAGCGATCTCCAAACTTTTTAGAACATTCACTTGTATAAGTAATAATTTGGGGAGCACACATCCACATAATATGTATATTTACTTATTTGTAAATTATAAAATATGTACTAGTTAAATAATATCATTTATACTACAGAAATAGACATTTTTAAAGGAGTGGAAATAGATAAAATTACCAAGAAAATATTTTATTATGAGCAAGTACTATCAATAATACCTCCAGGCACAATACACGCTGAAAGATTCATCATCAATCATGCTGAATGTCAATCTCTTTCCTGAGTGTTCTAGAGAATTTCAAATTTTGTTGATGCTTCTGATCAAATACAATTAGACCATTCATGTTTATACCTCATACTGTGGTTGATAAGGAACTTGAAGGAAGGAGAATCAGACTGGCCATTTATTTGTTCTTCATTTATGTTTGTATTGTTAGTGTTATATTTGAATCACAAATTTGAATTCTAGGAATTTTGAAAGCCATTCATGTTGCCAAAGATAGTATATACTTAAAACCAGATAAGATAATCCATAAACCCCCTTAGCATAGAACCATAAACTACAATATACCACTTGACACCAGGGATCCAGAACCCCGAGGACACAGACCAGCACTGGTCTGTGGCCTGTTGGGAACCAAGCCACACAGCAGGAGGTGCGTGGAGGGTGAGCCTTACCACCTGAGCTCCACCTCTCCACCTGAGCTGATCTGCTCCACAGATCCGCTGTGGCATTAGCTTCTCACAGTAGCAAACCCTATTATGAACTGTGCATGCAAGGGATCTAAGTTGTGTGCTCCTTATGAGACTCTAACTAATGCCTGATGATCTGAGGTGGAACAGTTTCATCCTAAAACCATCCCCACCTCCCCCATCCATGGAAAAATTGTCTTCCATGAAATGGATCCCTGGTGCCCAAAAGCTTGGGGATCACTGCTTTGCTCTAAAAGCAAACAAATGGATGAATATTGCTAGTTCCTCGTTGTAAAACTCCCATTCTTCCTTTTCCAAGGACAGATACAGAACTTAATTGGTACATTCATTCATTCATTCATTCATTCACTCATCCAGTCAGTATGTGTATGCATCTAATATATGCCAACTGGGTAAATGGCAGTGAATAAACCAGACAAAAATGCTTCCTTCTTGAAGCTGTTACTCTAGTGGGAAGATAAAGACAGTAAACAAGATAAGCAGATAAAATATATACATACCGTACATAAGCTAAAGGCAATGGAGGAAAATAAAGCAGATTCCAGAGTCTCCATGATAAAAAATACAACTTTTTCAAGTTGATCTTTAGTTCTTATTGAATTTAAAAGGATGTCTCCCTTCCACATCCTTCTTCCTACTATCTTCTGGGATTTTTGCATCAGATATGATGGTCAAATCGCTTATTATAAATTCCCTTCTAAGATTCTATGAGTTTTCAATTTGTTTTAATTGTTCACATGTTGCTTTGAATGATACAATGGTACTCTTCTAGCACGCAGAGCTAGTACATTTCCTATATATTGATATTTAAAGCCTATCCTTTTATGGAGTGTTTTGTGACCACCGAAACCCATGATGATTTCTTGTGTATACACCTTCAGTGTTTGGTAACCTTGTATTTCTCTAGTGGTTTCAGAAATGTGAGTTTTACATTCCTAATGGGCTACAGTTCCTAAAATCCAGGATGTTCATACTTTCTATTTCTTTTTCTATTTCTATTTCTATTTCTTTTTATTCTTTTCCATTTAGTGCCTAGAACCATGGCAGAAAAAGAGATAATTTGACTGTGGATTTAACCATCAGATCACAAACCAATCTCAGTGCTTTATCTTTTGCTGAGAGTTTTGAATAAAGTATAAAATCAAATTTAAACAATTATCCTGTGGAATCAACAGAACCCCATGTTTCCTTACCTTTCCTTAGCTGTTCCTATTCCCAAGGATCACATTCAGAGCACCCTTCTTGAGTGACAGTGATGTGCCAGGTACTTCACAGAGGTCATCTGGTTTAATTGTCATGAAAACCCAAGAGAAAGATACTAACTGTTAGAAATCTAGCTCAGAAAAAGTAGATGATTTACCTAAGGTACCTCTAGTGTGAGTGACGATCAGAACTTGAACTCAATTCTTCTAAGTTGACTGCTGTTTTGATTAAAGCACCTGGGCTCTCAGAAGTTGACTCCTCCTGGGTGTTAGTCACAAGGGCTTCTCAGAGAATTTTCCTCCTACATATGAGACAGCAGATCATTTCTGCCTCTCTGCTAAGATAAGCCAAGCAAAATAATAGATTGTAGAACAATTAATAATGCATTCAAAATGCCAAACTCAGCATGCTTTCTATCCTCAGTGAAAGATTTTGTTCCCATTTTGTCCAAATGTCTAATAAAAATGATTGTGTAAAATTAAAAACAATCTTTGATCTGCCTAAATGAAAATAAGAGCCACAACCTGTAGCTCTCAGAACAAATCAAAGTTGTTTTTATTTTTAATTAAGTATGCTAAGCTTAAGTACATTTTCTCTTAAGGTGTAATTACTAAACCATGATCATTTCTTTTTGTTTATTCATTTAAAACGCAAATAAAAGCAGATAATCAATAGATCATAATCTAAAACTAGAGGATTTACAAGTTAATAAGCTTGAGTCAATAGATATTCCGTAACAAAGCTTTCAAAGCTGAACCTGACATAATTTGCTTTGCACTAAGCTGGTTGACTTAATGCTTTAATTTAATTCCAATATTAACTGAAAAATCCAAAGAAAAGGGGAAAATTTAAATCCTATTATATTGAAATATGTTCAAAGCAACAACTCAATATCCTGCCACAACTGCTTAAGTGTGCCACCAAATGTCTGCCTGATCACCTGGTTTCTGATTGGTGATAACCAGTTAACCCACTTGGAGCCTGGTACAAGTGAATTGTGGAAGTTTCTCAGTGGTCCATTCATGCAATAGCTTTTCTCTTAGCCTCAACAGTCATCGTATTTTCATCTCATAATGTCTGCTTTTCCTGACTTATGGCCAAATTATTGGAGTTGTTTTTATTTGAAAAGCAATCTCTCCTTGTCTCTTGAGATTATCATCCAACCTGACCTCCCAAAAAGCAGAACAGTAGGCAGGCCTAGGTTAAAGAACAGAAGAAAGCCTTTCTTGGTTCCCTAAAAGGAAGAAGTGAGAAGCTATCTGTATAAAGAAATGGCATTAGATGGCATCCATCATGCAAAGTCTGGTAGTAGTACTAGTAAAGGTAGTGAGAGGGATATGAGGCAATATCCAGCATACCTTCAAGGTTATGAGCACAGACTCTAAAGCCAGGATCCCCCCAGGCAAATCCTGGTTCTTCCCCTTACAATTATATGACCATGGACAATTTGCTTCAACTACCTTTTCATGCATTTCCTTATCTGAAAAATGAGGGTCATAATAGTGTCTATCTCATAAGGTTGTTTTAAGGCTTAAACAATTTAATATACATAAAGTACTTGAAAAGCACTCACTGTTATCGTCCTTTGAGATATTCTTTAGGCATACGGAACTTATGCTAAGAATAATATTGAGACCAGCAGCATCACTCACTGAATATAGTAGTCAGATGTGTCTTTCAGAAGAGTTACGTGTGCACGGCCAACGTCCTAAATACTCCATCTGTTAACATCCTTACGATATCATTTGTGAATTCGTAACTGGTTTTTGTTTTGTGTCATTGATGGTCCCACTGCGACCAGGGTGGCAGTGTTTCGGCTGCCCTCTGCCATCTTCAGTTTTCTGGTCCCATTAGTGTTGTGATCAAGAACAAGTCAGTACCCTTCGCTCAAGTAAATGGGCTACAAGTTATGCACTGATCTTTTACCATAGCGGACCCTTTTCTATTCTGAGAGAGAACTTAGAAAACAGAACGGAAATCTCATTGATTTTTATGATGAACATTTTTTCATATTTCTCCATCTCTGAAATTGCGTGCATCTAACAATCTTACAGTCACTGTAGATGGCAGTTGTTACATACCTGTCATTTCTCTGCCTGCACAGACTCTTGTCACTTCACTTGAGTTATGTGCACCGTTGGTACTACACACATTGAGTTTTTTTTTTTTTTTTTTTTTTTTTTTTTTGAGACGGAGTCTCGCTCTGTCGCCCAGGCTGGAGTACAGTGGCCGGATCTCAGCTCACTGCAAGCTCCGCCTCCCGGGTTTAGCCATTCTCCTGCCTCAGCCTCCCGAGTAGCTGGGACTACAGGCGCCCGCCACTTCGCCCGGCTAGTTTTTTGTATTTTTTAGTAGAGACGGGGTTTCACCGTGTTAGCCAGGATGGTCTCAATCTCCTGACCTCGTGATTCGCCCGTCTCGGCCTCCCAAAGTGCTGGGATTACAGGCTTGAGCCACCGCGCCCGGCCCACACATTGAGTTTAATTGCCACTTCAAATGCCTTCAAAAAATCATACTATGATTTGGCATTAAAATAAAAAGTATACACAAAAGGCACAGAAACAGTCACTTCATATAAAATTAAAAAAGAAAACACAACCTATGCCCATACGAGTCTAAAGAAGTCTTTCAATAAGTATAAAATACACATCTATGCGATAAAAGAATCACTGTATTCTTATTGAATTAGCAGCGTATTTTTCTCTTTCTTAGGGATACATAAAATAGTTTTTAAAGAAAAATAACAGTGTGTTTAAATAGATGAAATCCTGGATCCAAAAAATAGGTGTGTTTTATAATAAATATTTTTAAAACAGCTAGCATATTGCCAATAAGATAATGTATTTAAATAAAAGATAATTTATTCATTCCGCAGACATCTATAGAGCACCCATATGGTGCCAAACATATTTTGTATCCCTAGTCCCTGTCCTCTAAGAGTTCAAGGTCTAGTGGGGAGAAAAGGCAGGTAAATAGATCAATCTAATATAAAAATGCCATAAACAGGAGAAAGAACAGAGAAGAGAGACAAGTAAATCAGTATGGGGAGTCAAGACACTCTTCCAAATGGAGATGACATTAAATTTGTATTTTCAAAGATGGACAGGAGTTTCCAGGCATAGAAGGGCATTCCAAGAAAAGAGGAAATCATGAACAAAAGAGCAGCCTTTTGAAGAGTGTAATTGGGTCTGAGTCATGAGTCCAAGGACAGGATGTGAATGAAGGAGGCAGACCAGGGAGTGGCTAAGGATGTGTCCAAAGAGACAGGGGCAGGAGATTTTGCTGCTAAGGGCTGGCAATCAAAATCACCCTGCTTCCTAACCAGGTCTAGGCTCTGGCAGCCCTCTGACTTTTAAATTAGGAAAGTTAGAACTTGATTCTTGCGCTTGATTCTGTCAATGCATTAGGATCTAGGAGAGATGGTAAGTGATGTTGGAAAGCAGTCCAAAGTTCAGAAGCAATTAGCTATTTCCATCCAAGGGTGCCAGGATTTCCTCTCCTGAAACTAAGTGAACAGGGATGGGTAAAAATTAACCGAAGGCAGGACATGGGCCTCTCATGTAAAAGCAGAAGTAGGGGATTCCTAAGCAAGATGGCCAAATAGGAACAGCTCCAGTCTGCAGTTCCTAGCAAGACCAACACAGAAGGTGGGTGATTTCTGCATTTCCAACCGAGGTACCTGGTTCATCTCACTGGGACTGGTTGGACAGTGGGTGCAGCCCACAGAAGGCAAGCAGAAACAGGGTGGGGCGTTGCCTCACCCAGGAAGTGCAAGGGGTTGGGGAACTCCCTCCTCTAGCCAAGGGAAGCCTTGAGGGATTGTGCCATGAGGGACTGTGCTATCTGGTCTGGATACTATGCTTTTCCCACAGTCCTCACAACCCACAGACCAGGATATTCCCTCAGGTGCCTACACCACCAGGGCCCTGGGTTTCAAGCACAAAACTGGGCAGCCGTTTGGGCAGACACTGAGGTAGCTGCAGGAGTTTTCTTCACACCCCAGTGGCACCTGGAATCCCAGCAAGACAGGACTGTTCACTCCCTTGAAAAGGGGGCTGAAGGCAGGGAGCCAAGTGGTCTTGCTCAGTGGATCCCACCCCCATGGAGCCCAGCAAGCTAAGACCTACTGGCTTGACATTTCGCTGCCAGCACAGCAGTCTGAAGTTGACTGGGATGCTTGACCTTGGTTGGGGGAGGGATGTCCGCCATTATGGAGGCTTGAGTAGGTGGTTTTCCCCTCGCAGTGTAAACAAAGCCACCAGGAAGTTTGGACTGGGCAGAGCCCACCACAGCACTGCAAAGCTGCTGTAGCCAGACTGCCTCTCTAGATTTCTCCTCTTTAGGCAGGACATGTCTGAAAGAAAGGCAGCAGCCCCAGTCAGGAGCTTGTAGAAAAAACTCCCAGCTCCCTGGGACAGAGCACCTGAGGGAAGGGATGGCTGTGGGTGCAGCTTCGGCAGACTTAAACGTTCCTGCCTGCCGGCTCTGAAAGGAGCAGCGGGTCTCCCAGCACAGTGCTCAAACTCTGCTAAGGGACAGACTACCTCCTTAAGTGGGTCCCTAACCCCTGTGTCTCCTTAAAGGGAGATACATCCCAGCAGGAGTTCACAGACACCTCATACAGGAGAGCTCCAGCTGGCACCTGGCAGATGCCCCTCTGGGACAAAGCTTCCAAAGGAAGGAGCAGGAAGAAATCTTTGCTGTTCTGCAACCTTCACTGGTGATACCCAAGTAAACAGGGTCTGGAATGGAACTCCAGCAAGCTCCAGCAGACCTGCAGAAAAGGGCCCTGATTGTTAAAAGGAAAACTAACGAACAGAAAGCAATAGCATCAACATCAACACAAAGGACGACCATGAAATAACTCCATCTGAAGGTCACCAGCATCAAAGACCAAAGATAGATAAATCCATGAAGATGAGGGTAAACCAGCTCAAAAAAGGCTGAAATTCCAAAAGCCAGAATGCCTCTTCTCCAAAGGATCACAAGTCCTCGCCCACAAGGGAACAAAACTGGACAAAGAATGAGTTTGACAAATTGACAGAAGTAGGCTTCAGAAGGTGGGTGATAACAAACTCCTCTAAGCAAAAGGAGCATGTCCTAACCTAATGCAAAGAAACTAAGAGCCTTGATAAAAGGTTACAGGAACTGCTAACTAGAATAACCAGTTTAGAGAAGAACATAAATGATGATGGAACTGAAAAACACAGCACGAGAACTTCATCAAGCATACACAAGTATCAATAGCCAAATCAATCAAGCAGAAGAAAGGATATCAGAGATTGAAATCAACTTAATGAAGTAGTGTGAGAAAACAAGATTAGAGAAAAAGGAATCAAAATGAATGAACAAAGGCCCCAAGAAATATGGGGCTATGTGAAAAGATCAAACCTATACTTAATTGGTGTACCTGAAAATGACAGGGAGAATGGAACCAAGTTGGAAAACACTCTTCAGGATATTATCCAGGAGAACTTCCCCAATCTAGCAAGACAGGCCAACATTCAAATTCAGGAAATACAGAAAACACCACAAAGATACCCCTCAAGAAAAGCAACCCCAAGACACATAATCATCAGATTCACCAAAGTTGAAACGAAGGAAAAAGTGTTAAGGGCAGCCAGAGACAAAGGGAAGCCCATCAGACTAACAGTGGATATGACAGCAGAAACCCTACAAACCAGAAGGGAGTGGGGGCCAATATTCAACATTCTTAAAGCAAAGAATTTTCAACCCAGAATTTCATATCCAGCCAAACTAAGCTTCATAAGTGAAGGAGAAATAAAATATTTTACAGATAAGCAAATACTGAGGGATTTTGTCACCACCAGGCCTGCCTTACGAGAGCTCCTGAAGGAAGCACTAAGTATGGAAAGGAAAAACTGGTATGCAGAAGCATACCAAAATGTAAAGACCGTCGACACCATGAAGAAACTATCAACTAATGAGTAAAATAACCAGCTAGCATCATAATGACAGAATCAAATTCACACCTAACAATATTAACCTAAAATGTAAATGATCTAAATGCCCCAATAAAAGACACAGACTGGCAAATTGGATAAAGAGATGAGACGCATCAGTGTGCTGTATTCAGGAGACCAATCTCACATGCAGAGACACACATAGGTTCAAAATAAAGGGATGGAGGAATATTTGCCAAGCAAATGGGAAGCAAAAAAAGCAGGGGTTGCAATCCTAGTCTTTGATAAAACAGACTTTAAACCCGCAAAGATCAAAAAAGACATAGAAGGGAATTACATAATGATAAAGGGATCAATGGAGCAAGAAGAGATAACTATCCTAAATCTATATGCACTCAATACTGGATCACCCAGATTCATAAAGCAAGTTCTTGGAGACCTACGAAGAGACTTAAACTCCCACAGAATAATAGTGGGAGACTTTAATATTAGAAAGATCAACGAGACAGAAAATTAACAAGGTTATTCAGGACTTGAACTCAGCTCTGGACCAAGCAGAC
Organism: Macaca fascicularis; assembly: GCF_037993035.2. Taxonomy (NCBI): domain Eukaryota; kingdom Metazoa; phylum Chordata; class Mammalia; order Primates; family Cercopithecidae; genus Macaca; species Macaca fascicularis. The sequence continues at coordinate 73,512,470 of NC_088375.1, read as the reverse complement.
CTAATAGACGTCTACAGAATTCTCCACCCCAAATCAACAGAATATACATTCTTCTCAGCACCACATCACACTTATTCTAAAACTGATCAGATAATTGGAGGTAAAACACTCCTCAGCAAATGCAAAAGAATGGATATCATAACAGTCTCTCAGAACACAGTGCAATCAAATTAGAACTCAGGATTAAGAAACTCACTCAAAACCACACAACTACATGGAAACTGAACAACCTGCTCCTGAATGACTACTGGGTGTAGAATGAAATTAAACCAAAAATAAATATGTTCATTGAAACCAATGAGAACAAATACACAACATACCAAAATCTCTGAGACACAACTAAAGCAGTGTTTAGAGGGAAATTTATAGCAATAAATGCCCACATGAGAAAACAGGAAAGATGTAAAACCAACACCCTAACATCACAATTAAAAGAACTAGAGAAGCAAGAGCAAACAAGTTCAAAAGCTAGCAGAAGACAAGAAATAACTAAGATTAGAGCAGAACTGACGGAGATAGAGACATGAAAAACCGTTCAAAAAAATCAGTAAATCCAGGAGCTGGCTTTTTGAAAAGATTAACGAAATAAATAGACCACTAGCCAGACAAATAAAGAAGAAAAGAGAGAAGAATCAAATAGACACAATGAAAACTGATAAAGGGGATATCACCACTGATCCCACAGAAATACAAACTACCATCAGCGAATACTATGAACACCGTTACATAAACTAGAAAATCTAGAAGAAATGGATAAATTACTGGACACATACACCCTCCCAAGAGTAAACCAGGAAGAAGTTGAATCTCTGAATAGACCAATAACAAGTTCTGAAATTGAGGCAATAATTAATAGACTACCAAGCAAAAAAAGCCCAGGACCAGATGGATTCACAGCTGAATTCTACCAGAGGTACAAAGAGGAGCTGGTACCATTTCTTCTAAAACTGTTCCAAAGAATAGAAAAAGAAGAATTCCTCCATAACTCATTTTATGAGGCCAGCATCATCCTGACACCAAAACCTGGCAGAGACACAACAAAAAAAAAATTTCAGGCCAATATCCATGATGAACATCAGTACAGATATTTTCAATAAAATGATGGCAAACCAAATCCAGTAGCACATTAAAAAGCTTATCCGCTACTATCAGGTAAGCTTCATCCCTGGGATGCAAAGCTGTTTCAATATACCTAAATCAGTAAACATAATCTATCACAAAAACAGAAACAATGGCAAAAACCACATTATTATCTCAATAGATGCAGAAAAAGCCTTCAATAAAATTCAGCACCCCTTCATGCTGAAACCACTCAATAAACTAGGTATTGATGGAATGTGTCTCAAAATAATAAGAGCTATTTACGACAAACCCACATCCAATATCATATTGAATGGGCAAAGCTGGAAGCATTCCCTTGGAAAACCAGCACAAGACAAGGATGCCCTCTCTCACCATTCCTATTCAACATGGCATTGGAAGTTCTGGCCAGGGCAATCAGGCAAGAGAAAGAAATAAAGGGTATTCAAACAGGAAGAGAGGAAGTCAAATTATCTCTGTTTGCAGATGACATGATTGTATATTTAGAAAACTCCATCATCTCAGCCCAAAAACTCCTTAAGCTGATAAGCAAATTCTCAGGATACAAAATCAATGTGCAAAAATCACAAGCATTCCTATACACCAATAATAGACAAGCAGAGAGCCAAATCATGAGTGAACTTCCATTCACAATTGCTACAAAGAAAATAAAATACCTAGGAATACAACTTACAAGGGTTGTAAAGGACCTCCCCAAGGAGAACTACAAACCACTGTTCAAGGAAATAAGAGAGGACACAAACAAATGGAAAAATATTCCATGCTCATGAATAGGAAGAATCAATATCCTGAAAATGGCCATACTACCCAAAGTAATTTATAGAGTCAATGCTACCCCATTAAGCTACCATTGACTTCACAGAATTAGTAAAAACTACTTTAAATTTCATATGGAACCAAAAAAGAGCCCATATAGCCAAGACAATCCTAAGCAAAAAGAACAAAGCTGGAGGCATCATGCTACCTAACTTCAAACTATACTACACGGCTACAATAAACAAAACAGCATGGTTCTGGTACCAAAACAGATATATAATCCAATGGAACAGAACAGAGCCCTCAGAAATAACAACACACATCTACAACCATCTGATCTTTGACAAATCTGACAAAAATAAGCAATAGGGAAAAGATTCCCTATTTAATAAATGATATTGGGAAAACTGGCTACCCATATGCAGAAAACTGAAACTGGACCACTTTCTTAGATCTTATACAAAAATTAACTCAAGATGGATTAAAGATTTAAACGTAAGACCTAAAACCATAAAAACCCTAGAAGAAAATCTAGGCAGTACCATTCAGGACATAGACATGGGCAAAGACTTCATGACTAAAACACCAAAAGCAATGGCAGCGAAAGCTAAAATTGACAAATGGGATCTAATTAAACTAAAGAGCTTCTGCACAGCAAAAGACACTATCATCAGAGTGAAGAGGCAACCTACAGAATGGGAGAAAATTTTTGTACTCTATCTATCTGCCAAAGGGCTAATATCCAGAATCTATAAGGAACTTAAACAAATTTACAAGAAAAAAACAAACAACCTCATCAAAAAGCAGGCAAAGGATATGAACAGACACTTTTCAAAAGAAGACATTTATGCGGTCAACAAACATATGTAAAAAAGCTCATCATCACTGGTCATTAAAGAAATGCAAATCAAAACCACAATGAGATACCATCTCACACCAGTTGGAATGGCAATCATTAAAAAGTCAGAAAACAACGGATGCTGGAGAGGATGTGGAGAAATAGGAACACTTTTACACTGTTGGTGGGATTGTAAATTAGTTTAACCATTGTGGAAGACAGTGTGGCGATTCCTCAAGGATCTAGACCCAGAAATACCATTTGACCCAGCAATCCCATTACTAGATATATACCCAAAGGACTATAAATCATTCTAGTATAAAGACACATGCACACATGTTTATTGTGGCATTATTCACAATAGCAAAGACTTGGAGCCAACCCAAATGCCCCTCAATGATAGACTAGATAAAGAAAATGTGGTACATATACAACACGGAATAGTATGCAGCCCTAAAAAAAGAATGAGTTCATGTCCTTTGCAGGGACATGGATGAAGCTGGAAACCATCATTCTCAGCAAACTAACACAGGGACAGAAAACCAAACACCACATGTTCTCACTCATAAGTGGGAGTTGAACAATGAGAACATATGGGCACAGGGAGGGGAACATCATACACCGGGGCCTGTCGGGGGTTGGGGAGAAAGGGGAGGGATAACATTAGGAGAAATACCTAATGTAGATGACAGGTTGATGGGTGCAGCAAACTAACATGGCACATGTATACCTATGTAAGAAACCTGCATGTTCTGCACATGTATCCCAGAACTTAAAGTATAATTTAAGAAATAAAAAATAAAAAAAAAAAAAAAAAGGCCGGGTGTGGTGGATCACACCTGTAATCCCAGCACTTTGGGAGGCCGAGGTGGGTGGATCACCTGAGGTTGCGAGTTCAAGACCAGCCTGACCAACATGGAGAAACTCCGTCTCTACTAAAAATACAAAATCAGCTGGGCGTAGTGGCACATGCCTGTAATCCCAGATACTTGGAAGGCTGAGGCAGGAGAATCGCTTGAACCCGGGAAGCGGAGATTGCGGTGAGCCGAGATCATGCCATTGCACTTCAGCCAGGGCAACAAGAGCGAAACTCCATCTCAAAAAAATAAAAATAAAAATAAAAACAGAAGTAGGATTACAGAAAATACAGAAGCCCAGAAGATTGGAACGTTAACTGACAAACACAACAATAAATTACCTGATTTTGCAGGCTTCTTTTGAAGTAAAGCTTCAGGAATATCTCAAAACCAAGTGAGAGGGTGGTACTCAGATCCCTAACCAGCCTTTGCTAAGAGGAGGAGTCTTTCCAGAGACAACCATAGAGAGTAATCTTTGGTCATGTTATCGTCTAATATCAAAAATGGGGGCAGGCCAGGCAAGGTGGCTCACGCCTGTAATCCTAGCACTGTGGGAGGCCGAGGCAGGGAGATAGCTTGAGCTTAGGTGTTCAAGACCAACCTGGGCAACATGGTAAAACTCTGTCTCTACAAAAAAATACAAAAGAAAACTTAGCTGGGCCTGGTGGCACATGCCTGTAGTCCCAGCTACTTGTGGGACTGAGGTGGGAGAATCGCTTGAGCCCAGGAGGTCAAGGCTGCAGTGAACAGAGATCACACCACTGCACCCCAGCCTGAGTGTCAAAGTAAGACCCTGACTCAAAAAACAACAAAACAAAACAAAAAAAACAGAAGGTGTAATGGAAGTGTTTTAATATGACTACGGCATCCTCTCACTGAGATCTGCTACCTTTTATTTTATTTTATTTGTTTAGAGACAGGTCTCACTATGTCACCTAGGCTGGAGTGCAGTGACTCCATCATAGCTCACTGTAACCTTGACCTGGGCTCAAGTGATCCTCCCACCTTGGCCTCCCACAGTGCTGGAATTAGAGGCGTAAGCCACCATGCCACCATTTGTAATTTAAGCTGAAAAAAGGAGAGCAGGGGCACAAGTCTATATCAGCTAACTCCTCAGCAACAGCTGACCCAAGGCCAACAAACCAATTGCGTAGCCAACAACCAATCAGATTCTGTCTTTCTGAAGACACACAGAGACACCGTAGTCGGATGGTTATGACTAATAAGGCTCTAAGGTTGTTTAGACTGAGAATTGGTAGCCTGCTGGGCACAAGGGAAAGAAAAAAAAAGAGAAAGGGAAAAGAGAGAGAAGTTCCATACAGCCCCTGAGTGACAGAGAGAGAAACTCTAAGTTCTGACAATTTTCCAGTTTCAAAACCCAAAGCTGTAAAGTTGACCCTTGAACAACACAGGTTTGAACAGGTCCACTTACCCATAGCTTTTCTTCTGCCTCTGCCACTCCTGAGACAGCAAGACCAATTCTTCCTCTTCCTTCTCCTTGGCCTGTTCAACAAGAAAATGGTAAGGATGAAGATCTTTATGACTTTCTCTTCCTTATGATTTTCTTAATAACTTTTTCTCTAGGTTGCTTTATTGTAGGAATGCAGTATATAATACATATAACAAACAAAATATGTGTTTGTCGACAGCTTATGTTGTTGGTAAGGCTTCTATTGTTAGTATCCTGTTAGTAGTAAAGTTCTGGGGAAGTCAAAAGTTATGTGTAGGCCAGGCACAGTGGGTCATGTCTGTAATCCCAGCGCTTTGAGAGGCTGAGACAGGTGGATCACCTGTGGTCAGAAGTGTGAAACCCTGTCTCTAAAAACAATACAAAAATTAGCTGGGCTTGGTGGCACATGCCTGTAATTCCAGCTACTAGGAGGCTGAGGCAGGAGAATTCCTTGAACCCAGGAAGCAGAGGTTGCAGTGGCCGAGATCATTCCACTGCACTCCAGCCTGGGCAATAGAGTGAGACTCTGTCTAAAAAAAAAAGGAAAGTTATGTGATATGTAGATGTTTGACTGTGTAGGGCGTTGTTTCCTCTAACCCTTGCATTGCTCAGATGTCAGCTGTATCTTCTGTACAAGCTTGGGTTCTATGCTTTCCTTTTCTCTTCCTTATAAAACTAGTCAAAATGAGTTTCTCTTCCCTGTAACTAAATTTCCTTAACTAGAATATTGATTACTGCCAATTCCCACCTTTACTTTAACTGTAGGTTGTAAGTTTTAGAATCTGGTTGCTATATTTTTTATTGGGAAATACAATTGATTTTTGTATGATCCTAAAATTGCTGAACTCTACAACGGTTTATTTTTAGATTCTGTGGACCTTTTAGGTAGTTAATAACCATAAATCTCATGCTTCAAAACCCAGGTACCTTGTGTTAGGATAGGATAGGATAGGATAGGATAGGATAGGATAGGATAGGATAGGATAGGATAGGATAGGATAGGATAGGCTAGGATAGGCTAGGCTAGGCTAGGCTAGGCTAGGCTAGGCTAGGCTCTGGTAACAAATAAAATTCCAAATCTCACTACCTAATGCAATAAAAGTGGGAAAGCCAAAGGTGGATTTGGCTGCCTTTCTCCACCTTGTATCAGTGTCAGATCATGATAGGGGAAGAGCATGCTGTGGAGTTCTGCAAGAAGCTTTTAAGGTCTAGACCTGAAAATAGCTGACATTCCTTCTTCCCGCATCCCATTGAAAAGAATGTCTAATAACCTCTCTATTTAGGGTTAGGGAAACTAGCGACTGTGAAAAAAGTAAAATAAATGAATATTTGGTAAATTATAATGATCTCTGCCACATAGCTCTTTTTATTTCCTTATCTTACATTGCCTAGGATTACCAGTACAATAATAAATAGAATGTATCTATCTTGTTGTATTAACAGGAAGACTGCTAAAGTTTTATCATTAAGTATGATTTTGCTATATGAGTGCTGAATTTTGTCTATTGAGATGATTAAATGTAAATCAACTTCTCTAAGAGCTAAATCCTATATGGTCATTGCTCTGCACTGAATGCAGTTGCCTACTCGCTTTCCAAATCCGTACAATGAAATCCTAACTCTCAATGTGATGTTATTAAGGAAGTGGTAAGGGGACAAATAAGTGAACAGACAGATATAATAGAGTGTAAGATCTATCAAGTAATAAAGGTGGACCTGTGATTAAATTCAAACCCATTTTTCTCTCTTGAGTAGCCATGCTTATGACAAAGAAATTTTGAATGCCTTGTGATTTTTTTTTGTTTGTTTGTTTATTTGTTTGTTTTGAGACGGAGTCTCGCTCTGTCGCCCAGGCTGGAGTGCAGTGGCGCGATCTCGGCTCACTGCAAGCTCGGTTTCCCAGGTTCACTCCATTCTCCTGCCTCAGCCTCCTGAGTAGCTGGGATTACAGGTGCCCGCCACCACACCCGGCTAATTTTTTGTAGAGACAGGGTCTCACTGTAGCCAGAATGGTGTCTATCTCCTGACTTCGTGATCCACCCACCTTGGCCTATGAAAGTGCTGGGATTACAAGTGTGAGCCGCTGCACCTGGCCAGAAATGTTGAATGCCTTGTTTTAAACAAATAATTTTAATTTAAATTAAAAAGAGTGTGTAGACATGAGTTGGGAATTTGTAATTCATTTGCAATTCTGGTATTGATGGATTGTTTTATCTTGTACAGGTCATTTGGGCCCTATGGAATTTAGGCTCAACAACAAAATCAGACGGTTGGAGTACAGTGCCAGTGACAATTTTTAGACCGTTTAACCCTATGTGTCTTTCCAATAGGCCTTATTTATATGAGAATATTTTATAGTTAACCACAAGTATTTTGTCTGTGTTTACCAATAGTTAGAAGCATAGCAGCCCTTTCTTTACTGAATAAAAGTTCAAACAAATCTGATGCATCTTTATTTGGAGCTGCCAATTAAAGTGGGATATAGTATACTTAAGCAATACTCAACATGTAGGCCATTAATCTCTTAGGGTCCCAGACACTCTTTCAGGGGCTCTGCCAAGGAAAAACTATGTTCATACTAACAGTAAGACCTTACATGTCTTTTTCACCTTCATCCCCTTCATGAGGGTACAATGGAGTTTTCCAGAAGCTCCATGATGTGTGAGGATGTTGTCACTCTGCTGGCTAGTCATATACATGTCTCAGTATTCTTTTCCTTTAAAAACTTCTCTACTTCGGTTTTCAATGTGGCGACTATTGATAGATATACAGATCAGAAACAAAAGCTCTTTGGGATCTTCAGTTGTTTTTAAGAAACAGAGGTCTTGAAATCAAAACACTGGAACCACTAATACATTTGACAAGTACATTTTAGCTCCATATAGCACAGAAATAAAAATCATAACCCTGTCTTTTGTCAGCAGAATGACTCTGGGTAAGACATATATAACTTATCTAAGCCTCCATTTCCTTGTGTATAATAATACAAATCTCCTAGCTTCATGGGAAGATGAAATGGGATACACCAAGTCTGACATAATAGGAGCAAAAACTTTGCTCACAAATAATCTACCTTAGGAAGGATAGATAAGAAAATGGTAAACGGGTTGGATGCAGTGGCTCACACCTGTAATCCCAACAATTTGGGAGGCTGAGGCAGGGGGATTGCTTCAGCTCAGGAATTCAAGACCGGCCTGGGCAACATAGTGAGGCCTTGTCTCTACCAAAAAAATAAAAAATAAATAAATAAATAAATAAATATATATATATATATATATACACACACAAAAATTAGCCAGGCATGGTGGCACATGCCTGTGGTGGCTCAGGATGCTGAGGTGGGAGGATTGTTTGAGTCTTGGAGACAGAGGTTGCAGTGAGCTGAGATCATGCCGCAATACTCCAGCCCGGCCAACAGAGTGAGACTCTGTCTCAAAAAAATTTAAAACTGAAAAGAAAATGGTAAATGAATAGCTTTTGTTACCACAAGGGAGGAGAACTAAATACCTGGGGCATGGGGAGGAGATGGGGAACTTTTCATTGCTGCTGCACCCTTCACTTAGAAGGTCCAGTTTATCAAAAGTAATAATTTAGTTAAAACCTTAACAAATGTTTTTTAAAGAATTTCCCTGCTCCTCATAGATATAGCCTGGTAGTTTACATATCACTTCATTTTTTATGAAGTATTGTTATTGCAAATTTATCTATGCAAAGAGCTAAGCATGCAATGATTGTTGCTGTGGTTATAAATACTGCTTTGCTAAGGATGCTGTAGCTAACTCACAGTTAATTGGCTGAGGTCTGAGCACACCCATATCAGTTTCCCATATACAGATTTTTGGTTAACTTGGTTTCCATATGCAAAGTGAGAAGAAAGTTCTAATTTTAAATATATATATATATATATATATATATATATATATATATATATAAAATATCTTTCTCTCCTGACTCATAAATCTCTACCTCATTATTGAAAAATTGCCATCAATATAAAAATATACTCCTGGTATCTCCCATTTTTAAAATATGGAACTCCATGGGCCCCTCCAGCTACCATCTCCTGTTCCTGTTCCCCTTTACAGCCAAACTTCTCAAAATAATACATTAATATTCCCTGTTTCTACCTCTACACATCTGTTCTCCCTTCCACCTGCTCCAACCAGGTTTCTGTCCTTATCACTCCATTAAAAGGCTCATATCAAGACCACTTGCCACCAAATCAAGAGCTCTACCTGTGCACAGCTTCCTGAACATTTCAGCATCATTCAACACTGCTTACCACATGTCCTTTAAAAAAAAATACCCTCTTCTCTCAGTTTCAAGGAGATCATACTGTATTGGTTTTCTTCCCTTTATTGTTCTGGTCTCAGCTTCTATTACTGATTTCCTCTCTGCTGCTGTCCCAGTCAGCCTCATCCTGCATCGGCCACTGAGTTTGGTCCTGAGCCCTCTCTTCTACTTGACCTACACTCTCTCCTTAGACTATTCCTAGACTCATTCAAATCTACTTCTTAAGACTTCACTCTACATTCACTTCTTCGCCCCAGCCCTTCAGTTTAAATTCTGTCCATATTCACTGGTAATACAAACACTTTTGAACACTCACTCTAGTCCAGCCACAATTAGAGGCATTTGGGGTTTAGAGAGAATGAAATAGATGCAGGCCTTTGACTCTGTGGAGTTTATGTTCTAGACCTTACACAGTTGTGGGAATAGCTGGGAAAGTGAAGATTTGGGGAGGAGAGTAAGAAGATGAGTAAGGGAGTTGCCAACTTCTTGAACCCTACCCATTCAAGAAGCCAAGGATGACTAGCCACTTTAGTGTTCCTGCCACAGATGCCTATGGAGAGGTCTATGGAAAGCAACTCCTCTGTGTAGCTACCATCTCTGTGGGGCCAGCACCAAATGTCAGGTGGTAGACCTGGGCCACTGTTGGTTAAAGAGTCAGCAGCTGGAAAGAAGAGTCAGATTGGAGCAGAGGAGAATGAGGACAATCCGGAACCCACTTGCACCTCTGCGTCTATTCATCTTCACATCTAACTTCAACCATGTTCGAAGAGTAATGGCCACTGATTTACTTTCATTCTCTAAATTGTACATAAATTTATCTTTAATCCAGAACCAGATAGAGAAGATATATTACTTACTGCTATATATAACAAAGTACTACAAACTTAGTAGCTTAAAAACAATTTCTACTTGTTATCTCACAGTTCCCCTTTGTCAAGAGTCCACGCCTTTTGTTCAAGGTCTCATGAGGCTACAATTAGGGTGTCTGTTGGGCTGTGTTCTCATCTGGAGGTTTGAATGGAGAAACATTTACTTCCAAGCACATTCAAGTTGTTAGCAGAGTTCATTTCCCTTGTGTGGGAATGGGAGGGAGGCCCTGGCTTCCTGTTGGCTGTTGGCTCTCATGTCCTAGAGACCACCCAGGTCCCCTTCACAGGGGTCCTTCACAGGTCCTCTCATAGCATGGCAGCTTACTTCTTAAAGACCAGCTGGAGGATTTCACTTTCAGTCTGCTTAGATGGTGTCTGCCATATTTATGGCAGTGACATCCCAGAGCTTTGCCATTTTCTGTTAGTTAGCAACAAGGCATAGGCCTTGACTGCACTCAGTGGGAGGGAGAATCACCCAAGGGCATGATTCATTGCAGGGGTTGCCTTAGGGCATGTCTCCCACAGAAGGAATTCTGAGATTTGGATTTTCACCTTAACCAATTTGACATAATACAAACTTCAAAAAAGGGAAAATCAAGAGATCATATGGAGACTTGTTAAGTTTGAGATGTATTAGACATCCAAATGAAGAGGTTAATAAGGCAATTGGATATAAGACTGGATTTTGGGAGACATGTCCAAGGACCCTCAAATGTGTATTCCTAATTCAGTCTCTTCCCGAAACTATAGATTCATTGGTCTGTCAACTTGATATCTTGAACTTAACAAGGCCAAAGTTTTTCCTTCCCTCTCCAAATCTGTTAGTGCTCAGACTTCTACATCTCATTAAATGGTACCATCACTTACCCTTTCTCTCAAGAAAAAAAACCCGAGAATCATCCTTCATTCCTCTTTCCCTTGCCTTCTACATTCAATCCATCATAATTCTATTGGCTCTACTTTCAAAATATAAATCCATCCCCTTAATTCTATGTCTACCATTACCACCCTAGTCCAAGCCACTATTACCCCTTCCTGGCCTTCAGCAAAAGCCTTTGAATGTCTCCCCTCCCTCTCTTGACCTTTGAACTGCATTGTGTTCCTCCCAAAATGCATACATTGGAGCCCTAACCCCCAAGGTGACTGTATTTGGAGATTGGGCCTTTAGGAAGGTAATTAAGCTTAAGTGAGGTCATAAAGGTGGGACCTTCATCCTATAGGGTCAATGTTCTTATAAGAAGAAGAAACGTCAGCGATATCTCTCTGCATGCACACAAACATGACATGGGAACACATCCAGAAGACAGCTGTCTATAAGCCAGAAGAGAGGCCTCACCAGAAGCCAACCGTGAAGGCACTTTGATCTTAGACTTCTAACCTCAAGAATTGCAAGAAAATGAACTTCTGTGTTTAAGGTAACTCAGTCCGTGGTTCTTTGCTATATAGCAGCTCAAGTAGACAAATGCAATGGCCTCCATATATTCTTCACACATCAGTCAGAATGATTTATTTAAAACCTAAATTGTGTCACACCCTTGCTTATGGGCCTTCGATAGTTTTCCACTGAAATGGGAATCAGACTTGAACTCTTTACCTTGGCCTCCAGGATTTATACCATCTAGCTCCTGCTCATCTCTTTGACCTTCTCCTGGGCCATTCTCCTCTCCCCCACCTGGCTTGGTCACACTAGCTCCTTTCTGTCAACAAAAACACCAAGTCTGTTCCCATCTTAGAGTTTCTCTTCTGCTCTTGCTCTTGCCCAAAAATTTCTCCCCTGATACTTCACACAGCTGGTGTTTTTCTGCTCTCTTGCCTAAATGTAACTTCCTCAAGGACCTTTCTTACCTGCCCTTGTTAAATCAAGAATTTCATTCACTCTTCCCCACCACCTAAGCCCAAACACTAATTAGTGCACCACTCTACCTATTCCCTTCATAATTTACCACAATCTCCAATTCTCTCTCTCTGTCTTGATATCTCTCTCTCTCTCTGTTTATGTATTGCCCATTTGTCCTCCTTTATAATATAAAACTCAGGAAGGTAATGACTTTGCCTCCCATGCTTTCTATTGTATCCTCAGAGATTAGGAGCATGCCTAGTGTATAAGAAGTTCTCAATACATGTGTGTTTAATCAAGACTTAAATAAATATAAAGCTATGGCCCAAATGAAAATTTTTATATGAGTTTTAGTACAGTTTTGCTACTATTTCCATAGAATAGCTTATCAGAGTGAAATTGCTGGGTCACAGTGTATGCACATTTTTAATTTTGATAGATCAGAAGTACTGCTTTTTAATATTTAGTGTGACTGATTTGCCACTTTAAAATTTAATTATCACAAATTTAATTTTTTTCCTCTTCTCCTTTGAAAAATGAAGCATTTTAAAACCATTTTCCCCCCAATGTTTTTATGATAACTGAAGCATCATTGTTCATTTTGCAATAACTCTAGTTTTTGCTTTATAGTTTAAATTGATACAGCCGATTTGTCTATAAAGAAAATGTCTGTGAATTGAGTCTTCTTTTTGAGTTGACCCCTCTGTTACAAAATGAATGATGTATTCTAAAGAGAGAGAGAGAAAAAAAAAAGCCTTCTCTCTTTTCACATATCATTCTTCTTTTCTGAGTGTAGAGAGTAGTTGGAGTAAAAGCATTAAAGTGATCCCCAGTGTTAATACGTGAATCCTCCAAGCTGAACATTTTAAGTTTGAAATTTACAATTGTTATAACAATTGGCCCCTGCCTAATCCATTAGGCCACAGCATTAGCTAGTAGCTAGAACCCAGAGCTAGGAATGCTTTAACACTTATGAGTACATTTGAGTTGGCCTCATTGTTACCCAGTTGTCAATAGTATCTTTAACATTTCCAGCTGCCTCATCACTGTTTGACATGTACAAGGGGCTGGGACAAGGGTGTAGAGGGTTCCACTCAAACATGTACCCAGTATCAAGAGAAAACACACTTTAGGAACGCGTGGTTCTGATAGTGGGTCAGGACAGAAAACAGGAAAATTGGTTTTAACGCCATTCAGTTGTTATGCTCCCTGCCTCAATTGAAATCAAAAGAAAAATCCTTGTGTCTAAAGGATAATTACAGATTTTGAAATAGGGCTAACATTCCACAAAGAAAATTTTAAATCTTTTTTCTAAGAAAATACTTTCCTATTACCTTGTGCAAATGGCAATCTATACTTATTGGCTGAATAATAATTAAGTGAGTTAATTAATTAATTCCTGGCAGATTTATTATTTCATTAGTCACTGACCATGATCTTACACCATGATAGGGTGAAATTTAAAAGTTCTTCCATTATTCCTTCAAATTGCATTGTAGAGCTCTTCACACATAATTAGTTCTTCAATGTTTTGCCTAATGTTACTTATTGTTTCCTAACAAATGCAGTTCAGAAACTTTAGGGTGACATTCACAGCCCTCTTCAGTCTTATCACAATCCCCTTTACAGCCACAATCCCCACTATTCCCCTGCAACCATTACACTTCTGCTATGTTGAACTGCCACCCAAGTATCTCCAGAACTTTCTTCTGTTCCTTCTTCTAATTCTTCATCTATTTTCATCTACTCAAACTCTACATCTTTCCTGGTCTGGATCAAGTACCACATCTCAATTAAGTCTTCCCCAAGTCCTCACCCCCTTTCTTCTGCATTACAAGTATCTCCTTAGTATTTCTCTGGCACTCATTATAGCACTGCCACACTGAATTGTGTGTATGTATATACATTATTGATTTGCTCTATTAGATTATAAGTTCCTCAGAGTCAAGAGTCTGTGTTACCCATCTTATATTTTCCATTGCAATTTTATAGAGTCTTTTGCATAAAAGATGCTCAAAAAAGTTTTAAAGAAGTAAACCAGCTGCTGAGAAACAATGCTAAATGTTTGCACTGAGCATTTTGGCAGCTGCGTCATCCCACTTGGTGATGCCGCCTTACACATACACACTAAAACAATAGGCCTGAACACTAAACAATAGGCCATCATCCTAAAGGGTATTTTGTTCTACCTTTCTTGTATTGTGAGTTGATCTTTGATTCCAGAGCAACTCTGCATATATGTGAGTGCTGTCAAAATAAATGCCTTTTTTGTCTCACAACCTTAGATATATTTAGGTGAAGATGGCACTGGTAAAGGAAATGTGCAGGTAAAATTCATGAAAATGTTCTGACAATGTTTATATTTTGCAGACTTGGAAGTCTCATGCCTAGTGAACCATGGATAAGTATTCAAGTTTGATATTTGCCTAATGCTTGGTTAAAAAAAAAAAAAAAAAAGTAATTTCTGTATCAAGACTGATTTGATGGCCAGGGGCTGTGACTCATGCCTGGACTTTGGGAGGCCATGGACTTTGGGAGGCCCCAGGACTTTGGGAGGCCATGGTGGGTGGATCACTGAAATCCAAAGTTCAAGACCAGTCTGGCTAAGATGGCGAAACCCCATCTCTACTAAAACAAAAATTAGCTGGGCATGGTGGCAGGCACCTGTCATCCCAGCTACTTGGGAGACTGAAGCATGAGAATCGCTTGAACCCAGGAGGCGGAGGTTGCAGTGAGCTGAAATTGCGCTATTGTATTCCTTGCATTCCAGCCTGGGCTACAAGAGTGAAACTTCATCTCAAAAAAAAAAAAAAAAAAAAAAGAAAGAAAGAAAAGAAACTGATTTGAATTTTGCAAAATAGTATTAGATATAAATATGTTGATCAACTTTTGGGGAACTTAAAGGTTAACTTTATAAATGGAGAGGAAAAATAGTCCTGCAGAATCCACGCCTCAAATTATCTGGCTTTCAGAAATCTAGAAAAATATTGCATGTTGATTTGTCAGCATTACAACACATAAAAGTCATCCAATTGCCTGGATATACTGTATCCAAAGTCATGACTTTTAGATAACAGTTAATGGGAGCTTGAACTGCTTCTCACATTTTACTTGTAATCTAAATCAGAAACTCTAGGTCTCAGGTACAATCATTCCTTATCATTAAGACAGGTAAAATACAATTTATGATAAAGGATCTGGGCAGTTCAACTTAAGAATACAAAGGTTAATATACTTAAATCTAGATTCCTCTGAAGTTCTCTTTGTGCAAAAAGGTGAATTTTTGATGTGA
Organism: Macaca fascicularis; assembly: GCF_037993035.2. NCBI lineage: Eukaryota > Metazoa > Chordata > Mammalia > Primates > Cercopithecidae > Macaca > Macaca fascicularis. The sequence goes on along the minus strand of NC_088375.1, from coordinate 73,497,177 downwards.
CTTATTTTCTGGTTCTTGGTATTCATGATAACTAAGGAGGCAAGGGAACCCCATGACTTGGTTGGGATGCAGAAGCCAAAACTAATCCATTTGAGGATAAGGAGCCCAGGATAAGGAGAATCATAAATGAAAGACAAAGGCAGAAGAAATCCCACTGGCTTAGAATGAAGTTGATGGTGACCAGGAAGATTAACCCTTTCCAAAATATAATATGCACACATAATACTCTGTTGATGAACACACAGTGCCTATACATCATTGTTTTGGTTCATTAGTGGGAGCAGGGTAAAAAGATTCCTAAGGGCTACGGTAAGGGAGCTTAGTGAAAATGCACCACAAAGACCAGAGGGAAAGCTCTGGAAATTGCTGGATCATCAGATCAATAGACTCAAAGATGACTAAGTTGGGAAGCTTTATGCTTTAAACATTTGTGCAGGGAGTATCCCCTCACAGTCTTTTATTGACAGCTACAGATCAATGGTAATTTTTGATCATTTTCAACCTACATAAACCTATTGACCCCATGGCCACCTTTGGGGCACTTCAAGTCGTCAAAAATAATCAGAGGAGATGGTGTAAAATTGTCAGATGGCTGAAGACTCCAAGTAGTTTCATATGTCCCCAGGAGCTGAGTCGAGAGGTTAAAATATAGTTCAAATTGCCAGCAGAACATCAACTGACAGAGTGTTCCAGAGAGTCTTGTCTATGTGTCTCATAAAATGAGGCACTGATTTGTATCCAAACTCTGACCTTCATGCATATAAAGTTAAAGAAGAAAAAAAGAGGCTGAATCCCATTGAAGACATTAGATTGCAAAGAATGGATTATTCCTAGTAAAATTGTTGCGTCATCTTCTTCATCTGCTGCCTAACAAAAGTAGTTGATGAGTTTGTAGAATTATGTACAATATGGATATGGACATAGAATGAACAAAGACAAAATGAAAGCAAGTGCAAGGTGGCAGGCCAGACGTCAGGGACAACAAAAAAATGTAGCTCAAATAAATCATTAGGAAGAGTGAAAGGAAGGAAGGAGCAAAATAATGGCAATGAAGGGGAAGAAGTAAGAGTATTGAATTAAGATAATCTCTATAGAGGAAAAGGAATGAAAGAAGATGGAAAGGGTGAATAAGAGGAAAGAGAAAGGAAGGAACAGAAGAAAGGTGAAGCAAAGGAGTGAAAGGGAGGAAAATCGTCTTTAGTGATGACATTTCCTAGTCAGTGAGACAGAATGCTACATCTCCAAAGGAAGGAACTGAATCCAAAACATCTGAGATCCACAGTGCTCAAGCAAATATCCTGAATTTAAGAACAATAACAACCGAGTACGTAAATGAGAGCCAACCCAATCCACAGAGTGAACTGCATCCAAATTTTGCAGCAGGATTCTAAATTGTGAACTTTGATGTTGGAAATTCATTCAGGGAGAATAATATAAATTATTTCCTAAAATGTCAAAGAATAAATTGGCAAGGATTGTCTTGCCATTTTTATGTTTTCTCATTTTTTAATATAGCTTTTACTAAACATTGACAAAAACTATGTCTATTATTTAGATCTATTTAAGTAGTCTATATTTGTTATGTGTGTGTGTATATAAGTGTGTATATATATGTGTGTACTATATATATTATATGTGTGTGTGTATATATATATATATAAAACTCTTCAGGAATAACAAATTAGCCAGATGCAATGGCTCACACCTGTAATCCCAGCATTTTTGGGCAGCCAAGGCAGAAGGATGACTTGAGCTCGAAAGTTGGAGACCAACCTGGGCAACATAGTAATACCCAATCCCTATGAAAAGAAAAAAAAAGAAAATAGGGAGGGAGGGGGAGAGAGAGAGAGAGAGAGAGAGAGAGAGAGAGAGAGAGAGAGAGAGAAAGAAGAAAGAAAGAAAAAGAAAGGAAGGAAGGAAAGGAGGAAGGAAGGAAGGAAGGAAGGAAGGAAGGAAGGAAGGAAGGAAGGAAGGAAGGAAGGAAGGAGGGAAGGAAAGGAAGGTAGGGAAGATTTATTTTAATTAGCCACATGGTGATACATGCCTGTAGTCACAGCTACTTCAGAAGCTGAGGCAGGAGAATCATTTGAACCCAGGAGTTCAAGGCTGCACCGAGCCGTGATCATGCCACTACACTCCAGCCTAGGCAAAAGAACCAAAATAATAACAATAATAATAATAAATTAAATAAATAAATAAATAATGTAAAAGGAGAACTTGTCCTCAGTATAATTTCATGATACAGAAATTCTTTTTTACATCTCAACATGTGGTTCTTTCTCTCTTTTTTTATAAGATACATATAGACCAGGTTAAGCAAAATAACTGTCGTAATGACCCTTTGTAGGAGTATACCCCTAAACTTTTTCTGTGCCAGGCATGCATGAACTGCAACTTGCAACCTACGGGCCATATTTCTATATTAGATGGTGGAGATTTTGAAGCTAGGGCATTTTGCATTACTTCTGTTTTCAAGGATCTGAGCCATAAATGTTTATTAAAAGATTATATAATGAAATCAGAAATCAGTTTTGTTATTTTTTTAATGGTTGCCTGGAGTGTGTTGGATGACTGAATGCCAGTTGTTAATCATTAAGTACTCATGTTACCAAAAGTGTTTGATAGTATTGCCATCTAGGGGCTGAATGGAATTCTCAGCTCTGAAATAAACTGTAATTGAGCAGGTGCAGCTATTGACAATATACATATGTTTTTGCTTTATAGCCCACATGCTTTTCATGTTTCTTATGACAAAAGCTTATGAAAAAATGTCCCCCAGCAGCCCACCTTTTTTATATATAATCTGTTAGAGGTGATTACTATTTGCTTTGGAGCGTATGCTTTTTTGGCATCTATTACTGAATATTCTGAACAAAGAATTATTCTTTTTTGCATTATTAATCTTGTCCATGTTTGCCTTATTTCCACAGAAAAGGAATCATTTATCAGAAAAGAATGTTTGTAATCGGGACTTGTAGCATCTTCAGATTTAATATTCATTATGGTCACTCTAGTTCTGTGCTATATTTATCTAAAAGGCCAATCCAATGTTGTGGAGAAATAACTTTTTAAATATTTATGATCCAACTTTTAATATTTTAAAAAAGAGAAATTAGTATTTCTGTAAAATTTGTTTCAGAGTCTGGTTGCTCAGCAAATGTTTAAATATTAAAAGATTTCAAGAGGTTAGCATGTAATATCATAATGGGACTTATTGAAATAGGAAAATTGACTTTACAAGTTTTTGATATGTGAGGGAAATTGTATTTTCTCTGCCTATGTTTAACACATAACAAGAAATAACACAGTTAAAATGTATAGCCAATAATGTCAGAAAACAGCACCAAAACCTATTTCTACATTGTTTTGTTTTTGTCTAACCGCTTTGTTTGGAAAACAATTCTGTTTTATTTTGTTATCTTGTTTTAGATTTTATCCAAACTGATATTTGGAGTTCCCCAAATTAAGGATGATTTTCTTACATATAATTTTTTCTGATGTTCTTGGGTACCTACTTTCAGAAATAACTTTCACTACTCCACCTTATATTCATCCTCCTCCTTGTTCAAAGACCAAATTCTCCAAGCCTAGCTAACAATTACTTTGGTAGGTTTCATAGTTTTACTTATGGTGCTTTTAACAAATGAAAATATTTTTATATCTATAATAATAATAGACTTCTCTAAGGGTGTTTGTACATGTATAGTTGAATTGGCTTGTTATTTTTTTCTTGTGTTTATTTGTTTTATTGAATTCATAAGATATACATACATGCCAAGAGAATGAGAGAGGGAGACTAGGAAGATGGAGAGTCTTGTGCACAAACAGATAGTGTTGGGGATTTGGAAATTAGGGGTGTTCAGATTAGCTCTCCAAACCCTTAATATTAACCTGGCAGGCAATTATCCCAGTCTCTGACATGCAACTTGATACCACTGATTTCCATTTTGAGGTGGATGCAGCACTGATCTGAAGCATCATGGTTTTTTTTTTGTTTTTTTTTTAATGTTTATATATCACATGCTTTGGGTTGCAAGCACTGAAAAATCAAGGATCCTATCTGATCCACTTTCTGAGTGTCTGAAATCATACAACATTGGGTAATATAGTCAAGGTGTCAACAAAAACAAGAAAAAATGCATCATTTTCTTAATGATAATTCAAAACTCTGCCATAGTGTTTGCACTGCTGTTGCCTATGTGCTTTGGCCATGAGGTTCAGAGAATGACTTTCCAGCAGTATTGTCAGTTTCAAAAAACAAAAAACAAAAACAACTTACCTTGTTAATTTTCTTACAGGGAACAAGCCATCAAGCCCACCTGTTCGGATTAGAACCATTCACAACATATCTCATTGGTGTTGTGGCTGCAAACCATGCAGGAGAAATTTTAAGCCCCTGGACTCTGATTCAAACCTTAGAATCTTCCCCAAGTGGACTGAGAAACTTTATAGTAGAACAGAAAGAGAATGGCCGGGCATTGCTACTACAGTGGTCAGAGCCTATGAGAACCAATGGTGTGATTAAGGTAATGTCTACCCTGTGTAAGAAATTATGTTTGGTGTTCTCCAGATAAATAGATGAGCCCTGACATGCCATCAGGTCACTGTGGGAAAACTCCCTTCGCAGCCTGTTTAATTCCTCTTGATAGCTCCTCCAGGCACTTAATCATAGATCAGAGAAAACTAGCTCAGATGTATGATGCTTCCTGTGAACCCAACACTGGGCTAAATGCTCTCCATGGATTATCTCATTTAATCCTCACATCAACCCTGCTAGGTGGGTACCACTAAACCTCATGAGGCATATGCAGGCTAAATAACGACCCAAGCCTACACTGTGAGAAATTGAGTTGGGATTTGAAGCCAGGAACTCACATCGGAACGGAACTCTAAATGACTATGTTCTTACGGCCTCCTGAATTATCCTATCCAGTTATTTGCTTAAGACTTGCCTAATTTATGCTTCAAACAGAGCTCACCAAGCAAGCCATAGGTGTCTGCTAACTTTCCAACTTCTGTATGTAGCCATGAGAAACAGTGTTATAAATGTCATATACATATCTCAAGCTCCGCCAGCCCGTGAGTGCAGGGGAGACTGTATTTTCATGAACAGCCTGCACTTTGATGATTTGAACCTTCAGCCACACAAAAGCCAGCCCTCATCTACCTCTCTGATGTTCCTTCCCAAGGATGGTGGCAGATATACCTGTTAGTTCATGCTACTGCCTTTACCTCCAGTCTCTCCTGGCCCTGGTCCATCTCTTAGGCCCTCATAAACTACCTTCTGCAGGCTGGGACTGCAGAGCCCCCCAGCCTGCAGTTGCTATAGATACACCACCCTTTTGTTTGCCACTCCTTCTCCAAGTGGCAAAGACTCCCACATTAATTCCACATCACAGGGTTGAGACTAAGCTGTTACTTTTAATAAAGCCTCCCTGAAAACCATAAGAGAGGGATGACAGCAGGAAATTACGTGCAGCAATAACTAAGAACTGTAACTAGAGCTCACAGGCCCAGGTCCATCCTGTGGGCCTCTCTGTGGGCTGCCTCTCTGCCTAGCTTCAAGGCCTGCTGCAAGTAGCAGTAGCAAGCTGCTTCCCACCAGCCTGCCTACATGTGGACAGAAGCCAGACTTCTCCCCCCTGGGGCAAGAGGCTTGAGCCTTAGGATTCATGACCTTAAAATCCAAATCACGGCCCCAAGGCACCCATCAGAAAAGAAAGCTCCTTCCCTCAAAGCACTTCTCCTTGTGGGTATTTGGAGCCACGACAGCATCTGCCTCTTCCTGGCGTGATTGACAATAAGAATATTGACTCCTTGGATCTTTATTTACTTTTCACCAAATATTAAGCAAATATTTGGTGAAATACTTCTACCAAGTGCCATATACTTATTCAAGAGTGAACGAGACAGTCAAGTTCCCTGATGTTACAGACCATGTGTGAGTGCACGTGCATGTGTGTATGTTTGTGTGTGAATAAATGTGGCAGAGTATATGAATGGTGGGGGTACAGAAAAGCAAACAATAAGCTAGTAAATAAATAAGCAAGGGAATTACAGAGAGCAATGAATGCTATAAAGAAAATTAAATAGAATAATGTAATTAGGCTTGCTCAGGCTATTTTAGAATGGAATATCATTTGAATCAAGTTGACATTTGAGCTGAGTCCTGAATGACAAGACAGAGTTAGTCATGTGAAGATATGGGGGCAAAATGTTCCAGACTAAATGAACAGCAAATGCAAGGCCTGAAGCCAGGAATGAACTTGGTGTATTCAAGGAAAGAGAAGAAAGCTAGTGTTTATGAAGTATTTGGGGGAAAGAAAGATGGCACTAGAAGAGGTTGGAGGGACTGGTAGGAGATAGATTGTACCCAACCTTGTAGACTGTGGTAAAGAGTTTAGAATTTGTTCCAAGTGCAATGAAAAATTCCTGAATGCTTTAAGCAAAGGAATAACATGATCAAATATGTTTTTAAAAATCACTCTGGCTACCCTGTGGAAAATGGACTATACAAGGACCAATGGAGTTTGAGAACTGTTGAAGATTTCAAGGTAGAATTGAAGGTGGCTCAAATTAGAGTAGCAGTTGTGAAGTCATGCACTATAGGTGAATTGAAGATAAATACAGAAGATAGAGATGACAAAACGTGTTAATGAGCTGAATGAGAGACGTGAAGGAAAGAGAGTGCTTTAGGATGACTTTTGGGTTTAGGCTTTGGGCTATTGATGAGGAAGCGGAGACAGGAAGACAAACAAGTTTGAAGGGGCAAGCAGATAGTGTGAAGTACAAGTCTAAAACTCCTGAGAGAGTTATTTGCTGGGATAAATATTCAGAATCCGTTAGCAAGTGGATGTCCTTTAAACCCATGGTGCCAGAGGAGGTCAGCTATGGAGAGAATGTAACTCAACCTGTTGTGAGTCTGGGATCAAGGCCTGAGGCATAAATATGGAGGTCAAGAGGAGGAAAGAGAGCCAGCAAAGACTGATAAGAGGGAATTAGGCTAGAAGGAAAAGTACATGAGTGGAGTGTCCAAAAAGAGAAGAGAAAATATGCCAAAATGCTGCTGAGAGCACAAGCAAAGTGAGGGCAGAGAAGCCACCCTAAGTATAGGAATGAGGAGGTCACTGTGATCTTGACAAGGATAGTAAGCAGTAGAATGGGAAACCTGATTGGCATGGCTGGTTGAGGAGAGAATGGTAAGGGAGGAAATTAGGACAACTCATTAAAGCCATTTAGATGAAAAGAAAAGCAGAGAAATGGAGCAATAGATGGAGACTGTGGGATGGGGAAGTTTTATGTAAAATCATTGAAAAATACTAGAGTACATTTAAACAGAATGGAAATAACCAGTAGAGGGAGATAAACTGGTGACGTAGGAGATAATGAGAATAACGGCAGTAGTGAAGTCATGGGGAGGGAGGAAGGGATGGGATACAGTGCTCAGGTGGCCTTTAATAAGGACAGAGATATTTCATTCACAGCAAAAGAAGGAAAGGCAAATCACGTAAGTCTAGATTCACATGGATGCAATGGTCAGAATATATAACATGGAAGCATTCTTCTCTAACTGCTTCTATTTTCAGTGAACTATGTGGTTATGTCAACAATCAATCAACAGTGAGGGAAGGAGGAGGGTGTTGGCAGTTAGGGGAAAGGAGGAAATATGAAATAATCACCTGGGAAAATGACAGAGCAAAAGCATGAGGGAATAAAATAGGATTACAAATTGGTAATCACCTATTTAAAATGTATGGTTAAAAGTTTAACGTGAGACCGGTAAAAATGTTTGGGTGTTTTTCTACAAACCCATTTCAGAACTTGAGCATAGAGGGAAAGCTAAATTTTACACTAGGTAGAGGCTTACCAGGTGAATATCAGGGGCAGCAAGGGGTGCTAGGGAGTCACAGAGGCTGCAAGCTAGTTATGGAACCTACGCTCCCTTCAGAAGCTATGGCCGTCCCCTTCCCTCATGGGGGTCGTCTTGCCCTGGGTCCCCAACCAGAAAATCACACCAACATACAACATTCCAACATAAAGAGATTTCCAAACATCTAGGCTATGTAATCTTAGAGAAAAAATGGAGTATATTAACAATTTAGTCTAAATCAAGCTTGCCCAAGAACCACTCCTGGGAATGTTTCAAGGGTGTGCCTTCCAAGGGCTGTAGAATGTGTTCTGTCCCCTCTTGAGAGTCACCATGATAGGGAGTCATCACTAGGAAGGTGTCATCTCTCTCAGGCTTGTTGGAGCAGGAAAAGGTTGGAAAATCACTGTTCAAAAACACCTGCATTCAGATTAACTTACCTCCCATCTTTCAAAAAAAAGATGAATAATACAGGGATGAAAACTTGCTCTACATTTGTACAGCATAATAAGCACTCAGATGTTTTTTCCAGAACAAAAGAATACTTTGCCCCCAAAGAAGCAATCAATTCTGCCATGGCCTGCAAGAGAAAACAGGGTGTTTTTTTCCATCTCCTAGTCATAAAGATCTGTATATATGTATATATGTACAGACACATATATGTATGGATATTTGTACTTATGTATAATATATAGGTGTCTGTGTGCCTAAACACACACACACAAACACACACACACACTCTTTCTCTCTCTCTTTCAGCCCTCGCACTCTGTAACAACAAATGATTAAGCACTGTAATTCTATTTCCCAGCAAATGCCGTGGAAGGTAGACCCTACTTACTCTAGTCAGTGTGAGATCAGAAGCAGTTCATATCTATAAAACAGGAGATTTGAACACTATTCTCTACTTTAAAAAAAAAATGCAAGTAGGAGAAACCTCGTATCATTTAAGTCAAAGAATCGGGTTCAATAGCCCTTAGTTTTGAAATAAATGCTTACATATTGCCCAAACTGAGGAAAAAAAGGCAAAGAAAAACATTGTCTCTCTGTGGGCCTTATATTAACTGAAAAAAAAATCACACTTTCCCAACTAATATCAGAACTCTTCTTCTAAATTAGGGCCATCAAAATAACGAATAAGGGGGTAAAGGTTAAAAAGGGACTAAACAACTACACAAAGAAATTGTATGCTGCAGGTTATCCCTTTTGCTTCTGTCCTTCTGTAGACATACAACATCTTCAGTGACGGGCTCCTGGAGTACTCTGGTTTGAATCGTCAGTTTCTCTTCCGCCGCCTGGATCCTTTCACTCTCTACACACTGACCCTGGAGGCCTGCACCAGAGCAGGCTGTGCACACTCGGCGCCCCAGCCTCTGTGGACAGATGAAGCCCCTCCAGACTCTCAGCTGGCTCCTACTGTCCACTCTGTGAAGTCCACCAGCGTTGAGCTGAACTGGTCTGAGCCTGTTAACCCAAATGGAAAAATAACTCGCTATGAAGTGATTCGCAGATGCTTCGAGGGAAAAGCTTGGGGAAATCAGACAATCCAGGCGGATGAGAAAATTGTTTTCACAGAATATAACACTGAAAGGAATACATTTATGTATAATGACACTGGTTTGCAACCATGGACGCAGTGTGAATATAAAATCTACACTTGGAATTCAGCCGGGCATACCTGTAGCCCTTGGAATGTGGTAAGGACGTTGCAAGCACCTCCAGAAGGTCTCTCTCCACCTGTGATATCCTATGTTTCTATGAATCCCCAAAAACTGCTGATTTCCTGGATCCCACCAGAACAGTCTAATGGTATTATCCAGTCCTATAGGCTTCAAAGGAATGAAACGCTCTATCCTTTTAGCTTTGATGCTGTGACTTTCAATTACACTGATGAAGAGCTTCTTCCTTTTTCCACCTATAGCTATGCACTCCAAGCCTGCACGAGTGGAGGCTGCTCCACCAGCAAACCCACCAGCATCACAACTCTGGAGGCTGCTCCATCAGGAGTCAGCCCTCCAGATCTTTGGACCATCAGCGCCACACAAATAAATGTATGTTGGTCACCGCCCACAGTGAAAAATGGAAAGATCACTAAATATTTAGTTAGATATGATAATGAGGAGTCCCTTGCTGGCCAGGGCCTGTGCCTACTGGTTTCCCACCTGCAGCCTTACACTCAGTATAACTTCTCCCTTGTAGCCTGCACGAATGGAGGTTGCACAGCTAGTGTGTCAAAATCTGCCTGGACAATGGAGGCCCTGCCAGAGAACATGGACTCTCCAACATTGCAAGTCACAGGCTCAGAATCGATAGAAATCACCTGGAAACCTCCAAGAAACCCAAATGGCCAGATCAGAAGTTATGAACTTAGGAGGGATGGAACCATTGTGTATACAGGCTTGGAAACACGCTATCACGATTTTACTCTCACCCCAGGTGTGGAGTATGGCTACACAGTAACTGCCAACAACAGCCAAGGGGGCATTTTGAGTCCTCTTGCCAAAGATCGAACCAACCCCTCAGCACCCTCAGGGATGGAACCTCCAAGATTGCAAGCCAGGGGTCCTCAGGAGATCTTAGTGAATTGGGACCCTCCAGTGAGAACAAATGGCGATATCATCAACTATACCCTCTTCATCCGTGAACTGTTTCAAAGAGAAACTAAAATCATACACATAAACACAACTCATAATTCTTTTGGTACACAGTCATATATAGTAAAGCAGCTGAAGCCATTTCACAGGTAGGTAGTCATGTCTCGGTTTTCTGAGTGTGCCACTGACCTTTCTATTTCTGAGCCCTTGGTCAGTTCTAATGAAGACTCTGAAAATGGGAAGCATGGTGTCCCCAACCTCCATCCACCTAAACATGCACAGTAGACAAAGCACATCCTCATCCAAGCAAAACCTGCTTGCATAACCTCCAGAGAGCAGAATTCTTGCAGGTGATATTTTGAGAGCCAGTGTTTCAGAAAGGTTTGCAATGCATCCTGGTATCTGAAATAAGTAGGAGAGAGATGAGGCTAGTCCCCCGGGAAATATGCAGGCCCCTGGACAGTTCTGACAGCCCCGATAGGGTCATCTGACTGGACTGTGAAGAAAATGATGTATTATTTTAAGGTTAAAAGATGCCAATCAATGAGCACAATTACCAGCCAGAGTTAGACTAAAACAAAATTTGTTTTGTGAAGAGTCTTCTTATCAAATCCAGCGCTTCTTTCAGGAATAATAAGGCTTCTCTGATTCTACTTTCTTATGGTTTCTCAGGACAGTGCCACTTTGCTAGCTCATATTTTCCTAGCGGTCCTATCTGGACTCTGTGACATGCATGGAAGTGCGTTGTTCTGCACACAAAAGAATCTTGCCCATTGCTTAAATAATTGTTTGGCAGTTTTCCCCATCACATTTTAAGTAACTTACATCCCCAGATAGAAGGGTAATAAAAGATATTTTATGCTTAAAATTTAGTAAAATGAACAGAATCACTTAAAAAATTAAAGGCTGAAAGAGTGTTGATTTCCAACTACCATAGGTAAAATTCAGCTATTATTGTAATCTAGTGATGTGTAGATTAGATCCTCCTATAATTACCTCTGATATATAGTGCTGTTTAAATGAAACATTCATGGTCTTATGCATCTACTCATGACAATTATTTAGGGTCTATTAAACATTAAAGAGTAATTAAAACTTCCTCAGGTATTCTCCACAGCTAATCCACATGCTATGTGAGTTGGCTTTTATATTACCTTACACTGATTCAGGGCATAAAAAAGGCCCACTATAGTTGCAGAGCTGGACATTCTAGACTGGCTTCCTCTTTACTTGACTGTACCTCCAACTTTCAAAAATCATATCAACTTGCTCCCTTTTGAAACTCTTATTCGAAAAGTCTTCTAGAGGTGAAGCAGTTTGTCCAGGCATGAAAGCAATGCCTTTTCCAGGCTGGAAAAAAAAAAGTTTAACTTATCTGATAAATTGCAAGGCTATTTAAGAATGTGAGAGAAATCTCTTCATTATCCACTCTAACTGAATCTATAAGTGACATTGACATAAAACAGAGTATCACTTCTATATGAAGTTGGAGTTCATGTGTGGTTTTTGTTTTTGTTTTTAGTGGATTAATGTTCACTGAATATTGCAAATGTGTGTGTCCTCCTTTCAGCACCCCCAGCTAGTCAGTAAGAAGAAATAGCCTGGGAATGTCCTAATTAGCAGAAGGAATCCGGCCCAAAATTTAAAAACTACCACAGATAACCCAGAAAATGAATAATCTTCATGTGGGAAATCAAAATTGACCTCACAGAATTGCTTAGAAGTCAGATCTACCATACACAGCTATGGATTTGATCACCAATAAACTGGTAGCCCTGCCATGGTGGAGATGGACATGAGAGAAGAACCAGGGGAGGAGGAGAAGAAAGTGGGAATAAAATAAGTCACAAAGGGAAAAAGGTGTAATTAAGAAAGCAAAAACCCGAAAGAGAAAGAGCAAGTAAAAGAACAGAAAGCAGTGATTCAAAGAGCAAAGAGGGGAGGTAGAAAATAAAAGAGGAAAAGGCTAGAACTAAAAGGAATAAAGGTAGAAAGAAGATAGCTGGGTACCTGAGGGAAAATTGAAGGTGTCATAAAATCAATGGTGGTTGGGAATAGAGTAAAAAGTGCCCATTTGCAGCCATAGGCACTAAATACTTACAAAAATTCATTTTGTTGGAAAGGAGAAGTCCTTGCTATGTAAATAGACCTTTTCAAGTAGTAGAGACCAGCTATGAGGCAAAACATAATTGATTAGTTGAGTTTAACTGGATGGTGATAAGGTGTCTTCATGATTGATAATCTGGTGTGTAGTTGGGTTAACTTTGGCCCCACAAGGTCTTTGTGTCATGTAAGGGAGCCTGTTTTAAGATGTTAGGTATCAGGTGAGGGGATTTATTACCACTGAGACCTTAATTCCATGATGTTCCTTCATGACCTGGAAACATTCCTGGGGGATCATTTAGCTCTAGCTGCAAAGGCAGGAGGAGTCCAGGACTGCCGAGAACTGCTTCATACTTTCCAAGGTCTGCATTCTTCATTGCTATGTTAAGTAATTCTGAAGAGTACCAGAATTTTCATGCTGGAAAGAATCATGAGAGTTATTTATTCCATACATCCTTGTTTAGGGGAAGAATTGTACTCACCCCTTTCAAACAGATAAGAAACTTTAGTTTAGAAAGCCAGGGGGATTTTAATAGTTCAAAAATTTCCATGGACATATAAATATTTTTTGAGACGGAGTCTTGCTCTGTCGCCCGGGCTGGAGTGCAATGGCACAATTTCGGCTCCCTGCAAGCTCCGCCTCCCGGGTTCACGCCATTCTCAACTTTGTTATTCTTAAGAGTTAGCTATGAATAAGAATACATGTAAGCTTGTCTTTTTTTTAAGACCTGGTGTTTTAAAGATTCTTCACATGAAAATCTATTTTGCTGAAAATCACTAATTTCTGCCTTATGTCCTGAAGGTATGAAATACGAATTCAAGCATGCACCACCCTGGGATGTGCATCAAGTGACTGGACATTCATACAGACGCCTGAGATTGCACCTCTGATGCAACCCCCACCACATCTGGAGGTACGAATGGCTCCAGGAGGATTCCAGCCCACTGTTTCCCTTTTGTGGACAGGACCGCTTCAGCCAAATGGAAAAGTTTTGTGTTATGAATTATACAGAAGACAAATAGCAACTCAGCCTGGAAAATCCAGTCCAGTCCTAATCTATAATGGAAGCTCAACCTCTTTTATAGATTCCGAACTACTGCCTTTCACAGAGTATGAGTATCAGGTAAGAAATGTGTATTACAACAATTTGAGTTGATTGTGTGCACTCATCAGCACCTGCCTGTAAAAATGGTGTGCAATTTGAAAAGGCACTTAAAGAAATGTGGGACTTAAGGAGAATAATATTTCCTTAAAAATTTTTAATTGGTAAATGAGGAAAAACCATGTTCATTGCCTTTTTCATTTTCTTGGTTTTTGAGCCATGTTATATATGTTGTTTTTCCTATGTGGATTCCAGGTGAGTTTCCTTTTCTTATTAATAAAGTGGTTTCTGCCATTAAGATTCCCTCTGTCAGTGTTATCTTGGTGGGAGATACTCCTTGTTAAAAGATCACTTTGAAAATAATTCATCACTTGTACCAAAATAAAATCAAATAGCAAACGTCTCTAGCCTTGGTGCTCAAGAAAGATACAGAATGTTGAAAAAAGTCTAGAGGAGTGCAACTAACCTGCCCATGATGATTAGTTAAGTTTTCTCTAAGGATGGCCTAAAAAAATAAGACTGTGCATTCTTAAAAAGCCAAGAATTAAGAATACTATTCAGAAAATATCGTGAATTCCATGGAGGACTTCTGTTAGGTTTGTTTCGTTTTGCCATCAGAGTCCATTTGCATTCTTCTTGTAATAACAACCTCATTGCCTGTGGGAGAATGCTTCCCCCACCTTTTGCTCAGGCTTGGTGGGAGTGTCAATCAATGTGTCAGGCTGTCTCCTAGCCAAGTGGTGGGCACATGAGCCCCTCAGCCCCTCAGATTTGCCTGGGGCTTGATCTTCAGCAGAGTGACTCAGAATTTTAAAAGGTGGAGATGAGAAGTCCTGTTAAAATATCCCTAACCTCAATCTAAAAGGTTTTCTTTTCCCTGCTATTTCCAAGCACGGTTCTGCAACCATTCTTTTAATTCCACATACTCAAGTAAATTCTCTGCTTAAGTCAGAATCAGTGCCTCTTGCTTGCAGTCAAGGAAAGCTTACTGATTGATGTAAGCACTTAAGTGCCAGGCACAATGCCAACAGAAGTTTTCTAAAAGAGAAAACTGAGCCTTAAAAAGCTTATTATAACATGAAATAATAAAACTAATAAGTCACCAAAAAAATAGTGACCAAATCAATGAGTACAGTGAATATGGGGAACATTTTAAGCATTTAAAGAATATTTTAGGATAATAATATATGGGACAAATTACCGAATTAATAAGTTTTGAAAATACAAATAAATTCTTGAATGATTTGGAAAAATACACAGATACAAATCCATAATCCCTTCTTTGCAATTCCAAATCTAAAAATCTCTTAAAAGTATTTTCTTGCTTTGCCACAAGTCATTTGGCAACAAAACCAATCTAAACAGACTTGAGACTATTTACAGTATTTATTTATCCCATTTAATATGAATACTTATATGTTTCGCTACAAAAATACTGCTTTATTATAAGATGGCTAACAAGATCGTGCGGTGGATATTACAAAATATACAGTATATACATTTTATCCTATTTCAAAATGTAAAAACAAAATTAGTTTAAAACACATCAGGCTCCCAAGGGTTTAGGATAAGAACTGGTTTGCATCATAAAGGAACCAAATACTGATGCCACCATCGGAAACGTAACACTGTTAGAAACAGCCAGAACCTATGTGCCTGCCCTTTTGTTCTTTTCTCATTACCTTTATTCAAAAGTGTCACGTTATCAAAGTTATCAATTATCTAGTCTCCCTTACAAATAAAAACGGTACCCTTCATGAGAGAGCTGGATGAAATCAGCATGAAATCTTCAGCCGCTAATTAGACGCAACTTAATGACCCACGTATAAGAGACACAAACTTTCTCTGGTATTGTGTTGTGTCGTTGGGTTAAATTCTGGTCACATGATCTGTAGAAGTCTCATTCCAGTTTTTTGTTCGTTTGTTTGTTTTAGACGGAGTCTCGCTCTGTCACCCAGGCTGGAGTACAGTGGCGAGATCTCAACTCACTGCAACCTCTGCCTGCCAGGTTCAAACGATTCTCCTGCCTCAGCCTCCAGTGTAGCTGAGATTACAGCATGCAGCACCACACCAGGCTAATTTATTTTGTATTTTTAGTAGAGACAGGGTTTTGCCATGTTGGCCAGGCTGGTCTTGAACCCCTGACCTCAAGTGATCAGCCTGCCTTGACCTTCCAAAGTGCTGGGATTACAGGCATGAGCCACCGCACCAGGCCCCATCCCAGTTTTCTATGAAATGGAAAGCTCCAAGAATGTGTCTTGTCTCTAGTCAGATTTTTCATCAGGTACTAAGGATGACCAAGAACCAAGGGACCCACATTTCAGAGGAGAGGCAAGTTAAGAACCTTAGGCTGTGTGGTTTCTTTTGTAACTGTTACTATCAGCTCTGTGTTGCACTTCTCCTCCATACTCATCTCACTCAAATGAAAGTATTTAATTTGGTTTTTGATCTCCAACTTGTATTTATTAGCTAATCTCATGTAGTTACAACATAAGGATAGAAAACAAAGAAAATCAAAATCTAGCTTAGCACAAAGGCTCAGTTCTTATGGAAATAATATTTTGAAAAGCATAGATTAAATGCTGAAATAAATGATCAGAAAATATTGGTTTCATTTAGCCTATGTAAACACTGAGTCTATGTGGACCCTGAGTAATCCTACATAAGTCATTTAGGAAGTTATATACTAAAACAATTTAGTTTTCTTTAACAAAAGAGCATTTTGTATTTGTGATGAATTCGCATTGCTCTCAAATCCACTTGAGGGTTACTTCATCTGCAAGTTGCCTTTGAAAATACCTTCGTTGTCCTACACACATCTGCTCACCCAGCAACTGACAGTGATTTGACCCTTCTGCAGAGGAGTGTGTTTTTGAGGTAATTGTAGATTGCAGGGAATAGAAACAAAGAACTGAGAAACTTTCTAGCAGTGTGGAAGGATTAATCAGAAGATCGTGAGGATGTATAGTTGGGGAGGTTGCCATCCACATGGTGTGCCCTGCAAGGGTCAGATGGGGTTCCCCACCACCTTCCTATACTACGTTACATCATTGTACTCATTTCTGTTTTTGAGTTAAATCATTGAAGGCAGTTGTTAAAATTTAGTTATGTGAAAAGAACCCGACGGTTTTCACTAGTCTAAATCAACTCATTCCATCAGTTGGCCAGTGATAAAAGAGGGTATCACATGGATAAGTTTTTTTTTTTTTCCGTCGTCTTCTTCATTTTGAGACACAGTCTCGCTCTGTCGCCCAGGCTGGAGTGCAATGGCGCAATCTTGGCTCACTACAACCTCCATCTCCCGGGTTCAAGCAATTCTCTGCCTCAGCCTCCTGAGTAGCTGGGATTGCAGGCGCCTGCCAACACAACTGGCTAATTTTTTTTGTAGTTTTAGTAGAGACGGGGTTTCACCATCTTGGCCAGGCTTGTCTTGAACTCCTAACTTCGTGATCCACCCACCTCGGCCCCCCAAAGTGATGGATGAGTTTTAATGGGCAGGAGGGTCAGGAAATATCTGGAGAAATGGATACTTACAGAGAGTGGGAGAGTTACTCACTGCAGAAAACCAAAGAGGGAAATTAAATGAGCAGCAAATGTCACTCACCTCACCACAGTTCTTGTAACCAGCTTGGTAACTAGCTCCTTTGAAGTTGAGCAAAATCCATGTGATATCACAAGGACCTTGTAAGTGTTCACTAATACTTCAATATGGAATGCCCTAAAGGTAGCATCCCCACTGTTTACAGTACAAGTGGAGGACCTAAGAGTTTGTTCAAAGGGCAGATTCCTGAGTGGAATGGGAAGGGACCCCAGCAACCTGTACTTTTTTTTTTTTTTTTTTTTTTTGAGACAGCATCCCGCTCTGTGGCCACACTGGAGTGCAGTGGTGTGATCTCGGCTCACTGCAACCTCCGACTCCCTCGTTCATGCAATTCTCCTGTCTCACCCTCCCAAGTAGCTGGGATTACAGGCACGTGCCACCATGCCCAGCTAGTTTTTTGTATGTTTAGTAGAGACGGGGTTTCACCATGTTAGCCAAGATGGTCTCGATCTCCTGACCTCATGATCTGCCCACCTCAGCCTCCCAAAGTGCTGGGATTACAGGCATGAGCCACCGCTCCCGGCCTAGTAACCTGTATTTTTAATAAGCAGGCTGGATGGTCCACCACCCACTTTTTTTGGAAATACTGCCTCAGAGGGTGCGACATTGCTGCTATGCTACTTAAGCCTGATTTTCCAGTGGTGATTTTCTGAATCAGCGGTTCTCAGCTTTGATAGCATGTTAGAATCACCTGGGGAAATTTCACAACATTGTGCTTGCTGATACCCAGGCCCCACTCCCCTGTAGTTCTGATTTTGGGATGGATTCGGGCATCTGTGTGATTCAAAAGGTTCCCAGGTGATTCTCATGTGCAGCCAGGGTTGAGAATCACTAGCCTAAACTGTCATAAACAGATAGCCCAAATAAGTGAAGCCATCTCTCCACAAATGCCTAATTTACATGATGATCATTGATGACAGCCTATTGGCGTTGGTCTATCCTGGCTTTCCTAAAGAAAGGTCCTATTGTTTTTACGTGAAACTAGAGAGGAGAACAGAATATGTTATCTATGAAGTCCATGTCTCAGCTACTCAAATAATTTAATTTTCTTCATGGATTGTATTTGGCTTTTGTTATTGTTACTTGGGAGGTCTGGTCTTTGGTGGTAAGAGTAAAGTTCACCATCATTTAAAACAGGGGATTTTTCTAGTTTGAGTCATTTCAGCATAGTTTCCAGAATTCTGGGATTCTAAAGGATAACACTCTGGAGGATTAGCTTTAATAAAGCCAGTGAAATCTAAAATATGAATCAAAAAATTAGCAAGATTTTTTTTTCTTGTTTTCCACAAGAATGGCTTGGTGGCTTT
This sequence comes from Macaca fascicularis, assembly GCF_037993035.2. NCBI lineage: Eukaryota > Metazoa > Chordata > Mammalia > Primates > Cercopithecidae > Macaca > Macaca fascicularis. The sequence goes on along the minus strand of NC_088375.1, from coordinate 73,478,602 downwards.
ACAGAGTGCAGGGCAGGGTTCCATTAGAAAGCAAACGTTCTCTGGGAATTTTGAATGCAACTTAGTTTATCAAAATCTAATTCTCAAACAACTCTGTAAATGTATGTTCCATGCATAAATGAGATGCATCTGTACTAAATAAAATTCTTCCATTGCACAGACCTCTTCCTTAAACAGAGATCACAGGCTTGCTCGTGCTACAGAACATTTACAAATCCAAGAAGACTTTTTTAAAGACAATAGTCATTTCTATCTTCAACCCTTTCAAAATTGGGCTATTCTAATACATGCAATGTGAACCTCCACATTCTATGTGGAGCAGTTCTTAATGGTTTAGCAGCACATTAAGACAATATTTTTCCCACAGGCTTCAAGAGGGACCTGGGTGTGACTCTACTCCGTTAAGACATTTTGGGTTTTACCTTTGGGGAGTGAGCCGAGGCTAATGAATAGCTCTCAGTAACTGTGCATTCATATTCATACTCTTGCTTAAGGCAATGACTCACCATGGATTTGATAGGGCCCGCCACCACCCCCCATTTCACTGAATCATGCTGTCAGTGGCTTAATTAGTTTTCCTGAAACTTCCTCACTTTGACAGATTTTTGCGGTAAGCGCCCACGCACACTCAGGGTCTCTGAAGGCTTCTGGTGCCTCGTGACTGGGTGACTGAGAAGCAGCAGGTCAGCCTTAGAGGAAACTCTGTGACTCATGGCATGGGGTCTGAACTTAGGGCTAATGCTAAAGGAACCCACGCAGAATGGCCGTCTGCTGCTTTCTAACCGACCAACACTGTCCCCAAACAAGCAGATGGAAAGAAGGGCTATGGAGGAAACACAGAAGGGGATCCTCACTGTTACTGCCAGTGGCAGCTGTCTGAAGACTGCCAGGGGTACTGTAGAGGCCTTCCCCTCACCAGCCCCCACCATAGGCTACCAAATTGTTGGCAATTAGTTAGAAGTGGGAGGGAGACAGGCCAACATCTTCTACTCCTTCTCTCAGTAATTCTGGATCCTTGAGCACATTAACCTCTTTGGGTGTTTCCTCATAATACAAGTTAGGCCTGCTATGATGGAATATCATAGACTGGGTGGCTTAAATAACAAACATTTATTTCCCACAGTTCTAGAGACTGGGAAGTCCAAGGTCAAGGCACCTGCAGATTCAGTATCTGGTGAGGCCCACCTTCTGGCTTGCCGATAATGGTCTTCTCCTTATATCCACATATGACAGATGGAAGGAGATGGAGAGGAAAAGGAGGGAAAAGAAAAGAGTAGGGGGACTCCCTCTCATCTCTTTCTCTTCTTGTAAGAACACTAGTCCCAATCATGAGGGCTCTATCCTATGCAACCTAATAACCTCCCAAAGGCCTCCATATCATCATATTAAAGATTAGCCTTCAACATATGTATTTGGAGGGGACAAAAACAGTCAGTTCATAGCACTCATCTATAAAGGGAAGCACCCTCCAGCTCTATATTCTATGGGCAGACTAGTGGTAAGCTATGGACATATAATTTTTAGAAATTCTAATCAAACTTTATCTTCTCTTGATTGGTTTTTGTAATCTACAGTTTGTAAAACATGACAAAGTAAATTCTGACCCAAAGCAACAGAATTTTCTAATGGTAGTTAGCTTTAAGTTGTGTTGATGCAAGGGAATGTATGAGATCAGCTTCAGACAATAAATGGATATATGGTTATTCATCAACAAGATGGACATATGGAAATATCCTTAGTTGTGTCTCTCATTGAAACCTAACATATTTATTTACTAATATATTGTTTAAAATTATAACTATATAAAAAATATAAATGTAAATAAATAATAAACTAATTTTCTTTAGTTAGCTACCAATGAGTCTCATTTATGTTCCTGAGAAAACCCACACTATCAAAAAGTTATCATGACTATTTCACTACAAGTAACAGAAAGCCAATGTAAACTAAGTTAAACAGAAGGGAATTGTTTCTGCTCTCACATCTGGAAAAGGCATTGAAGGAATCTGTTGAAATCAAAGAAAAGACATGAACATCAGGCCCTGGAAACCTAGGATGCAGGACTCAAATGCTGTAAGGTTCATTCATTCTCTCCCTCCTTGCCCCATTTCAGCTCGTCTCTATTTGGCTTCATTCTGCACACTCTCACCAGGCATCTGAGGAAATCACTACTAATACTCCCAGATTCAAGCCCTTTCTGTGCATCAGTTTTCTTATCTTCAAAATGTGAATAGATATAGCACTGGATTCATGGGCTTGCTTTGAGGTTAAATGAGTTAATATGTGAATGTTCTTGGAACAGTGCCTCATACATAGAAACCACTTCACCCATATAACAATAATGATGATGATTATTATTGCCCATCCACCTTAAAGTGGAAAGAGGACTAGAAGTCAACCAAGTGCAGGACTCTGACTGATCCTATTGACTACCCGCCTTCCCGTGAACCAAAAGAACAGAGGACTATGATTGAGCAGGTGCGGTCACAGGGCCCACCTCCTACAGGCAGGGCTGCGTGAGGTATGTGGGAAATGCTTCCAGCCAGAAGCAAGAACTGCCCTAGTACACTACACACACCAACTAGGGGAAAAAGTACTCCACAGCTGTGAGATATTGACAATCCTTGTGCCCTTTCACACTGGATGCTCACACCCTTCCTGTTTTCCAAATGAAGAAGCTGAGTGCAGATCACATAGCTTGTGCAAGAAAGATACTTAATTTCTGATAACTTCACTTTTCTCATTAAAAAAAAAAAAATGGGTGTGTTATGAGAACTAAGAAATCTGTGTGTCCAGTACGATGCCTGCTACTTAGTGGGTCCATGCCCCCATCCGATCCCCCCAGGATCGCACTAGTTAAAAGAAGGAGAAACTTCCATTCAAGACCGTAAAAAAGCCAGGTTAAGACATATCTTTTGTCTATATCAACAAGTCATTAATAAAATGTTAGAGTGTAAAAATCTCTAATCAGGAAGACAGTTGCCTCTAAAGGTATGATACTCCTTCCACTAGGCTGTTCAACCTTCCCTGTCCTTGCCATTTCTCTTCTCAGGAAAACAGTAATTTACCCACATACCCATGACTAAAATTCCAAATTCTGATACTCTGACTCTACTTTTCTGCAATTAGCTACTTGCTTTGTATTGCCTGTTTTCTATTGCTATCACCCTTATCCCATGCCTTTTCTATACCACATTTAGAGAAAACATATTGAGCAGGTTTTCTGTTTGGTTTTGGACTTGCATTTAATTAGGTATTAATCTCACTAACGTATTTCTGACCAGCATGGAGGATTTTGTCTGGTTAATTTCTCCCACAAGAACTAAGCTCCCCATGCCCACCCCAACTCCCACGGCTCAAGGTTTTAAATGATTTATTGATATTGTCTGACTCAGGCAGTGTATTTATTCTAAAACCTTAGGGCCTGAGTGCACAGCTTAGACTGAAGGCCACTGGGACATTTCCATGTGTAGAAAACTGAAGTCTGCCACTAGGCCTGGGGCCTGATCATTTTTCGCATCAAGCCTTTCATACCCACAAGAGATCATTTCTACCTGTCGGTGTGAGCACATTCAGGAGCATGCTCTAGTTCTTTTTGTTCTTTTTCCATCTCCCATGGTGACCCTTAGGACTTTATTCTAAAGCTTCTATTGTTGGCAGTATTTATGGTGCCTTTGGGACAAGATATCCATGTGAAGATGGGTTGATTCTCACCCTCATGCAGATGCAACTCAGATTTATATTTCACTTAAGCTGATATTGATCTTCCTGTCTCTGTGTTGGAAGCTTGGTTGGTGGAAATAAAATGTGAAACACAACAGAATGCTCTTCAACTGAATGTAGATAATGTGTAATTCCAGCCTGCCCTCATGGCTCTTCAGATGGCTGTGAAAACAAAGGCTCCCAAAATCACCTGAAACTTAGGTCCTGTAAAAACATCTAGGAAAAGATGAGATGTGTTTTGCTTATTTTCCTTTATCCTGTAAATTGAGTATTTAATAACCTGTCCTTATTAGGCACCTACAATGTTCAAAGTGTATACCTAGTTACTAGGATTGAGGTAGGAAGCTAAAATCCATGCACTCTCCCCTTCAGGGACTTAAAGTACAGTTGATAAGACAAATAAAGATGCCCATGAATAATGTATCCATAAAAATATCACTAGGAATTGTTGATGTTTGCAAGATCTGAGCGACGGCAAAACAGATCCAGGGAGGAAGAAGCAGCTTCTTTATCTTCAGGGACAGCATGATTTCCACACCAAACTCTAAAGGCCACTCTTACTCTACTCTCTGGCCAGATGGTTTTGTGCAGCACAGGTGGCGCCTTGATACTAAAGAGCTACTGGACTAAAATCATTCCACAGACACACGAAGAGGCACCATTTCTCTGTTCCTTCAGTCTTACAAAAAGAAATGCCTTTCTAAATCTCCATCCTTATGTTTAGAAGCCTCTCTTAGCCCACCTACTATTATTGGTACCTGTGTAATGGTTCAAAATGTTCTCCTCTGCATCAATCGGGATCTCAACAGGAAGTATATGGCACATTCAAAGGGTATTTGAAGAAAATTTAATGAAGAGGCTATTTATGGAGGTGTGGGCAGAATTAAGAGAATCAATAAGGGATGTTAAAGTACCCAGGAAGTAGGAAGAGCCAGAAACTGTTACCTCTAGGCCTGCAGGGACAACAGAAGAATCTGGGACATTGAAAGGAAATTCAGCCTTGTCAACCTGCAGTGCCAAAGAGAGGAGCAGGAGAAACAAAGAATCTGAACTCTCTCTTCCCTTTGATCAAACCCTAATGGAAAAGAGCCAGCGAAGAAAAGATTCCAGGTGAGGCGATCTGATAAAGTCAGCCTTCCAGGGTACAGAGCAAGCCAGAGAAGGGCAGAGAATGGATCTGGGGAAAAAACAGCTCATCCCCCACACTCAGATTGATGCTGCTCCTCAACCAATATATAACAATGCCTTCACCAGTAGAATCCTTTCTGGACTAGAGGATCACCTGGCCAGCTTTGGCTTGTCACTCTACGATTATTGATAAACCACTAAGTAAATTTGAAGACTTAAGGAGGATTGTACTTAAGTACTTGAACCAATAGTATATTACCATTAAATTGTAAATAAACATCTCAGGATATATGAAGCAATCCAATCTGCAGGTGGAAACAAAAATGTTAACACATGTAAATAAGTCAGATGCTCTAAATGGTAGTTTTTAAAAGCATAGTTGAAACCTCTTCTTGTTAATTTATTTATCTATCTGTTTATGGATCTGATCATTACTAAGATGCCCATAAGCATCTAGAAAACTGTACAGTTCTCTCTTTGATTCCTATAGGCATATTTCTAATGGAAACCAGTAATAAAATTCTTTTCTCTAAAAAATCCATTGAATTGCTCTGATTTTTCCTTTTGTTCATGCTTGGGGACTTTTTGAGAAATTTTAACTAATAATAAGACAAAGTAAATAAGCCGTCCAATTAACAAGTTTCAATGTAGAGCAATATTTTTGAAAAGCCAGGCTTTTAGTTACTCTAACCCTCAAAGTTCTAGAGTACAGAAGTACCTGGAAGAAAGATATAGAGGGAGGTGTGGGCTAAATTCCAAATGCTGTGGAGCGTTTTCCAATCTTATTAATGCATAACAACTAACTAGAATCCAGAAGTGAGTTGCAGAATTGCTATCTAGTCCCACTAGATTCCCAAAACTGTTAAGTCACTCTCTCCTGTCTTTTCACACAAATAATGTGATAGTAATCACTATTATTTATTTAGGGTTTGTTGTGTGCTAAGGGCTATGTTAAGAACTGCATGCATATTAACTAATTTAATCTCATACAACCATTTGAGATAGGTGTTATTACTGACACTATTTTACAGGTGAGAAACATGAGGCATTGAAAAATTAGGTATCGTGCCCAAGGATATAGAGTTGATAAGTTGAAGGACTCAAATTCGAATCTTAAGATTCAGGTTCAAAGACTAGTTTCTTAAATTCTACCCCAACAGTTACCTCCAAATTGCATTTGCATGTAGCTTTGGGACTTTCAAAAATTGAGGAACTATTTATAAATATATTCATCCCCCACCCCATTCCTCAGAAATTTCTAGAAACATTATTGCATGTAAATCTTAAAATAGTCCTGTGGGGTGGGTGTTGTTATCTCTTAGCATAGTTAGGAACCTGAATAACTTAGCAAGTTACCTAGTCAAAAAACAACAGAGTCAGAACTCAAGTCCTGACTTTCTGACCCCAAGTACAATGGTGACTCTGCTGAACTGCAGCTTCTTCAAGTCACCTTCACCAGGAGCACAAATTCCTGACCCTGTGAAGACAGACTGTTTAGGGTTTCAGTCTGGGCTACATGAATTACCAACTCTGGATCCTCAGCTAGTAATTTGAACTCACTAAACCTCAGTTTTCTTATCTGTAAAACTGAGATTAAACAAACAAACAAAAAACTTACCCCAGGAAGGTTGCTGTGAACTTTAAATAAGTTGACTTTAAAGCTAGGGTATTATCACTTACAAAAAAAAGTAAGATTTAATATATAAATACATAGAAGGTGTTCAATATCCAGCATTCTTGTAAAATGAAAATCAAATAAAGTCACTCTCCCGCTGCAAACTCTCCTTCCCCCATTCCATAAAATGCAAACTCCTCTCTAGTTCCATGAGGCCTTTCATGGCCTCACTTTTGTCCGCTTCTGTCCTCATCCCATTGCTCTCTGGCCCTTACTCACTAAGGTCAGTCACACTGGCCTTCTCGAGGATCTAGCCCTAAGGCCTTTGCACATGCTCTTCTTTTCTATAGAATGCTCTTCCCTCAGATCCTCATCTGGTGAGCTTCTGCCAATTGTATCCCAGCTTGATGGTCACCTGTTGAGAGAACCTCCTGGACAAGTCAACCATTTTCTGCTATATCACCTTACGTATATCACCATACAATATCATCATTTCTTTTCTAGCATATATCCTTACCTGTTTATTTTATTTGTGTTGTTATTGATTGCCTCCCCTCACCAGGATGTTAGTGCCAGCCTTGTTCACTGTTGTATCCCCAGCTCATAGAACAGCATCTGGCATGTAGAAATGGCTCAATCAATATGTGTTGAATTCATGGATGATAAATAGTCTTATCTAATTTACTATCCTTCATGGAGATGTTAATCGTAATTGGTGATTGTGATCTTAGCTTCCTCTAGCAACTTATTGTGGATAAAATATATATTTTAATGCTATATCCATTAGGGTATAGTTATTATTGTAGAGAACATAATGGAATTTCAATGCATTTACACATGTTTTAACAGGATGAAATATATGAGTAGTACTTGCTTCTGTGTAATATGCAATATTGCTCAAAGCGTGATAAGTGGCAGCAGAGATGGATGTCACATTGTTTGTAATAACTTCCACTGTCCCACTTTTAGGCTACCCTCCACAGAAAAAGCCAGTTCATGCAGGGCTCTGTGAAAAGCTCCCCAGGGCAGCAGCCCACCATGTGGAAGGTGTATACAGGCCTTTTTTTAATGGCCTTATGTAGGAAGGGGTAAAGAGCTTGGGCTTTTATATCACCTATCTGTATTGGAAGGCCAGCTTTATCACTTACCAAGTTGCATAAATTTCTGTGTTCCTCAGTTTTCTCATGTGTAAAGTGGGGATAATAATACCAACCATATAGGATTGTCGGTAGGAAAAATGCAAAATTAGTACATAGAATACATTTACAAAACTGTAAGTGCTCAATAAACCCAGTAGCTACTTTTATGTATCCTCCATGAGAACAGGATGGGGCTGGATTCCTGTTTCCTCTTAGGGAGAGCATATATAAGCAATAAAAAATAGCATGTGATAACTCCAAACTTTCATTATTTAGTTTTATTGTTAAAAGTGAATCAGGGCTAATTTCAGTGTTTTCCACTGTTAGGTCAGTTTTCCCTTCTTCAGATATTAGAGAAGAACCGTATTCATACGTAGTAAATGACTCCAAAGAGCAAGGTGGTATGAGAAGCAGTAGTGACAAGACACCCATTTCTAGCATGGGAAATGTCTTATACTTTTTCCAGTAGCTTCACGTCTCTGAACTTCAAAAGTGCTCATAGAAAGCAAGACAATGTCCTGCTGTACCCTCTTCCCCTGGGTCCCAGAATTCAATTAAAATCAGGTTCTATCTTGCCTAATCCAAGGTGTTTTAGATGAAGGGAACCTGGAATACAGGGACTATATCTGTAAAAGTGTGACTGTATTGTATCCAGCAAGGTTCTATGCAAATAGAGGTGCTAGAAAACGTCCATTTGATGGTGAAAGAAAATCAGATAGGTAGACAGTTAAATAAATAGCTACATAGAGCTTTTCAGCACATTACGCCTTCATAGCTGGAGCCTGCAGGGCTACTCATGAAATAAAACAATCTTGTAATCATTTCAAATTCATTGCATTGTCTCTTTTGTCAAAATTCTTTAACCACGATTCCGGCAAAGAAGATTTTGGCATATTGCTATTCAAACATATTCAAAACCTATGACAAGCGCTACCCTTTAAGAAGGCATTAGCGTGACTGCCATGGGAAAACATACTCCAAGGTTGTAGATGAATTGATATGATTTCCTTGATTGTATCTTTTTATTTATGAGGCATAATTTATGAGCACTGGAAAGCAAACTGCAATGAGTGATGACTAACAACAGCCAAAGTCATAAATCAGGAGCAGTGAAAGAAGTAGTGATTTTGATCGAATCTATTGAATTAGCTGTTGGCCTTAGCCAATACAGGTATTGGAAAGACCTTTTTAATATCTATTTGTCCCCTCATGGGAATGTGATAACAATCTCATTACATGCCCCTAGGAAGCAAATAATTTAATTGTTTGCCCGTTAACATATAACCTGTTTACTCTACTTATTAATTACTGACATAGCTGTTCATGCTAGATTTTTTGTTTATTTCTGATGTGAATTGTTACAAAATTATGTTCACATTCCTTAATTTTTATAAACAATTATGTCTCCTTAGAGCTTCTTGACATAAATTTGTCCTCAGAATTGTTGAAATGCTTTTTTTAATCAAACATTGTCATTATCCCACAAGGAAGTATGTTACTGTTTCACAGAAGTTGCAGAGAGCTCAGATACTCTTCCCTCTCTTAATCCTCTGAGAGTTAACAGTTTTACTAGTACAGCTCTTATCATAAGCAGCCTGGATAAAGAGCAAACTCTCAAATTGCTCCAAGCACAAAGACAGTCATCATCACTTACATTAGGAGTTAACAGATTAGAGATCTTTTAGAAAAGACTAGTCGACTGAATTTGGTTACTCCTGTATTCTATTTTTATAAGGAAAATAATAACAAATGTAAGACCAAATAAACATCAGCTTGGTGCTGACCCGTATACAAAGCATCCAGGAACCATATATTATGAAGTATGTTCCCTGGATTTGAACAAGTCTTGTAGCATTTCCTTGGCCAAAAGAATCATAAAATATTTTCATAATTTAGGGGGTTTCTTATGATACCATAAAGGAAAAATGCATCAGGAACCCCCTTGAAATTTGTATTAATAATTTAGCTTTGCTCTAAGACAATACTTGGAAAACATCAGTCCCAAGGAAGGTTATTTCAGAAAGATATGCAACATTGAGCGAGACAAAGCATTAAGGTGAAAACTACTTTGTTTAGCCAATATAGGTATTGGAAAGACCTTTTTAATATCTATTTGTCCCCTTCATAGGAATGTGATAACAATCTTAACAACAAGTTAAGTGTGGAAATTGTGCTAAAGAATAACTAGCACAGGCCGGGCACGGTGGTTCACGCCTATAATCCCAGCACTTTGGGAGGCTGAGGTGGGCAGTTCACGAGGTCAGGAGTTCAAGACCAGCCTGGCCAACGTGGTGAAACCCCACCTCTACTAAACTACAAAAAATTAGCCAGGCATGGTGGCAGGTGCCTGTAGTCCCAGCTACTCAGGAGGCTGAGGCAGGGGAATCACTTGAACCCAGGAGGTGGAGGTTGCAGTGAGTCGAGATCGCTCCACTACACTCCAGCCTTGGCGACAGCAAGACTCTTATCTCAGAAAAAAAAAAAAAAAAAGAGAGAGAGAAAAGAATAACTAGCACCGTAACAGAAGCATCTAAAGGGGCCACCACTCTGGGAGATTTCTGATACATTTCCCCTTCTCCCATACTCTGTAGACTGGTGATCCCTTCTCTTTCCCATTCACAAAAATCATTACAATGCTTCTGTTCACAAATGTTTGCTTTCCTCCTAGAATAAAATTAGAAGGAAAAATGTCGGGTTGAGAGAAATTGGGAGCATTTAGAATAATATTCCTCTGCACTAAAACAAAAATAGACTCAGCAATTTCTAGAAATATCAAGGTTTCAAGAAATTACACCTTAAGTGAAAATTAGGAGGCAAGAAGTGGTTCTACAAAGTCGGTAAACTCTAGCTCTGTTTGGAACTGTGAAAAAACACAGTAATTAATTCTGTGATGATTATTGAATTGTAACATATTCCAAGATACATTTATTGTGTTTATTTGAATGACTGAAGGTAATGACAAAGGTAATGCAAAGTATCACTCTAAAGAGACATAACATAAATTGAAATTGAAAATGTACAGTGCCTATATTCTGTACTTGGTTCTACAAAGAATAGACCTTTGTGTTTTTCAAATAATATTGGGTGTAAAAATCACTTGGAAATATGTTGAAAGGGCAAATTCCAAGGTCCTGTCACCAGAAATTCTGATACAGGTACCCAAAATCACTTTGATGACCATGGCTAAGGAATATATTTTGACAAAGACTTCTCTCAAAGAGGCAATTTTCAAGAGAGAACAAATGATTAAATTCATTGTTTTCACAGCAACGTGATTATGGCAGCTTAGTGGCAGATGTTGACACTCTGTGTAATTAAAAATTTTTAAGGCAAAATACAGTAATTAGTCCTTTGGGGTAGGAAAGAGTAAATAAAATAACAATTTCATTTTTTTTAATGAACAACAAGCATAAATATGGTAATAGTCTCTAGTTGGATTTAAAAATATATTACATTGAAAACAGAAATTCCATTGAAAATGGACATATTAATCTACCATTTTTCTAGTTAATTAAAGAATTTGTGGCTAAACAATTATAGTTTTTATGCTTTTAAAAATAATCTACGTTTTCTATGACATTTTACATTGTAACTTTTTTCATGGTTACAACAGAAGCCTTAGAGAAATAAAACAACCAAGTCAGTCAGTCCTAACTTTTCATTATTAACAGCTGGGGAAGTTTCTGACTTTACAGTGATAACTGTGTGTGCATCCACTCATTCACATGTGAAAGTGTTCACCAAACCCAAATAATAATGCATTTCAGCAGAAACTTTAATCATCTTTAATCTTTTATTATAAAAGAATAAATATGTTCAGTCTATGAGAACACATGGACACAGGGAGGGGAACATCACACACCGGGGCCGTTGTGGGTGGAGGGCCGGGGGAGGGATAGCATTAGGAGAAATACCTAATGTAAATGACGAGTTGATGGGTGCAGCAAACCAACATGGCACATGCATACCTGTGTAACAAACCTGCACGTTGTTCACATGTACACTAGAACTTAAAGTATAATGATAACAAAGAATAAATATGTTCAGTCTAAACACTGTAGGAATAAAGATAATCTTGAATAAATCAAAGATGAAGAACATCTTGGCTTTTTTTTCTCTTGGCCATGGAATTTATAAGCCTTACTTGCTTTTCTTCCCCAATAATAACTCTTTCATGTTTCCAGGAGCTCACACACTAAAGAAAGAAAATACACAGCTGTGTGATCACAAGATATTTTATTTATTGATTTTTACGGGTTCATTACAACTAAAAGATCGGGACATATTGCTAAAAAATTTTCCATGCAGGATCTCTGCTGCTTCTTTCTCCGCCTTATAAAGACAGACTCAAATCTTGGGGCACTGCTTCTGAGTGGGAATCATAAACACTATCTGTTAGTATTTTTACCCTGGACTCTGAACTACACTTCAATACTTTTATCTCTTGCTTAGCCGGACATAGACACAAATCCACAGTGATATTTTAGACAAAGAACGTTTTTGCCTCAGCAGAGATAGAGACAAAGAGAGACAGAAGGAGACAGAGAAAATAATATTATTCACAGGTTCTTTTTTCCTTTTCTCCTAGTGGTTTGATATAACAGAGACACTGCCTCGTGGTACAAGTTTTGTGAAATTCATAATGCTTCATTATCTCAGTCAGCTTTCTCTTCATTCTAACTGTTTTCATTTTCACAGTTGCTCATGTAAATAGGTTGATCCTGCTTTGCATAAGCATGTTGATTTATATGAATGCTATTTTGATCTCTAATTGATTGAATAGTAAAAAGAAAGTCTAGGAAAAAGAGTAATGTATTATGAAGGACTCCTGCCAAAGACAAAATAGCCTACGTACCTTCCCTATTAGTGATGGGGAATTTTGAGTTGCCTGGTTTTAAAAGGGAATATTTCCAAGAAATACAGCAAAATACTATAATACTGAGGCCCAAGTGTTTTTAAAATCCAGGGATTAAATCCCATTTTGGAAATAGAACTCCACCTAGTAGAAGTTCACGTAACACAAGAAGGCTGATTTTTAGTATGATCTACAACACTACCATTAAAAAGCTTTAATAGTATTTATGATTCTATATCTACATTAAAAATGAAAGAAAAGTTAATGTTCATAAGCCAGAGCCAGAACTGTGCTGAGCACTTTCTATGAATTATGCTTATTTCATCTCATTTTCTTTCAACACCCTATGCCTGTACTACTTCCATCTCCTATTGGTGCACAGTAATTAATTGGCAAGTTGTTGAATTTTTCTTTTATTATACCTAGTTGCATTTTCTTCCTCATTTTCTTCCCCATCCATTGTAACCTGACTTTAAATTCTGCCTGCCCTTAAATCACCAATCAAAGTTCTGCTCTTGGCAAAAAAACGTCATATCAATATTTGCACCTTACTTTGTATTCCTTTTTCAAGAATATTTTTTCAAATCTTGTCATTCATTGTGCAATAATAGGTGTCCCCCACACCACTTCCCCAGAAAGGTATTTGCAGTAAAAGTGGTTGTTCTGGGGCAGAGTGGGGAGACAGGGACCCTCCTCACCAGCCCTGAAATCTGACTTCTTCGTGAATAACCTCCACCTCCCCTCCCCAGTGTAAGTCTGACCTCACCCATTTCTGAGGGGACTCAGAGCAGCTGCAGTTGTATTCTGATGGACTCTAACTTCCATGAAATCTGGCTCTCCCATTGCTAGCTCCTTACTTCCCTATACTTACCAAAATAAACCCCCCTCACCTAAGACAACTTGTACATGTCTAGCCATCCTTGCAAGCTAAGACACCTTACCTAATCTAGAATTGCAGGTATTCGTCTATGGACAAGACGTTAAGTTTTCATGATTCTGAGTATTTTATTTATGCATACGGATGGCATACAGAATCAAAAACCCCGCTCACTGAAACAGGCACTGGAGAGCAGAATTTCAGTGCTTGTAACTTTTGTCACCTTGAACAAGATAGTGAAATTTTCTGAGCCTCAATTTCTTCACCTTTAAAAGGGGACTAGTAATACATTCTCCACTCACCTTACAAGGTTGCCATTGTAAGGACTAAATAAGCTGACATAAGTTAAAGTGCTTTGTAAAATGTAGAGTTTATACAAATGTGAGTGATTATTATGCAAATGATGAGAGGATGTATCCAAGCTCTAAAAAGAGCAGGTGTGTCTATGTAAGTAGGTTAGTTGTCTCTTTTTAAAAATGAGGCTCCTGGCAATCCTATCAGCAAGGGGCTGGAGATTTGCATTTGACAGCAACCTGAAAACAATTCAACATCAGAAAATTTACTTTCACAAAGGAATCTGGAAAAAAAGAAAAGTATGAAAACTACTGATAGGATTTGACCTAACTACTAAAAATCTCTCTAATGTTTCTTCTCTTGAAGATATTATTGATGCAAAAGCAAAGTAAACAAAAATGAAACTAAACTCTCACTGCAAAGTATTCTGACAGTTTTTTTTTCCCCACAAATATCTCCTATTTTGAACATTCTGCATGTTTTTTTTTTTTTTTTTTTTTTTTTTTTTTAAATACTGAATGTAGGCCGGGCGCGGTGGCTCAAGCCTGTAATCCCAGCACTTTGGGAGGCCGAGACGGGCGGATCACGAGGTCAGGAGATCGAGACCATCCTGGCTAACACGGTGAAACCCCATCTCTACTAAAAAATACAAAAAACTAGCCGGGCGAAGTGGCGGGCACCTGTGGTCCCAGCTACTCGGGAGACTGAGGCAGGAGAATGGCGTAAACCCGGGAGGTGGAGCTTGCAGTGAGCTGAGATCCGGCCACTGCACTCCAGCCTGGGCGATAGAGCCAGACTCAGTCTCAAAAAATAAATAAATAAATAAATAAATAAATAAATAAATAAATAAATACTGAATGCCTGGAATGTGTGTACTGTAGAATCAAACAAGTTTTTCAGACTTGTCTTTAAAAGCTCAGGGGCAAATTTTTAGAAAATACATAGTGTAGCAGAAATGCAATGAGAAAAATTGTCCTGAAGTTAGACTTTCACCTGAAAGCTTACTAAGGAATACTACTACTCCTAAACACGCAGACAGTCTTCTTGTATTGCCATTTAGATCTATCATTCTGATTGATCACTGTGTAGTTGGCTATTATTGGGCCTAATTTAACCCTATACATTCACACATCCATCTACTCTGTCTATTGTACCTGACATTCTACAAATTACTTACTCATGCAAATGACGACCTAAGGCAACCTTTTAGGATATTCGTGTTTAATTATACAAATGGTTCTTGATAAATAAGATTATACATCGTTCCATATGTTTATTCCCTCCTTGATGAAAGGAAATTTAATTTTCATGCAGATTTGGTGGGGATGATGTTTAAGAATTGCTGAGTTTTATGTAGTCTGCAGATCCATCCAGTTTGCAGAAGCTGACAAAATCACTCCACTTCCCACACAGAGATGAGCAGTTTTTTCATTAGGCTTAAATCAACCGGCTGCATTCTGAAATCCTAAATGGCCCCCTTTGTGTTCACATGGTCAAAGGTAAAAGGCAAGAAATAAAAATAATAAAGGAAGAGCCTGCTCTCCTGTGTGATTACAAAGTTGCAAGATCAAAGTTTATCTCTTCCTGTTGTGTTTAGTTGCTTTTGGTTGCCAATGTCTTTTTTTTTTCTCTTCTTTTCTTTTCTTTTTTTTCCCCCCACCCAGCCTGAGGGTATCTTGCTTTTGACAGTCTTGTTGATTTCTCTTTGGAGGTCTGGGCAGTGAATTCTGCAGGAAAGGCCCCCAGTAGCTGGACGTGGTGCAGAACTGGGCCAGCCCCACCAGAAGGTGTCAGAGCCCCTACGTTCCATGCAGTCTCTTCTACCCAAGCAGTGGTCAACATCAGTGCCCCCAAGAAGCCCAACGGGATCGTCAGTCTCTACAGGCTGTTCTCCAGCAGCGCTCATGGGGCTGAGACAGTGGTGAGCAACAGAGCTAAAAACCCAAGACTGGTTGACTTTTAAAAATCATTACCGTGGAGCCCTTGTGTTTACGTTTTTATTTTTCTCTCCATCTTTCTTATCCTTCTATTCTGAATTGCCCTATGGTGAACTTAGTAGCACAAAGATCCCTCAGAGAAGAAAAAGTGAACCCTGAGGAAACATACAGAAAGTATGTAAACTCTTAGGGAGAGAGATGCTAAAGGTGGTATTAAAGACTCCACAAACCTAAGAAACCAAGACTTTAGAAACAATCAAACTAATTTAATTGAATTAGAAAATAGATCAACCACTTAACAGAGTGGTGGCACATAGTAAGAAGTCGGCAAATTGTAATTATTGGTGGTGTAAATGTTAGTATGAAAAAGACAAAATAGAGCAAAGATTATCCTTGGAATCTCTATTTTGACATGCACAAATCTCTAATAACACATGGAAAACTCTCATTCCTCTGGTGAATTCAAGAAAGTTCTAACCCTTTAGAAGAGAGAGCAGAGCAGCTCCATCAGCACAGCCCTAACTCCACTGTTTGTTCATTAACACGTCTGAGGCACATTGGGAGGCAGGAGAGATTGCTCAGGGAACTAGTCTTTCACATTGTGCGTTAGCCAAGCCACTTCCTGGAGGCGATGTTAAGAATCCACTAGACCAGTTCCTGCATTATTTAAATGAAGAGACCAGCAGCCAGCAGGATGAAGACCCTTGTCTCTGTGGTATAGCTTGTGTCACTCTCAAGTTTCTCATGAATAAGTGGAGATTATAATACTTTGTTCACACAAACATTGTATAGAGATTGCGCAGGTCCTGGTATTACTCTATAAATTATTTAGATCAATTTAGGGAACAATTTGGGCAAGAGTGGAGAATTCCTCTGATACCAGAGTGTCAGGTATTGAAACACAATTTCAACAGATAACTTACATACAGGGAGGCTTGGATTGAATGTTAAAGGAATATTAGCATATTTTCTATAGGGCTTTGGATTCAATAAATATAGATGATGTAAATACAATCAACCCTTGATTATCCATGCTTATAAAATGATAATAAACTAAAATAATTTATATTTGGAGTGCATTGTATGCATTTTTTAACAGCTCTTCTTAATCATACATTCTTTTTGTCAACATGAAAATTAATTTCCAGTTTCTGAACTCTTGTTCCAAAGAGTACTTATTAAAACCACAATGAGGTTAAAAATTTGCTGAAAATAAACCAAAAAGTTTATAATCCTACAAAGACGATTGAGAGAAGACTATGATATTTTGCACAAACCAACACCCTCAGAGGAAGAGATTTTCAGGTTCTCCAATACTTATACCTGATTTTAATGTAGATATGAAAGGATTTTTTGACTGAGGAATTGCATGCAAGTAACCATTTGCAGAATATGGACCTTGGTGAATGCTGCTAGACATATAATAGAAAAACAGATTTTGTTCTTTGAAAAGACTTTGATCAACACTTTGTGTGTTCTATGCCATTTTCTAATACCATTCTAAGGTGATAGATAATCGATAATATTATGCCTTGTGATTTCCATCCTGCTATCTCAAACTTCTATTTAACGGTTACATTATCAAATTTTTCACCTATTTGTCATACCTCTCTAATGGGGTTGGTAATTTTTTGAGGATAAATGCCATGTTAAATGCCGTGTTTCATCTCCCAGAGTGCCTGGCGTGGTACCGCATTCATAGGAGGTGGGATCCGATAACATTCATCAAACACCTCTAATGTTTGACACTGCCTCATCTAGCCTCTTTCCTCCCACAGCTATCTGAAGGCATGGCCACCCAGCAGACTCTCCATGGCCTTCAAGCCTTCACTAACTACTCTATTGGAGTAGAGGCCTGCACCTGCTTCAATTGTTGCAGCAAAGGACCGACAGCTGAACTGAGAACCCATCCTGCTCCACCGTCAGGACTGTCGTCTCCACATATCGAGACGCTGGCCTCAAGGACCGCCTCCTTCCAGTGGAGTCCCCCCATGTTCCCCAATGGTGTCATTCACAGGTAGTGGGTCAGGCGGAAGGATGAATAAACTAACAAGGCATGTGTACAGACTGATGAACTCATGGTATAGCCTACTCCGCCCCTAGGCTACAAACTCGTATAGCTACCCAGCACTCCCCAGGGAGGACTTGCTCATTGAATAGATATCTATAGCAAAGTAGACAAATAAATTGATTTGAGTGGTAATGTTACCTGCGATATATTTAAATCATAAAAGCAGCTAATGACAGAAAGGAGAACAACAAAATAAGCTTTACATTAAAAAGACAATGCAATGTGTTTGTATTCAATATCCTCCTCCTAATAGTTTTCTGGAAGCATTCCTTCTACAAGCCTTCACTGGAACATAAGACACCTCCACAGTTAGATCAGAATTGCCCGGATCTAATTTAAAATATTGTCATAAACCACTGTTTGAAAGAAAAAAGAAGACACTTGACTCAAATCATTTAGAAAAAAAAAGTCTTTGTTCTAAAAAGAGAAGAACCATTCATGTCTCTTCTCTTAAAAGAGGGAAATGTCTTATCTCTACCAACAAGGATCGCTAGTTGCTGGGTAAACAGCAATGTGCGTGTAGATGGTGACTTCTCTTATCATTTCTCTAGTTACATCTGCTGCTCGTTTCCAATAACATTACATAAAGTGTTTCTGAGAGCAGTTTTCTGCAAATGGAAGTTTTAAAGAGCCTGTAGTCTATGAAAACAAAATGTCTCCTCACAAAATAGAACCAGTTTTAAAAGAGAGAGTTAAACTAATTCCATTACCCATCTTCACTCTATGTATCCATTCTCATTTTAGCTATGAACTCCAACTACACGTGGCTTGCCCTCCTGACTCAGCCCTCCCCTGTACTCCCAGCCAAATAGAGACAAAGTACATGGGGCTGGGACAGAAAGCCAGCCTTGGAGGTCTCCAGCCCTACACCACGTACAAACTGAGAGTGGTGGCACACAACGAGGTGGGCAGCACAGCTTCTGAGTGGATCAACTTCACCACCCAAAAAGAATGTGAGTACAAGTGGCTGCTACCACAAGCCAGAGAGATTGGAAGGCATTCAGGAGAAGCTTGTCCTGAAAATCGGGGACGCCACTTTTTAAAACAGATTGAGTGGGCTCAATAACACTGAATGTTACTGAAGCATTGATGAGGATGACTACTGAGGAAAAATGTCTACTGGATTTAATAATATGGAAGTCAAGGGCAGATTTAGGAAGGATTTTCATGTGGGGATAGGGTAAAAACAAATTTAGGGGAGTTGAATGATCAATGGGAAGAAAGAAAGTGAACAAACACTGTTAGATCATTTTTATAAACAGTTTTGCTACTCCTTTTCTTTGTAAATTACATGGCATAGTCTCTAGCATGTCCAGAAAGCATTGAGACATAGCACTATTAGGGAAAGCAAAAGGGCAACTGAGTGAAGAAAAGCACAATCAACTAATCAACTGGGGGCTTCCTTACATTTTTATATAATACAGTCATGCATCACTTAACGATGGAAATATGTTCTGAGAAATGCATCGTTAGGTGAGTGTCATGAAAATATCAGAGTGTACTTGCACAGACCTACATGTTATAGCCTACTCCGCCCCTAGGCTACAAACCTGTGTAGGCATGTGGCTGTGCTGATTACTGCAGGCAATTGTAACGCAATGGTTATTTGTGTAGCTAAACATAGAAAAGGTACAGAAAAAAATCTGATATAAAAGATAAGAGGGACAGGCGCAGTGGCTCACGCCTGTAATCCCAGCACTTTGGGAGGCCAATGCGGATGAATCACCTGAGGCCAGGAGTTCGAGACCAGTCTGACCAACATGGTGAAACCCCATCTCTATTAAAAATACCAAAATTAGCCAGGCATGGTGACACACACCTGTAATCCCAGCTACTCAGGAGGCTGAAGCAGGAGAATCACTTTAACCCAGGAGGCAGAGGTTGCAGTGAGCCGAGATCACGCCACTGCACTCCAGCCTGGGCAACAGAGCAAGACTCCATCTCAAAAAAATAAAATAAAATAAGAGGTGGTACAGGGCAGCTCCATTATAATCTTACGGAACCACCATCATTTCTGCAGTCTTGATCAAAGCGTCATTCTGAGATATATGACTATAACTTAGATCTTATAAGGTATATGCTTTTATTGTTTAATAATGGCAAACACGAAAAGGATTAAGAATAAAAAAAGTACTTATCAGAACCACTACATAATTTATGGAGTCCAGGGGAAAATGAAAATATGGAATCCTTTGCTGAAAAATCATGAAGAATTCCAAGACAGCAGCAGTAGAGTATCAGGCTAAGCCCAGGACTCTTCTGCGTCACAGGCCTGTGCAGCCGCACAGTTCACATGCCAAGAAAGCTGGTCCTGTGTATTATCCTCCGACCCAGAGGCAACCATTACTAATATTGGGCATAATCAGTTCCTTTAATCTCCTTTCTATGCATAATTTTTACTATGTGGCTGAGATACTATAACTAAAATTTCATAATCGGCTTTTTGTTTGACATTATTTTATTTGCATTTCCCATGGCATTAAAAAAACTCTTTAGCCACCAATTTTAATGGCTATACAATATTCCATATATAAATTAATTGGGGCATTTGGGTTCTTTTTTAATTTCCCTTTAATAAATATGATGAAAAAAATCTTTGTGAACAGATCTTTGAATGACTGGTTATCTTCTTAAATTAAATTTTGACAAATATAATTTACTATTAATACATCAAATATTTTAATATTTTAAGGCTTTGAATACTAATTTCCTGTTTTCTTTCCAGAAAGATTATGTCAGATTATAATCTTACCTAACATACTCTATCTGGCATTGAATATTATGCCAATTTTAAAAGCAAGAATTATGCATTCATAAAAGACCAGTGTCTCACACAAGGACCTTAATGTGTCTGAGCAACAACATGGCAGGATGTTAGTAACAGATCACGTTTACAGAGGACTTGTTTGTTCCTGGTAGAATTTTAGCATTTTACAAATACTTATTACAACGGGCCTATGAAATAAGTACTATTATTATCCAAATTTACAGATGAGAAAACTGAGGCAGGACTATGAACTGTGCACTGCAATTCCAGGATACCATTCATATAGACTGTGATCTGAACTGAGGCTCTTGGAGTTAGACAATGAAGTGGCCCTCAACTAAGGCCAGAGCTTAAGTAACCCGGCCAGTTTCCACATCTAGTTAGTGCAGTCATTACTCTGAATTCATGATCACTGAGCTTGGCTGCTGTCTCAGTACTACTCTTTCCCTGATCAATTAATTTCCTACTCTCTATAATCAAGACTTCAAACCATCTCCACCCTTGCCAAACCTCCCTCTGCAGCTCACCCTTTCTCCCTGCATGCCCACAACCTGGCTCACCCATTTCTCCCTTTATTCTATGCAGAACTCCTTGCCTTGTAATTCTCCAGGAAAAGAGATGTCATCAGTCAGTAATTTGCTCCTCTTCCCACTGCAGACAAACCTATCTACATTTACCCCATTGCTGTCAGTGACAAGGAAAGTAGTCCTTCTTCCGTCTGAGATAAACCTGCCTCCCGTGCGGCGAATTTCATCCCCTTCACTACTCACCATCCCTTCGAGAGGGTCTCCTTAATCTTTCTGTGTATGTCACTTTTATTCAAAGTTCCTTCTGTCTTTCTAATGTTAAAGCAAACAAACTCCACTTCCCCTGCAGTGATGCTGGCTCTCCTCTCTCTGACAGCAAAACTTTCCTAAGGAACGGTCTGCAGATGCTTTGTGCATTTCCTCTCTTCCACTTACTGTTCAACTTCCTCAGCACTGGATGAAACTATCTTCCTAAGTTTGCCCTTGGCCTCCATATTGATATATCCAGAAGGCATGTCTCCAGGAGTCACCTTCACTGACTTTCCAGTAGCATTCAATGCAACTGAACTTTCAATTTTCTATCCTTTTTTAAAAAGTGGTTTACCTTCATTTTCATGACAACCCTCTCCTGGTTTCTTTTCTACTTTTTTGGATATTCATTTCTAGTCAACTTTGTTGGTTGATCTTCTTCCACTGCCCAAATCTTAATCCTAAACCTTTTGACTTCGTCCCCTTGTCCTTTCTCTCCTCCCTCCTTTCCTCCTCCCTCATCAGGTGAAGTCATCTGCTCCGAGGCTTTGGTTCCAAAAGCCAGACTCCAGTGGTCACCTCCCACCGAAGTGCTCTGTTTTGAAGTGTATAGCCCTGCACTTCCTCACAGACATCTCCCTCTGAATGTCTCATAACTAGCTTACATTGGACAGGCCCCAGACAGAGCTTGCAACTTTCCCCTTCAAGCTATGCTTCCTGTAGTCCTCCCTTTCTCCATTTTCATCTCCAGCACTGGACACAGTATCTTAGATTCCAATAAATGTTACTTGATGAATGAGCGAGTGCACCTAACACTGCGTGTTTATTGTTGACACTGCTCAATCAGCATTTTTGTCACTCATACTATATTCAAAGCAAATTATAATGATTCTTAATGTGTGCTGTCTGATTTTGTAATCTCCTTCACAATACATTCAGAAGCCAATTTTGCTAAATGTTGCAGTTTTTTTGTTGATGTGGCCAGAAAGCCAGAGAACGGCTAGGTGAGCTTTGTAGTTTATAACCAATGCCCTTTTGAGTCATGAAGCTGAGCTTTTGCTGATTTTTTTTTTCTTATGCTTGGAAGAACAAAGTGAACTGATTTAAGATTTTCTTCCTGTGGCTAGGCATGCTGGCTCACGCTTGTAATCCCAGAGCTTTGGGAAGCCAATGTGGGAGGATTGCTTGAGGCTAAGAGTTCAAGACCAGCCTGGGTAACATATCAAGACTCCCATCTCTACAAAAAAAAAAAAATGTTTTTAAATAGCCAGGTGTGGTGACATGTACCTGTAGTCCCAGCTACTCAGAAGACTGAGGCGAGAGGATTGCTTGAGCCCTGGAGGTCAAGGCTGCATCGAGCTTTGATCATGTCACTGCACTCCAACCTGGGCAACAGAGTAAGACTTTATCTCTGAGGAAAAAAAAAAGATTTCCTTTCTTTGTGTTTTTTCATATTGGAGAAGCAGCTGGACTAGTACCATAGGAGAAAAGGTTCCCTTAACCCACTACTGGGTCAATAGATATGGAAAATACAAGAAATGACTATGATATGGGTTCTAAAATACCATTTATACTACTTTTAACTCATTATAAACACTGGGAGCAGGAAAATCTGTACCAGAGAATACAAACCAGAAAATAATTTGGGGCCGGGTGTGGTGTCTCATGCCTGTAATCCCAGCAATTTGGGAGGCAGAGGTGGGCAGATCACTTAACGTCAGGAGTTCGAGACCAGCCTGGCCAACATAGTGAAACCCGTCTCTCCTAAAAATCCAAAAAGATTAGCCGGGTGTTGTTGCACACACCTGTAGTCCCAGCTACTTGGGAGAACGAGGCATGAGAATCACTTGAACCTGGGAGGCGGAGGTTCCACTGAGCTGAGATAGCGCCACTGCAGTCTAGCCTAGGCGACAGAGCAAGAGTGCATCTCAAAATAATAATCATAATAATTTAGAAATAGAATATGCAGTTTTATATAGATGTGATCACATGTACACTCAGCAAAGGGTCTGGAGATGAAGCCTAACAACACCTTCAGCCCCCTCTGCTTGAATCCCCCTTCAGTGGAGAGAGAGGTGAGGTATAAATGTTTAACAGCTGGCCTGCTTGAGGGAAAAATGGCCTGATTTGAAGTGCTTGTCAGTTTCCATTGTGTGAATACCCCCATTACTGCTTTCAAGTGACCAACATGACGGCACTGAACAGGGTTGGGAAGGGATGAGTCGTAGCTTATCATTATATAATATTTCCACCAGTCAGATAGAGTGGATGTAAATGACATCAGGCACACAGACAGTAGTAAAACATAGGGAAACAATTAAAAAGTTATGAATTTGGAGTATTTATAACCTTGTTTTAATATAATTATTTAAGTTTATATAATTTAATTTTTAGTAGTGGCCAGATTTAACAACGACTCGTGAAATTCCTGAGCTTCAGCACACCACTGGAAAGCACCCATAGAGTGAACCAGTAAATTCTGTTCCTTTCAACGAATGTGTACCGATTTTAACAAAGTAGTATGGGCCTTAGTTTAAGCAAGCCTAGGTTCAGCTCCTTGGTCTCCTATCAGCCACTGACATAGAGCAAGATATTTGACCTCTCTGAACCTGAGTTTTCTCACCTCAAAAATTAGGAATCAATCCTTACACGATTATTTTGAGGATTAAATGAGATAAAGTATGTCAAAAGCTAGGAGCATAGTGGTTCTTATCACTTTTTCAGTCTTCCTTGGGGAGGATTCGTAAACTCATTATTCTCGATTATTTTAATTGCTTACTCTTTTTCCTCAGGAAGGTCTCCAAATCCTACAGGACAAATAAGACTCCTATCTATTTTCTTGCTAGTTACAAGCCGTTTCTTTATTTGTGCTGTTATGATATAGGGAAAAAGTGAAAATCTACTGAACTAAGGTGACAGAGAGAAGTCATAGACAAATAACAATAGAGCGTTCCTTGTGACATTAGGCAGAATTAATGTTGGAAAAGCATTGAGATTTAAAGAGGGCTTGATAACTCTTGTTTTGGTGTTTGCAGAAAATTTTTCTCATAGCTTTATGAAAATATCTTATTTTGAAAGATAACAATCAACTATGTCTTTATAGTTGAATGTTATAATTACAAAAGCATAATTATTCCTTATTTTGTTATATTTCCTAACATCAGAAATAGATGGATTGTTTTTTAAAGAAAAAGAATCACATTCAATTTCTCACTACTCACTCCTTTCTTTTCTTAAAAGCCAACTTGGTATATAGGTGAATCTTATTGTTTTTACAAATATATTGATTATTTTGTAGAAAGCAAGATTTCATGAAATAAATCTCTTCTGACTTGACAAAATGATATGGTATCCCTTCATTTGTTTCCACAAAAATTATTAATTTAAAAGATGAGCCCCAGTTAAGGATTTTCTTTTTGTTTTAGTAAGGAGCTGAAAAATCAAAAGAGAATGTGCCTGTGAAATGCACACAAAGTTGCTTCTATATGTGATATAATACTTAGGAGACCTGAGCTTGATTATATACTAATGTACTATGCTATTGATTGATGAGTGAGAGCAATGAATTATTATACTTGAATTGCTGTTTGCAAGGCTTTTTAACTATCTCAGAAAACAAACTAACGGTTTGAGAAAAAGCTTTAACAATAAATGGGTGCCAAAAGGACATAATTCACCATCTAAGCAGTTTGGTTTGGAGAAAAAAATATATTAACTTCATCTAGTCCTTGGGGCTTTGTGGCAATAAATATTGATTTGATATGAAAAATAGCTATCTACTGTAGTTAATAGTGTTAAGGACACTTTACCTGTTAAAAAGAGGGAAAATGCCAAAAAATATGAGCTCCAGGGTTATGTTGGTGAGCAGATCCATTGTATGTTAATAATTTTATTTATAAAACACCACTCCCTATCGATTTTTTTTAAAGCAGGCATAAAGTTGCTGAGAAAGCATTTCACACATGTTCCCATTGGTTTTCTTTTCACCCCGATACTGGTTGTCTTGTAACACTGAGGAAAAAGTGAAGGATTCTAACAACG
The DNA here is from genome assembly GCF_037993035.2 of Macaca fascicularis. Lineage (NCBI taxonomy): Eukaryota > Metazoa > Chordata > Mammalia > Primates > Cercopithecidae > Macaca > Macaca fascicularis. The sequence goes on along the minus strand of NC_088375.1, from coordinate 73,453,379 downwards.
TTGGTCTTCTTTCCTTTTTTTTGGGGGGGGGATTGGTTTGGTTTGGTTTTGCTCATACTTTTTTTTTAAGGGCACACCTGCACCCCTTCAAAGAGGTTACCCTTTTTAGAACCTACAACTTTCTCCCCACAGTGCCTCAGTACCGGGCCCCATTTTCGGTGGACAGCAATTTGTCTGTGGTGTGTGTGAACTGGAGTGGTACTTTCTTCCTGAACGGCCCACTAAAGGAGTACGTGTTAACCGATGGAGGGCGACGCGTGTACAGCGGCTTCGACACCACCCTCTACATACCGAGAACGGCGGACAAAAGTTAGTTTCTGACTCCTGTTTCTCAGTGTGGAAGGCGCTCTGTTCCCCAGCTTTATGGGACGTTAAATCTGAAAGCTGACCAGCAGATGCTCACCATTAAAACGTCCTGGTTTAAGTGTCCACTTCTTGTGGAAAAGTTACTGCTTAGGATAAATAAGGTTTTCTTTCCTTCCCATTTGCAGCTTGACAGCATTGCAATTATAATGTGGTTCAAGGGGACAGTGCTGCCTCCACAGGACTGGAGGGTCCCCAGGAAGGGATAAGACCGAAGGGCAAGTTGGGGTCACAAAAGAAACAGCACCCATACGTAGTCAATGACTACCCTAAAATAATACACTTCTAGCGACTTCATAGATTTTCTTGCTGTATCTCCAGTCTCCAAACAGAGCCCTATCAGGAAATAACTATCTCCAACTCAAAAGGATCTGAGTAAGGGGTTTCCTTCACCTTCCTTGATATCAGCCCCTGAAAGAACCATCTTGTCCCTCTAAGATGGAGTTCCTTCTTCCTGTTTACTTACACGTCCCTTTTCTCTTTGCCTTGTTTTTAAATTGAATTAAGAAAATGCTTTACAAGGCACTAAGTATTTTCTAGTGATCAGCATGCTCACAGGACCAATGCTCACTGTACAATTTAGTGATTAATGAGTATTTTATCTTGGTGTAAGGTAGAGGTAAACAGTGAGCTCCAGCATTGCATGTATAGTCATAGAAACTTAATAAATTTTTACAAAGATTCAGCTATGCATGTTCATAGTTACCGTTCATGGTCACCTGGGCAGCTCATTGGGAAGGAAAGGTGGCCTGGTGGTTGGCAGACACAGGTTCTACCTGGCCAGGCCTCTAACCATCTGTGTAACCTTGCAAGGGTCACTTCCCTCAGGTTCCTGGCCATTGAAAGAGCAATTTAGACCATGTGATTTCTAGGATCCCTTTTGAGCTCTCCTGTTCAGTAAGAAACTCTAGGTCATTTAGTGGAAAGTACACCTGTACATTTTAAAGGAAGGGTTTAAACCGTGGGCAGAACAAGATGCGCTTTGTGTATATCCTTTACTCCTCTGTTATTCTTTTCCTTTGCTGTATAAGCTCTAATTTTTCTTAGCTCTATTACTTATGGATAGGCTATTATTACACTAATGATAGCTTTTTTTCTTGAACATTTTAAAATTAGAAATAATTTTGAATATTATATAAAACGTTCTAACTTGCTCTGAAATCCTCTTTTTCATGCTATGATGCATTGCTCTTTTAAAAGCATGTGCCCTATTTGTAGGTGTTGAATGAACAAGCCATTTACCAGTTCTTCCTTTTGTCTAGCCTTCTTTTTCCAGGTCATCTGCACGACTGATGAAGGAAGTGTTAAGACACCATTGATCCAATATGATACCTCTACTGGACTTGGTAAACAACTCGTATTATACTTGGTGTAACACCTATTCATTTTCCTCAAGAAACACACATATGTTTGTTTATACATACTTGGGGTCTTAATGTATTAGCACCAACTATACAGAAGAAATTGTGCCAAGTGTTGTCAGGAATTTTTTTTTTTTTTTTTTTTTGAGACAGAGTCTTGCTCAGTCACCCAGGCTGGAGTGCAGTGGTGCTATCTCGGCTCACTGCAACCTCCGCCTCCTGGGTTCAAGCAATTCTCCTGCCTCAGCCTCCCAAGTAGCTGGGATAAGGCACGCACCACCACACCCAGCTAATTTTTTGTATTTTTAGTAGAGACAGGGTTTCACTGTGTTAGCCAGGCTGGTCTCAACCTCCTGACCTCGTGATCCACCCGCCTCAGCCTCCCAAAGTGCTGGGATTACAGGTGTGAGCCACCATGCCCAGCCAGAAATTTTTTTAAAAGTCCTCATGGAACTTATATTAGGCAAGGAGTTACAACATACTTTTTTTTTTTTTTTTTTTTTGACAGAGTCTTACTCTGTTGCCCAGGCTGGAGTGCAGTGGTGCAATCTCGGCTCACTGCAGCCTCCAGCTCCAGGTTCAAGTGATTCTCCTGCCTCAGCCTCCCGAGTCATGCCTGGCTGATTTTTGTATTTACAGTAGAGATGGAGTTTCATTGTGTTGGCCAGGGAGGTCTCGAACTCCTGATCACAAGTGATCCACCCACCTTGGCTTCCCAAAGTGTTGGAATTACAGGCGTGAGCCACCGCACCTGAATATACTCTTAAACATACTCTTAAAATGCCAGAATATACTCTTAAAATGCCAAACATTGAATTGTAAATATGGAAAAGACCAGAGAGCTCAAACTAAATTTTTCTCCTAACCACAAGCCCTGTCAATAAAGTATTGTATGACTTCATGTACATAAAGGTGATTTACAGAGGAAGTTAGAGGAGAGATCAGAAGAAGAAAGAAAATATTCAGCCAATTCATGTTGATCATAATGTTAATAGTCTGGATTCAAAGCCTAGAATGATAAATTTGAAAAGTATCTTTTATCCTCCATAAAAGAGTATGATTGACTGTTGATATCAAGTAATTTAGCTCAAGGGATACAATTTTAATTTTTAAGGAGCATCTTTTAAATTCAGTTTCACTCGCAGTCTCTGAATCTAACATTTGTGATACTTTATAAAAGCAAATTAGAGAAATGCCAAATCTTTTCCATTAAAACAGATTTGGAATTGATATTCTATTTTAAATTCCAGTAATTAATGACATATCAAATTTGCATTTATATGTCAGGTTTTTTTGAAAAATAAAAGTGTCCAAAATTTCTGAAACACAATAAAACATATATATTATTGTCGAAGACAGTTTCAATTTGTAAAAATAACATATTATTCTATGTTTCCAAACTTTACATGTCTGGATGTCATATAAAATTTCCTACAACACTTAATTCCTCTCATATGGCTTATTTCATTTAATAGCAGTGGTATGATAGAACAGACCTCATTCGGTATTCTGTTAGCAACTCCAATATTCCCCCAAGTGGACAAGTGGAGGTCTAAGGGACACAGGAATTTATCCAGGAATGCTCTGCTAGCTTGTTACTGGGATGAGAACACCAACATGGATTTTCTATTGACTTCTGGCCTGGGACCTTTTCTTTGCAATGGTTTGCCAAGTTAAGTACACGTAAGAATCACCCCAGTGTGCTTGTTTATTATAGTTTCCTGGGCCTCTGGCAGAGATTCAGACTCAAGGAGGCTCAGAATCTGCTCTTTAAATAAGTCCTGCCCAGTGATTCTGACACAGGGCTCAGGACCATGTATTGAGTGATGCCGGAAAACCAAGGTTGCTCACCTTCTAAGCCCTGCCAGTCTAGTTTCCTTGGTGAATGGGAAGTGTGTTGTTCCTGAAGACAGGCCATCAACAGAGAGGGATTTACTCTGACTGGCTGTAGTTTCAGTTTTTCTTTGGATCTGAGGCCCAGTCACCAGAGTTCCAACCCCTGACAGTGAACCTCCCATGTGATGCACAGGTGGAGCCCCTTAAGGTGAAGGGGTACTTTGAAAAGACAGAAGGGAAAGGATAAAGGGACACCATCCTGATATCGAGGTCTTCATAAAAAGGAGAAATCCCTGGTTGGCTCATGAACAAGAACTGAGGGTTTCCATTGTGTCTGGAGGCCAGGCTCTGGGCAGAGCAGAGGGAGGGAACTCTGAGGATTGCGCAACGCTCTGGCAGATTCCAAGATGTGCTGCCCAACTAATATCCGTCGTCAGTTCTAATTTTCATGGTGTAACTTTGAAAAACACTCTGTTCCCTTGCCTGGAGGCAGCCTCCAAGCAGGAGAGTGGCGGAGACCTCATTTTCCTCTGTTCTAAGGGCTATTTCTCTTTTGAGACTTCCCTCGGGCAGGCTGCCCTCCCTTCCCCTACGGGCTGTGGAGCAAGGCGCCCACTGGGCCCATCAGATCAGTTTCTGGAGTTACAGCCAAAGAGTTTTTTCCTCTCTGTGCCACACACAGAGGAGACAACTCTTTTAGTGTGCCACCTAGGCTGGTTTGTTTTTAATCAAATGACACACATTGGTCCCTAATTAGGGGAATTTCGAGCTGCTGGAGCTTGATTGGAGTGTTGACTCAACCCTTTATTTTAGAGATGGCAAGCAAAGGTCAGAGTCCAATATTTATTCACAGAGCTGATTGGCAGCAGAGTTAAGGTTGGGAAAGTTTAGTTTTAGTCACTTTCTCTTCCTGCCTTTAATATTTTCACCCCAGTTCTGAACTTTTTTCCTTTAAGTCTTTCCCTGGGAGTGTGAGTGTGAAGTACCAGGCAGGCCCACAAAGTTCTAGGGGAGCTGAAAACGGGGAGATTTGTCCAGTGAGTGAGTAGGCTTTGCAGTTGGGTCTGTTTGTTTTTCTGACCTGGCTGTAGGTATTAGATTTAGATGAGCAGCTCTCTGACTCACAGCTCCACACCAGCCTGTGTGGCCACTGCATTGGATCCACAGGTTTCTGTGCTGGCTCCAGCAGTGGCTGGGTGGGAGCAGATCTCTGGCCACCCCACGCCCACCCCTGCCTCACCCCTGCTTAGCTTGCCAAACTGACAACATAATTTCACTGCCTTTGACTGTCCTGCATGATCCTTGCCAGCCTCTCTCCTATCTTCCCCACAAGACTTAATAAACCTGCCTGGCCGGGCGCGGTAGCTCATGCCTGTAATCCCAACATGTTGGAAGGCCGACATGGGCGGATCACGAGGTCAGGAGACTGAGACCATCCTGGCCAACATAGTGAAAACCCATCTCTACTAAAAATGCAAAAATTAGCTGGGCGTGGTGGCATGCACCTGTAATCCCAGCTACTTGGGAGGCTGAGGCAGGAGAATCACTTGAACCCAAGAGGCAGAGGTTGTAGTGAGCCGAGATCACACCACTGCACTCCAACCTGGGTGACAGAGCAAGACTCCATCTCAATAAATAAATAAATAAATAAATAAATAAATAAATAAATAAAAGAATAATAATAATAATAATCCTGCCCACCCTTCATCCCCCTAAAGACCTAAGCATAGGGCCTGGCACCAGGTACATTATTGTTAAACATGAGCTACTTTTACTAATACTAACCTCATGTGCAGAGACTCACATCAACTGAACTCTCAATGTGTGAACACCAAGCAAAGGTAAGTGGCCCCAGTGCTAAAAAGATTTCTTTCCATAGGAAGCTTTCCCAGTGCATTTGGGTGATGGTTTGCAGAGCTTTTGCTCTTTTTTTTTTTTTTTTTTTAGACAGAGTCTCGCTCTGTCGCCCGGGCTGGAGTGCAGTGGCCGGATCTCAGCTCACTGCAAGCTCCGCCTCCCGGGTTCACGCCATTCTCCTGCCTCAGCCTCCCGAGTAGCTGGGACTACAGGCGCCCACCACCGCGCCCGGCTAATTTTTTTTTGTATTTTTTAGTAGAGACGGGGTTTCACCGTGTTAACCAGGATGGTCTCGATCTCCTGACCTCGTGATCCGCCCGTCTCGGCCTCCCAAAGTGCTGGGATTACAGGCTTGAGCCACCGCGCCCGGCCAGAGCTTTTGCTCTTTAACAGAGAGGCCATGTAAAGACAACACAGAAGCAAACACAGGCTGTTAATATCATAATGGAAAATGGAATCTGATGCTTCAAAATTCAGTTTACACAAAATGTCAGGAATGGGACTGTTGCATGAAACAAGGACACCTCAGATCTCCAAGCAGTGATTTTGTTTGTGACTCTGCAGCAACAATAATGAGGGTCCCAGTCCCTCATGAGAACCCAAACAAGGACTTTGCTCCCAAGGCACACAGTTATGAAACAGGTGACCCTCAAGGTTACTTTGGTAACCCCTTTTAAAAATTGCTCCCCACACTCCCATCTTTCCCAGGGATTTGGCAAGGCAGTGGTGATTTCCAACCTGAGCAGCAGCGCCAGAAGTGTCAGCAAGGCCTCTCAAGGGCTGTAAGCATCTCGTTATAACCCAGCAACCCACTGAACCATTACCCCAGCCTGCACACAAGTGCAAACAAGCACCAAGAGGCAAACTGCTTTCAACTCCTCTCTAATTTACGATCAAACAGCAGGGCCAGAGATGACAAAATTGCTTTCTGAAATAACATTTCCCCTTTCTTTCTCTGGGTTTTGCAGGCTTGGTCCTAACAACACCTGGAGAAAAGAAGGGATCGCAGAGCAAAAGCACAGAGTTCTACAGCGAGCTGTGGTTCATAGTGTTAATGGCGATTCTGGGCTTGATCTTGTTGGCCATTTTTCTGTCACTGATACTACAAAGAAAAATCCTTAAAGAGCCTTATATCAGAGAAAGACCTCCCTTGGTACCTCTTCAAAAGAGGATGTCTCCTTTGAATGTTTACCCACCTGGGGAAAACCATATGGTATGTCTGTAGAGGTGTGGCCCCATTTCCCTATCACTGGACTAGAATACTTGTTTTCCTTCTGAGAAAAATGTGTCATAGCCATAGTAACAAGGAACCAGATGTAAGTTATGGTTCACTAAGTGTGGGGACCAAGAGAGGCTAACCCTAGAACAGCTTTCTCAACTTTGGCTGCACATTAGAATCACTTGGAAAGCTTTAAAAAATATCACTGCCTGGACTTCATCCAAAAAATTCTCATTTCCTTGGTCTTGAGTAGGGCCTGAAGATCGGTATTCTTTTCTTCACTCCAAAAGTGATTTTAATGTGTAACTAGGGATGAGTATTTCTGCCCTGTAAGTGTAAGCCAGGGCCTGGTGGAGAAGACTTGTATGTTGAGATTACCTGGGGAAATTATAGGTTGTATTGCTGTGTCATTTGGTGGGGGGGAATGGGCATTAAAAGGGGGAGATGGGGAGGGAGGGGCTAAAGTGTTAGCGGTGCTCAGTCTGTCCTCTGGTCCTGACACCCTGTGCCACAGGGGATGGATGGCTCCTCTTAGCTCTAGACAACTCACTCCCAAAATAGTAGGTCCAGTAAAGGTCTAGTGGGAGAGGGCCTCATCACTTGGTAGTGCAGGACAGTCATTGCCCAGAGCACTCATTGAAGAGTAAAAGGTGATTTAATTCCATGGTGCACTCTGCTGTGAGGCTATGTCTACCTGGAAGAGGAAAGGCTGCATTTTCTAATCCTCACCAGGTACCCATCTGTTCCCCAAAGCTGTGCGCCCACAGGGCTACATCTCCCTGAGGAGGTGCCTTTTTTCCAGTTTGCACTAAGGTTCTATATTAGCTAGTGGCTACCCTTGGCAGTACCAAAATTAAGCACAGAAGCCTGGTCAAGCTGCCTACAGTTCAACATTTAAAAACATAGCGGGGAGTGAACGCAGCAGCATTGTCTGCCTTCAGACCTCTTCACTTTTCCAGCGCTCAGCGATGAATGATCACTGGTTAAGCCCCAACATGGCTGGATCAGACCTAAGTAGCAGGAGTGTTGGGGGCACAAAAGGGCAGTGGGCCCCCTGAGGTCCGTGGTTTGTGGCTGGTGTGGGAGGTAGCAATGGGACAATGATGTGGTGGTGGAGAAGCAAAGAAGGCACTGGCCAACACCACTGGGGCCTTGGCTCTCTCTCTCTCTCTAGTCATATCTGTCCCACTCCCCTTCTCACTGATCCTCCTCGGAGCCTCCTTCCTCCCTCAGCCCATCAGACAAGCTCTGAGCACAGGGCCATTGCTGCTGCGGCTCCTTGGGTGACTCACACTCTTGCTTCATTCACATCTCTGCCCAAACATCACCTCCCATTCTATGGAAAATTTCCTAGCCCCGTAACCCACTTCTTTTCTTTTCCATAGGATTTCTCACATAACACTAAATCAGATATGTTTGTCTGACTCCTGAAATAGAATGTAAGCTCCCAAGATCAAAGATCTTGTGGGCCTCTTCCTGTTGTATGTGCCCCAGCACCCGGAACAGTGCCTGGCGTATCACAGGCACTCCACGAATGTTTGTTGAATGAATGAATGTCGAGTGACCATTTCAAACCACGGGCCGTTTGCTCCTGTTCAGTGAATAGTCATTAGGAGATTCTCACTGAAGAGCAGATATTTCAAAATTTTTCCTTGTTAAAGCATAACTTTCTTTAAGGAGCCCATGTTCTTAGAAGGCGCACTGCTGCTGGAGGAAGACAGTGGACGAGAGAAGAAGGCAGGAGAGATCTGTTTAGCCTGGGAGATGAGCTAAATCGAACCTGGGGTCTGTGGAGTGCACAGCGTAGTGAAAGGAAAGTTCCCAAGCACTGCTGGGCACGTCTACTGTATAATGTGAGGTGTGGTTACAGGAAAGCATACCCTCATACCAGCAGTGTCCAGAACTCATTTCAGTGATATATTATCCTGTCCTTCGACCCAGTCCCTACAGGCAGGCACCTCTGTATCAGAATCCTCCATGAGGAGGAACACTGTCTTCCTTACTTGGTTAACTTAGTGACCAGAAGACACTCCCACTCATTCTTGTGGGGATGTTATGTTACTCTGGATATAACCCCATTGCTCAGGGTTTTAATGAGTCTTGTTAAGCTTCGTTTTGTCAAAGTGAGGACCATGAACTGTCTGCATCAGCATCACATAGGAGGAGCAGGACCTGAAGTTCTGAGGGAGAAACTCAATAAGCTGCCATTTTAACTGGAACCTCAAGAAGTCTGGGCTGGGCGCGGTGGCTCACGCCTGTAATCCCAGCACTTTGGGAGGCTGAGGTGGGCAGATCATGAGATCAGGAGATCGAGACCATCCTGGCTAACACAGATGAAACCCCGTCTCTACTAAAAATACAAAAAATTAGCTGGGCGTGGTGGCGGATGCCTGTAGTCCCAGCTACTCAGGAGGCTGAGGCAGGAGAATGTTGTGAACCCAGGAGGTGGAGCTTGCAGTGAGCCGAGATCGCGCCACTCTACTCCAGCCTGGGTGACAGAATGAGACTCCATCTCAAAAAAAAAAAAAAAAAAAAAAAAAAAAGAAGTCTGATGCACAGCAAAATTTGAGGACAGCTGAAAATGAAATAATAATATAATACAAATCCTGTATGCAGCGTGCACTGTTTGATAACGAGTAGAAACAGGTGGTGGGAGGGGGCTGGTTAGACCTTGCAGTCCTGACACCACACAGGCTAAGCCACCTCTGGGGACAGACACAGGCTTCAGCTGGGAAAAGCAGACAAAAGAATGTAAACACCTTGTTCCTGCACACCCTTTACCATCAGGGAAATGCACAGTGGCACCCAACTGATTCTTTCACTGAATGGCCAAAACTGAGTCAGGTGTGAGGATGGGAAAGCAAGGAGGGACTAACTGGGTGACTGCCAGGGCTCTGGTCTCAGGGAACTGGCTCATCCTGAGCACGGAGGCTGTTCATTGCAGGCAGGTCTCAGCAGAAGTGAAATCTGGGGTACGCCAGGGCACCGGGTGGAATTCCCCTGAGTCTGTTGAATCATAATTTAATCCTATCCAGTTGACAGAGTGTACTTGCAAGTCTTCTTCTGTGGCTTTTTAAAAATATTTTTAAACCAAACTGCTCTCACAAAGTTGGAGACCATGAGAGACATGTCAAAAATTAGCCAAACTAAAGAGAGTACAATTTGCATTAGTAGAGCAAAATGAAGTCCTCGTTGGTGACCGTGGGCTCCTCATCTACTCAGATAGGAAAGAATCCACTCAAGGGGAAGAATCTGAATAGGAACAAGCCAGAGTCACCTGCTCAGTTTTCCAGATTGACTGTCTTTTCACTTGAGTAGGTCAATGAGCTATGCCCCTGCAGCGCGCGCGCACACACACACACACACACACACACACACGCACACACACACTTCTCCCCCTCATTTGACAAGCTCGGGTTTCAGGGCTGGTGTGACCCTCTTCCAAGCACCCCATGTCTTGTGAACAGGTAAGATATCCTTTGAACATCAGTCCCAAACTGGCAAGAGGATTTTAGGCTATACTCTGAATGGAGAGAAATAGGCAGAGGTGCCAGGGAATGAGAGTGTCTTTTGTATTTCATCAACATTTTTCAAGACCACACAGTATACGATACAGCTAAGTTTAAGCTCAAGTTTTGCTTGTTATTTAATTACTGGTTTGAAGATCCTGTCATTCTCTGCAGTACTAAACAAATAATGGCAGTAGTACTTACCTTAGAAACTAATCAATTAATTTCCCCTCACCAAGGGTTTTTATTATTATTATTATTTCTTTGTTTTTTGAGACAGAGTCTTTTTCTGTCACCCAGACTGGAATGCAGTGGCGCAATCTCTGCTCACTGCAAACTCCGCCTACTGGATTCAAGCGATTCTCCTGCCTCAGCCTCCTGAGTAGGTGGGACTACAGGCGCCCACCACCATGCCCGGCTAATTTTTGTATTTTTAGTAGAAACGGGGTTTCACCGTGTTGGCCAGGTTGGTCTAGAAATCCTGACCTCAAATGATCTACCCGCCTCGGCCTCCCAAAGTGCTGGGATTACAGGCATGAGACACCGCTCCCGGCTTCACTATGAGGTTTTAGTTGCAAAACCCAAGTTTCTCTCTCTCTCTCTCTCTCTCTCTATATATGTATATATGTATATATACACACATACATACACACACACATATACACATATGCATGTATGTATCATAGGATATATATACACACACACACACACATCACAGCAGTATTACATATGGGTATGACAATGCTGTTGTTGGAGAAATGCAAAGAATGTGTTTAAAACTGTTCCAAACATGGACTGATGCTGCCATTTGTTCTCAGTTTGACTCTGTGGCTGATATATCTGATGTGTCAAGCAATGTCACCCTAAAAAGTTACACCATGCACTTTGAGGTACCTCTGTGTGCTGCATGAATGCATGATCTTTTGCATGGTGTGTTGACTGCACAGTGAAAAGCATCAATGACTTCCATATATCCGTTCCTTGGAAAGCTGAACAACATGAGTGAAAACTCTATTAAAAAAAAAAACAAAGAAAAAGCAGAAACATTTCATTGATCGGATCAGCTAAATCAGAGCCCTCAGATATTTAGAGCAACTAGATTTTCTCTTACGGCACATTCTAGGTCTCAATTATGGAGTGACTTTGTCTTCTGATGTTAATGTTAATATCAGACCTAATTTAATTTGGAGACTGGAATCCTAAAACAAAGGGGGGAATATGGAATGAGAAATGAGGAAGGAGTCCATTTCCCTACACAAATCCCGGACTTTTAAAGTGAAAGACAAACGGAGTTCACATAGTGGACCACCATGAAATAATTCTGCTATCTTTGGCTGCTTTGGGGGAGGGGTGTTCTCAAGAGGGAGGCTCTGTGTTGACATGTATGAAGAAGATACCTTGTTCACCCACCATCTGTCTGCCTTGCCCCACCACTTGGCAATGCAGAAAGCCATTGCCCCACAGGGAACAACAGCCAGAGCACCAGTGCGTGAACTCTCTAGGTGCCAAAAACACTGGCCACCTAACTTGAGTATTAGTTCATCATCATCTTATTCTTACCAAGAAACCCGGGGTCACAGTGTTCCGGGTGCTCATAGCTGCTAAATTCTGTGGGTGTTGTTCCCTTCATTGACAAAGTGACAATTGTCAGGAGACAGTCGTTCCCTTCACTGACAATATGTGAGACACAATCCTCTGTCATATTTCAAGCCCATATTCCTTATATGTGAATCACTCACAGCAACTTCCTTCTCAGGGATTAGCCGATACCAAAATTCCCCGGTCTGGGACACCCGTGAGTATCCGCAGCAACCGGAGCGCATGTGTCCTGCGCATCCCGAGCCAAAGCCAAACCGGTCTAACCTACTCCCAGGGTTCTCTCCACCGCAGTGTCAGCCAGCTCATGGACGTTCAAGACAAGAAAGTCCTGATGGATGACTCGCTGTGGGAAGCCATCATGGGCCACAACAGTGGACTGGTGAGTTGGTTTCCTCATACGGGGCCTTTGCTAAATATCCCAGAAAAATACTGGTGTGGAACTGCCTGTACTTCGCCGAATGCAGCCCCATGGCACTCGCCTCTGAGCATTTACCCAGTGAGGTTTTAACAACTGGTTTACTAGCATTACTACAATTGTTTGATAAGCAGGGTAGAAACTTTGCCTTGTTCTGCTGGTATACAATAGATGCTTAAAAATAAATGCATATTGGTCGGGCATGGTGGCTCACAGTTGTAATCCCAGGACTTGGGTAGGCCGAGGTAGGCAGATCACCTGAGGACAGGAGTTTGAGACCTGCCTGGCCAACATGGTGAAACCCCATCTCTACTAAAAATACAAAAATTCTCCGGGCATGGTGGTGCGTGCCTGTAATCCCAGCTACTTGGGAGGCTGAGATAGGAGAATTGCTTGAACCCGGGAAGTGGAGGTTGCAGTGAGCCAAGATTGCACCATTGCACTCCAGCCTGGGCAACAGAGTGAGACTCTGTCTCAAATAATAATAATAATAATAATAATAATGTATAAATAAGCAGCAAACAAGTTATACTTCATAAACTTGGAGCAGAAGGTGACTGGAAACATTGGAATGGGCTTAAAACAAGGCATAAAGTACAAGCACTTGTTTTACTAAAATAAAAAATTTTAGTATGTCCACGTTTTACTATTGGTATATGGGTGGATGCAAAAAGAATATTTTGTATCAACAGGTGAACATGTTTGCTTTCCAAACACTTAGGAAATGATGACAAATGAGGCTGTTACTATTTATAAGCTTCATCTTTCATAATTTCAGTCCAGTGGGTACAAACAATTAGCTCTTTGAAAGGTAACCTCTTCGTAATATAATATTTATTATCAGCCTCTGAGTGGTTGCGATAAAAATCTTAGAATTTTTGCCAACTATCAAATTTCACTGTGCTGTCTTCTTAGATGCCCGCTGCAGTACCATTCCACTGGGCCAGTGAGAAAATAAACAGATAACCAGCTAGGAAGTTAGCTCCTCTGTTTACTCCTCTGGGGTAAAATTATCCACCTCCATTTCTTTCAATCATCTGCTTCTGTTTTTTGGATTTACACCCCTCTTTCTCCTCCGAGTCCTCACTTTTCCTGCACTGAAAAGTTGATGCCTTCCATGAAGCCTTTCTTGACTAATAGCAAATAATAAAGGGAGTTCCCTGGATCCAGGTTCCCTAACGCTATAAAAAAATGTACAGTCCTTCTCGCCTGTTCAGAATGATTATGTAATATATACATATCTATAATATGCATGATAAAATTACAGGCTGTTTGATGTTGTTGTAACTTCAATTACATTATTTCATTTCAGATCTAAAGTTTTTAAAAGGCAGGGATAATTATATTTGGTTGAAACAAGGAATTGCTAATTGATCATTTTTTTACATGCAAAACAGCAATTGCTACATGTTCAACATAATACATTGAAAGTTCAGATGAATTATTTCACCTAATCTTCACAAACTGTAGGAAGTAGGTTCTATTGTCATTCTCGTTTTTTTACAAAAAGAACTGAGGTTTAGAGAGGTGAGTGATTTAATGTGAGATTACACAGCTAGCAATTATTTTCATGGGTTTGGGTTCTTAAAAACATCATCTGACTACAGAACTCCTATTTGTAACTATTATACTGTATTGTCATTTTGCTTGCTTTTTACAGTACTAATGGGCAATGTGCAACGGGACTCAGTACAAGCTTTTGAAGGTGCCAATACTTGGCAAGTTATCTGTTTATTATAACATTGTAACCAACATTACTAATCCTATTTGGTAAATACAAAATACAGCACAAGAGTGGGAAGAAATGGAACACAAATAGCTTGCATTCTGGCTCTTCCATTTACTATTTGAACTAAATCTTTATATATGTGTGTATATATATGTGTATATATATGGATCACCTGAGGTCAGGAGTTCAAGAACAGACTGGCCAACAGTCTGTTCTTTTGTATTTTTGTATTCTACTAAAAATACAAAAACTAGCTGTATATATATATATATATATACACACACACACACCCCACACTCTACAGATGAGTAGACTGAGGTTTCTGAGGCTTAGAAAGGTTAAAATATGACACAATATAACCCTCAAACCAGATACACATTTTGAATTAGTCTAAAGTTCATATGTGCATGTGATGTGATCCTTTCAATGAGAAATTTAAGGCAAGGACTGTTGTAGACCTCACCATAGTGTTGAGAATAAAATGTTAAGCCTTTAATACTTATTACTTTTTACATATAATTGATATAACTATAAACTGATAGCAAATACTATTGATGGCAACTATTGTAGCCAATGATGATTGGCTTATTTTTCAGTATGTGGATGAAGAGGACCTGATGAACGCCATCAAGGGTTTCAGCTCAGTGACTAAGGAACACACCACATTCACCGACACCCACCTGTAAATGATGGAAGCCCGGAAGACGTAACCCTTGCAACCTCTGCACCCCTTTCCTCCTGGGTTATCACTGACATGTCATAAATGCTGAAAAGCCATTGTTTATTATCCTATAATTATTTAAAGAAATGACGACTGTTTTCGAAAGCGTTCCTTTTTAATAGAGGTCTAAGAAATGATATTTTTCTGGTTGTCTGAAATGAGAAGTAATATTCATATAAAAATACTTGGTTTGCTCTTATTTTGTGGGAGACAAAGTATGTAATTGTCACTTGGTTTCGTTTGGCAGTGATGCTACTGGTTAACTGAATAATCAGTGCCAATTTCAAGATGGCCTACAGTTGTTAGAAGTAGTCAGTTACTGGATCAAAAACTAAATGATTCTATTGAAAGGATGTCACTGCTGTTCATTTCTATCTGCCATTTCTGTCAGGGTTGACATAATCCTGCAAGAACAGTTATTCTAATGATCACAGCTGCTAAATGAAATCCCAAACTTTGCACCAGGTCAATAAACTTTGCTGAAGGTTCTATTTATTTACAATACATAGGGTTACTCACCAAACTTTCTGACAAGGCAACATATAACTTACACATAAATGTCTCTGTTCTTGCATTTATGAATTTTGCAAAAATCTAAGGAGTAAAAGGCTTATTTATACATTTTGAAGAGAAAACAAAGTGTTTCAATAGGAACACCTCTACTTGAACCAATGTTTTTATTTCACATATTTTATAGTTTTGAAACTCTAGTTTCTCTTAAAATTGTCAATTCACTGAATATCAGAGAATACTGATATCTTCAACGTAACACATTGCAAATGTAAACTACTGTTCTATTTGCAATATTTAACTAGGCGGCATGAAATTTTAAAAGGAAAAATGTATCTGTTCCTTCTAGCATTAACATATATACATGTAAAGACAAGACTACACCTATGTGTATATATATCATGTATATATTACTCTGTACTATATCCCTTCTTTTTGGAGAACTACCCATTATTTTAACCATAGAATCATTAAGAACAGATGATATGCAACAGTACCAATTCTCACGGTTCAAAAATGTCTGTCATTTGCTCTAGTTGGATTACAAAGTCATTGGTCCAAGTCCAATGGCAAGAAAAATTTTCTTGCAAATCATCCACATAAAATCAAAGACATTTAAATTTGCTCTTCATGGAAAACAGAATAAGAAAACTTCTCATCTTCCTTCATCCTTAAAGGTCCTATTGACCCCAGGAAAATATTATGACTCTGTCTAACACACAATACTCACAATACTTTGTGAATCTACACCCAGAGGTAGGCATAAACTTGTAAAGGGATAGTCTTACTTACTCTGCCTGAAAACAATGAATTACCCCAGGGCCCAACAGTAAAAGATTATGGACTTTTGGGGTATTGAGATTTCATCCAGCTCTGTGAGAGAGCAGCTCCTCAGACTGACCAACTCCTAGACAGTTTGCCAACCATAAGTGTCAAAAGCACAGGCCAATATTAAGCAGAAGTTCTACCACCTTATTAGAACTGCTATAAGCAAAAACATCTGAAATAAATGTGCATATCTGACAGTGACTGTACATAATATGAAATATATAGTTCTCGCCAAGTTTTTATACTTTCTGAAATGAAAACATAGGATTGACTAGTTTACTGATTTTTATTCCCATATGCCGATTCTGGGACAATTAAGTTAAGGCTGGCACAAATAAGCATTAACCAAGGTTGTGTCCAGCTCCTGTGAGCTACTTAAGGTATATAGGGAAGGAGTGGTCACAAACTTGCATCCTAATCCTCGGTGGACTCTTCTAAGAATAGTTTGCTAGTCACAAAGCATAGTCCACAAATATGCTTTGCTTGATTCAGAAGATTGAGCTTATCCTGATTTTTGAAAAATTAACCTGGTACCTTTATCGCTGTGTATTTTTTAAAGCACAGTATAAACTTTTGACAGAACACACAAAAAAATACAGAACTGCAGGAGATTTTATCTTGGATCATTATCCATTTAGTCATCAAATTAGGCATGAATTCAGCTGAATCATTTACATTTTGAGTCCACAGCTTAGGGCAGACAGAAGCCTGTATGACTTCTGCCCAGAACACTGTCCCTTGCTACATGCCTAAGTTTACTTGTATTTATACATTTCACAGAAGAACCCTAAGATGTTGCTTTGCTACTTTAAGTGGTATTGCGTGCCAAGCCTCTATTATACGAACTACAGGCTCGCCCCTAGAGCTTCTGATTCGGTTGGTC
This sequence comes from Macaca fascicularis, assembly GCF_037993035.2. NCBI lineage: Eukaryota > Metazoa > Chordata > Mammalia > Primates > Cercopithecidae > Macaca > Macaca fascicularis. Next base: position 73,436,549 of record NC_088375.1, on the reverse strand, counting down.
TGGGGTGTGTGGCTGAGGCATTAGTACTTCTTAAAGCTTCAGGTGTTTTCATGTTGAGACCCACTGATGTTCCATAATCTGGAAGAAATCATGTACAGGAATAATATACTACGCACAGGGACTATGCTCCTTGGCTCACCACTTCTCCCTTACAAACAGTGAGCAGTTCTCGATGAACCTCTTTCAATTTAAATCTCCTGACTCACGTTTTATCAATTGTACATGCCACATTCTCAGCTTAAGAACTACCATGTTTTGTTATTCTTAACTGTTTGATAAGAGTAAACAGTTGTTTTTTTAATAAACTCTAAGAAATGTGTTTATAGATAATCTATTGTAATTTTCACTAAATGGAACCCAAATATGCATGTTATGGTATCATATACTGATGTAAAAATCATGCTGGCATCCATGAACAACCAGTAAATAAAACATCGTCCAGGTGGAAGAATTCATTAATAAGGAACTTAATTATTTCCCAGTTATCACAAATGAATAGTTGATTTCCAATGCGCAAATATCATGTAAACTAAAGATGGTTTGCTTAATAAATATTTAAATGTGAACTAATTCTGGCTTAATATATTTATTAAAAAATACTCGTGGCCGGGCGCGGTGGCTCAAGCCTGTAATCCCAGCACTTTGGGAGGCCGAGGCGGGCGGATCACAAGGTCAGGAGATCGAGACCACAGTGAAACCCCGTCTCTACTAAAAACACAAAAAATTACCCGGGCGCGGTGGCGGGCGCCTGTAGTCCCAGCTACTCAGGAGGCTGAGGCAGGAGAATGGCGGGAACCCGGGAGGCGGAGCTTGCAGTGAGCCGAGATCGCGCCACTGCACTCCAGCCTGGGCAACAGCGTGAGGCTCCGTCTCAAAAAAAAAAAAAAAAAAATACTCGTAACAGCTCTGAGTTACACATAAATGATAAAATTATACCTATTTAAGAAAGTAGGATGTTCTGGATAATTTCTCAACCAACAATGTACATTAGAATGAACTGTGTACTATTATGTATCAACCAGCAGAGATTCAAATTCAGCAGGACTGCAGTGGGAGTGAGGCCTGGGCAACTATATGCGTCTAAACAAGCCTGGGTAACAGCCAGGAACAGGACCACAGACTCTTGAAACAGGAAGACTTGGGTTCAAAAGTTGGCTCAGTAGGTAATAAGCTGTGTCACTAAGTTATTTATCCCCCGTGGGTCTCAGTGATCTCATCTGTGAAATGAGGATAACATCACTTATCCTATTGGTATGAAAATACTTCTTTCCATGAAAATTACGATTCTGTTTTCATTTTTCATCAATCACACAAAGTACACAGATTTATTTCAACTTTTTTTCTTCCCAACAGCAACCCTAATGAGGTAGATATAATGAAAAAATTTAGGCATAATGGGGTCAATCTGAGAAATTAAGTGTCAGAGTAGACATAAACCACTGCTCTAACATCAAGGTTCAATCTCTTATAAGCAAAAGAAACAAACAAGATTTGACTTGTACTATAATGCAATCTAGTATAGTCAGTTTCCTTTTTATGTGATTCTATCATGTAATAGTTACTACCTTCTTTTTAATGGCCTTTATTCCTGGTCACTAGTCTACTTCTTTCTTTCATTTTCTTACTTGCTCACCCAACTTTCACGTAACTGTGAGAAAGAGGAGGAAGGGTGTAAGATAATTACAATCTTAGTAATTTTGAAATTATGCTTTGCCTAATACTTTCTTTCATTGATAATATAACTTATGGACATATTAAGTTCTCCCTCCCCCCATTTTTTTTTAAATTATGGGAAGAAGCAAAGAAATGAACAAACATATATAGCACACTTTAAACAGAACTGTTCCTTAAATAACTGAAAACACATGGTCATAATCATTTTTATTTAATTGATAAATAAATACAAGAGAACTGTTGTGAAACCACTGGCAATATAGTAAACTTTAAAGATTTTATTTCAACTTCACTCACTTACATTTCTTGGAATGGGGATATATACATTATTCACCAATAAATGCTAATGCTTTAAATTTACAATTACCCTATTTGTAGAAACCTGAAGATCATTCCAATTAAATGAAAAAAAATTGTACAAAAAAGTTCTTTTGCTCTTACAATTCAAAATACATTCAAATTCACATTCTTACAGCAGCCAAAACCTTTAACCCAAAATTCAGAACTGCAGTTCCACAAGTGAATAAAATAGTGTTTTAATTTGATTATCATGATTGTTAACACTGAAAAAAAAAATATGGTGGTTCCTAAAACAAGACAGGTTAGGAACTGGTATGGCTTTCCCTTCTGGGCACTCAAACTTTGCCCTTGATTATTATTTTTATTTCATCTTTTCAAACACAGACAATTGCTCCAACTTGAAAGTTTCAATGGAATTTTGGCATTGAATATTGCTAATGCTTGCTAAGATTTAAGAACTCCCAATGATGAGAATCAGAAAATGACGCACGACTAAATTAAAATCATCCTAAAAGACTTACTACATAGTGGTATCCGGTATTCAATATCAATAGTGTCTTTGAATAACATGATGTTTTTCACAAACATAGCACCTCATCAAATATCTGGTAAACACTTTGCAATCACAATAAGGGTTGGGAGACCAAGTTCCAAAGACAATTATGTGATTCACTTAAAGGTAACAATGCAAGACAAGTCTCAGGCATGATGAAGATTAGGAATGCAGTCTGCTGCTTCCCATGCTCTAAAGGGATGCTCACCTATATGGGCACCATCCTATTAAGATGTGGTACTATGTTTCCAAACCAATAAAAGTAGGTAAGTGTTAAAATGGACTCCTGCTTTATAAATGATCTGTTAAATGTACTTGTAAAATTAAAAAAATTTCCAAAATGTCAAAAGAGATATGATTATTGTATCTCATTATCCCAAGTAATTCTGTTAAAAAGATACTAAATGAAGTCCAATTTTATCTTGTAAAGTTTTAGTGTAAAAACTAATGTATTGAAATTCAGGAAAGTTTAACTTTCATCTAAATGTAACAAAACAACAATTCATTTTGGTGAGTTTTCACAAGCTGTACTCCTGACCTGAAGAATCACTTTTTTTATGCCGAGGCGATGGAGTAGTCTTTGTAGGAGATGGGGACGCAGTACCAGGGGAGTCAGTTCCTCCATCAGAAGTACTTGGTGATGAGACCAGATAGGGAACTTTCTTTCTTCCAAGGAATCCTCCCCCTTCAAATCCTCCTTTCTTCCTAAACTCTATTTTATTTTCATTTTCGTCTTCTGATGACCTTTTCTTGGATTCTGAAAAACCTTCAGCTATTTTATGCACTTCCAATCCACTATCCAATTCTCTCAAACTTTTTATTTCTACTCCAGGAGACTTTCTCTCAGATATATTACATTCCCCTGTCACCCCTTTCACTTCAGCTTGTATTGGACCCAAGTTACCATTTTCAGGGACAGCTCTTTCTACATTTCTGTTCAAATTAATAGTCTGGAAGTCCCTATAACTGTGAAAGCTCTCAGTCCTTCTTGCCCTTGCTAATAAAGGACTTTCTCTGTAAGGCCTCATGGAACCATAAGTAGCTGCTTCATGGATGGTATCATGGTGCTGAAGCTGAAGGCTGAAATACAGTTTTTAAAAATGACAGTTCAGATTTCACTCTTTGGTTTTTCAGGAACATATTAATTAAACAACCAATAAAACATACTGTATAAACATATAAAGTGTATTATATCCATATTTCTCTTTATAAAATATACTTACCAAGTACTCTTTATTACATAGACGGTATATAAAATTACTAATGCAAATAATACCATCATATATTCACAGACATGCTGAATTTTTGAACAGCTAAAAAAAAGATGGGAGGAAAAATCCTTGAAACTAATATGAAATAATTGAAACTAATATAAAACTAATATGAAACTAATATGAAACTAAAAAAATAATATGAAACCAACATAATTCAGTATTTAGCCCCTGGTTCTTCAGACTTTGGAATTTATCAATATCATAACTAAAAAGACATTATGGAACTTTATATTACAAGTACATAATGTTTAAATGTAAGACTAGACAACATAATAGAATCACAGATTAATACTGTCCCTGAGATGGGACAATAATTAAAGCTTCACATACTAACCAAGGTGATATGTGATTTTCCTAATTCCCTTTGAATAAATTCTTGATCACATAATAGGCTTCCAATTTGGCAGCAATTCACAAAATAAGTTAAAAGGCAAAAAATGTTTTTCTATGAAAAGAACCAGATATGCCTATCAAGAAATTTAGTAAAACTTAAAAAATTAACATAATGTCTGAATTTAAAATGTACCTTGAAAAGTATGGCTTTCTAGAACAACTATGTGATTACAGTATTTCAGTCAATTTCCCCAAAACAAATAAATTTTGTTTATAATACCCAACTCTTTAACCTACCTAGAATTTGATTCTCGTAAGTGGCTATGCTGAACTACAGAAGTTGCCGGACTGATGTTAGGAGTAGCACAGCGAGATGTGCTCAGATCACATTGATCCAGTAATTTGAGCAGCTCTTCTTCGGTTGGACCACCTACATCTTAGGAGAACAAATAGTCGTCATAATTGCTTATGTGAAAAGTTTAACCTTGTGACAAAAACATCTTTCTGCATGAGAACCTACCCTTATCTTCACTTTTGTTAACCATATCCATAGCAGTGGTCAGATCCCACATTTGAATGCTGCCATTTGTATGGCCTGTGAACAAGTAACGCCTTGGTCTCGAGCCCATCCTACTGGATCCTTCACATTCCCTCACTGTAAATGAAGATATTGTAGTACAGTCAACAGCCTGGATCTCACATATTCTGCAAAAGAAAAGCAGAAAGAGCCCTGATGGGAATGAGCAATTATTTAAAAAGAAGCTATAAAACTAAAAAGGCAGAAAGAAATAAAGAAAGCAAACATGGTATACTAGAAGAGACTTTTAAAAAATCATTTAAAATTTATGTGTAAATTTTAAAAATCTGAAACCAGAAGAAATATATAGCTCTATGGAGATAGCCCATATTGTATCCATCATTAGGATAATACTCTTAACTTTAAAAAAATATTTTTATGGCTATTTGATTTTCATAAAAGATAAAAAGAACCTGAGAGAGAACAATTACTATCCACATTAACAAATGAGGAAACCAAGGGATAACATCAGTAAATGATTTTTCCAAAGTCATGTAAGGGCTACCTGAATTGTACTTGGCTGAATTAGTTATCCCAGCCTACTTCAGAGTTGAGGGAGTTTATTAAAAAAGAAAAATCGGTATAGGCAAACACAAGGTCAAAAAAATAGACAAAGAAAAAATACCATCCACATGAATCTGAGAAACATACAGGAATAGAGTATGAAGCTTAGATGAGCTTCCTAGTAGGCCGGACAAAAAGGAGGGAAAAAGTTAATTCCTACATGCCCACATGTAGTGATAAAGACTATCCTAGTCTCATTCTTGATCTCAAGGTTTGTGAATACAGGAATAAACAAACCAAAGTATTTTTCCTGTACTCTCATGCAACAATCAACTCTAAGGAAAGTGAAAGTTTATCTCCAAATGCCCTTTTAGTTATGTGGGCTCTTGGCTGGATCTAGAAACCAAACTGACACCACACAGACTGACAAGAGAGAAATATATAGGTTTTATTAGTTTTACATGTACATGGGAATCTTCACAAGAGAGTGAGGTCCAAAGAAGTGGCCAAAGCAAGATGCTTTTATACAATTAGACAAAGAATGATAAACTGGAGAACAAATGACAGGATAAAGAAAATCTGACTAGAGGCAGTACATTTCTAACAGAGTCACTAGAAGATATGTATATATTATATATATAGTGGGACAATGCAAAGCTAGTGGAAGGTAAGCATATTCACTCAGGTCCACTGCAGCCCCCAGTTCCCACTCTCTTGTCCTGGTACAGGGAGGATAACACTCCCAGAAAATCTTTTGGCTTGCTGCATGTAAAAAAAGAGAGAGGTCAGCTATCCCCCTCTGAAATGACAATTTATCCAATGTTTTCTCCTCAAAATAATCAATCTACCAATTTGGCATATTTTGGAGTAGAATGTCCTTCACTACTTCGCAACAAAAAGGGTTCTGTGACCAAATGGGGTGGAGGGGTTCACCAAACACAAAGCAAGCAATCGATTCTCCAGCAGACACCAGCTAAGTATCCTCTAACTCAATTTAATTCTGACACTGTCTGTCATATCAGCTAGTGTGACAGGTAGAAGACTTAGTCTCACAAAGCTGAGCTCCACTTCAGAGGCTGATCACAAGCCTCAGGTTATTTTGCCTGTGCTTCTAACTGACTGACTGTAAATCAGGGTTCCCACAGCCTCCTCCTTAGGTTCAATTAATTTCCTACAGTGGCTCACAGAATTCAGAGAAAAACTCACATTCACTGGTTAATTACAAAGGGTACAGATGAACAATAGATTCCCAGGGTAAGGTGTGTGGGAAAGAGCATGGAGCTTCCATGCCCTCCCTGGGCACGCCACCCTCCAGAACCTCCAGGTTTTCAGCTACCTGGAAGCCCTCTGAACTCAGTTATTATTATTATTTTAATGGAGGCTTCATTACATAAGCATGAGTGATTAAATCATTGGCCATTGATGATCAACTTAGCCTTCAGCTCCTCTCCCCTTCTCAAAGGTTGCAGGGTGGGGCTGAAAGTGCCAATCTTCTACTCCCGTCTTGGTCTTTCTGGTGACCTGCCATCAGTCAACTCACTGGCATACAAAAAGACACTTATCATTTGGAATACTTCAAGAATTTTTGAAGGTATATACCAGGAAGCAGACACAAAGACCAAATACATATTTCACAATATCACACAAAGGAAGTTTTTAATATTTTGCCAATATAAAGTTTGAAAGAATTATTTTCATGGGCATTATCAGATTTTAAAATTCTCCCTTCTTTTAGCTGCTAGGGTTTTTAAAAATCATAAATAGATGATGAATTGTCAGATTTTATTCCTGTATCTATCAAGATGATCATAATTTAGTGAATTACATTTATTTTTAAATAATATCTGTAAATTGATTTAAAATGTTCAACAACCCCCTCTTCAGATTCCTGTTAATGTTTCAAATAAAACAAATCAACATTTGTATGCATATGAAAACTTGGGTCTCAGAAAATACCCTCAGAAGCAAAGTTTCTCTCTGACCTGCAAGGCAAACCATAGAGACAATCTTCTTTTTCCCCAAGGTGGGTCAGAGAAACCAGAACCCTCTTTCCCCAAAGCTAGCCATGAAGCATAAAAATATTACCCTAACATTTCCCTATCTTTCTGTGAACAGCTGGCCATAAAGAAATTGAGGCCCTCACTACAGAGGGGTTCTGCCCCATCCCTGGGAGAAAGGAACGCCACACGGAGACAGTTCCTGCAGGAGTTCTCTACTCAGTCTATTTGTGTTAACTTACACCTTTTTGTCCAGTCACAGTTCTACATGGCTGTCCTTGCTTTTTCTAACCTAAGCATAAAAACAGACACTTTTCCCTCTGTCTTTGGGTCTTCATTCTGAAGACTCTCATGCCATATAAAACTATAATAAAATCAATTTGTAATGTTTTCTCCTGCTAGCCTATCTTTTGTTATAGGGGTATCCACTGTGACCCTAATGCTTCTACAAAACAAACATAATTTTGCTCTTTTTTCCCCCTATGGAATAGATTTTTTAAAACTACTCCCTTATATTTAAAATTTTCTACAAGGTTTTTTTCCTGCTTCCTTTAAATAAAACTCTTTCATTTCACTTCTCACTATTAGGAGCCTGAACTGTCCTTAAACAAAATCTTTGGTTCACTACAGCTTTATAAAGGGCTGATTTTCTATTCAATTCTACAGAGTAATTTCTGCATGTTATTTTTGTAACTATAGCTTTTCCTTTGGAATCATAAACTTAAAAATTATAAAATTTGTTTTATCATGCAGAAATTGTAGTTGATTATAACGCACTGTTACTGTTAGAAATAACTGAAAGGGGGATATTAGAAATAACAGAAGAGGGGATATTAGAATTGAGTAAGTAAATATGATATACTACATTGTTAGAGAATGTTATACCAGTTTTAATAACATTTTGCAATTTCTTCACTGAATATGCAGAGAACACTAAATCACAGTAATTTAGGGAATCTGAGATAATGAATTTTAATCTAAAAAATTCACTTCTCAAAGAATTTATTCATCAAAATATTAAGAGATATGTTGAAAACGCAACCATAAAATTTTAAAATCAACAGGATTAGTAACATTAAAATGAAAATCAAATGATTCTATACCTAGAAAACCCCATAGTCTCTGCCAAAGGCTCCTAGATCTAATAAACAACTTCAGCAAAGTTTTAAAAAACAAAATCAATGTAACAAAATCAGTAGCATTTCTATACAGCAATTATCATTAAAACTGAGAGCCAAATCAAGAATGCAATCCCATTAACAATAGCCACAAAAGAATAAAATACCTAGATATACAGCAAACCAGAGAGGTGAAAGATCTTTACAACAAGAATTATAAAGCACTGCTCAAAGAAAGCAGGCAACACAAACAAATGGAAAAACATTCCATGACCATGGATAGAAAGAATTAATATTGTTAAAATGGCCATGCTACACAAAGTAATTACATCAATGCTGTTCTTATCAAACTACCAAGGATATTTTTCATTGAACTAGAAAAAGCTATTTCTAGGCCAGGCACAGTGGCTCATGCCTGTAATCCCAGCACTTTGGGAGGCAGAGGTGGGTGGATCACGAGGTCAGGGGATCGAGACCATCCTGGCTAACACGGTGAAATCCCGTCTCTACTAAAGATGCAAAAAATTAGTCGGCGTGGTGGCATGCGTCTGTAATCCCAGTTACTCAGGAGGAAGAGGCAGGAGAATGGCCTGAACCACAGAGGCGGAGCTTGCAGTAAGCCCAGATTGTGCCACTGCACTTCAGCCTGGGTGACAGAGTGAGATTCCATCTCAAAAAAAAAAAAAAAAAAACTATACAAAAGTTCATATGAAACCAAAAAAGAGCCCAAATAGCCAAAGCAATCCTAAGCAAATGAACAAATCCAGAGATGTCACACTACCCAACTTTAAACTATCCTACAAGGCTACAGTAACCAAAACAGCATGGTACTGGTACAAAAACAAACACACAGACCAATGGAACAGGATGGAGAACCCAGAAAACAAAGCCACACACTTGCAACCACCTGATCTTCAACAAAGCTGATAATAAACAATGGGGAAAGGACTCCCTATTCAATAAATGGTGCTGGGATTACTGGCTAGCCATTTGCAGAAGATTCAAACTCAATCCCTTCCTTTCACTACATACAAAATTCAACAGAAGATGGATTAAAGACTTAAATGCAAAACCTAAAACTGTAAAAACCCTAGAAGGAAATCGAGGAAATATCATTCTGGACATCAGCCCTGGCAAAGATTCCATGACAAAGACTCCAAAAGCAACTGCAACAAAAACAAAAATTGACAAGTGGGACCTTATCAAAGTAAAGAGCACTTGCGCCACAAAAGAAACTATCAGCAGAGTAAACAGACAACCTACAGGATAGGAGAAAATATCTGCAAACTATGCATCTGACAAAGGTCTAATATCCAGCATCTATAAGGAACTTAAATCAGCAAGTAAAACACGACTCCATTAAAAAGTGGGCAAAGGACATGAGCAGACACATGTCTGGAGGTTGCAGTGAGCTGAGATTGCACCACAGCATTCTAGCCTGGCAACAGAGCAAGACTCTGTCTCATTCATAAGTAAATGAATAAATAAATAAAATGAAAACAATAACCTTCCTAATGGACTCTTTATAGGAATTTTACTTTTTTCATTTGTTTGACATGCAAAAACTTTTTCCCTGCAACTTTTAAGTTCTGGGCTACATGTGCAGGATGTGCAGGTCTGTTACATAGGTAAACATGTGCCATGCTGGTTTGCTGCATAGATCAACCCGTCACCTAGGTATTAAGCCTGGCGTCCATTAGCTATTCTTCCCGATGCGCTCTCTCTCTCCATCCTCCGTCACCCTCAACAGGCTCCCTGTTGTGTGTTGTTCCCTCCCATGTGCCCATGTGTTCTCGTCGTCAAAAAAATTTGTTTTTAAAGCAGAGAAATGTTGAAGTAAAATCTGAGGTTATAAATAATAATTTTAAAAGAAGTAAAATTTCAGTCAAAAGGAAGAGGAAATTAACTTCTACTATACATCTATTATGGTTAGGTACCATGCAAGATATTACACGTTTGAAATTTATTTTATCCTATGATATCCTGCCAAAGTCGTTGAACCTTATTTTATAAAGAAACTGGGCTAAGGGAAATAAAATAACTTGAGTTGCATTTACATAGCTAGTAACAGGAAGTGTCAGAATTAGTTCAGCAAAATCACTATGTTCTTTAAGTTTGAATAGAAAAGACTAAACAGAGGAATACTGCCAGTGCCATATAATGGAAGCATAAGGGCAGCATTCACATACAAATACTGAGGAGACCGCACAAAGACAGGAATCCTGCTCTCACGGAGACAGATAATTTCTCTCCATGTTAAAGTAGACACAAATTACTCTAAAATAGAAAATAAAACATGGGTGCTATGTCGTAAGCTGTGCCAAGATTATGCACATTAGTGTTATTAATCAGTATTTGTCATTTTTATTTTAAAAGGGGATACTAAATGTCAGGAAATCTGTAATATGTTTTATTTGAGAAACATAAATAATGTATACAGATTTATATGGGATGGAAAATATTTAAGTTCTAGGTTTTTTAAAGAAAGAAACTGCTTATAATAACAAAATTAATAAGTATTTATGTTTGGCCATGAAAAAAAGTTCACTGTGTTCTTATTCTATCATTAGTCCCTCCTAACTGTCCACAGCATCAGTGAAACTCTTAAATCCCAGAAAGTAAGCATAACATATACTGTCTTCATTTTGAGTTATGATTATGAGATAACAGACTCCTCTCCCAACAATTTGTTTCTACTAGCACTCTTTGATCAATATGTCAAATTATGCCATATGTTTTGTAAGACAAAAGGTGGCTTCTGAATACAAATATTTTTACAGTAAAGTGTTACCTTTTTCCAGTAGATGAGAGTCTTACAAATAGTTTGTTGGTGATGGGAACAACTTTCTGGATAAACACCTGTTGATCGTCTCGCTCTCCAAAAGGTCCTTGATCAGAAAACAAAAATGTCAAAAAATTAAAATTTTAGTTCTTTCATTTTACAAAAGGAGCATTACTCTTAATACAAGAAAAGAATTTCTCATACATACCAATATGGTATCACATTTCAGCTCACAATCAGACATGGAATAAATGTATACAAGTACTTCAATTTGCATTAAAAATTTTTTAAAGAAATACACAATTATTTCTAAGTTATATTTTATATATGACTAAGGCTGTAAAAGCTAAAGGAAAAAATGTCCTAAGGTGCTACGTTAACAGTACTAGCCGGAGACCTGTTAAGATATTTACTATCTTTGGGGATGTGCTTAGATTCTTATAACTTAAAAAAGACATATACATTAAGTCATTTCATGTACTGATTTTACTTTTTTGAGAAGACAACACACAAAATCTTAAAATATAAAGTGAAACTTCATCAGATGGAATGTAATTAGTTGAAGCTTCTGTTAACCACATTTCTTCCTTTAGTATTTCTTCTTTTTAAGGATGCAAATTAAAAAAACACACACAATTTTATATAAGGTAATTGGTAAACCAAAAGAGAAAAACAAAGTACAGTATGAAGACTAAAGTACAGCATAAAATTTACTACAGAGTTGCACCCTGAAGCTTTTCAATCTAAAATGAAAGATTCAATTATTTTCACTTTATTGTATTTGGCAAGACAGATAAATAGCCTATTATATTTTAGAAAGATCCTGAACAATAACGTAAAGAAAAAAGTTTTTGTTTAAAACTTAAGCATAAAATTTTAATAATTCTCTTTTCCCATTATACATAGTAGCTAAAATAGTATCAACTCACAATTCATAAAAAGTATTGTAAAAAGTTTTACAATAAAATTTTTAAAGACAATATATCCCAAGTTATGTTACACGAAACATACATGTACTTAATAAATGAACCAATGTTATCTTTATTATTAGTTAGCAAATACTTATACCGTACTTAGCATGTGCCACCGTAAATGTTTTCCAAATATAAAATTTTAATCACCATAATAACCACTTAAGGGAGGTGCTATTATTTACTATCTCCATTTTACAGATGAGAAAAATAAGGCACCAAGAGATTACTTAACGAAAGATCTCATAGGTCTTTATATGATGGAAGTGGAATTCAAACAAACCTAAGCTGTCTGGCTCTTCACTATACTATGCAGTTGCTCAATTACTGGAACTTTCTGATCTCTAATTTTATTAAAATGAAATGACAGTCCTCATTCAATAACTCATAAACAAGGTTAAAATAGTGACCATGAATAAAATAACTCAGAATAAAATAACCAGGAATGAGAAGACTATAGAATTGTATCTTCTCTCCCCTTGAACCTCATATTGACATGAGACTGACCCATAATCTATTCTTCATAGCTTAATTCTTTGCCCTCTCTTCCCCCACCTCCCATTTATAGTTTCCCTTCCCAAATTGGCTCCTTTCCTTGGAATACAAAATATCCCCAGATCTTTCTTAACTTTAATGAGGGAGAAAGTTGGAGGAATAAAAAATATGACCTTCGATCGCTTCTCGGCCTTTTGGCTAAGATTATGTGTATAAATATGACCTTTGAACTTCCTTGCCTTCCAACTAGCTCCATTACTTCTTTCTTTCATGGACACCTCCAACATCTATTACCCCATTACCTACTACAATATAGATTCCACCTTTACCACTCTACTGAATCTGGACTCTACTCTGTTCCACTGATCTATATGTCCAATGATCTCTGAGGATATATATATTTTAAATACCACTATAAAGAGGAATGAAAAACCTCCCTGTCCCCTTTATCTTACTGGGTTTTATAATTAATTCACAGGGCTGTTTATAAATATCTTTGTATTCACAATACACATGCTCTCCTTGAACAATACATCTACTCCTGGGGCTTTCAGGTGCTTCTTATATGCAGAATACTCATAAACATAATTTCTAGTTAAGGTCTTTCTCCAGAGACCAGGTATATCTTCACACCACAGAATAGTATCCATATGCACCATCACTCAAAATACGTAAGTCTGAATTCATCTTTGTTTTCAAAATAAGTTATTCTTTCTATATTTCTGTATTTAGTAAGTAATACTCAGCTACTCCATTTCCCAAGAATCCTTAGGGTCACTTTAGACTCCTTCCTCTCTCATGCCTGCCACATCTAGTCAATGACCACCATGCACTTTGGTTAATAAATTCCTCCTTTCTGGTTTCCTTGTTTCACTCTCTTAAGTCTTCACTGTCAAGTTTTCTTGCATGCTCTTGAAAGATGAATTATATATATCACAAATCTAGTATCATTCTCAAAATTCTTCAAAAGGTCCCCATTACTTACAAGATAAAATCTAAATTTCTTAGTTTGATGTATAGATGCCTTCCATGATCTGGCACTGGCCTATTCACTCAGTATGTCTTAGTATTCTTACCCACATATCCTATAATCTAACAATTAATGACCTTCCTGACATTCTCCAAACTTGCCAAGTTCCCCTGGCTTCTACCCTTTTAACTTGCTGTTTTCTCTGCCAGGAATGTTCCAACCCTAGAACCTTACACACCCAACAAATGTCTATCCTTCATGTATCAGTTCAAACATTAAAACCTCTATGAAGTGCTGTCTGAATCTCAGCTTCCGTCAACATTAAGTGGGGTATCTACCTCCTAAATTGTCAAGAAGATTAAATGAGAGCATATATTACAACCTCTAACACAGATCCTGGCACTGTCTCCTCTGGGTTCTTTTTGACCTATGCCTTTAAGCAGAGTTCCAAAATACAATTGTTTCATTTAATTCCTACTGCTCACTACATCGTAAGTTGATGTTCACTGCACTTTTTAAAATGTCTAGTATCTAGAACACAAGCACTCAATAAATATTTATTGAATAAATAACAATATAAACTTCCAGTGCCTAGCATCATGCAGAGAACTGGGATTACATAACAACTGTTAAAACTGGTAACACTGCATATTTCTCTTTCTAAAAATCATAAGGCTGTGGTAGTAGAATTCTCTTAAGTAGCTTATAAGGACAGTAAGATTCTTTCAAATGGGGCCGGGGGTGGAATGATCTCTATGAAGACTGTGTATGTGTATGCACACGTGTGGATGTGAGTGCCCATGTGCACATGTATGTATGGTGTATAGAGAGAAAACCTAAACTAAACTTAATACACCTTTTGCTGAAATCAGAGAATATCAATGGAGACATTCTACACTGTTTCATAATGAATATTATCATGTCATCAAAATGACTCTCATTATATAGGAACATTTTCGAGCTTCAAATTTTATTTTCAGTAGATTAATAAAAAAATTTCAAATATCAAATGTACACAGCTATCATAGTTTTAATAATAAAAGTAGCTAACGTGAAGATGACACTCTTTAAATGAGGAAACATTAATAAGAAGAAAAATGTGCTCTCCTAACATTTTAATGAAAAATGATGCAATAAAATAATTTCGTGAATTTATAGAATTTCATCAGAAAAATACACTAAAATTCTGTTTAGAATTTCAAAATTAAAATGAAAACTTTGTATTTAAAACTCGTTTTTATGGTTTTATTAGTTGATATGCTTCTTCTGAACAGCTAATATAGTACCTAAAAATGCCCTAAAATAACTCACCTATGTCATTTCCAGAGGAATAGCTACCATGACTTTCTGTCTCCTCCAGGGACAGTATCTTGAATGACGCTAAAGGAGTAGAACCTGGTTGAGTAGAGATCATTCCTCTGAATCGCGTTACTGTCCACGTCCGGACATGGTTATTATCTGCACAGACTAGCAAAGAAAGAGAACACAAAAGAATGCAAAATTACTTTTAAAAACTCATTTTAAGTTTTTTCACAATCATCTACATTAAACACATCAGAGTATAAGTGGCAAATGACATATTTATCTTAAAACTATACGTAATTTGTATCTACTTAACTGAGAAAACTGAGTATGCTTTACCTTGCTGAAAAATATAAGGTATGTCAAGTAAACCTACAGATCCTCATAAAAATAGCTTGTAGGGTATAAATGTAGTAAAGGTTAAAAATAATGTGTGTGTAAGAAAAAAGATGCTGAATATTGTCCCGTTCTGTGGCTAAACTACATAGCAAACAGTTTCCTGGTTTATTTTTCCTAACTATAGAAACTGTTTCTGCTTATGCTACTCAAATATTAACCTAGATCAGGACTTACCGAAAAATTATTGGCACAAATGACAATTGTCAAACATCTTAAGCAATCAGCTATTTATTGCCCACTCATCATTACATTAAGGAAAATTAAGATTCTATACTAAAGCTGAGCAATATTTTTATACAAAGAAAGTCTGCATTTAAAAAACATGCTCCAATTAGTTTTATTTTGCTAACAGAATATTAACTGAGCATATACTAAAATGTCTCCTAATCTATCTCTACTTTTTTTTTTGTCTGAGTAGATACTCTATTTGAAAATACACACCATACAATGTATTACTAACGCAAAAACTACTTTTTTGGCATGCTTTAATAAAAAATATACTAATTTTGCCATTCATGATTTTAGAAAATCTGTTATTATTAGCAATGAGCTATGAACTCATCCGTAAATATTAGGAAAGTCCCCAAAATTTCTTATATACACACATACATAATATTTACTACCAGGTAAAAATGTGTTACATATTTTACAGTTACACATATTTTAAACAAAACTTTAGAAAGAAATTTAATTTTGGCAAATAGAAATAAGTAACAACTGTGTACTTTCTATTCTTATGTAACAAAATTCTCAATTGCTAGACTGTCAGTTTTCTGGTGAAAAAGGAGACATTTTGTCCTAGGCTATTTAATTTCATGGGAAATCGTTTCCTGATTTCACTACTAAGCTTACTAGGATTCTGAAAAATAATTTAAATATTGTTAGGTGATTCAATTGGACAACTATGTCAACTTTGCTAATATCGGTCATCATCTAAAGTTTTTCTTTAAGGGATCAAACTGCACTATAAGGAAAACAATGTCATTACATATGTGTTAATATCCACCAGGTGGCAGAATAACATAACTGAGTATACATAAAATGCTCCAGATTTTTTCTTAAAAAGGATATTTCTCTTGATAAACTTACATAAGTTTCAAACCTACATGAAATATCTGATGTTAAAATACAAGTTTTACAAAGTAGTTCCTTGGTATCACATCCCACAATAACCATCGAAACATCACAGTAACCCTGCAAAACGGCCTATTTTCTCATAGCATTGAGTTGCCTTATCTCATAACATTTATTCAGCATCTTTTATGTGTCAGAACTATGCTAAGTGCTGAGAATAGAACAAAGTTTCTGCTATTGGAAAACTTTTCTAATTATACAGAGATAATAAACAAGCAAATAAATGATTAAGTGATAAAGCTATAAGGAAAACAAAGCAAGGTACTGTTAGGGAAAGTTATTGTTGGATAGAGGTTTGGCTAATTTAATTTAAAGCAGGTTGCCAAGGAGTCCTCATTGAGAAGGGATTTGAAACGCCACCAGAATGACAAGAATGCAGCCAAACAAATATCTAGGGGCAAAACATTTCGAATAAAAAGAACAAACGCAAAAGTTCTCGAAGGCATTTTTAAAAAATAGAAAAGCCAACAGGTTAGAGTGTTATCAGCAATGAGAAAAGTGACACGGGAGTTGGGAAGAGATTTTAAAGGTAGGTAGAATCTAGAACAAGAAAAGCCATATAGCCCACGGTAGAAATTTAAATTTATTCTAAATACAATTAGAAGCCATCAGGAATCAGACTTGGTTTGCATTTCTAAAAGATACTTCTGGTTGCTGTGTGGAGCATGTACCACAGAGACGGAAAAGTTGAGAAGTTACTAGTTATCTAGGGGAGAAAGGATGATGATGTGAGACAGTAGACTGATAGCAATGAAAAGTGATTGGATTTGTGACATAATGTGGCAGCAAAGCCAACAGGACTTACTGGTGAATTGTACTATGTGGGAGGTGAAAGAAAGGGAGAAATCAAGGGTGATTCCTAGATTTTCAGCTTTAGTAGATAAGTAGATGGTGACACTGCATACTAAGATGGCTTTTGAGACAGAAATCGTTAAGTTCCATTTTGTCCAACTTAATTTGAGATGCCTATTAAACATACAACCAGAGATCCAGACACTGGAGCACAGGTTTGGAACTCTTTGGATGGTCACAGGTGGAGGAAAGTTTGGGAGCCATTGACATATAGTTACTTACTATTCAAATAACCGGGGAAGTGCAGATAAAGAAGAATAGAGAGTCCAGGAAAGAGCTCAAGGGCAATCCAACACTCAGCAATTGGACAAAAGAGGAGGCACCAGCACGAGTTAGAAAATCCTCAGTGGGGGAGGGGAATAATGTTTTATGAAAACCTAACAGAGACTGTTTTAGCAAGGCCTACTTATACCACAAACAATTACACATTCAATAAAAGCATAATCAGTCAGCTATGGACTGAATTTCAGCTCCACATGGTGTTTAAATAGATTGAGAAACTTTCACTACATCTTTCACAAAAGATGCATTATCTTCTAGCCAGACTTCATAAAAACAAATCTGATACATGAAAACCACGTTTGTAAAAGTTTTAAGTTGGGCAGGAACTGCTCTACAAAAGGAGTTAATGTAAGACTCCTCTAGAAAGCAAGCTCTACTGACATACCCAACTCACAATACAACTTTCACAAAGCCTTTTAGAAATCATCTTCCATACACAATTAATTTCTTCAATAGAATTTTACTTTGTAATCAGAAAGTACTATTTGTTAAACTTGAAAATTAGTACTTAATTTTTTATGTATCCAATTAGTATTTAAATTTTTTAAAATTGTATATGACTATAAAGAACTACAAACCCATGAAAAGGTTTTCTTCAAATAATCTTTATAATTTTAAATTTTATTATTTTTATGAGATGACAAAATATCAAAATACACATTTAAATCTACAGTTTTAGCATTAAACCATAAGATAACCTGATTTATATTAAAAGTAAAAGTTGAAAAATTTAATAAAAATTCCTCTTAGCAGGGTCAAAATAAATATTTTGCAATAAGATATGCCAAGAGAAAAAAAAAACCACACCTCCTAAATGTATGTATATTAAAACCAGGCAAAATAAAAACCATCTTTTTTTTTTCTCTTTTTTGGTAGAAACGGGGTTTCACCAGTTGAACGCCTGAGCTAAACCAATCCACCTGCCTTGGCCTCCCAAAGTGCTAGGATTTATGGGCGTGAGCCACTATGACCAGCTCAAAGAAATCTTTAAAAGACGATCATAATTTCCTCAGTTATTAAACTTTTCTAGTACTTCTTCTAGTATATTTTTCTCACATAAACACTGCGTTTTCATTCTTTTAATTTGTGCGGGTACAGAAAATAATACACAAGGCCAAGTTCTTTACCAGTACTAATGAAATTATTTTACCTGATACAAGATGCTTCTCTGATAGCATGATTTTTGTTACGGGACTTCGGTGAACTGTGAAAGTCTGAAAAAGCTGAGGACCTGATCCAACTGTCTCTGGGTGTTGTACAATCACTCGTACTGCTCCAGAGCTCGTACCATAGGCGATCTCAATCCAGTTACCACTGACACCTATATCAAGTCGAGTTGACAGGTGATATATTATGGAATGATAATAAAAAAGCTACCCTTGCAAAGCTTCCCTATGATAAAATAGGCAGAGCTGGATTCACTGTTTATATCAGCCCTAAATCCAGTTCAGTAAAAAAAAATCTTAAAACTTCTCGGGTCATCTTAAAATCATTATTTCCTTGATAAATCTTTTCCTAACCTTCACTTCAAGATGTAACTATTCACCTCCTGCCTTGCACTATTAGGTTCTATCACAGCAATTATAACACACTAATTCTGTACTTATTTATATGTCTAGCTACTTCTACTCCTTATTGACAAAGACTGAATCATAATCATCTTTTTATCTGTCACCTTACAGAGTACCTGAGACACAGTAGATACTCAACATAGTTTAAAGAATTCATAAATCTGCCATGCCAAGAATACTACATAGTATCCCAAAAGCAATATTCCTTATTATGTCTAGCCTAGAATTACCATCTGTTCTACTTAAACTACAATACTAAATCATTCTCAGATAGTGAAGCATTATATATAAATACTATATATATAAATACTATTGAAGTTTCAAAACACGGTGCTAGGGAATAAACATACCCATTACATTGCTTCCATCATACTTACAATATGTTGTTTCCTCTAATCATCTAAGGTTCAGCAGTGTCTTTTCTTTTCTTTTTTTAAAAAAGTGCCCAGTCCCCATCGTAAATTTAGATAGGAAAAATTTCAGCGACCTATACTCTTAAAAGCTTCACAGATAGAGAACCTCTTAGCTTTACTAGCTGTTCTAGTTTTACTAACTGATTCATCTGAAAATACCTGAATCAAAGGAAAAAAAGTATGTCATGAAAAACACTTCCTATAACCAGAAGATGACTCCATTTTTCATGTCTTAAAATCCCCGTCACAACAAAAGAAGTGCTTTGATTTGTAAAACTTTCCCAGTTTTATGCCTGCTTTTTAACTAGATTAAAAAAAAAAAAATCCACATCTCATTCTAGAGCAGGGGTTGGCACATTTTCTGTAAAGGGCCAAGTAGTAAACATTGTAAACTCTGCATGCCACACTGTCTCTGTCACAACCTCTCAATTCTGTCATTGTGGCAGAAAAGCAGCCAAAGACAGCTGGTGTCAAAAAGAGTCAGCTTGGCTAGAAATCCATGGTTTACCAAACCCTATTTCTAGAGCAATACAATTTAAGTCCTACTATGGTTTCAGTCAAATTCATGGGTATACTCTTGAATATTTCTTTCATACTAAAAATTATGGTTTCCTTTGTTAATTTAAATAAAATGATGACTTACATAAGCAGCACATCCAAACCTAGTAGTATTATTGAATATATATTAATGTTTATTAGAACTCCTTTCATTATAGGTAAATTTTAAATTTCCCATTTGTGTTTATCTCTTACTCCTTTATAGAACTAGTCTGTTACTTTCACTGCAATGGCCTCTAAAATGCACTGAAAGTTATAAAACACCTTTTTTCTACAGCTTAAATTTTTAAATTCCCAAGAAAATAAGCTTAGTTTCCAGTAGTAGTCTAAGAACTTTTTATTTTTTAAAAAGTTCCTAATTTTGAAGTGAAAAATTAGTTATTTTAATAGGAAGATAAATGTGCAGATTTGTTTTTGTAATTTCAGCTAATATTATAATCATATGGCTTAACAAATGCAATTCAGCAGAAGTTCCAATTTTCCACCTCAAATTATGTTTGTTTACTAGTCATGTTTGACTTCAGTATGAAACTTAATACAAATTTTAGACTTAGTAGAGATGAAATCCTTAGCACTGCAGTTCTCAAAAAGAAAGATACCAGTTTAATTTGACCTAGTCACACAATAAATTAATGAATAAAAAGATAAAAAGTCAAGAATGTATAAAATTGGCCATGTACTAACTTGTTTTGGGTGTGAGGTAAACACTCAGAGCAGTAATAGCATCATTTGAAGGATCATGATACAGTTCAGTTACAAGAAGATCATTATCTTTCATTCGCAAGGGGAACTTCTGCATATCTAAAACATAACAAATTTAAACAGCATTAAAATAAACAGCATATCTATTTAAAACTGATAGGTAATGTTTTCTTGTTCTCATTTAAAAAATTGCATTAAGCAGGAGCATTTTAAGGGACTGTACACTTACCTATGTAATATATTGATCCATTGTTACATCCCAGCAGAAGGAATGATCCAGCAGTGTCATAACTAGTTATAGGAACAACATCTTGAACCTGATGTAGTAAGAGTATTATTAGATGTTAGATAGTAAGTATAATTTCTGTTTTCTGGTCAATTTCCTCAAAACTTTGATTCTTCTGGTAAAGAGGCAACCAACATCCAATTTTAGTAAGGCTTAGGAAATAAACTTTCTATAGGTGCATGCATGCACACACATATACACAAACATGCTATAGAGGAGAACCCACCAATATACTTCCTTCAAAATATTTTTTTTAATTGTATTTCCCACAGCAGTACTTTCCTTTCTCAATTTCGATGGGTTGTCTCCTCTTTTTTTGCATGTGATCACTAGATCGCAGCCCACTGGAACTGAAAGGCCAAGTCTGACCAGCTCCCTCTCTTTTCCCCTTCTCATACAAGAGATTAAACGACCTGTCCAAAGTCACACAGTAAGCAAGTGATAGAATTAGAACTAGTAAACAAAGCAACTGATTTCCAGAAAGTACTTGCTCCCTTGATAATTTATTATTTATCTGAAAAGGTGGTATTCTCTATTTTTCATTCTCCTTATTAAAGATTACTTGTTTTCTAGGAAATGGCAAGGCAAACAAAGTCTCATATGCATTTATTTTTTTTAAAGTATAGGAATTAAAAAATTAGTTTTTCCAGGAAAATCAATCTAGTTTACAAATTAATACCTTTCCATATTTGCGCTAAAAGAAACAGCAAAGGGCTTGAGTTTTACCACAAAACAAAACAAAAAGCGAACAAACAAAAACCATAAAAAGTGTGGGCGTGCTGGCTCATGCCTGTAATCCGAGCACTTTGGGAGGCCGAAGCGGGCAGATCGCCAGAGGTCGGGAGTTCAAAATCAGTCTAGTTAACATAGTGAAACCCCGTCTCTACTAAATATACAAAATTAGCTGGGTGTAGTGGCGCACGCCAGTAATCTCATCTACTCGGGAGGCTGAGGCAGAAGAATCACTCGAACCCGGGACGCAGAGGTTGTGGTGAGCCGGGATCATGCCACTGCATTCCAGCCTGGGCAACAGAGTGAGACTTGGTCTCCAAATTAAAAAAAAAAAGTGTTTGCTAGGATAGTTGCAATACTATTTTAGTAGAGTACTATTCTACTCTTCATCAAAATTAATCTTTCCTGTTTACAGCCAGGCCAGAGATGCCTATTAAGCTTCTTCATAGATGACACTTAAATGAATTATTAGACACCAAGTTTTGCTTCCAAGTCTAAAAAACTTCCAATAATTTAAAAGTTAAAAATGTTAAGGGACTTTTACTTTTCATATACTATATCTCGTTTTCATTTGAAAAGTTAAAATCTAAACATTATCTGCTTAACATTTAAGTACTTTTTATGTACCACATATTATCCAAGAGAACAAACACTGAACTAGAGATAAGGGATGTGGGGTACCTCCTTGCTCTCTAGGAGCTGGTAAACTTGTGAGAAAGAAAAATAGCAGACAATTATAGAATAGGCACTAGAATAGACTAAATACAATCAGAGGTGAGAGGGGAAGAATTGCCATCTCAATGCTGGTGGGTGAAGAGCAAATATCAAGGAAAGGTTCACAAAGGAAGTGAAGCTTGAACACTGAACTATGAGTTAAGTAGGGCAAGGGGAAAGGGAATATCTGAAGAGCAAGTGAAAAAGCACAGAATCTAGTTTCATTCTAATTAAAAACAGGAATAACTAAAACTTGAAAATAATGCTTCCTCTAAGCTCTTCCTGATATAACCCTAATTTCTATATGTACCCTCTCAATGTCATGCAGTTATGAGTTACACTAGAAATATCTCAAAGAACTCAATTGTCATGCCCTATCCTGAGGTCAGGCTTTTAATTAAAGCCAACGCCAAAACATTTTATACCAGGTAAACATTTAAGTACTTTTCAGTGATATCAGTAAAGATGTCTAAAGGATGGAGGGGAGACTGCTTTACACACCACTAACCAATTCTCTTACCCAAGTTAACTAAATCATCTTAGCTCTAGCACTAAAGGAAAGGGCTTAAACTCCTACCCCAGAATCTTCATGGCAGGAAAATGGGGACAGATAAGGCCATGAGATTCTTCTCCCTTTGGATACTTTTTTTTTTTTTTCCAATGAAAGAGCAGGAGGAGCCTAGCACTTCCCAAGGCACAAAGGCAAACATTTTAACCATTTATTCTCTGGGAGGAAGGGCTCTAGGATTAAAGCCTTGCTACTTCTTTTTCTGTAACCCTTAATCATGATCTGCTTTTCTTTCCACGTCTACCCTTCAATACAGCGAGAACAGAGAAAGCAGAGGATAAGCAGAATCACAGTGAGTTAGTAACTGCTGAGTTCCCTCCTAGCACAAGCAAGGAAGCAGCCACTGTGTAGCCTCTTCTTTATCCTAACAACTTCATGGCAAGAATCCAAGAAACCATACTGATTAGTATGCATGGTTCAGTCATGTGGTCACAAATAAAATATGGAAGCGGATTTTTCTCTTATAAGGTAGCACACAGTGATTACCACTAATCTCTACATGTAAATTTAAATGTTTTACAGTTTTAAAATACCACTCTATCTTCCCATGTAAGGCCCCTAGAATCTTTTAACTATAATCTCTATACCTGTAAACTCATCAGTATTTTTTACAGGATGTTTTAACCTTCATCCATTAATTTTTAAATAATCACTTATCTAAATTTACCATTGTATTTACCACTTTCCAATTTCCTAATCACTGCTTAATGCATTCCATTTCTTCCCCTTCAAATACAAACAACCTTCTTCTCAAAAGGCATTTTTCTTTAGTAGTCCTTTCATTGAGGGTTATGAGTGAGAAATTCTCTCCGGAAAAAAAACCCTTCTCATTCAGGTAGTTTTGCTGTGTATAAAAACCTAGGTTGAAAGTTACTTTCTCTGCCATTTGGAGAATGCCCATAGTCTTCTTCTGGTGTCTACTAGTGGTGATGAGGAATCTGCTCAAAGTCTAATTACAGGCAAACTGTCACTATTCTGTGAATACTTTTTATCGTAATATATCTTTTATTACAGCACATTTAAACATTTAGGCTGCCAAGACTTGGTACATTTCTTTAATCAATAAATTCATGTCCTTTCTCATTTCTCCAAAATGTTAGCCGCTGTTATCTTTTCCAATATGGCTCCTCTACTCTGTTCCTACATGAAATACTTTCTCACTTTTTCCTCCTTTTTCATATTTTCTATCTCACTCTCTTGGCTTAACTGGAAATGATTTTCTCAGATGTGTCTGTCAATTTACTAATTTTATTTTAGCTCTGCTTCTATTTAACCATTAAATAAATTTAAAAAAAATTTTCAATGATCTTTTAAATTTTAGTGTTTTATTTCCCTCCATTTTCTGATTTGTCCTATTCCTTCAATACAGCAGCTTTCTAATTGTTCCATTATTTCCAATTTGGGGACTGCACATTTTTTATGTTTGATGACTTTTCATCATTTGTTTCCATGTGAAGTTTATAAGTTTTGGGAAGTTATTTTAGTAGAAATTACTTCTTCGATAGGATTCTTGTGTGCTCTCTTTCGTGAAAGTGTTCTAACTGGTGTCATGTCTGTATCTAGAAATGTAATTGGTTCTAAATCAGTTTCTCAAATTGGGGCTCTCATACAACAAAGGCAAGTCTTTGTGCTTCAATTCACTCCTAATTTGAATATGTTGGTTTCAATTTCTAATGGTTTACTCTTGCATCTCCATTTCCCATTCCAAGACACCAAACACACATCAAACTTTCTTGTTCCAAGACTATTGGGCAAACTTTTCCCAGTCCTCTCAGGGATTGAGAAACTTAAACCTTCAGATTTTTGTAGGAGGCTCAATTTCTACTGTCCCATGAAATCATGCCGGCTTTTGCTAAAATCCCAGATCCCAGAGCCTTTACTTTGGTATGTGGTACGCAAGTGTGTATAAACAAACTAGTCAATTAACATAATTTAATACATAGTATAAACAATATACATTGTTTCAATATTTGTATCTAATATTTCTCTATATAAATTTAGAATATCTAAATCTAAGTAAGAATCTCGTATTTCTTACTATAAATTCTGTAAGTAAGCAAACAGACCATACTTAAGAAAGCAGTCAAGGCATAATACTGAAAAGTCAATCCTCTCTCTCCCCAACAAAATGTGGGCCCAGGATTCCAATGCCTGCCTTATTCCTATTCCTAATATGCGGAGGTCTGTAAACCTATCACACACACACAAAAAGTTTGCTTCTAACATCAGTGCTACAGGTGCCTCACAACAGGAAAGAGAGAAGCTAAATTAAACACAACTCCCAAATTCTTGTCCAGTCTAGTCCATCAGACTACAGAAATTCACTCTGAATTATTCTTCCCAGAACCAATATTTCCTCCCCAAACTCAGCCTCCACTGTGTACTTAGAGGCTAGGCTATCACTCAGATGGTACTATGGCTGAAGATCTCTATTTCTCAGAATACACATGAGTTATCTGATTCTTTAGGAAGTAAAGTACATAAAGCCTTTCCAGAGCTAACTTTCAAAGCTCTCTGCTTTGATATGAGAATGAAACATGTATAATCCATATTTCCAATACAAATCTAAATTTAAAATATCAACTTGAGAAATAGTGCCTAAAAATTGCTCTTATGCTATGTAACAGCCTAGGCTACCTACTTGACAATACCAATTAATTCCTTATTAATCTTCTTTTGTAACATAATTTTGTGTGTGTAGGCGGGGGGGGGGGTATGGAATTAAACAAAAAAAAATGGAAACAAGAAACAGAAACATTTCTTTAATTTTTTTTTTTTTACTTTTATCTTACCTGAATCAGAGTCAATGCTTTTATAACATTTTCATTAATATTTTATTGAAACTGTCCTCATGATTTTGCAAAAAACTTTTAAGATTACATACAAACCTGCTTCATCTGACTCAAATACTTAAAATTAACCTTGATTATGTAACTAAAGAACTACATGGATCCCAGGTCTACTGCAAATATACTATTTATAATTTCTGCAGTACTTGACAATAGTCTTCAATGCCTTTCTCTTTACTCCTTCCTTACCCTTCTGTCACAGAGAAAGAAATGTCTCTACTCCCTGTGGGGTCAACCTTTCTAGCTGTGCTATAGATTCCACATACACTCTTGACTTTTATGGGACCAGAAATAATCTCCATTCTTTCAATCTTCAGGTCCTTCCGGCAACTCTTCTCTCTAGCTACAAGTATGCTCAAGCCTGTCCTAACCTAGAGGAAAAATAAAGCACCAAATATCTTTTTTTTCAAACCAGCATTGATCCTTAAGCCATCACTTTGATTCTCTGCTTTCCTTCACCACCAAACTTCTTGAAAGGTATTTGAATCTGCTGTCTCCTTTCTCTGATCTTTTACTTCCTCATTTCCTGCCATCTAGCTTTCTTCCACCAACACCTAACATATATATTTGAAAATGATATCTACTGCCAAAATTAATGTCATTTCTCAATCATGTCATGTTCTTTGGCTCTTCGTTGTCTATCCTGTCCCCTTAAATGCTAACGTTCCCCCAAAGTTCTAATTTGGATTTTGCTTTCTTTCTATATACCCACTCAATGGAAAATCTTATCAATTTTTTTATCACATAAATATTATGGACTCTAAAGATTTCTCACCTTTCTTCTTTCCTAAATTCCAAAGGAGTACTTCCAACTATATACCTAACATCTACCTTGAATAACCATAGGAATCTCAAAGTAAACGTATTAATCAATTTAACCATTCTTCACTTGACCCACCAGCCTATCTGCTTCTCTTCCCACGTTTCCTATCAATTCAAAATACTACCAGCTACTGGATTGTCAAACTAGAAACCCAAAATTAGAAATACATTTCTCTTTCTTCAATTTCCCACATCAATCAGATAGCAGACCTGTCATTTTAGGAAGGTCTATGAAATATTTTTCAAATGTACTCATCTTTGCCACCTCGACTACCACTGCCGTTAGTTGAAGTGCTCTGCTTCTCGATTGCTGTATTGCTGTAGTAGATTCCCTCCTGACCTCCAGTCCACCTTTCATTTTAGCAACCACTGTTACCTTTCTAAAACATGGATCTGCTTATGTCACTCCCTGCTTAAAGTCCTTAATTCTTCCTCTTTCCTTTAAGAATCAGGTATTAACCTTTTTAAAGTCTTACCTCTTTCTTACTCCTCTCAAGTACTTGAGAGTATTTAGCGTGCTATCATCTCTGAACAGATTATGGGTTTTCACACAGATCTGTGCTCCTGTTCAGGAAATAAAATTTGCCTGGACTACCATGCTCAAGGCATTGAACTTCGAACATTTAAAACAAATGGAGAAACGCCAAACCACAGTTTAAAAAACTAACTTATTTTCCAAAGTAACTTAAACTCTTGAAAATATGCTCAAATATGCATCTAGTAAAAAAATTGACCACTACATTCATTCAATATTTGTATAATCGAAACCAGAAACAATATGAATTCTACAAGGAAAAAAAATACATAATCAGCATACATTTCAGAAATATTTTAACTTCTGTAATATGCTTTAGTTAAAACTAACCTGCCAGTGCTGAGTGACAGCATTCCACACTCCCACTTTCCCTGTATGACTCGTGGCCACCAACTGGTTACCAATAAAGAAGAGAGCATCTACAGGAACACCCAGGCTGAACACTCCTTAAATGACAATAAAAAATAAAAAGGTTAATCAGTCACCATTTTTATAATTAATCAAAACCTGGATTAAAAACATCTTAAAGGTGACAATTTAAACCTATTCTCATTACTACAAACTATGTGCTATACGTGTTTGGGGACCAGAAATAAGAAACTCACAAGCTCTTAAGCAGCTTACAGAACTACTAAAGCAAGGAAGAATCTGCTCCAAGCCATCTCACACTGCTCTAACACCTTATCCTGAAGCTTGGTTCCTAACTTCAGTTGATCATCAAAATAACCTGATTGACAGATTTAAAATAAACAAAACAAAACAAAAAGGATCCTGGGATCCATGCCAGACTCACTAAATCAGAAAACCTACTGTATTGTTACAAAATCCATAGGCGAGTTAGATGCAGCTTGTCCATAGACCCGATATTTAGGAACTAGTGATCTGAACACACAGACTTGGCAACCTCAACTATCCACAATGTGTCTAAATTCTGGAAATAAGTAAAAAGGAGAAAAAAGCAGCAAGAAGTCACACAATACTAAAAACAAACATTCGGGCCTTTTACTCAGAGCTTATTTTAAACCCCATGTTTTCCAGCACTGCAATCTCAATTTAATTAATTCAAAAGACACTACATTAGGCTTTAGGATTAAAAAACACAAGACGACGAGATGTTACTAAGAACTTACACTTTAGTAGAGAAAAAACTGCAACCAATTATAATTTGATATAACAATAACAGAAGGATGCACAGGGTACAATAGTATCTATGGGGTAAAAGAGGGCATGTAAAGGTGGTTGAAAATATATCTTAGAAAAGAAGCCATCTCAGTTGGAGTTTTTAAAGGTTAATAGGAGTCCATCTAATTGGGAGACTGAATAATGGCAAGCTCAGGGAATCTGAGCAAACAGAAGATAAGTGTAGGTGAGCGAGGTTGTAATGAGCACATATCACAATCAACAGCAAAAGACCCAACAATGCCTAAGCAGAGAATTCTAGGCTCACCCTGGTATGGCATATTGGCCTTATACAGTTGTCTCTCTTTAGCAGAGTACTGCACTAGGAGTCAGGAGAACCTGGGTTGGGATCCTGGCTCTCAGAGTACCTTTGTTTGCCACTTTTTTGGTTCTTATCTCAACTACAAAATAGGGTCTAAGCTAAATGTTTCAATGATCACTTGAGCTTAAAAATGTTATAACTGGCCAGGCACGATGGCTCACGTCTGTAATCCCAGCACTTTGGGAGGCCAGGGAGGGTGGACACTTGAGGTCAGGAGTTCAAGACCAGCCTGGGCAACATAGTGAAACTCTATCTCTACCAAAAATACAAACATTAGCTGGGTATGGTAGCACACGCCTGTAATCCCAGCTACTGGGGAGGCTATGGCAGGAGAATCGCTTGCACCCAGAGGCAGAGGTTACAGTGAGCTGAGACCACACCAGTGCACTCCAGCCTGGGTGACAGAGCAACTCGGGAAAAAAAAAAAAAAAAAAAAAGTTATAATCCAATTCTAGCATTTAAATAGCATTATCTTTTATTTGAAAAACACTTTATGGGAAATATATTTTTTATCTAATAATGCTGGGAAATAAGTCTCACCTCTAAAATACTCTTTTATATAGATCTTTGGCTGCTTCAAGTATCAGTTTATTTATTTTTAAAAAGTACCTGTGCCAATACAAACAACTTCGTCAGCATTTAGCTGAGAAAAAAATGCATGAAACCTTGAAGCACTCATGGGAAAAACAAAGCAACTGAATGCAATTATAACATGCTTTAAAAGCATAAGCCAGAAAGATTACTGATTTCTTTTGAATCTTATACTGGTGCTAAGTATTTTCTTTGTGTTCAGAACTGTATGATACAGAAGACTAGTGACAAATAACACCTTGAAAACTTTTAATCAGTCTTGTAAAAGCAAGGCATCTAGCAAGATGATACATGACAAAAAGAAACCAAAACAAAAAACTTGCTAAGTATTGCCAGAAATCTCTTTTATATAAACATTTTAATTATATGTATAAAATCCATATTTACACAAGCATGCACATGAAACACATTATCTCAGCCCAAAAAGCTAGAACAAAATAAAGTACAACACACACACACAAAGCTAAGTCCTTTGCCCATTTCTTAATTGGTTAAGAAATGAACCTGCCACTTCAAAGCATAAAGTCATCAGTTCACATTGTATATACAATTTTAGGGATTCTACATAATAGTACTTTACTGATGATAACAAACAATGTGAACATGTTTTAGAACATGTGAAGCCAACTATATTCAGTATCATGGGCTATGTGAAAGGCAGAAATGAAAACAGGAAAACCAACTAACATTGATTACTCCAGAGAAGGATGAGGTTCTGGGAAATCAAGAAAGACACTCTGAATGGTCTCATGAAATTTAAAATGTCACTCCCACTTAGGCTCAACAATCCTGAGCACCAGTGACAGGGAAGACAACAGTGTAAATAATGACCAGTTCCTGTTTAAGGGGCCCTCTTGGTAAAATATTGCTTATAGCGGCAACCCAGTAACTGTGTCTTATCTAAGTTATAATGAAGGGAGTTCAGCCTCTGGGAGAGCCCTATCACGGATATACCAACTCGAACAATTTTCTTTGGATAGTGTTGTCATGTTCTGAAGAACATCTGTTAACAACAAATGGCTTCTTTTACAGGGCATGAACAAATTACTACTGTACCAGCTCATAACATAGCTACCTATCACATTAGCCTTTGAACACCAAGCAAGTAATTAAATTTCCTTCACTTATTAGTATGTTACGAATAGCTACTTGAAAAAGGAAAAAGAAATCACAACTGGTTTACCTTCTGTTTAGTTACCAATGTATTATAATTTCAAAATTGTTTATGTTACATTTCTTTTTTCTTAACGTTGTTTGGGAAGACTTAAGCTGTCGACCATGATAGAATAAATGGCACCCGATTATTCTCCACTTCAAAACAGCAATAAGAACAACAACAAAAAAAGGACAAAATACATGAAACAATTGTTTTTAGGTATTGGACAACAGGCAGCAGGGGACCTGAGAGATGGAAACACACTGACAAGCCCCCACATTACCCCCGGCTTTCTGCATAAGAGTACTTTCTATCACAGCATAGCAAGGTGAGACCCAAGTGATATGGTTTGGTTCTGTGCCCCACCCAAATCTCATCTTGTAGCTCCCATAATTCCCAGGTGTTGTGAGAGGAACCTCATGGGAAATGACTGAATCATGGGGACGGGTCTTTCCTGTGTCGTTCTTGTGATAGGGAATGGATTGTCTCATAAGATCTGGTTTTAAAAACAGGAGTTTCTCTGCACAAGCTCTCTTTGCCTGCTGCCATCCACGTAAGATGTGACTTGCTCCTCCTTGCCTTCTGCCATGATTGTGAGGCCTCCCCAGCCTGTGGAACTGTAAGTCCAATTAAACCTCTTTCTTTTGTGAATTTCCCAGTCTTGGGTGTCTTTATCAGCAGTGTGAAAATGGACTAATACACCAAATAAAGAGAGATGATTTCCCTGAACTGAGGAGGCGAAGAACTTGAGGCTAGAATTTGTAGGTACAGCACAAGAAGGAAGGGAACCGTGCCACAGTGGGGAAGGGGTGGCATAAAAGTTGCATAAGTGTTTTCCTAAGACCCTGGCTAAGGCCAAACTGCACCTGGGCAGGGCAAGAATCTCCAAGGAAAGAAAGGCTGCTGGCCAGGCGCAGTGGCTCACACCTGTAATCTCAGCACTTTGGGAGGCCGAGGCAGGCGGATTACGAGGTCAAGAGATCGAGACCATCCAGTCAACATGGTGAAACCTGCCTCTACTAAAAATACAGAAATTAGCTGGGTGTGGTGGCACACGCCTGTAGTCTCAGCTACTTGGGAGGGAGGCTGAGACAGGAGAATCCCTTCAACCTGGGAGGCGGAGGTTGCAGTAAGCCAAGATCGCGCCACTGCACTCCAGCCTGGCAACAGAGCAAGACTCTGAGAAAAAAAAAAAAAAGAAGGAAGAAAGAAAAGAAAAGAAAACAAAAAAGAAAAGAAAAGAAAAAAGAAAAGAAGGCAGGCAGGCAGCTTTAGGACTAAGAGGTAACTGGAGATATCAGATACCAGAGATCATATATGTGGGTAGATCGAGTAGTTCCAAATCAATACAAGTAGAGAGTTCTTGCTGAGCCCCTCAGGTATTCAGTTAAATAAGATTCCAGAAAAGCAACATCTTAAAAATAAGGACTACACCCTTGAAAAGGAGCCCTGCCCTAAAATTAAAAATAAAGCTAGAAGAGGCTACCTACCCCTAACAAAGTACTGAAACAAGCCTAACAGGTTCAAGATCCTTCAGTAATTTAATTGCCTGCCAGAACAAAGCTCACAACTTTTAAAGGAAGGCAACATGATTCATAACCCTACAAAATGTATCACACACACGTGTACAGCACATAATCAAAACTCTCTAGACATGTGAAACAGGAAAATGTGACCCAAAATAAAAACATGATAACCAGATATTGATATTAGCAGACAAAAACTTTAATGAATTAAACATCTATTATAAATACTAAAAAGTGAACATAATGAACAAAAAGAAATCTTAGCAGAAGAAACAAACTAGAAAATGGAATCAAAAAATAATGCTAGAGTGAAAAAGTCCAACATTTCAAATGAAAATTCACTAGATGAACTTAACTGCAGATTGAATACTGCAGAAATATAAAAGACATTAAAGGTAGATCAATAAAAGATACCTAAACTGAAGAACGGAGAAGAAAAAAATGAAATAAAAAATCAGGGCTCCCACAACCTCAGGTTAATAAAGTGATCTAGAAAGCTCAAAAGGAGGAAGAGGGAGGGAGCAAGGGAGAGATGGAGAAAAGGGGAAGGAGGACAGGTACAGGCCTCCCTCAACTGTGTCAACCAAAAATGTCTCTAGACATTTCCAAATGTCCCTTGGTGGATAAGATTTCCTTTGTTGTGAAACATAAATCTAGAATATGTAAAAAAAATTTACAAATAAGTAACAGGATGACAACCTCATCAAAAAGGTGGCAAATGATTTAGAGACACTTCTCAAAATATACAAATGGTCATTAAGTACAGGAAAAGATGCTCAGTATTATTAATTATCAGAAAAATGCAGTTAAAGCCACAATTAAAAGCACTGAACCATTAAAATCCACAGTAATGGCTCAAATTAAAAAGACAGACAATACTAAGTGTTGATTAGCATGTGGAGCAGCTGCAACTCTCACACACTGCAAGTAAAAATGTAAAAAGGTACTTTTGGAAAACAGTTTGGCAGTTTTTTGTAACCTTAAACATTGACTTTCCACATGACTAAGAAATTCCACTCCTATATATTTGCCTTAAGAAAGGATATTTCCACAGAAAGACTTCTACTTGAATGTTAACTGCAGCTTTATTCGTAATATCTCCAAATTGGAAATAAGCCAAGTGTCTATCAACAGGTGAATGGATAAACAAATCTGCCATATTATTTCAATGGAATACTACTCAGCAATAAAAAGGAACAGACAATTGATACATGCAACAACATGGATGAATTTCAAAAGCATTAAGTTTAATAAAAAGCCAGGCACAAAAGAATACATACTATATAATTCTACTCCTGAAATTCTAGGTAAAGGAAATCTAATCTATGGTGACAAAAAGCCTAAACTGCATAAACAATGCAGCTTATGTTGAACACTTTCTTTCCTTCTGGGAATCTGGAATCTCGGTACATACTAGGCAAAGGATGCTGACATAACTGGCCTCCAGTAATGATCTGGAAAACTAAGTTTCTAGTAAGTTTCCCTGACAGATATTTCACAAGTATTGTCACAATTTGTTGTTGTAGGAATTAAGCACATCCTGAGAGACTCCACTAGAAGAGAACTCTTAGAAGCTTGCTCCTGGTTTCCTTCAGACTTTGACCCATGTGTCTTTTGTTGTTGTTGATTCTGCTTTGTATGCTTTCATTGTAATAAATCATAGCTCTAAGAACCTCTATACGCTGAGTCCTGTGAGTCCTCCTAGCAAATCACTGAATCCAGGAGTGGTCTTACGACTCTTAACACAGATATAAAATTCTGCAGTTCAGTTAAGGGGTCCAGATTAGATATATAAACCTGCAAGCCATCAGCATATAGAAAGCATTCACAAAGGCTTTAAGATCACGAACAGAATAAATACAAAAGATGGAGTACAAGGACTGGGCCCTGAGGTATGCCAATATTGTGTGGTCAGGCAAATAAGGAAGAACTATCAAAAGGAACTAAGAAGAAACACAGAACTAGGATGAAAATCAGTACAACAAGGTGTCCTGGAAGGCAAAAGAAGAAAGTCTTCAAAGGCAAAGGCGTAATTAAGCAATATAAAACACACCAGATGACAGTTCTAGTAAGAGAAAGACTAGAATTTGATCATGGGATTTAGCAGAACAGAGATCATGGGTGACACTATCAATAGTTTTATAGATTGGTTGAGGGGAAAAGCACAATCAGAGCAAGTCTGAGAGAGAAGATGACATGGAAACAGTAAGATGAGATAACTACTCTCTCTCTACTGGTGCCTTGATACTGGCCTACTCACAGCCTTTAGAACTGTGACAAATAGATTTATAGAATAGATCTATAAGCCACCAAGAATATGTTTTTGTTACAGCAGCCCAAATGGATTAAGGCCCACTAGCTTTAAGAGAAGCAAAAAAAAAAAAAAAAAAAAGGAGGAAATTAGAAGAGAATGTAGGGTAGTCTTTGTTATTGCTTTTAAGGCTGAATTACTGCACGAATGTATGCTGATGAAAATGATGCCACAGAGTGGGAAATTTTTATTGATTTAGGAGAGAGGGGGAATTGCAATGTACTCGAGGAGTGAGGGAAAATAGCATCTAGTAGATAACTGGAGAAACTGGCCCTACGTAAGAGCAGAGAAAATTTAATCACAGTAACAACAGAAACAATGGAGAATATCAGAACTGATACACAGAGATGGGCACATGTGACGATAACAACTTAGGGAAAATTTCTCCTGGCTTTCTCTATCCTCTCAATGAGAATGACAGAGGTGTTGTAAGTTCATGGAGAAAGAAAAAAGTATGAAGTATCACCCAGGAGAGTAACAGAGAGAACCAAAAAGGATTATACAGTAGGATTGCTGGGTAGCTTTAAAGGCCCACTTGAGATAGAGGTCAGGAATTGAGACAGCATTGGTGTGTGTGTGCATGTGTGGACATGTGCACGCGCATTTCTTTTTCCCAGCCATAATCAGCCATAGATGGAGAGACCCAAGAAACTCAAGGCTCTATGCTAAAGAGTGATTATAAGGACAGACTCCACATCTGACAAAAAGGGGAAGTGACCAATGAAGAGAATCCAGTGGGGTTGAAAAATTCAATCAGGGAACTGGAGCTAATAACTTCAAAGGAATGAAGGATAGTAACCCAGAGGGCAGCTGAAGGCTATGTTAAGTTTAAGTCTAGAAGGCATGAATCCAAAACCAGATGGGAGAGAAGGAAGGTTGGGAAAGAAGGAAAGGACAATGGTCTAGAACAGCGGTTTTCAAAGTGTGGTCTGGGAAACATGGTTACCTAAGACCCTTACCAGAAGTCTGAGAGGAAAAGACTATTTTCATGTAACATGAAAAAAAATTTGCCTTTAAAAAATTTTTATTCTCTAAGAGTATACAGAGGAGTTTTCCAGAGGCTACATGACACGTGATGAGGTCACGATTAAGACAGCTAATAGAATCTGCATATATATTTTTATTTTTTCTATAATTATCTCTAGTGGTGGGCTTACAGTATAACTAAACTTCCCAAGATTAACATAGTTTGTTCTAAATACTTCTGGTGTGCTCTTATCAGCTATCTTCAGTTTATATCTGCTATGATCTCTGCAACCTCATTATTGTCCAATAAATTATTTTGAAATCCAAGTTTTCGTGCACCTACAAAGTAGTACAAGAAATAAGTAAATACCGCTATGTTGTTCTGCAATATTAGTATTAAAGATGTTTTGAAAGTTTTCTAAATTTTTATATTTTACCAAAAACTATTAAAAATTTTTTGTTCCACAATTTTTAAAAATATATTCTTACATGTAGTGATGGATCACTGGCTTTAAAAAGGAAAATTAGAACACTTGCCTGCTCAATCCATAGGTGCACCACCTAA
Organism: Macaca fascicularis; assembly: GCF_037993035.2. Lineage (NCBI taxonomy): Eukaryota > Metazoa > Chordata > Mammalia > Primates > Cercopithecidae > Macaca > Macaca fascicularis. Next base: position 73,400,666 of record NC_088375.1, on the reverse strand, counting down.
GTCTAAAGATGCTGACAAAGAAAAATCAGAATTCTTTGACTCATAAAAGGAAAGACTCAAACAATTGAGCAAAACTATAATTTTTCTTTTTTTTTTTTGAGACCGAGTGCCATTCTGTCACCCAGGCTGGAGTGCAATGGTGTGATCTTGGCTCACTGCAAACTCCGCCTCCTGGATTCCAGCGATTCTCCTGCCTCAGCCTCCTGAGTAGCTGGGATTACAGGTGCATGGCACCACGCCCGGCTAATTTTTGTATTTTTAGTAAAGATGGGGTTTCACCATGTTGGTCAGGCTGGTCTCGAACTCCTGACCTCGTGATCCACCCCCCTCAGCCTCCCAAAGTGCTGGGATTACAGGCATCAGCAGCCATGCCCAGCCAATAAAAATTTTAAAATAACAAAAACTATTTTTCCCTCAAACTTTACAGATATTAGCAATTTAACGTTATTGTGCTTTACGTAGCAAAACACTTTTGAATAGTATCATGTCAGTTGTAGATTCACTGAGACTGAATACTCAAGAGTTTAAAGAAAAACAAATTGGCCAGGCACAGTGACTCACGCCTGTAATCCCAGCACTTTGGAAAGCCAAGGTAGGAGGATCACTAAAGCTTAAGAATTCGAGACCTGGGCAACATAATGAGACCCCATTTACACAATGATTAAAAAATAATAGCCAGGCGTGGTGGTGTCTGCCTATAGTTCTAGCTACTAAGGAGACTAAGGTGTGAAGACTGCTTCAGTGCTTGAGTCCAGGAGGTTGAGGCTGCAGTGAGCTAGGATCACTTCACTGCACTCCAGCCTGTGTAACAGAACAAGACCCTATCTCAGAAAAAAAAAGGAAAGAAAAGAAGAAAAGGAAATTAAGTATTTTAAATAAAGATGTAAAAAACTCATTTAATCCAGAAATTGTTTGGTATAGACCTTCAAACTAGAAATGAAAAAGCTAATGAAGGATCTCAAAGGTAAGTTAAGACATCACAGTGGCTAGAGAAATATACTCAATTGCTAAGAGACTAATAAAACCTTGCACAGATGACAACGCTGAATGCCTGCTAGATGAAAAGTCCATGAAGAAATAACATGTTAACTTTTCAATAATACAGTAACTCTTCAATCTAAAAATCTGGCAGAGAGTCAATCTCTTGTCTGTAGAATTGTATTTTTGTCTTGCAAACAGATGAACATATAGATGTGGCTAGACCTGAGATTCTACTCGTATCCAGCTGGTATTAGCTGCACCAGGTGTTTTACTTGTATCCAATCCATCTGGTATTAGCTTCAACTGATCATTAAAAATCCTTTATGTGAATGCACAGCTACAAACACAGGAAGTGCTGAAATAGTCAAAGTGGGTATTTCATGGCTTATTCGAGAACATCTTTGTTGATATTTACACCGATGATGCAAAGCAATGTTTGGTAAAAACAGCAGGTACCTTACTTAGCACAAACCAGGACAGTGGCACTAAACTTTACTAGTGACCACTGCATTCTTCTCTGCCATTGGCTTTCAAGAATACAAAAGGCCAAATCAAAGATTTAAAGATTAAAGATTAAAGATTTGGCCTTTTACGTTCTTGAAAGTCTGTGGCAGAGAATGTAATGGTCACTAGTAACTAAAGAATGTCCTTGATGAAGCAGTAAAAATGTGTATTGACTAAAACTTAATTTCAACTATATATCTTAATATTCTGTATGACTAAGTGCTATGGCTATGTCAAGGAAAAAGCACCTTCACAATTGCTGGAGCAAAGAGCTACACATGCTGCTCTGTTCATTAAGTACCATTTTAATTTGAGATGACTATGGTTATTCAGAGTTGGGTGGTTGGCAGAATTATCTTCAAAAGATAAACAAAGTAAGCCTGTTATTTAAAGGAAAACAACTGATGTTATTTGTTGCCAATGATAAAAATTCAACGTTTCAAGTGAAAATCTGCAGTTTGGAAAACTTTTATCTGCCACAGTGAGTGTGACAACTCCCTAACACGTAGTCAGCAGGGACACTAATGAATACAATTTTTTTCATATTATACAATGAAAGGTATCAACATTTGGAAGATCTACATAACTCAGCAAACCAACAATTTCCAAATGCCCAACACATTATAAAATCATGTATGGTAAAAGATTCACTCAAAGTACAAAATAGTCTGATGGATTTTAATTTAACAAAATATGAAAAGTTCACTGATATGATTTCAGAGTTTTAATAATCAAAGAAGACTATGCACAATTTTCTGAAAAGACTAAAAAAAAGTTTTTTCCAACTACATATCTGTGTAAGCTCAAGTTTTCTTCATATACTTCAATCAAAACAATGTATCACAGCAGATTGAAGGCAGAAATAGATATCACAATTAAAAAAGAGATTTACAAAACTGTAAACCCATGCCATTCTTCTTACACATTTTTGGAAAATGTGGTTATTTCTCATTAAAAAAGTTACTTAAGTTATGCAATGGATTATTATAGCTATACTAACATTTGTAAAAATTTCCATTTTAATTTCTAATATAGTAAATACTGACAGAAAATAACCTACACAAAGGCCGGGCACAGTGGCTCACGCCTGTAATTCCAGCACTTTGGGAGGCCGAGGTGGGTGGATCACAAGGTCAGGAGATCAAGACCATCCTGGCTAACACGGTGAAACCCTGTCTCTACTAAAAACACAAAAAAATTCGCTGGGCGTGGTGGTGCGTGTCTGTAGTCCCAGCTACTCAGGAGGCTGAGACACGAGAATTGCCTGAACCCAGGAGGCAGAGGTTGCAGTGAGGTGAGATCATGCCATTGCACTACAGCCTGGGCAGCAGAGCGAGACTCAGTCTCAAAAGAAAAAAAAAAAAGTAAAAAAAAAAAGAAAATAACCCATACAAACAAAGACCTGGTACTGAGTAACTTTTTAAGATTAAGGGGTTCTGAAACCAAAGTCTGGGAATGTCTGGTCTAGAAGCAACAACAATGAGGAGCAAGAAAGTAACTTACCCCACATTCAGGTTCAGTGGTTTGAGAGGGGTGGAGAGAAAACAGCGAAAACAGCCACCACTAAGTGGGATTCAGGAAAAGCAATATTCTCATAGAGCAGCCAGGTTTCACTTAAAGTGGTGAAAAGATGCTCCCCGTGTCTTTTCTAAAACATCATTTTTCCTTCATTATCAGATCTTTCCTCCCACAGTAAATACTGTGGCAGCTCTAGCTAAGTGATAGTCCAGGTTAATTTCCATATTCAGTGCCAATCTCTTTTATAAACTTCAAAATATTAATATCATCAAATTACAACATAAACAAGATTCTTCCTACCAATTTCACTTCCACTTCCCCCATCTTGAACACTCCACAAGATGATGCTACTCTCTGAGGCAACAGCAACCATTTTGTCTTTGTCTCCATGTGGCCCTCCAACCACCTTTGCATTTAAAGCTACTCGTTCGATAGTCCAATCCAAATATGGGCTCGTAAACACTTGCTGCCATCCTGAAGATTCTTTGATTCTGTTAAGGAAGAACAGGCACATAAGGTAGACTCGGCAGCAATTAAGCAAACAGAATACACATCAATGCACCAAAAACAAAAAACAATGACAAAAAACAAAACAAAAAACAAAAAAACACTAACTAGTTACCCACCCACCTTCCTATAACAAATAAAATTTTGTTGATATATATCGCCTATGAAGCCACAATATTATCCTTGGGGTATTTTATACCTGCATACATAGGACATATAATGACTTGAAAGAGACTACAGTTCTATATTTCTCCAAAGAATAATTTAGTAAGTCTTCCAAATTTTAAAAAATTTCAAAAACTTTAAAAAAAGATGGTTTTATCTTTCATGTTTCTCTACACATACACATACATACACACACAAATGCACACACACACAAATGATACTGTCATCTTCTGTGAGTACGAACAATCAGCAAAAATCTGAATTTCAGAATTATTATACCTTTCAGTTATTAATCAGCTTCTCAGTGTTTATTAACTGAAACAACACACACTGAATCTCTTGCTTTTTGTACTTCAGATGGACAGTCTATCCAGAAACACTAAGATAAGTGAGTGTATCACATGCATTCCAATACCTTAGCACTATTATATAAAAAACGAGAGGGTGCAGAATATCTTCTGAAGACTAGTTTTTAAAGGTCTAAATGCAAAACTGTATGAACTATTGATTACCCAAATGTCAAAGTTAGTGTATTCTTTAATACCTAATTTCTCTAATAAATATTCCTGTCAGTTTTTAATAATTTTTTCTGCCCTATATGAATTTAGGTTTTAAAGGCATGTTTTCTATGTGATTATATGTATAGCAGCCTTCATACATTTAGTGCTTTAGCAGTTACGTAATCATAATAATGAATGAGTTGAACTATGAAGTATCTATTTTTAAACTAAACAAATGATGCAAATATAACTATAAAGTTTCCTTTTTGTCTTACCAAAGAGAATAAATAGAAGATGAAAGAAAAGAAGTGTTCTTTTGCAAACTACCTGACATTCACTGCAAAAAGCAAACTTAGGTATTCATAAATGATAGTCACCTAAGGGCCTAAATGAAAACACATCAACTTCATTTTCCCTTAAATATGTATGCCAAGTAATACAACTATAATTCATAAGAATATACAATTGAGTCTATTAATTTGAAGAATTAATGATTTCCTTAAACTTCAAAGCAACAGAGAAAAATGTATCAATTTTTCCTAAGCATTGTATAATTTGTAACCACCCTCTTCAGCCACCAGATGGGATTCATTTGTTAAGATAAACAAATGAAAATACTTAAATAACCTAATAAACACTAAAATTTGCTGACATTCTCTTATCCCTTTACTTTCTTAATGAACTTGGTTTCACTTTACTCTAAGGAATCACCCCAAATTCTTTCTTGTGAGAGATCCAAGAACCCTTTTTTGGGGTCTGGATGAGAACCCTTTCCAGTAACATCTTCCTGGGAAACTATGAAATGAGAGTGGAGAGACCCCTGACCCAAAGGAAATAGACTGCAGCACCAATTAGCTGAAACTTTGGAGTCAAGAACACTTTTCTTTTGAGATTTTGCAGCTTTTAACAATTGAGTAAAGTATACTTTTATAAACAAAATTTGGAGCATATTTCTTTCTCTCTACCTGATTTCTCCAGAATTTGGAAACTATTTGTGAGTATTCTTAACTTATGGCAATATATAACTGCAATAAGAGTCTGTTTTCTTTTGTAACAGGAGACAATTGGAGAAACTGGTTATTTTACCAAGGCTTTGACTGGAATACCATGCTTTCAGATATGGACTTTTTTAAGGAACCAAATTTGACTTAGAGAGCTGATAAAAGCCCCTTGGGAAAACTGGCCACATATCTTGTCTACATGGTCCTTGTACAAGGTTCCTGACCTGTCTGGGATAAGTAAAGAAAGTCACTTTCTGACAGGCCCAGAAGCCCCAAGTTATCATGAAACCTCAAGAGGAAAGAAACTTATCCGACTCATACAGGTGTTTGCGGGCAATGATAAATCCATGGCAAGGCTCAAGGCTTTAAGAAGTCTAATTTGAGATTCTTTATGGATCAAAGTTTCATCAAAGTCAATTTAAAAAGAGCCTATATAGGAACTAATCATTCTTGCTGCACTTTATACAAATAATCAGGCCAAGTATAATAAGACTAAAGCTTATCTTGCAAACAAATCAGTCCTACCATGATTTGTCTTTAGTAAAAATGAAAGACTGAAGAGAGGAAAATTGTTTCAAAAATTATGGTATACCTTTTATTAGATTTGTCTCATCAGTAGTTTTTGAGTTTTTTCTGCAATTTGGACTCACCCTGCTTATTCTTGTGGACCAAGCAGTGATCTGTGGCTGCTGTTCAGAAGAAACAAGAGGCACGCGTAACACAAAAATCTGGATCAGTATTCTAATTGTGGGCATGTATTGGAATTGGCTAGCATATCAGCTTGGTTCCAAGTCCGTATCAGCTTGGTTGCAACAATTTCCCAGTTCATGAAAAGCCTTCTTTTATTTAGTTTACTTGGGATAATTTTACTTATTTTGCCTTGTTACTGTAGAATATATTGCTGTTGTTCTCTTTGTGTAGGAATGAAAGATAAGCTTACTCAGTGCTTTCTTAACTTGAACACTTATTAATTTTCCAGTCATCACTTTTTGTCAGAAATCAGAGTTCTCACTATACTGACCGTTTCTGACTGAGCATTCCTCTACTGTGAATGCAGAAGACCCTAATAGGCAGAAATATCATCATCCCTATTCAGACTGCAGAAGTTACAGAAGATGAATCTTTTCCCTCTGCAACCCTTAGGATTAACAGTACCCTTGTAAAAGGGAAGGGGAAAATATGTCAGAGGCGTTCAAACCAGAGTTGAATAGAGACTGGGTAAAATAAGGCTGAGCCCTGCTGGGCTGCATTGCCAGGAGGTTAGCATTCTTAGTCACAGAGTAACAAAGGAGGTTAGCACAAGGTACAGGTCACAAAGATCCTGCTGACAAAACAGGATGGACTAAAGAAGCCAGCCAAAACTGAAACCAAGATGGCAACAAAAGTGACCTCTGGTCGTCCTCACTACTCATTATACGCTAATTATAATGCATTATAATGCTAAAAGACACTCCCACCAGTCCCATGATAGTTTACAAATGACATCTAGTGTCTGGAAGTTATCCTATATGGTCTAAAAAGGGGAGGAACATTCAGTTCTGGGAATTGCCTGCTCCTTTCAGAAACACTCATGAATAATCCACCCCTTATTTAGTATATAATCAAGAAATAACTGTAAGTATACTCAGTCAAGCAGCCCTCAGGGCCGCTCTGGCTCTGGAGTAGCCATTCTTTCATTCCTTTACTTTAATAAACTTGGATTCACTTAAAAAAAAGAAAAAAAAAAACTATATAATCTCATCTTTTACAGAGATATTACTTCTTCTAAGTTGTTTTTCTCTATAGTAATTAGGGTATTACACAATAAAGACATGTCAAAAAAGGGTAAAAGAATCAGGACAGCATATTTAAAAATGACTATAACAACTATAGAATTTAACTCTTAATAAGATATGTGAATTTACTTGTTTTTTAAAAAATTACAAAGAAGGTACATATTTGCTCTATAATTTTCCATGCAAGTAATCCATTTAAAATATGTAGAACAAGACCAGGCACAGTGGCTCACGCCTGGAATCCCAGCACTTTGGAAGGCTGAGGCGGGCGGATTACCTGAGATCAGGAGTTTGAGAATAGTCTGGCCAACATGGTATATTCACTCAACATAGTAGAGAGTGAAACCCCATCTCTACTAAAAATACAAAAGTTGGCCAGGTGTGGTGGTACACACCTGTAGTCCTAGCTACTCAGGAGGCTAAAGTGGGAGAACTGCTTGAACCCAGGAGGCAGACGTTGCAGTGACCTGAGATCATGCCACTGCACTCCAGCCTGGATGACAGGGCGAGACTCTGTCTCAAAATCTCAAAAACAAAACAAAACAAGTAATAATAATAAATAAAATAAATAAAACAAAATATATAAGAATATGCTCGGCTGGGCACGGTGGCTCAAGCCTGTAATCCCAGCACTTTGGGAGGCCGAGGCGGGCGGATCACGAGGTCAGGAGATCGAGACCATCCTGGCTGACACGGTGAAACCCCGTCTCTACTGAAAAATACAAAAAACTAGCCGGGCAAGGTGGCGGGCGCCTGTGGTCCCAGCTACTCGGGAGGCTGAGGCAGGAGAATGGTGTGAGCCCGGGAGGCGGAGCTTGCAGTGAGCTGAGATCTGGCCACTGCACTCCAGCCTGGGCAGCAGAGCGAGACTCCGTCTCAAAAAAAAAAAAAAAAAAAAAAAAGAAAGAAAGAATATGCTCTGCTATTTCACCTCTCCATCATCTTACCACTGCCTAGTGAACCAACCCTCTGAAGTTAAGGCAGCTATGCGAAGAATGTGGTTATGTCTAGTTATTTCTTACGTGAAGACCTCAATAAAATACAATAAAGAGGACATGCCCTGTGAAATTTTGAAACTTACTATGAACATACATCACCTCAAATTGTATGAGAATAGACATATTTCATAAGGACATGAGAGAACTGAAAAACAGATCCAAGTATATTCACACACATAAAGCAAGATAAAATGGGCTATCAGATTCATGGACAAAGAATGATTTACGTAATAAATTGTCAGAACATAATTACCTACCCACTGAGAAGAAAATAAAATAAATCCTTAAATCTCACACCACATACAAAAAAGTAAACTCCACAAGGATTAAAGATCTAAAATGGAATATACGCCCCAAGGGGGCAGCAATTCACACAACTACTCTTTGTTAATAGAAGTAACACTGTCATAAACTCAGCAAGAAAAAGAGACATAAACATAAAGCCTAACCATGTAGAAAATTAGTGAAGCTAGGAGAACATCATACAGGTCTTCACGTACTACTCTGTTTTTAAAGATTTTGTAACTTATTGATATAAAAACTTGAGGAAAAACAACTTGTAGAAAAGATTACACTTTTAAACAGTTTAAATATTTTTCTTTCTTTTGAAATCTTTTTTTGCCATTGTGCTGAAAGATTTAACTATATGTGAGGAAATCCAAATATGTCCTCAATTTTCTTCCTTCATCACTTTGCATGAGTATACTGCTTTGAAATGTCAGACACTTGGTGAAAGCAAAGAAAGATCGTGATCAATGCAAACACAAAGACTGGAAAATGTAATAGCATCATCCTGCTTACAATTATTACCCAGTGAGTTAAATTGTGCGTCATAATGTGGTGTTTCTGGAAAAGAGCAATCTTCAGTATTGTGTACAATGACAAAAAGAAAGTTATGCTGTTACACTTCGATCACTTATCATTTCACAATCCTTCTGGAATTCGTTATTGACAAAAATACGTACATAATATGTAAACAAGAGTCTACAAGTCATCCCAATTCAAATACATAAGATGATAAATTCAAAACAATGCTTCCTAAAAAAAATACCTTTACCAAATTAGCTTTGCCTCATACAAAACCATCCCCAAAAAAATTATGCAAAAAAATTTCCATGCTATTTCATAATTAAAATTACAAATCCACAAAACACTCTTTCTTTAAAAAAGTTTATTTACTTATTTATTGAGATGGAGTCTTGATCTGTTGCCCAGGTTGTAGTACAACGGTGAGATCTCAGCTCACTGCAACCCCCACCTCCTGGGTTCAAGTGATTCTCCTGCCTCAGCCTCCCGAGTAGATGGGATTACAGGCATGTATCACCACACCTGGCTAATTTTTGTATTTTCAGTAGAGATGGGGTTTCACCATGTTGGTCAGGCTGATCTTTAACTCCACCCACCTCGGCCTCCCAAAGTGCTGGGATTACAGGCGTGACCCACCGCGCCCCGCCAAAACACTCTTAAAACATAAAGTCTGCACTTAATCATTACTACAAGGAAAATATAAACCTGAGATTACTGATGTAAACAGCACTACCAGACATGCCAAACCTTTCATAAATTCAGATTAAAAAAAAATACATCTGGGATTCTTTAAACTATATCTGTAAAGTTTAGAAGACATTTTAGATATTTTTCAACTTATCGTGACTATTTTTTCTTAACTGAACTCAACAGGGATAAACAAATAGTTTATATATCTTTGATTTTTCTGCAGTTAAATGAAATTATAATCTAAGCTAGTATATTCCAACCACTTTTGTGCTTCTACACCATTCTCCGTCATCAACATTTCTCAATGAATACAGTGATTTTGAACTAAGAGTCCCAACCAAAAAAAAAAAAATTAACCGGTCTACACTATTCTTCATTGCTTCTCAGGCTCTGAGAATGTAAGCATTAGTAAAACCAAACTACTTCTTTGTAAGTTTCACATATTAGATATTAAACTATACCACTTGTGCAACAACTGCCCTGCTTTACTACCTCACTTCCCAAAATGTGGTAATTATGACCAATGTACTCTCCCTTGCTACAGAATACAAAACACTGAATCATTAGAGATAGACCATCAGGGAGCTCACATGAATAATCCTGTCTAACGTCATTATATACTACAGTCTCAGAAGCTAGGTATAAGCAACAAATAATACATCAAGATATCTCAGTTTCATGACAGTCCACACTTGTCTGCGAAATGTTTACAACACAAAAAGGCTACCAGAAATATTTACCAAATTAGCTGCAAAAATAAAAGTAAACTAAATCTTAATCAGATGACAAAGACACGAGTAAAATATGCAGGGAAAAAACCTGATGACTAAAAAAAGATAGCTTTTCAATCTAAAAATATAAAACCACAATTAATTTTAAAACTACCACCTCTAAAAGCAAAGCATTGTTAATTATACATTACCTGTAACACACAGCAAAATGGGCATATGCAGCTACAATCCAGTTGTGATGGCCAGCTACTATTAGCACCTTTCGTGGATCCACAGGAAATCCTGTTGATTTTGGAAAAAGAAATATTTTACATTCTAAACTGGGGGTTGGAAAATTACAGCCCCCAGGCCAATTTCAGCTTTCTGCCTGTTTTGGTTAATAGTTTTGTTAGAACTCAGCCATGCTTACTTGTTTACATATTGTCCATTATGTGCTCACGCTATAATGGCAAAGTTGAGTAGATCTGACAGAGAACGTGTGGCCCACAAAGCCTAAAATATTTAATTTCTGGCTCTTACCAGATAAATTTTGTCAATGCTGTTCTAAAGATTCAGAAAAGACAAAAGATTACATAGTATTTTAAATAAAAATTAAGTGTTAAATGAGACCTTTCCAAGATATAAATGATAAATCTGGATAAAAAAGGAGATGAGGCAAAAATCTTTAAAAGTAATTACTCAATATCACCTAGAACCAAAAACGTACATATTTTTCTTTTTCAATTTCAGTAATCTTTGTTTACCTAGCCTAACAGTTTCTTCTCCCGTTCCAGAGAGAACAGGCTGTGTACCATTTCCCCGGGCTTCACCTTCTGTAGAATTAAGTCCATTCCTAGAATCAGCAGATCTGACTGTGTTGTTTATTTTACGACTGGGAATCCCTACAAAAAGAAGAAGAAAACAAATACATTCCTGAGTTCACCTTTCAAAAATTAAAAATATCACATAGTAACAAAGAAACATAAAAATGTGAATTTCATTAAAGCCAAAATAACATCTTCCAATATAGCAAATTATTGCAAATAATTTAATTACAATTAAAAAATAAAATGAAAATGAAAAAAAACAAAGAGAAAGACAAAATTCTGTCAACAGATTTCTGCTACTGCCATACTGCTTACAATAAATAAGCTTGAGGTTACCGAATTAATGGGTAATTAATCCAGTCTGTCAGCCACTCTTTACAATTATGGTACAGGTATTATGTGTTAGGTACTACATACTAATTTATCTGATTTAGGACTGAATTTCCCCATACTTTCAAACATTCTTTTATTTGACGGGGAGCATTTTTTAAAAGGAAATCTTGCTCAGAAGTACATTATAACACAGGTAAAAGCAGGCTCTTCTAGCTAAAGTGGGGCTGAGGTGACACTGACTTATCCTGCAGAATTCCTTAATTTTGCCAAAAAGCAGTTTGACAACCAGTGCTCTAACATAGGGGTCAGCAAACTATGGGCCATGGAAAATCCAGCCCAATGCTATTTATGTAAATAAAGTTGTAGTGGTTACAGCTACACTTATTCTTCATGTAGTATACACGACAGAGTTAAGTAGCTGTCACAGAGATCCTCTGGCTCATAAAATCTATCTGGCTCTTTACAGAAAAAGTTTGCCAAATCCCTGCTCCAATATATAATGTGACTTAATTTCTGTAAAAATCAAAAGTTCTTACCATTTCTAGCAGACTTACAGACAAAAAACTCAATAATCAAGGAATAGTTTTTCCTATTCATATGTTTATACTTGCTTAATGATAGAAGGAAGTTTTAAAAAGATTAAATAAAGTGAAAATACCTGGTGGAGGCAAGTAACCATGAAAAAGGACACTGCCACAAGAGGAACGCTCCAATTCTTCACATAAGAGAAGCCTTCTTACTAAAAACATTTCAAAGCAAACTTGTCAAGAGTACATGCAAACAGAAAAACAGTACTCCATTTTTATTTTCTCTAGTTCAAGAGGATAAGGAAAGAAAAGGAAAATTTTAATTAAGTCACAATATCTTTTTACTATGAAAATCCACAAAAACTAAGCACTGAACAAGTCCATCAAAAATTAGGACCTGATATAAACACAATTCATTTAGGGCAAGTTTCATACATGAGTCAAATCAAATATTAACAGAGCACATAAACACCAAATGTTAAAAGAACACATACCTAATGGGGTGATCCCGTAAAATTCTGCTTCATGCCTGAGAACATTAATACTTACTCCCCTACAAAGAAACAAATGATGTAAATTCTCTAACACTGGAAACCTGTATTATTATCTGAGGTGAAAGTAAAAAATTCTAGGTTCTTCATGTATACAGTCATAAGGCTTGAAAAATTATTTTTCTCCTAATATTCTTTATTTCTATTACCCTTAATCATTAAGAAGTCTAAATAAAAACTGCATGTGAACAAAAATATTCTGTTATCTACTTAAAAACCATTCATATATATACATATATATGAATTGGGTCACTAAAGGAGAGATTAGGGATCTATCAGGCTAGTACAAATAAATTGTCTAGAAGGCAAAGGATAGAATGGAAATCATTCTTTTATGGCATTAGCTGCTTTTAACTTTTTATCATAATCATTTCTATACATATTTATCTTAATCTCCCCAATTACACTGAAAATTCCCTACAAGCATGATCTATTTCTGATGTATACCTCACAGTGCCTAGCATAGTGCTTATATAAAATAGTTATGTAATAAATATTTTTTGAACAAATAAAATAGAAAAATAAAAAGACTAGCCTTGGGAAGGGCTATGTTATCCAGATGAAATGATGCTACTTCATAGTAGTAAAGTAAAGTAACATGAAAATAAAATTTTAAAGAAATGGAAGATTCAGAATTTATAATACTAATGATTCATTTTAGGTTTCAGTTGGAATTTGTCCTTATTTTAAAAATATTCCCCAGCCTTAATAAACATATACAATTACTATGTTAATTTGTTTTTATTTGTAAAACTGGTTATAACTAGTTTAACATTAAAAGTGCTTAAAACTTTGTGTCTGGGGTTGGTGGCTCACGCCTGTAATCCCAGCACTTTGGGAGGCCAAAGCAGGTGGATTACGAGGTGAGGAGATCGAGACCATCCTGGCTAAAACGGTGAAGCCCCGTCTCTGCTAAAAATACAAAAAAAATTAGCCGGGCATGGTGGTGGGTGCCTGCAGTTCCAGCTAGTTGGGAGGCTGAGGCAGGAGAATGGCATGAACCCAGGAGGTGGAGCTTGCAGTGAACCTGGGCAACAGAGTGAGACTCAGTCTCAAAAAAAAAAAAAAAAAAAAATGCTTGAAACTTTCTTATTCTATTTCAAAACTATTTGTGCTAACAGTACAGCAGTACTGGCCAGAGGCATGATCAAAACTCACTGCAGCCTCAAACTCCTGGCCTCAAGGGATCCTCCTGCCTTAGTCTCTTCTCCAGAGTAGCTGGGATTATAGGCATGTACCACCACATCCAGTTTCAGTGTGAGGAAACTTTTAATCAAAGTCTTAGTAAAAAAATAAATAAATAAAACCTTTTCCGGCTGGGCGTAGTGGCTCATTCCTGCAATCCCTGCACTTTGGGAGGCTAAGGCGGGCAGATTGCCTGAGCTCAGGAGTTCACAGCCAGCCTGGGCAACACAGTGAAACCCCTTCTCTACTAAAATAAAAAAAATTAGCCGGGCATGGCGGCAGGTGCCTATAGTCCCAGGTACTCGGGAGGCTGAGACAGGAGAACTGTTTGAACCTGAGAGGCGGAGGTTGCGGTGAGCAGAGATCATGCCACTGCACTCCAGCCTGGGCGACAGAGCAAGACCCTAACTCAAGGGAAAAAAAAAACAAAAAACAAAACAAACCAAAAAAAACTTTTCGTTCATAAAATATACTAAAAAGACATATTTCTCTGTAAGAATTTACTTTAAAAAGAGTGCATTTCTTACCTTAAGTCTAGTTCTTTTGTTCGAAGAAAATTTAAAATGGGTGCAAATGCTGCTGGATCTCTATCAATAAATATCTGTAAAAAAGAGAACTGTTTTATTTTCAAATTGCAAATTAATCTTTTAACTTTAATATCTGTAGCACTAATAGGTAACAAAGTCTGAATTATTTAAATACTACATTTCCTTGTTTCCACTCTTAAATTTTAATGTTTCTAAAATTGGAATGTAGTTCTGTGTGCCATTTCATGAGATGGTGTCTTTTTCTTGAGATGGTGTATTTTTCTTCCCCTGAATAGTTACCATTAAACTGATATTTTAATACGTAGAAAAAATCTTACTTAAAAATCACTTGTATTGACACCTTTGGTAAAAGTGACACCTGAGGAAACATTTTTATCTGAAACAGTCTAGAATTCAATTAATACTTTGAAAATACGAATACATAATACTTTCTCATATTGTTCAATCGTTAAAACTACAGTGTACTTTAATAATGCACACAGGGGTTACTGAGAAAAGTACTGCACACTGCTGTCGAAAGTGGAAAAGAATACTATTCTCGTAACACTTTTGCTAATCTCAATTTCCTTCAGAGCTAGGGAGAGGTAATGAATTTTTTTTTTTTAAATAAAGCACCACAAAATACATAAGAGGAAAACAAATTGCTTAAAAATCTAAAACACATAATTGGTAACTTTTGTTTGTTTGTTTTGAGACAGCGTCCTGCTCTGTCATCTAGGCTGGAGTGGAGTGGCACGATCTGGGCTCACTGCAACCTCCACCTCCCAAGTTCAAGCAATTCTCCCGCCTCAGCCCCCTGAGTAGCTGGGATTTGAGGCACCTGCCACTACGCCAGCTAATTTTTCTATTTTTAGTAGCGAGGGGGTTTCACCATATTGGCCATGCTGGTCTTGAACTCCTGACGACCTCAGGTAATCCACTTGCCTCAGCCTCCTGAAGTGCTGGGATTACAGGCATGAGCCACCTCACCCAGTCCATAAATGATAACTTTTATGGAAATGTATACCAACACCTATTTTGAATCGTTTATAAAAGAGCTGGCCATAAAAACTTAACATCTTTTAAAACTTATGTAAATCAACTAGAAAGGGAAATGGCAGCCAGTAATAAAACTTTGCCTACTATGATCAACTATATATATACAATGAATGAGATTCTAAGCTTTATAAATTCTTTCTTTTGTTTTCATTAGAGTAGATCAAAAATTGAAGAAACATCACAGATTTGTGGAGATCTTATCACTGATAACTTTTTATAATTTCACATGGACATATCTGCCTTTGTTGCCTTATTTCATCTGCAAATCTTACCACAGCAAATAAATACCATTGGTCACTCTGTTGCCTCCAAATGGATGAACCAATTTTTTGCACTGAAACTTTACAATTCTTTCCTTCCCTCACTGTACCAATGGTGTACAAACAAATTCACAAGATTATTATCCAAAATAAAATAAAAAACTGTAGGACTTTACTAATTTAACCTCTTATATTCTAATAGAAAAACATTATAATATTTACATTTATCCACTTACTGTTAAAGTTTCAATTATTGATCTAAAAAATATTTCTTCTAATGCCAATGTAAGCTCACATTCTACAATTGCTCTAATCATGAATACTTAAATTGCCATATATAGTATTCCCTATTTAGGGATCTTCTCTGATTATAAAAAACTATGTAGGACAAGAAATAAAATTATGCCACTTTCATTCAGTGATTATTAAAATATTAGTTTTCCTATATTCTTAGAGTATACATTAGGACCAAGTACTATAAGCATTAATTTAGAAATATGTATCAATTATTGTTATACTCACAGCACCAGTTTCATCTCGAAGTGTTGAAATTCTCCCACTCAGCAAACTGGAAGTCATTAATAATCTAAAGTTAGTTTTTAAAATCTGAGTATAAACAAATGTGATAATTCTTTATCAAATGTTAAAGACCACTAAAAGTACGTTATCTATCTTCCAAGTTTATATATATATATATATACACATATATATATATATATTTTAAGAGTTAACCTTTTCTATTAAAAAAAACAATTTAACTGACAAAAATTATATTTTGGTAAATAAACGTATTAAAATATACACTAAAGAATTATAAGACATACCTGGAAAAAAACGAATCTGGAATCCACATAAGAGTTTGTCTTGAGGTACTAAATCTGCAATTAAAAATCATCCGGTATTATAAATAAGAATATGATTTGAAATTTCAGTATTAGTTAACTTGTTTTCATGTGCTGGCTAATGATTTACAAGATGTTTTATAGTTATAGCTGTAACAATATATTTATTAGAGTTAGTATTTTTAAATGTTGCTTTCAATTCAGAGTTAAGATTATATAAACAGCTCTCAATAACAATAAACAACTAGTTATCTGCCATATAATGCATTTTAAAACACTACTTTCCAATAAGCTAATCTCTGCTGAAGAATCAACAATTAGCCCATCACACCAAGTCTCAACTTCTCAGTACAACATTCAAAATTACCTTCAGGTTCCATCTCATCTCTCCAATACAAACGCTGGTTTTCCCCTTTCATATGACAAAGCTTCTTCATATCCCCCAAAAATTCATGCTTACTACCATTTTGGTATCTTTATTCAGCTAGGTCACCCTCCTCATGTCCAATAATT
Organism: Macaca fascicularis; assembly: GCF_037993035.2. Classification (NCBI taxonomy): domain Eukaryota; kingdom Metazoa; phylum Chordata; class Mammalia; order Primates; family Cercopithecidae; genus Macaca; species Macaca fascicularis. The sequence goes on along the minus strand of NC_088375.1, from coordinate 73,383,886 downwards.
CAAGATCCATCCATCTTTCTTGATACCACTCAGGCCTTACCTTCCAGGTAATAGTTTTTCTAAATATCCTATTCTGTATTATCTCTTTTTAAGCTCATAGTAATTTCACTGTAAATTACTCTTTTAACACCTTGTTTATATGCAGTCTTGGGCTATTTGCAACTGCTGACTTCATTCTTGAAAATCATTCAGCCAATACAACTGCTCTGAGGTTGTCATTTGATCAAGCTTGTATATTACCACCAATTCTGAGAGGATCTTTACCGAAGTACAGTATAATAGACTGGGACAACAAACCAACAATTTATGTAAACTGATAGGGCAAACAAAGCAATATAGTACTTGCTCAGTCCAGCCCTTCTCTGAGTATTTTCATTTTAAGATATCACCTTGAACTACAATGTTACCTCACCCAGCCTAGCAAACCTCTACCTTCACTCCACATTTATTTTCTGGCATTATATGAAATCCCCAAATTTATTTTTATCTTTCATACTTAAACTAAACAAGGTGACTGAATAGTGGCACTAGTTACCATGCACTATCACCAGGAAACAAAGGCCAAGCCCCAGTCAAAATGGCTAAGAGATGTTTCCCAGACTGTGCAGGTATATACTGTATCACCCCTCTATTGTCTGCCATTACCTAAATTAGCAGCCTAGAATTATCAAAAACGTGGAAGGTGCTTACTTTTTGCTCACTGCAGCATAACCTCAAAATGCATCCTACTTCCCATTCCCATCTTCTAAGTGGGATATTAAACAGCACTGGATTGCAGGCCAGGGTGAAAACTTTGACTACCAAGGCTTACACAGAGCAGTGTCAGAAGTCTCATGGATCTCTCAACTTTGCAAGTCCATCCAGGCACCTGAGGCTACATATCTTGATAAATGGATTATCTGTACATTCACCTTTCAAACTCAGTTTCAGAAATGGATTTTGTATTTAAAAAGTATATGTTGCTTTTTCTTAAAGCCAGAGAGGATGACCTAAAAGCATTTGTTCTTGGCATCTAGCACATGCTCAGTAAATGTTTACTGAAACTTAGGTGTGATAAACAGAACCACACTCTACAAACTCAGTTAAATGTTCTGTACAAAACGGAGACTTGATTATTCTGTACGATCAGCATTTTATGGTTACAACAGAGCATTTTCAGAGTACACTAGTGTTGACAAACAGATGTCACTAAACTGCCCACTTAAACCACTTAGCAGTATCAGTCTCAGTGTCAGTAACAGCAGAAGCAGTGTATGCACTGTTCCATAAAAAAATGCCTTAGTCTCTAAAAGAAATTTTCTTTTATTATCAAAACATGCTTTCCAATCACAATTAAAAGTTTATCTCAGCCAGGCGCCGTGGCTCATGCCTGTAATCCCAGCACTTTGGGAGGCCGAGGCGGGCGGATCACAAGGTCAGGAGATCGAGACCATCCTGGTTAACACGGTGAAACCCCGTCTCTACTAAAAATACAAAAAATGAGTCAAGCATGTTGTCGGGCGCCTGTAGTCCCAGCTACTTAGGAAGCTGAGGCAGGAGAATGGCATGAACCAGAGAGGTGGAGCTGGCAGTGAGCCGAGGTCGCGCCACTGAGCTCCAGCATGGGCGACAGAGCGAGACTCTGTCTCAAAAAAAAAAAGTTTATCTCCACTTCTTCCCACTTACAACTTTACAATTTGTAAGGAAAAGTATTCTTTCACTGGCTAACTGAAGGAAAGACAGTAAAACAATTCATTTATTAAAGACATTTAAATGTAAACTACAGTAAGAGGTACTTTAGGGAACACATAGAAGTTGACTACTAACGAATTTCATAGGTTATGGACAGTCTAGGTGTTTTAAGTAGTTCCTATGCCCATTTATCTGATTAACAAATAAGCCACTTTATTTAAGAAAACACTGCAAATACTCCTAAATGCATTTCTTAGTAGACTCTTAAGAAAAAATAAAAAATATACAGATTACCCCAGTCACAGAAAACTGACTTGGTCCAAAATCAAAGTAAATCCAGTCAGTGGTAAATTGAAGGCTCCAAGGATTCACGACAATGCAGATTCACTGTTCTGGAGGCCATCAAATTCATTCCAAATGAGGACAGCTTATAACTTGCAATCTTTCATATTTACTACTGATTCAGCAATTGTATTCCAAATAATTAAAATTATGTACTACTTAGAAAATCACAAAGGTCTGCTTAAAATCACATTATCAGTTTCAATTTTAATCAGTATTTTGGGGAAAGGTTAGTAACCTGGAATTTCTGGGCAAAGGGATTGGATCCTCATCCTCACCAATTTTTTTAAAACATCAGGCCTCAAAACTAGTCTCAAATATAACTTCATGAAAACTAGCACACTTAAAATTACACATGATGAGTATAATCATTTGAAAGATACATGAAAGCCTTTTCTGTTTTGATTTGTTTTTTATCCCATACCCATAGTGTCTCAAGAATAGGGTCAGGTACAGTCTGGTCTCAGCAAAAGAATTACTAAAGAAATCTGCATATCCACAGTTACACTTCATGCAACTTGCCTCCTACTAAACTAACTTGGAAGCAATCTAATTAGTTATCTATTCTGCACTGTAAGTAGTGATAAAGACACTAACCCTTGCATTTCACATTTATTACTTCAAATTCCTATAACAATCTGACAAGGTTGGTACTGTTGTCTGCCACTTTACATTTTCATAGACTAAGCATCAAAATATTTGTCCAAGGTTGCTAGGCTAGTTAGAGATAAAGCCTGGGAACTGAAAACATATACCTGACTCAAAAGCTCTTTGTCCTGGAGTCCTCAACGGCTAGTCCCAGCTCTCTTGCATGAGGCCTAAAATCACACTTACCCATAACACAATTAATCACAAATTCAGTCACAGTGAATTCACTTCATTACTTTTTGTAAATAACGAATATTAACAATTCTAAATGAAACTTCATCTTCTCTACATTCTGAATCACCCACAAAGTATTATACTATAAAAATTAGTCATTTCTGTAATTCCTTTCAGTATATCCATTCTCATGTCTATTCTCTTGAGGAAAAAATAAAAAAAAGACCTTACCAATAGCATATGCTTCTCTGCTCCCAACAAACTCCTTTTGAGTTTGACTCTATCACTTCAGAACTTCAATTCTCCGTCACAGCAGTTCCTGAACTTCAGTGGCAATCATATCAGGATTTTTCTCTTACAATGGCTTAAGTGACTGTGTTACACTGTGTTTTATACAAGACACAGATGACTTCTAGAACTTACCTAGCTCTACAATTCTGCACGAGTGTATGATTCAAAATCAAATCTAGAAAATATTCTTAGAATATGGAGTCGGATGTTGTTTTCTACAGGCCATACCATTACCATTTATTTTATAAGCTATTTTACCTTAACAATTTTCTGAAGTTTTTTTTAATGTTTCCATTCCCACTAACAATTTCATGTCTTCTAAACTGTTCAAACCAGTAATATATGTATTGTTTTGTATCTTTGCTAATATCACTTAGAAAAAATTAGAACCTGATAAGCTCAAGTTCCATAAATAATGTAAACACAAGATAAAACGTTACAGTGCCAAGATAACCGCCTTATGAGTTAAAATTTTTAAATGAATTCTGCAGTCTTTAATAAGAGTTCACTCAGTATTAAGCCATCCATACAGTAAATAACAATACTGCTTAATTTGTATAATAATACTGTATGTCCTTGTGAATGTCTGAATAGAAATATATTAACTATCGGCCAGGCGAGGTGGCTCACGCGTGTAATTCCAGCACTTTGGGAGGCCGAGGCGGGAGCATCACGAGGTCAGGAGATCGAGACTATCCTGGCCAACGCAGTTAAACCCCGTCTCTACTAAAAATGCAAAAATTACCTGGGCGTGGTGGCGCGGGCCTGTAACCCAGCTACTCGGGATGCTGAGGCAGGAGAATCACTTGAAACCGGAGGCGGAGGCTGCAGTGAGCGGAGAGCGTATCACTGCACTCCAGCCTGGCGACAGAGCGAGACTCCATCTCAAAAAAAAAAAAAAAAAAAAGAAAAGAAAATTAAAGAAAAGAAATACATCAATAGCAAGTAGAAACCAGTATAGGGATTTTAAATTATTATACTGTTACTCTTCAGTATAATCAACACACATTGCAGGCCTCCTCTCTCGGGGTATTCCACCAGTTACCAAACTTCCAGTATTTTAACGTGAATTTAGGAAAAACTCCACTTCTTACATTAGGAGACATAAATCTCCATAAGACTGGTTTCTATACAACTGCAATAATGTTGTAAATTATCTAAGTTTTGATTTGGGGGAAGAGGAAAAAACCCTAAGAACGAACGAAGTACCATGGTTTTCCGTGTTAAATTCTAGAAAGCTATCAAATGTATAGGATTAAAGCACTACAGTAGATACTTTGTCACTACGATTCTAAGACATTAAAATACTGTTAAAATGCTAGTTGAAAATCATATTCTTAAGCACAGAAAAATACACTGTATTCCAGAGCATTTCCTTGTTTATCTCCTATCAAGCCTAAAACTCAACTAACACTTCTTTCAAACAGCTGGCAAACTCCCTTTTCTGAGAGGAGTGACTCATAAGTTATAGGAAATCCACCAAAACTATGTTTTTTTTCCCCCAACAAACTTAATAACAGGCACAGAAAGGGGGGCGGAAGGCCAGAAAGAGAACAGACAGAGAAGTGCTTTCAGTCTGTTTACTCCAAGGGCGCCACACCGTGCCAATATCCAGAGCTTCCTAAAAGCAAATGTTCAAACTGCAGTTTCTGGACACACTGTCCTAAAAGTTGAACAGATCCTTCAAGCCCATGCACCAAGAAATTCTGAAAATAAATAACTAGGTACTGCAAATCTACAGCACTCCCATCACAGAAATCTTTCAAATTACAAATCCCCTAATTAGGCGCGGAAAAGAACACCGTACTCATCCCTAAGAAAACCGACACCTTGTTGACCAAAGAGAAAGGAAGGCAGGTTCATCTCCGACATCCAAACCACAAAGCCAGGCTTCTACTAAATAAATTCCTCAAATACACTCTAATCTGAGATGAGGTAAGGAGGACTATGTAATGGTCCTCCTTGCCTGATACCTTAGAAAGGGGGAGGGGCAAAGGTTGGCATTCTAGGACAGCAGCTACTATGCCACATGGGCCTGGTCCTCGGTGATTCCAAGCGGCCCTTCTGCCCTTCCCTTCCCAGAGCAGATCCTTCATCAGCTCCAAAATTCGCCCAACGTTCTTCCCGCCTGGAGGCCCCCACGTTCCAGGCTTGGCTCCCACGCTCGCCCTCGTTCCTGCGACTCTCGGTCCCCGTCGAGACCAGGAGGAGGAGGAGGCCGCCGCGGCATCCCCAGTGAAAACCCCCTACCCGCCGGCTCACCTGGTCCCCCCCACGTTCAGTTGGACGATCTCGCCGCTGCCGGCCGCCGCCGCGGCGAAGCTGCCGCAGTGCCCTCCTGCCATCTCCGGCGGCTCCGGGCGCGCTCGCCGCCCTCCTTCCCCAGCCTGGACCGCCGAGCCCGGGGCTGTAGCCCGAGGCAGCGGCGACGGCTGCAGGGCCAGCAGGGCGGCGGCGGCCGGAGGGCGGGGGTTGCACGGGGCTTCCCCCACCTTCCCGGCGGCCGGGCGGGGCTTGCTAGCTTCTGCCCCTTCCCCCGTCAATCCTGCGGCGCACAAGGGCGGCCCGGCCTCCACCTTTCGCGGCCTCCAGGCCGCCGGGCCGCCCGGGCCTCTCCTCCGCTTTCGGCTGCCACCGACGCCGCCGCAGCCGGCCTGGGAGGAGGGGTCACCGTTCGGGACAAAATACCGCAGCGCTCACGCTTCGCCCGCCACTGCCTCCTAGAAGGAGGAGGAGGAAGGAAAGGCCAGGGAGGAGCTTCCCAAGGCCGCGGGGTCGGCACTTAGGGAGGCTAGGGGAATGTGCTCCTGGCCAGCCGCCTGCCCGCGCGGGATTCCATTTTTTCCCTCCCCCTCTGGGGCTCCGATCCCAGCCCCTCTCTCTTTTACGTTTCAGATTTTCTAAAACGAGGAAGCTGATTCGCAGATTGAGGGAAGATCTGGGCAAACTATCTACGGATCTTTATGACCCACTTTGTCCACATGGATTGGGAAAGGAAAAACTAATCCTAGAGGTAGTAAAAGTTGATGCCTAAATGTAGGCAGTGCAAATGCAGGGAACATTTGGGGAGTTTAAAACCTTATAGCGTTTACCCCAGAAAACTGCTTACTTTACCTTCTTTATTTTAATCCCCAATCTCCCAAGCAGTTTTTTTGTTTTGTTTTTTGTTTTTGTTTGTTAAGCAGGAAGGAAACCAAAGGACAGAAACCCCTAGGCTGTGTAATGCCCAGCAACCTATTTCTGGAATATAGTAAGCACTCAACTAATGTTAGACTCACACGGATAGCACACAATTTTATGCGCTTGTTTATTTATTTGTTTTTGCTTTAAACGGTATATATTCAAACCCAAAACCTTAGTGGCTATTAAGATATTTTTTAAATCGGAATACTGTAATACCTGATGCCCTGCTAACAAAGACTAACAAATATAGTGCGTTATGTTTCAGAGGTCATTAGTTTGTGATACTAAATTCTTAACATGAATGGTGTTTTGTTATAGTTGTACCATAATAATTCAAACTGATAATGTATCTGATGTTAAGTTTTTATTCTCATTGTCATAATTTTTACCAAAACATAAGAAATGGTTTCTGGCAAGCATACCAATGATGTGATATACTCTATCTAGATTCGAATTGAAAGAGGTTAGTAGTACATATGGATGTAAGATAAGTATTATTTATCCCAGTTGATGATAACATTGTAATAGCTACTTTGTGTTTATCATATGCCAGGTAGTTTAGCTATTTTGTCATCTTTCTTCTTCACAACTATTGTTATAATTATTTTTAAAAAAGGAAATTCAGAATGAAAATGATCAGAAAACTTGCTCAAAATTACATAGGTAGCAAGTGGGATGGCAGGAATTTCATGGCAAGCAGTTTAAATTCAAGGCCACTATTCCTCATCCTTAACACTCCATTGTACCTCATTATCTTCCCGTTAGACAGGGAAGATGAGTAACAGTTCAGGTTAAAGTAGCAGCAAACTAGGAATCTAAATCAGGGTGTCCAATCTTTTGGCTTTCCTGGGCCACATTAGAAGACAAATTGTCTTTGGCCACACGTAAAATACACTAATACTAATGATAACTGATGAGCTTAGAGAAAAAAAAAAAAAAGAAAGTTCATGAATTTGTATTGGGCCACAATCAAAGCCTTCCTGGGCTGCATGTGACCCATGGGGCTGCAGGTTGGACGAGCTTGCTTTAAACAGTGTTAACTGCCTTTGCCCTAACACGTAATATCTGCTTCTATCAGGATCTGAAACTTTGCTTTAAAATTTGCAGTAGAGATTTAGGTGGTAAAAGAGCCATTTAATTTTCCTTAGGTTCAAACCTTGGAAGAATATGAAAGAATACTTGCTAACAGCTTTTGAATCCAAGAGGCAACTTGGAGTTAGAATAAGGCCTTATAAATTAAAAAATATATATATTTATGAAAAGGCTTCTTATTTTTCCTGAAATAAATGAAACTGTGTTCATCTATTACAGTGTACTTAACTATTAGGAGAACACCTCTTCAAGAGAAGGAAAAGTTCTCAGTATTTTATAAAACAAATGGTCATGACTTCTTGATATGTCCAGATCAATACAGAAATATCTGAAGGCATTTCTTGCTCCTAATTAAGTCAATTAGGATATGACTTAATTTTTAAGAATAAATTGGAACACCATTAACAAAAACAAACAGTAGAATGAGAAAAAATATTTGCAATATATATCAAATGATTGAAAATCTATCATATCTGATCATTTATGTATACATTCTACAAATTGAGAAAACAAGTAATGAAAAATATGGAAAGAATATCAACAGGCAAATGATAAAAACACTAAAATACTTATTAAAACAACAGAAAACCGGGTGTAGTGGCTCCTGCCTGTAATCCCAGCACTTTGGGAGGCCGAGGTGGGCGGATCACGAGGTCAGGAGTTCTAGACCAGCCTGCCCAATATGGTGAAACCTCGTCTCTACTAAAAACAGAAAAAGTAGCCAGGCATGGTGGTGTGCGCCTGTAGTCCCAGCTACTGGGGAAGCTGAGGCAGAAGAATCACTTGAACCTGGGAGGTGGAGATTGCAGTGAGCCGAGATCACCCCACTGCACTCCAGGCTGGATGACAGAGCAAGACTCCATCTCAAAATAAATAAACAAATAAATCAGAAAAAACGTATTTTTACTTATGAGATAAGCAAAAATTGAGAGGTTTAATAAAATCCGGGGTCAGTGAGAGTGTGAAATGATCATACTCATGCGTTGTTGATTAAACTCTGAATGGGTACAGAGTTTTCGGAGGGCACCTCAAGAATATCAACATTTTAAATGTAAATACCCTTGACCCAGCACTTTTCTTCTAGGAAGATATCCTATGAACATTTTGCACAATTGGAGAAAGAACATGTGAAGAAGAGCATGTTCATAGTAGTAGTGTTATAATAGCAAAAACCTAGAATCAGTCAGAATGTTTAACAATAGGGGAATGATTTTAAAAATTATATTGGAAGCTATAACTATTTTGGGGGCAACTTCATGTGAACTGACCAGAAACGATCTCCAAGTATATTATTTAGTGGGGAAAAAAATCAGGTTATAGAATAATACATTATAAGTATAATCTCATTTATTTAAATAATGGAAAAACTAAAATCATGTGTCTATCCACTTATATTTCTATATAAAAAATACACATTAAACGATGAAGAAACATACATATATATTCTATTAGTTCTGTCCCTCTAGTTCTGAGACTGGGTAAACTCCCCTGTATAGATAGATAGATAGATAGATAGATAGATAGATAGACAGATAGATAGATATTCCATTAGTTCTATGTGTGTGTGTATATATATATATATATACACACACACACACATATATATATTCCATTAGTTCTGTCCCTCCAGTTCTGAGACTGGGTAAACTCCCATTTTTTTATATATATATATAAACTCACATACATATATATATATATATATATGTATGGCTGAGGCAGGAGAATCACTTATGTCACAATATATATTACATATCTTCCATTTGTTCTGTCCCTCCAGTTCTGAGACTGGGTAAACTCCCTTTTATATATACATATATATAACTCCCCTTTATGTATACATATAATCATAAATGCCCCTTTATGTGTATATATTTATGTACATATACACATACATATGTACATATACATATATAAATATATACATAAAAAGGGGCATTTATGATTATTTGTATATGTAAAGGGGAATTTACCCAGTCTCAGAACTGGAGGGACAGAACTAATGGAAGATATATAATATATATTGTGACATAAGTGATTCTCCTGCCTCAGCCATACATATATATATATGGGAGTATATATATATATATATATATATATATATAAAAATGGGAGTTTACCCAATTCTCAGAACTGGAGGACAGAACTAATGGAATATATATATATATGTGTGTGTGTGTATATATATATACACATAGAACTAATGGAATATCTATCTATCTGTCTATCTATAAAGGTGAGTTTACCCAGTCTCAGAACTAGAGGGGCAGAACTAATAGAAAATATATATGTTTTTTCGTCATTTAATATGTATTTTTATATAGAAATATAAGTGGATAGACATATGATTTTAGTTTTTCCATTATTTAAATAAATGAGATTGTACTCTTAATGTATTATTCTGTAACCTGATTTTTTTCCCCACTAAATAATATACTTGGAGATCATTTCTGGTCAGTTCACATATGTGTATGTACATATATATGTGTGTATATATATATAAGGGGGAGTTTATTATTAATTCACATGATCACAAGGTTCCACAATAGGCTGCCTTCAAGCTGAGGAGCAAGGAGAGCCAGTCCGAGTTCCAAAACTGAAGAACGGAGAGTCCGATGTTCCAGGGCAGGAAGCATCCAGCAAGGGAGAAAGATGTAGGTTGGGAGGTTAGGCCATCTCTTTTTTGACATTTTTCTACCTGCTTATATTCTAGTCAAGCTGGCTGCTGATTAGATTGGGCCCACCCAAATTAAGGGTGGGTCTACCTTTCCCAGCCCACTGACTCAGATGTTAATCTCCTTTGGCAACACCCTCACAGACACACCCAGGATCAATATTTTGTATCCTTCAATCCAATCAAGTTGACATTCAGTATTAATCATCACATGGGGTCAAATATTTGGTCCTACTGCATGTAACTAAAACTCAACTCATGCCACACACATCTTTATCATTGCAAGGTTGACAACATGTAAACTGGTCTATACCCTGTTCAATGAGACAAGACCACTGGAACACCACCAACAAATAGCTCATGTTGTTGCATAAGGCAACCATAAATTACTATAAAAGCTTCCGAGCTCAGGTGGGCACTGTGGTTCACACCTATAATCCCAGCACTTTGGGAGGCCGAGGTGGGTAGATCACCTGAGGTCAGGGGTTCGAGACTAGCCTGGCCAACATGGTGAAATCTCTTCTCTACTAGAAATACAAAAATCAACTGGGCATAGTAACATGCTCCTGTAATCCCAATTACTTGGGAGGCTGAGGCAAGAGAATCACCTGAGCCTGGGAGATGGAGGTTGCAGTGAGCTGGGATTGTGCCACTGCACTCCAGCCTGGGCGACAAGACGAGAGTCCATCTCAGAAAAAAAAAAAAAAAATGTTCCAACCTCTTACTCTCATTTTTGTGCTTATTTCATTGCAGACTGGTAACAATTTGTTGATGGGCATCAGTTCATGAACCACACTTAAGTGGCCACACTTAAAGTAGCATTTATTAGCACTTAAGTAGCACACTTAAAGTAGCATTTACTTAGAGTAAATGCTCTAAGTATTACTTAGTTAAAGTAGCATAACACTTAGAGTAGTGCTGTATTAAATGTTCAAGTAAGATGTTGAATAAGCAGTTGTATAAAGGACCTAGAAGTTTCAGAAAGATAACTAAGCCAAAAATTATCTTATTTTTAGTGAAATAAAACTTTGGGAATGAGTAGTATATAGATGGCTGTTAGAGCCATGAAACTGCCTAAAGTCATAAGGAGTTGAGTGTAGAATGAGACAAAAATAGATATCAGAATGGAGCCCTTGACTATCCAATATTAAAAGACTGAGGAAGAGTTCCAGTGAAGGAAACTAGAAAGGAGTATCAGCCAGATGGGAGGAAAACCAAGGGAGCATGGGGTCCTATGAGATCACAGGACAAGTAAGATAAGAACTAAGAATTGACCTTGGATTTAGCAACATGAAGAAAAATAGTATGGTGGAAGTAAGGGCAGTTCTAGTGCAGAAGTGGGAGAAAAACCATGATTAGTGGGGTTATGCTATAAAGAAGAGCTAAGAAACAGACAGTAGCAAGATAGGGAAGTAAGGCCAAGAGAATGTTTTGTTAAGATGGATTAAAAAAAAAATAACTACATGTTGATGAAAAGCAATCAGTAGGTAGCAAAAATCTGACCATTCAAGAGAGGCAGAAGATAATTATTGGAGTAATGTCTTTGAGTAAATGAAGGAGGATGATATCTAGTCATCAAGTAAAGATAAAGAAACTGAGCCACAGGACGACCAGTAACGTGCCCAGTGTTTATTGTTGCTGCTATTATTGTTATCTTCTAACCCACTCTATATTTAGATACACCCATTATTATTATTATTGTTATTATTTTGAGACAGGGTCTCACTCTGTTGCCCAGGTTGGAGTGCAGTGGCACGATCTTGGCTCACTGCAACCCCTGTCCCCTGAGTTCAAGCAATTCTCCTGCCTCAGCCTCCCGAGTAGCTGGGATTATAGGTGCCTGCCACCATACCTGGCTAATTTTTGTATTTTTAGTAGAGATGGGATTTCACCATATTGGCCAGGCTGGTCTTGAACTCCTGACCTCAAGTGATTCACCCACCTCGCCCTCCCAAAGTGCTAGGATTAGAGGCATGAGCCACCACCCCCGGCCTATTTTGAGTATGACTCTAATGATATACCCTGCATGAGAGCCTTTAAAACCACAGGCTTGAGATTGGGAACAAAAATAGGGAAAACTTCCTGCCACAGAATAGTCAATATTTAAAGGCAGATGTTGGCAAAGAGGAAGAAGACTAGAAGGTTTGCTGAATCTCGTCTATCAAACCTAAACATACGAATATACATTTCTAATCTGATAACACATTCACCAAAAGATGTGGATTTGGGAGAGGTGGGAAAGACAGTGAGCTGGAAGTAACAGTGAAAGGCCAGTGCTATCTGTCTTCCAGGATAATGATATAAAGCTCATGGGAAAGAAAACAATCGAGAGAGAAGAAAAGAATTAGTGTCCACAGGGAAGTGCCAGCTTCCAGTCTGTACCTGGAACATTCAGAAAAAGAGTATGAAGATAAAGGGAATTTTTGTAATAATGAATCATGAATCTCAAAGGGCACATTGGAAAGCTCATGTTTTGGAGAAGGAAAGAGAATGATGAATGAGTGATGACCTGAGTACTGGACTTTTGCACAGAACATTATAAAATGGGCAAATAGGCATAAACAGATTAGTCCAGAGGTTCTATTAGTCAGATCGTGGTGATGATTCAAAAAAAGCTTCATTTTACTTTGTGGGAGTAGGGGTATGGTGGCAGACACCTTTGCTTGAAGCAATGGAAGTTCAGAAAATTCTATTCCCCCAAAGACTTCTACGTGCCCAGAAATGAGCTTGTAGCCCACCCACAAACTCCCAATCCCTCTCTACTGTCTTCTCCCTATGTTTATTCCTACCTCTCTACTCCATTCCAGGCACAATGGTCACCTGCTATTATTCCATAATGTCAAATGTACTTCTGCTTCAGGACCTTGAACTTGCTCTTCCTTCTATCTATAAAGCTTTTCGTTGAGACAACCAAAGGGCTTGCTCCTTTACTTCCTTCAGGTCGTGTTCAAGTACCACCTTATTAAAGAGGTCTTCATTTTTCTAAACCATCAAGTTAACAAAATGGAATTTAAAAAATCAAAAAGAAGACAAAAAAGAGGAAACTCAGAACAAAGAACATGAGCAGCAAAGAAAACAATGAGCAGAATGATAGATGTAAACCCATCCATATCAATAATTATACTAAATTTAAATCGTGTCAACACTGCAATTAAAAGGCAAAGTTTTGCAGGCTGGATGAAAAGGCAAGACCTAAGTATATACTGCTGTCCATTTTGCATTGCTATAAAGGAGCACCTGAGGCTGGGTAATTTATAAAGAAAAAAAGTTTATTTGGCTCATGATTCTGCAGGCTGTACAAGTATGGCATCAGCATCTGTTCAGCTTCTGGTGAGGCCTCAGCAAGCTTTTATTCATGGCACAATGCAAAGTGGAAGCAAATGTGTCACATGGTGAGAGAAGGAGCAACAGAGAACGAAGGAGGTGCCAGGCTTTTTTTTTTTTTTAACAATCAGATCTTGTGAATTCACTCATTATAGAGATAAGAGCAAGAAACCATTCATGTGGGATCTGTCCCTATGACCCAAACATCTCCCACTAGACCCTACCTCAGAGATTGGGGAATCTCATTTCAACATGAGATTCGAAGGGGGCAAATATCCAAAATATATTAACTACCTAAAAGAGAACCTGGCTGGGCACAGTGACTCACACCTGTAATCCCAGCACTTTGGGAGGCTGAGGTGGATGGATCACCTGAGGTAAGAGTTCAAGACCAGCCTGGCCAACATGGCAAAACCCTGTCTCTACTAATAATACAAAAATTAGCTGGGCATGGTGGCACAGCTACTTGGGAGGCTGAGGCAGGAGAATCACTTGAACCCGGGAGACAGAAGTTTTAGCGAGCTGAGATTATGCCATTGCACTCCAACCTGGATGACAACAGTGAAACTCCATCTTAAAAGAAATAAAAATAAAAAAATGAAAAGGGAAATCTTTAAATATAAAGTCACAAATGAATTAAAAGTAAAAGAATAGAATAAAATGAGTCATTCTAACACACATCAAAAGAAGCCTGAATAGATATCTTAATATCAAAGAAAATAAATGTCAAAGCAAAAAATATTATCAGAGAGAAAAAAGGTCATTTTATAATGACAAAAGAACCACATCCTTCAGAAAACATAGCAGTCTTAAACATTTATCCCTTTGATAACTGAAAACTTTAAAACACAGGGAAAAAAACTAGTAGAACTGCAAGGAGAAAAAGACAAATCCACAATTATAGTCAGATGTTTCAATATCCCTCTCACAATAATTAATTGAACAAATAGATAAAAAATTAGTGAAGATATAGAAGAGTAGAACAACGCAAATAATACTAGATGTTACTTTTGAAGTTTACAGAACATTCCACCCAACAACAGAATGCATATTCTTTTCACATGCTCACAGAACAATTTCCAAGATAGATCCTATTTTGAGCCATAAGACAAGTCTAAATAAATGTAAAAGGATTCAAGACATATACATTGTGGTATCTGACCACAATACAATTATATTAGAAATACATCTGGAATATCTTCAGATATTTAGAAATTGCATAACATAATTCAAATAATGTATAGATTATAGAGAAGTGTAAAGTGTTTGAAAGTGTTTTGAAACAACACAAAATTGTATAGGTGTAAAAAATGTATGAGATGCTACTAAGGTAAAACTTAGAAGAAATATTTAGCATTGAACTCATCTCTGAAAAGAAGAGAATTCTAAAATAAATTCCTTCTGGGGAAACCTTTAGAGAACAGAAAAATAAGAGCCAAGTAAACCCAAAGTAAGCAGAAGAAAGAAAATGACAAAAGTCTAAGCTGAAACCAATGAAATAAAAAACAGGAAAAAAAAATCCAAAAACCTGGTTCTTTGAGATCAATTAAATTGATAGACCTCTAGCCAGCTGATTAGAAAAAAGAGAAAGGGTACAAATGACCAATCTCAGGAATGAGGGTGATGACATCACTACTGATTATAGAAATATTAAAGAAAAATAGTAAATGTTATGAACAACTTTATGCCAATACATTGGACAACTTGGATGAAATGGCCGAATTCCTTGAAAGACACACACTACAAAAATTCAAGAAGAAACAAATAACTTAAATAGCTCTATTTCTAAAAAGTAATTTGAATTTGTAGTTTAAAACCATCCCAAAAGAAAATCGCAGGCATAGAAGACTTCACTGGTGAAGTCTACTAATATTTAAAGAAAAACATTTGTATTCCTTCTATAAAACTCTTCCATAAAACTTAAGAATAGGGAAGAATTTCTAACTCATCCTCAGTGGTCAGTATTACTCTGATGTGAAGATCACAAAGAGACATTATATATAAATTAAAAACCAATATTATTCATGAAAGTAGACACACAAATGCTTAGCAAAATGAATCTAATACACACAAAAAGAATAACATATTCATGACCAAGTGACGTATATCCCAGGAATGCAAGATTGGTTTAATTTAAAAATAAATCAATGTAATATACCATATTAAGAAATTAAAAATTTAAGTCATTGTTTATGACACACAAAAAAATTTGAAAAAAATCCAGTATGGGCCAGGAGCAGTTGCTCATGCCTTTAAACTCAGCACTTTGGGAAGCTGAGGCTGGAGGATTGCTTGATCCCAGGAGTTCAAGACCCTCCTAGGCAACTTAGTGAAGTTCTGCCTCCACAAAAGGTAGAAAAAATTAGCTGGCCATGGTGGTGCATGCTTGTAGTCCCAGCTTCTCAGGAGGCTGAGGCAGGAGGATTGCTTGAGTCCATAAAGTTGAGGGTACAGTGAGCTGTGCCACTGTACTCCAGCCTGGGTGAAAGAGCAAAAACCTGTCTCAAAAAAAAAATTATTAAAAATCCAATATCTTTTCCTGATTAAAACCCTCAGTAAACTATGAATATGAGGAAACATCCTTAACTAGATAAAAGACATCTATAAAAACCCAGCTGTTATCATATTAATGGTAAAAGATTAACTGCTCTCCTCCAAAGGTCAGGAACAAAACAATGATTGTGTTTCCGCACCACTTCTACTCAGCATTGCACTGGTAGTTTTAGTCAGTATAATAATGCAAGGAAATAATACAAAAGGCTCCCAGAATGAAGAGAAAGAAATAAAATGTTCTTTGTTTAGAAAAGTACAATCACTTACATAGAAACTAAAGGAATCTATTAAAAAGCTACTAGAATGTATAGGTGAGTAAAGCTACTAGAATGTACTGGTATTTGAGAAAAGATGGGAAAAGCTTGTGTTGGTAGAGGGGCTTCAAGATGGCTGACTAGATGCATCTGGTACTTGTGTCTTCTATGGAGGAGAAACAAAATAGCAAATAGATAATCATAACTTAAATAGATTATCTAAGAGAGAACATTGACATTCTACAGAGAAGTGCTGGGAAGCACTGACAGCATGGAAGGAGAGGTCAGCCAGGTAGCCTGCTTAGCTAGGATTGGCTGGGATCCTGGGGAGCTCCCTAAAATGGGGAAAGGGTAAGAGAGAGCCCTCAGTGGTCCACATTCCTTTCATGGACTTCTATAATCCTTGCCACTGGAGAGTCCCTCGACCCCCGCAGGCCCTGAGATTAACACAGGGAGCTTCCTGGAGACTGCAAAATGACAATTCAAAGAGACAGCCCAGGTTGAGTCCCACAAATCCCTGAGTCCTGAACAGCTGCAGCACGGTGCCTTTTTGAGAGCCCAGCTCTCATCAAGCTATGTTCTAACAAACCCCTCATCTCCAGATCCCTGTAGCCACAGTGACATTCCCTTCCTGCAACTGCTGCCACGAGGGCTTAGGTGGGAGCCACTGTTACCCTGACTCTCCAGCAGAGGGGCAGCCATGCATTTTCATGTGCCCTGAGGACAAACTCCACTGTCTGCAGCAGCTGCCACTGTAGCCTGCAGAGGGGCCGAGATATGAGCAAAGTGTGCCCCTGACAGCTGCCTGCCTATAGCTGCTCCCACTGAAAACAATGCAGCTCTCCTCAGTAGCAAGGCTGCAGCACACCCATTGCTGCTACCACCAAAGCATTCTTCTGAAGGCCAGGGAATCACCCCACCTCTGCCTACCACAGCCAGTGCATCCACATATCATATCACCAGGGGGCCTAAGGAAAGGCCCACTCAGCCTAGTTGTGCCCCTCCCCTACACACAGTACAAGGGCATGCCATTTAGGCCTCTGGGAATTGCTCTGCCCAGTCCAACACCGTTGGCAACTGCGCATTTTTCCAGAATCTGAGGTCAGGCTCACCCAAACTACCACTACAACCACAGCTTGCACCCACCCACATGTGCCACCTGCAGGCCTGGGAATTGACCCGCCCAGCCTATTGCAGCCACTTACAACACCAGCACTGACAGCTTGGGTCCCAGAGCATTGTTCCACTACTGCAACTGCCATCACTCACACCATGCCTACTACTGAGGGTTCAAGAATCTACCTACCTGCCCACCCCATTACTGCCATTTCTGGAACTCACACAGGCTATCTGGAGGCCCCAAAATTGACCTGACTAGATCTGTTAAAACCAGTTCCAACCTGGGACACAAAGACAGGCACACTCAGCTCGCTGATGCCACTGCTGGCGCCTGAAGACTAGACCACATGGCATCTCAAAATGTTGCCATAGCCTCCATTAACAACACCTTACCCTGAGCCACTAAGGAAATCGCAGACACTACTGACACTATTTATAACCAAAGAAATCATGCAGAGATTGCAATACTGCACACACCCAGAATATCAAAGCCAATGTGCCCTACCCATCCAATACCATAGGTACACTTTTAGGAAAAAATTCTCCCCTAAAAAAGCAAATTCAGGCCAGGCATGGTGGCTCACGCCTGTAATCCCAGCACTTTGGGAGGCCCTAGTGGGCGGATCACGAGGTCAGGAGATCGAGACCATCCTGGCTAACACGGTGAAACCCCGTCTCTACTAAAAATACAAAAAAATTAGCTGGGCGTGGTGGCAGATGTCTATAGTCCCAGCTACTCGGGAGGCTGAGGCAGGAGAATGGCATGAACCCGGGAGGTGGAGCTTGCAGTGAGCCGAGATTGCGCCACTGCACTCCAACCTAGGCAACAGAGTGAGACTCCATCTCAAAAAAAAAAAAAAGAAGAAGCAACTGTAACTACCAGAGGCATAGATATTAACATAAGGACATACAACACATGAAAAAAAGAAAATATGACACCTCCAAAGGATCACATTAATTCTTCAGCAACAGATCCCAATCAAAAAGAAATTTTTGAAATCCTGATAAAATGACTCAAAATATTGATATTAAAGAAGCTCCAGTGAGAAACAAGAGAATACTGAAAAGAGATACTAAAAAAATCAGAAACACAATTATGGATATGAATGAGAAAGTAACCATTAAAAAGAACCAAATAGAAATTCTGGAACTAGAACTCAATAATTTATTGAATGAAATATATTTGAAATATTCAGCAATAGACTAGATGAAGCTGAAGGAAGAATCTT
The DNA here is from genome assembly GCF_037993035.2 of Macaca fascicularis. Classification (NCBI taxonomy): domain Eukaryota; kingdom Metazoa; phylum Chordata; class Mammalia; order Primates; family Cercopithecidae; genus Macaca; species Macaca fascicularis. The sequence continues at coordinate 73,365,335 of NC_088375.1, read as the reverse complement.
CGAACTTGAACGTATTTTGAAATAACCCAGTGAGACAAAAATAAAGTGAAAAGAATGGGCAAGTCTATATGACATATGTGACACCATAAAGTGATCACGTTTTTGAATTTTCAGTGTCCCTCCAAAAAGGTGAAGAGGAGACAAAGGGTTAGAAAACCTATGTTACAAAACAACAAATGAAAACTTCCCAAGTCCAGCAACAGGTTCAGACATCCAGACACAGGAGCCTCAGAGATCCCCAAATAGATTTAATTCAAAAAAGATCTTCTCTGTGGCATATTTTAGTCCAACTGTGAAAAGTCAAAGACAAAGAAAGAATTCTAAAACCAACAAGAGAAAAGTGTCCAGTCATTTATAAAGGAACACCAATCAGACTAACAGAGATTTTCTCAGCAGAAACCTCATAGAGCAGGAGAGAATGAGATAATATATTCAAAGAACTGAAGGAAAAAGAAAGTCAGCCAAAAATATTATATCTAGCAAAGTTATGTTTCATAAATAAAGAAGAAAAAAAGTCTTTTCCACATAAGCAAAAACAGAGAATTCATCACCACTAGACCAATCTTACAAGAAATGCTTAAGGGAGTCCTACGCTGGGAAGCAAAAAAATGATATCTACTCTCATGAAAACACACAAAAATATAAAAACCACTGATTCAGCAAATACTTAAATAAGGAAAAGATTCAAATGTTGCCACTACAGAAAACCACCAAACTACAATGACAAGGAGTAAGAGAGAAACAAAGGAACAAAGGATATATAAAACAACCAGAAATCAATTAATAAAATGACAAGAATAAGTCCTCACATATCAACAATAACATTGAATGTAAATGGATTAAACTTACCACTTAAAACATATACACTGTGAGTGGATAAGGAAAAAAAGACTTGACATAGAAGAAACTAATCTCACCTATAAAGACACATAGACTGAAAGAAAAGGGATAGAAAAAGGCATTCCATGAAAATGGAAATCAAGAGTGAGCAGGAGTAGCTATACTTACGTCAGATTAAAAGACTTTAAGTCAAAAACAGTAAAAAGAGACAAAGAAGGTCATTATATAATGATAAAGAAATTAACTCAGCAAGAGAATATAATAATTCTAAACATATATGCACCTAACACTAGAGCACCCAGATGTATAAAGCAAGTATTATTAGATTTAATGGGAGAGACAGATTCCAATACAGTAATTGCTGGGAAATTCAATACTCTATTCTCAGCACTAGAAAGTTGATCTAGAATATTAGCAGAGGAATACTATTTAAACTGCACATCGGACCAAATGGACCTAACAGATATTCACAGAACATTTCATCTGACAGTTACAGAATAAACATTCCTCTCATCAGTACATGAAACATTCTCCAGAAGAGAGCATATGTTAGGACACAAAGCAAGTCTCAACAAACTTAAAAAATTGAAATCATATTGTTTATTCTTAGACCACAATAAAATAAAACTAGAAATCAGTAACAAGAGGAACTAGGGAAACTGTACAAATACATAGTAATTAAACAACATACTCCTGGATGACCACTGGGTCAAGGAAGAAATTAACAATAAAAGCAAAAATGTTATGAGACAAATGAAAATGGAAACACAACATACTAAGACCTATGGCATACAGCAAAAGCAGTGCTAAGAGGGAACACAATAGCAATAAGTACCTACATTAAAAAAAACCTAGAAATATTTCAAATAAACAATCTAACAGTGCACTAGAAAAGCAAGAACTAGAAAAGCAAGGAACTAGAAAAGCAAGAACAAATGAAGCCAAAAATTACTAGAAGAAAATAAATAATAAAGAAGAATTAAAGAGACTAAAACATAATAGAAGGGATCAGCAAAATGAAAAGTTGATGTTTTAAAAGAAAAATAAAATTGATAAACTACTTGATACGATTAACCAAGAAAAAAGAGAAAAGATCCAAGTAAACAAAATTAAAATGAAAAGGGAGACATTAAAATTGATACCACAAACATAAAAAATCTCATTGAATATCATTATGAACAAGTATACATTAACAACATGAAAATTTAGGGGGAAGGGGTAAATTCCTGGACAACCTACCAAGATTGAATCAGGAATAATTAGAAAACCTGAACAGAGCAATAAAGAGTAATGAAATAGAATCAGTAATAAAAACTCTCCCAAAAATGAAAGTTCATGAATGAATGGCTTTACTGCCAAATTGTATCAAACATCCAAAGAAGAACTAACACCAGTTCTTTTCAATCTATTCCAAAAGTTGAAGAAAAGTGAATTCTCCCTAAGTCATTCTATAAAGTCAGCATTACTCTGATACCAAAACCAGACAAAAAAGAAAAGAAAAGAAAAGAAACCCACAGACCAATATCCCTGATGAACATATATGCAAAAATCCTCACCAAAATAGTAGCAAATTGAATCCAACATATCCCAAGGATGGAAGGATGGTTCAACATACACAATTCAATAAATATAATACATCACATCTAATGCTGAAAAAGCATCAGATGTTGTATAAAATTCAACATCTATTCATAATAAAAACCCTCAACAGACTAGGCGTAGAAAGAACATATCTCAACATAATAAATGCCATATATGACAAACACACAGCTAATATTATATTGAATGGGGAAAAGATGAAAGCCTTTCCTATAAGACATATAAAAAGACAAGAGTTTCCACTTTTACCACTCTTATTTAACATTGTACTGGATGTCTTAGAACAATCAGGCAAGAGAAAGAAATAAAAAGCATCCATATTGGAAAAGAGAAAGTCAAGTTGTCCCTCTTTGCTGATGATATGATATTATATCTAGAAAAATGTAAAAACTAAATCAAAATACTTTGATCTCATAAATTCAGTATAGGACGGGTGTGGTGGTTCACACCTGTAATCCCAGTGCTTTGGGATCTGCCCGAGGTGGGCAGATCACAAGGTCAGGAGTTCAAGACCAGCCTGGCTAACATGGTGAACCTCATCTCTACTAAAAATACAAAAAATTAGACAGGCCTGGTGGCGGGCACCTGTAATCCCAACTACTCAGGAGGCTGAGGCAGGAGAATCGCTTGAACCCAGGAGGCAGGGGTTGCAGTGAGCCGAGATCATGCCATTGCACTCCAGCCTGGGCAATAAGAGTAAAAAACTCTGTCTCAAAAAATTAAATAAATAAATAAATTCAGTATAGTTGCAGGATACAAAATCAATGTAAAAATATCAGTAGTGTTTTTATATACTAGTAACAAACTAGCTGAAAAAGAAATCAAGAAAGCAATCCCATTTACAACTGCTATCCCCCCAAAAAAATAACAAAATAGCAAACAAACAAACAAAAAAACATACCTAGGAATAAATTTTACCAGGAAGATGAAAGATTTCAGCAAAGAAAACTACAAGACACTGATGAATGAAATTTAAAAGGGCACAAACAAATGGAAATACATTCTATGTGCATGGATTATAAGAATTAATATCATTAAAATCACCATACTGCCTTAAGCAATCTACAAATTCAATGCAATCCCCATCAAAATACCAGTGACATTTTTCACAAAAATAGAAAAATACTATCCTAAATATTGTATAGAACCAAACTAGAGCTCAAATAGCTTTACTTAAGTAATCTTAAATAATGAGAGCAGAGCCGGGTGGGGTGGCTCATGCTTGTAATCCCAGCACTTTTAGAGGCCGAGGCAGGTGGATCACAACGTCAGGAGTTTGAGACCTGTCTGGCTAACATGGTAAAACCCCGTCTCTACTAAAAATACAAGAACTAGCCAGGTCTTGGTGGCACCTGCCTGTAATCCCAGCTACTCTGGAGGGTGAGGCAGGACAATTGCTTAAACTCGGTGGTAGAGGTTGCAGTGAGCCAAGATGGCACCACTACACTCTAGCCTGGGCGACAGAACAAGACTCTGTCTTGAGAAGAAAAAACAAGAAAAGGAAGGCAAAGCTGAAGCATCACACCACTTGACTTAAAAATATATTACAAGGCTATAGAAACCAAAAGAGCATGGTATTGGTTAAAAAACAGACACATTGACCAATGAAACAGAAAAAAGGATCCAGAAATAAACTCATATATTTATAGACAACTGATTTTTGACAAAGGCACCAGGAACATGCATTCTGGGGGGAAAAACTCACCCTCTTCAATAAATGGTGCTGGAAAAATTGGATATCTGTATAAAACTAGACCCCTATCTCTACCCCTATCTCTCACCATATATAAAAATAAACTTATCATGGATTGAAGACTTAAACATAAGACCTGAAACTGTAAAATTACTAACAGAAAACATAGGGAAAACACTTCAAAGATATTATGGCTAAAACCTCAAAAGCAACAACAACAAAAAAATTGATAAATAAGACTATATTAAACTGAAAAGTTTCTGCAAATGAAACCATCAACAAAATGAAGAGACAACCTGTTGAGTTGGAGAAAATATTTGCCAACTATTCATCCACCCAAGGACTAATATCCAGATTATACAAGGAACTCAAACAACTCAACAGTAAAAATAACAAATAATCCCATTAAAAAGTGGGCAAAGGACATGGATAGACAGTTTTCAAAAGAAGACATACAAATGTCCAACAGGTTTATGAAAAAATGCTAAATTTCACTAATCATCAGAGAAATGTAAATCAAAACCACAATGAGATATCACCTGATCCAAGTTAGAATGACTATTATTAAAAAGACCAAAAAATAAAAAAATAAAACAAGATACTGGCCAGGATGCACCAGGATGCAGAGAAAAGGGAACTCTTATACACTGTTAGTGGTACATAAATTAGTACAGGCACTATATAAAACAGTACAGGGATGTCTCAAAAAAACCAAAAGTAGAACTACCATACAATCAAGTAATCCCACTACTGGGAATTTATTCAAAGGAAAATAAATCAGTATATCAAAGGAATACCTGAACCTTCATGTTTATTGCAGCACTATTCACAATAACCATGGTATGGAATCAACCTAACTGCCCATCAATGAATGAACAGATAAAGAAAATATGGTATATATACACAATGGAATGCTATTCAGCCATAAAAAGAATGAAATCATGTCATTTACAGGAACATAAATGGAACTGAGAGTCATTTTGTTAAATGAAATAAGCCAGGCACAGAAAGACAAATATTACATGTTCTCACTCAGACATGGGAGTTAAAAAAGTTGACCTTATGTAACTAGAGAGTAAAACAATAAATACCAAATGCCAAAGGCTGGGAAGGGTGTGTGGGTGGGAGCAGGGATAAAGAGAGGTTTGAAGAATGGGTACAAATACGTAGTTAGATCGAAGGTATAAGCTCTAATGTTCAATAGCAAAGTAGGGTGACTGTAGTTATCAACAATGTGTTTTATATTTCAAAGTAGCTTGAAGAGAGAACTTGGAATGTTCCCAACATGTTCCCAACATAGAAATGATACATACTCAAGGTGATGGATACCCCAAATACCCTGAATTGATCATTACACATTTTAGGCATGCAACAAAATATCACATGTGCCCCATAACTATGTAAAATATTCTGTATCAACAAAAAAACTTGTACTGATAATTATAAAACACTGTTGAAAGAAATTATAGGGGACCTAAATAAATGGCTAGATACAGCAATCCCTCTCAATATATTAACTCTCCTGAAATGGATGTATAGATTCAATGCAATCTGAAAAAAAAAATCCTAGCACACTTCTTCGTATATATTGATAAGCTGATTCTAACATTAATGTGGATGTACAAAAGTTCTAGAAAAGCCAAAAAAAAAAAAAACTTTAAAAAGATAAAACAAAGTAAGTGACTAACACTACCTCATTTCAAGACTTAGTTTTTAAAAATGTGAACATAAAAATATGTGATATTCATGTAAAGATAGACAATTCAACCAATGGGACAGAAGAGTCCAGAAATAGACACATAGATTTTTACCAAGGTACAAGTTGCAAGGTGCCAGGTGCAAGTTTTAAGTAGAAAAAAGATCATTGCTTTAAACTAATTATGCTAAAACAATTTGATATTTCTACACAACAAAAATAACTTTAATCTATTTGCACTAACAAAAATTACTCAAAATTGACCATAGACCTAAATGTAATCAAAAAACGTAAAATTTTTGGAAGAAAACATAACAGGAAAATTCTGTGACCTTCATGTAGGCAAAGATTTTTTTTTAATACACCATAAAACACAAGTTGATAAATTGGTGTTAATCAAAATTAAAAACATCTGAATTTTGAAGTAAACTTTTAAGAGAAAGAAAAGGCTACCTACCAATCGAAAGAACACATTGCAAATCACATAGCTGAAACAGACTTGTATTCAGAATGTATAAAGGACTCCCTGAAGTCAATAATAAGACAGCAAAACAAAATTTAAACATGGACAAAAGATGTGAATGGACACTTCAATGAAGAAAGTATATCGAAGGCAAAGTAAGCACATGTAAAGATGCTCAACACTGTTAATTGCTTAAAAATGCAAAGTAAAACCAGAGTTAATTATCTCTCTACATTCCTAATCTACTGGCTAAAATTAAAAAGACTGAGATACCAAGAGTTGGCAAGGATGTAAAATAACTAGAACTGTTACACAGTGCTGATGAGAACATAAAATGGTGCAACTTTATAAAAAAGACTTGGGCTGTTTCTTAAATAGTCAAACACATATCTGGCATATTATTCATTCATTTTACTCCTAGATATTTACCCCAAAGGAATGAAAGCACGTTGTGTTGTCTCCTATAGCTTCCATATCAAATCACCACAACCCTGGTGGCTTAAAGCAACAATAATTTATTCTTTCACAGTTCAGACACTAGAAAATTCAGTTCAGAAACTAGAACTTCTTCTGAGGGCTGGGAGGCACTGTTCTGTGCCTCTCTCCTAGATTTTGGTGGCTGCAGCATTTCTTGGCTTATAGATGCGTCACTCAAACTGTGACTCTTATCTTCACATGGCCTTCTGCTCACTCAGACTGTGTCTTTCAAATCTTCCTCTCTTCTCCCTTATAAGAATATCAGTCTTTGGATTTATGGCCCACCCTAAATCCAGGATGATCTCTTCTCAAGATCCCTAACTTAATTACATCTGCAAAAATCCAATTTCCAAATAAGGTCACATTCACATTTGTTTGGAGGCTAATACTAAGGCATATCATTTTGGGGATCAGTATTCATTCACCCCACTATACCTATGTTCCTACAAAAACTTTCACAAAACATTCATAGCAACTTTATCTGCAATAGCCAAAACCAGATAAAACCCAACTGTTTATCATTAGGTGAATGAATAAATAACTTCCATTCCTTATGATGAAATATTTCTCAGCAACAAAATAAAATGAACTACCTCTACCACAAGAACCTGGATGAATCTCAAAATAATTATGCTAAGTATAAGAAGGCAGACAAAAAAGGAAAATGTACTGTACTGTGTGATTCTACTTAAATACAATTCTAAAAAATGTAAACTAGCCTTTAGTCATAGAAAACAGGTAGATCAGTGGTTTTCTGGGGATGAAAGATGGAAAGTATGGGAGGGAAGTTACAAAGGGATATTAGGAAACTTTTCCAGTGATAGATATGTTCATTATCTTGGTTGTGGTGATAGTTTATGGATACACATGTATGCCAAAACTTATAAAATTATTTACTTTGCCTAAGTACATTTTAATTATGCCTCAATAAATTTAAAAATAACACTTCCTCATACATCTTATTATGCTCTTTTAATCATCAGTGATCATTCCTGGAAATAATACTGAGTCACCCTTGCACTCCCCAATTTATTCTCTGACTTTTCTTCCCTTCTATGTGCCATGGGAAACTGTTATAGACTGCAACACCTGGGCTCCCTTGCTCTCTGGCTTCTAATTTGTGTCAGCCAATGGGAGGTACCAGCAAGAGAATAAAGGACACATGGGTGGGGGCATAGTGGTCAGAACATTTATCATTCCATGTTTCTCCACACTTCTGGAAGTGCCTGTGGGCTTCTATGGCCACATATCATGTAAGGTACCCCTCTTGGAATTCTAGCTCTGACCAGGCTCCTGCAGAACACGTCCTCCCCTAATAAAGGGAAAAGAGTTTCCTGTTGTTCCCAGATCTTGTGTACTTCACCATCACTTAATGGTCCTCTCAAATCTCCCCACACATCTCTGAACAGTGCCTTTATTTAACTGTCTGTAGTTAATTACTACTCTCTCTCTTTCTCTCTCTCTCACACACACACACATAAACATACACATTCACACACACACACCTAAACATACACATACACACACCTCCTAAGTTGAAACAAAATATTTTCAGTGATAATACTTACAATAATGAAAATATTATCTGCTCAGATTTTCCATGGAGATAGAATTTTAAATTGTTAGGTAGACCTATTTCAATTTTCCCTTCTTTATGTTCTTGTTTCTAGACCAGAAGTCAGCAAACGATGGCCCACAGGCCAAATGCTGACTCACCACTCTTTCTTAAGGAAAGTTTTATGGGAACATAAAGTTGTATTGGAATATAGCCACACCGATTTGTTTATGGCAGTTTTTGAACTAAATGGCAAAGGTGGGTAGTTACTACAGAGACCATATGGCTCGTGAAAGCATAAAATACTATTTGGCCTTTTAGAGAAAAAGTCTGTTGATCTAGCTCAGTGGCTGCCAGTCAGTAACGGATGAGGCCCATGATTGCAACTTTCCAAAGAACAGAGCTACTGCCATCTTTAGACAAATAACTGGTAGAAGCTTTGAAGTAAAAGTTTGTATTTACCTTCAATCAATTTCTTAGGCACAATTATTTTCCACATTGTCACCATAAATAGAAAAGAAGCAATCTAATTATCTCACTTTGTTCAGATAAAACTCTCTGGAATCAGTTTGTTTCCTCATTTACTTCTTATTCTGTGCTACATTATATAAAAAATGTGTGTTGGTTTATTGTAATAAGGCACAGTAGATTAAAGAGGCTCATAGTGCTTAAAACCTTAAACATAATCAACTGTAAATATTTGGTTCCCATTTATACAAAATTAAGCGCCAACTGTTGTAGAAAGCACAGGAAAAACTAAAAATGAAGACTATTTTGGCTACAACAACATTTCTGTTTTGGAAAAATCTCTTTGATGAGTATGTTCATTCATATATTTAATATATTACTTTAATAAATCTCATACTAGTAATAAGCAAAAGTCTTTCAAAACCATTAATTTATATATATTGAGTTTTCATTAGAAGTCAGTATATCATTATAATATATAGAAGTGCTTTGAAAACAAAACTATAAACCCAAATCTTATCTTCAATAGGTTTGAGAAAAAGGCGAAAGAATAATTATAATCTGAATAATTCAAGTGTTCAAATTGTAACCTTTTCCTCTATGATCTAGTTTTTCCCTATAAAAGCACCAAATACGGAAACATTACTCCTGTAATTGATAAGATTCCCTATTTATCACTTAAGAGGGCATTAGTTTTACTGTCACATTATTGGAAAAAGTATTAATAAATTTTATTATTTCAGAGTCATTACTTTTTAAAATACGTTTGCTAAGGCTTTTTGTGATGAAGGCTACTTAAAAAAAAACAAATAACAACAACAAAATATATACTTCCTTATTATACCTTATTTATCAGAATATATGTGAACCAAGAAATTTGTATAGTTGTGTGGTACATGAAATTTTGAGAAAAAACTTCTTAAGTCTATGGTTTAGATAGGAAATAATATCACTGTAATTTGAAGCTATGGTTGCCTTTTTTTCTGTCAGAAATATTCTTTCTTTAAGTCTCAGACTGAATTAATATGATGAACAGAAAAAGTGAATAAAATAAATAAGATTTTGTTAACATATCAACCAAAGTACTAGCCTGCTTGAAAGAATAAATATATCAATGCTAAATAGAATTTGACTATCAGAAGTTTTCATGAAATCTTTATCCTAGTTTATCAGAACTATTATTTGAAAACCATTAGGTATAGAGAAGACTATTACTTCAAACCTTTCTCCACTCATTACCTCCTAATTATTCTTTTTTGGTTGACTAAATTGCTCAGACTTATTATAACTTTTATTTATTGTAATATGATAATGATGCTTTTTTGAGGTTTCTAAAACCCATTGAAGTGCCATTTTACAGATAAGAAAATGAAACTTTCTCCAAATTTACTGAGTGTTAGTAAGTGATAGATTTCAATCTATTTAATATTTTCTCATCACAGGGATCATCGTTTACATGAGTATCATATTCACTTTATTCTATCAATAAGATAAAAATAATTTGTCTCTGCCATATAGCTGTGGCAGAGATTAAACAAATAATTGACACATCAAACAATCTAAGTTGCACTGTAATTCTCCGTTCATTCTCAATACAAATGGCCTTTCTCATGTATCACACATCCTAGTGATCTGGGTGGTAATGAGAGGCCACCATGGTTCAGTGAATTCTGGATTACATCTGGTTTGTCAACAGAACTATATCTCAGATATTGTAGTAAAGGTTACATACATAAGCTTTCAGGCATCATTATGTAACATAGAGATGACAAAACAGAAGTGACACAGTGGTTTTTCATCTGTCCTGTCCCAACATTTTGCACCTCTAGAGATGACACATTCCCTTCCTATCTTTGGCATTTGGGTCATTGGAGAACATTACTCAAAGTCTCACTGTCCAGTAATGTGCTGTCATCACTAGTGTTTATTATAGTTTACACACAAATTCATTTCTTTGTCTTGATTTCTACCAAACCTGGCCACTGACCTTTAAAAACAGAAGATGTTATAGTGATTAAAATATCCAGTAGTTTTTTGTGGGGTGAGGGAATAAGAAACTCATTACTGGCATTATTGAAGGGAATGGTACTCCATTAGAGTCACTGTTCAATTAGAGATTTGCTGTCTTTCCAAACTGGTTTCTGGCCCTAGCCAACTTCTGGGCAGGTGGCCACAATCTGCTTTCCATCATATCCAGACAGCTGTTTTAGCAACATATCATCTTGATTTATGGTCACATATAGGGCAAAAGCTCTGCTGCTGAGCGTCATCTCCCCTATCCCATTTATTGGCAGTAATTTTTTCATGCCATCTAAAAATAACCAGGCGGTAAGTATGGTCTGGACACAGTGAATGGAGTAATAGCTGTAATTGATTACCCGTAAATGAAATCATTAGCGGTGCTGTATCTCCTTTTTTATCCATGTTATGCAGGTAGAATATTTAGGTAGAGCTTATAGAACACCAGACATACAATCTTCATTCTCTGGAGAAAAGTTCCAAGGTCTCTCCCAACACTGGTTATTAGCTCCAAATCTTGCTCATAAGAAATATATCTAGAAGGGGCAAACTGATAGATAATTAACTCCCCAAACCTTTGTCTGATCATTTGTTTGGAATGGTGATTTTTAGTGCAAGATAGAAACGTGTCTCCAGCTCCATGACTTTTCACTCTTAGGAAAGTAAAGTGTGAGAATATTGCAACCATTTTATTGATTAAATTGGTGCAGAATACTTCAGCAGTCACCCAGTTCATATGTTTAAATGGACACAGCTAAATCATATAAAATGTTTAATCTATCCCCCCCAAAAAAGGAACAAAAAATAAAATAACTAGTTAATAAGAAACAATTTTCTGGAAAACAACTGGAAAAATAATACAGTTAAATCTAACCCTATCAATATTATATTAACTGTAAGTGGCCTAAATATATCTGCATTTCCACTAAATATTTCCTGCTCCCTTGCAGGGCAAAAGCTTTTGCTTCCTTCAGAATCAGCAGACCTTTCTCTGGGTTATGGGGGAAAAGGGAGAGTTTCCTGCACTTCCTACAGAACATCAACAAGAGGTACTCTCCTCCACCTTCTCCTTTGCCCCTAGAATTTATTAAAAGGCAGAGATTGTAAGATTATATAAAAAAAAAATTAAAACCCAACTATATTCTGTCTGTAAGAAACCGACCTTAAATAAAAATCAGAAGACAAGAAAAAAATTTTAAAGTGAAAAAAAGACATACTATACTGTCATTTATTAATCTATTGCCTCTCCATTCTAAATGTATATTTTATTGCATTATTTGTGAAAATAGATCTGGGCCTTTAATATATATATTTTTGCCAAATGTTATAACATTAAGATTTTTGTCAATAGAGAGCAGGAGGAAAGGGCAAGGTCCTGGAGAGCTCATCTTTTCTGCACTTCTCAGCTAATGCAATTTCTTTTGTGAGGGTTGCCTGCTGAGTGCAGTTTTTTCCAGGATTTCCCTGTATCTTGGGCTTTTGCTAGCTCTTGATGCAGGCAACAGTGGCATAGCCAGGAACCCCAGAGAGTGTGACCTGCAGTCCCTGCGTGCCAGTACACAGAGATAACCTTTATTCATGCACTTGCCCCTCCTCCAGCAATTGGCTGCTGTTTTTTTGTGGGATTATGGTGAAGGGCATGAATGATCAGTTGCCCTGATTCAGCCTCAGTCATAGACTAGCCTCGTACTCTTGAACTTTTGGGGTGGAGTTTTGTCAGTATTCCTACCACTTCCTCGTTATAGTACCCAACTCTGCTATGTTTCTGTGAAAGGTTTTGAGCAGTGCAGAGTTTCGCAACCTCCCCCTTCTCACTATTCCTGCCAGCATTAATAGGTTTTCACTTTGTAACTGCAAGGTCCTGAGGCCCAGAGATTTCCCAGAGGTTTCCTGCACTTCCTACAGAACATCAACAAGAAGTACTCTCCTCCACCTTCTCCTTTGCCCCGAGAATGTATTATAATCATCCATTTGAGGCCTGTGCAAAAGAACTTGTGAGCTGGTTATTTCTGGAGCTCCTAGCAACTGTAAATTATCACATTTGCCTCCACTCGGCCTTTAAGAGTTTTAAACATTTTCAATTGCTTTCTTTTTCCTTGCTTTAAGGTGACTTTTAGAACAACCACCTTATCCTTTCCTGCTCTACAGTGAGTGACACTGTATGTGGGTCACATTCTCTCTTCATAGGGCTTTTCATGCCTTCGACTTTAGCTTACCTACTTGCTTTGTGAACTCAGCTCTCTGATGGACTCTATAGAAAAATATTACCCAGCTTTTTCTCATTGTTAGAGTGGGAGCAACATTATCTTGTGGTTCTTTACATCCTATTTGGAAATGGAACTTAAATGTTATTTAAATTATAACATCAAATTTTATATTCTACATTCCTTAGGCATCCTTCTATTCTTGATTTCTCTATTCATTCAATACCATTTTGAGAGGACAAGTCAGTGTTGGTTCATAATTAACAATGTAGCCAAGGTGGGTAATCTGGGAATACTCTAGGTTAGAAACAAATGAGAAAATTTACTTTTACAGTGCAGAAGTTGTCGATTTTTAATAGGATTTGCTGGCCAGAGACAAGATGAGACATCTTTCTCCCCAACAGTGATCAAATTAATCAGTTATTTTTACAAGACAGTGAATAAAGGATGTAGAATTCTAAGAGATGGGCATTAGTCAGAAACCTCAACAAAGTCTCTTTATGTTTTATTTAATATAATATTAGGAATAACCTTATAATAGCCACATTGTTTTTGTGCCTTCCACTGATGAAGTGTTTTCTTTTAACCTTTTAGTAGTCAGGGCAGAACTAGAAAGCACATCTCTCCTTCTTACCTTAGGCCAAAAAGATGTTCATTCATGATCAAGCTCTGTGGGCACATTCTGGCCATTTGGCTATTCTTTCTCTCCTTTCAAAAATCCGGTATCTGTAACATGCAAAATAACTGATAGTGATTACTCTACTGGCAATGTACCCTTCTCATTCAGGGCACTGAGAGGTCAGCTTCCTTTGTTCCCTGACAGAGGTAATCAGGCATGCTGAATTTCCCATGACCTAGTGGGAGGTATGAAAAGTATGAAACACCTCAGTTTTTAATTCTCTTTACTTCTTCTAACTTATTTAGATTATCCTATGAGGATGGAATGGCCAAAGCCATTTCTTTCTATCAGCCTATCTGCTGGTAGATGAAGGAAGTATTGTCTCATGCAAATGGACAAGGAGCAACTGACCTCCTGCGGTAAGGTTGTTCAAGTCCCTGGTGCAGAGACTCACAGAATTTGAAAGTCAAAGTAACTAGTGATCCTGTAATGAAACATAAGAACATTCAGAGTTACCGAAAGCCAGGAAAATAAGTGTTCAAAAGTTCAGAATCAGAAGCTAAGAGCACCACAGAAACAAAAGAATCAAAGCAAGGGAAGAAAGAAAACGGATTTGAGGTTCTAACCAAGGAAAATTGGTTTTGAGACAAATATTTATCTCAGTCAGAAATTTCTTTCTTTAATGGGCTTTCTTTTGAATTAGAGGCCAATTCCAGGTCATAGCTAACCCAGGATGCTTAATAATCAACTCAGAGTAATTGGGTTATCCATCTGATACCTCTCTTTTTTGGTATAGTGCAGTATTCTTATCAATAGTGCAACACAAATATCTAATCAAACTCTTGTGGTAGCCAAGCACACAGCTCCTAAGTAAGAAGAAAGAGGCCTTTTACAATTAAATGGAACGCTTAAAAAACTCGTATTTCATGGGGAGGTAAAGGAATTAGTTTGAAATTAAGAACTGCCAAGAGCTTCACGGCTATCACATTTCATACTTTAACTTTCTGAATTTTCTTTGCTTTTGCAAAAACATGATTTAATATTTGAGAGAAAAGCCCAAAAACAGACCTTAAAAGTAGCTTGAGAGTTGAAATAGCTCTTATTATAATCATTAATTAAGTTTCGCTTGAAATACACATCAGTACCACAACTGCACAATGCATTATAAATCTGGAAACTGTTTATTGATTTCTTAGAGTAAACACAATAAGCCTCTAATCACAATAAGCAACACATGAGCTATATATCTTCCTCATATCTATATTACACACACATGCACACACATGCATACACACATCTGCATACAGAAATGGTCTCGATTCTGTAGTACAATGACACTGTATCACCTTTGATGCTAGAGTTGTGTCACCACATTAAGCCAACACCTTTAAAATAAATAGATTGAACATTCAGAGAAGGTTTAGTATTAAAAAAAATAGAATGTTGGATTTTTATAAACTTAAGTTATTCTCCAATGTGTAATCTATGGACTTCAGAAATGATGACTTCATGTCAGGTTCTGTTTTAGAATTACATACTATGTACTTAATCATATTAGCTGTGTCAGCAGTGCATACAGATGGGATAAAAGAGTAAAGATGATCTCCCTTCTTACGCTTTCACATATGTCCAAACAATATCTTTCTTTAAAGAAATATTGTGCTGTGATGGGTCCTCCACCAGCTTACTTACGGGTGTATTTCAACCACCTAAATCTTGAAGCCTGGGCAGTGAGCCAAGGCCATGGTGCCCAGCCGAGGAGCAGATGTCCCTGAGAACCCAAACATCCTGGAGAGTATCTGAAAATTTACCAAGAAAAACAGTCTTATCGCTCAAACACCATAAGCAAAGAGCCTGAAAACCAGCTTAAAAGCAGTTTAGAGAAGGGAGGTGGCACAGGTCTCTAGGGCTCTCCTGCTGCCAACCAGGAATGTCCTATATCATGCTGGATTTGCCTGAATGATTCTTTGGTCTCTCAGTTTCTTCCAAGTTTGTGGGGGGATGTTACAGTCCCAAGCTTTTCTCATAGCAATCGGCATTATGAACAAGATCCAAGAGACCAAACGAGTCAGGAAGAGGTATCTGTGGGAGGAATCCCAGGGTTGCTGGCAACATGCACGTAGGGTGGAGTTGCCTGACTGCTCAGCCTTTGCGGAACGCCACATGAGTATGGCGATGCACAGAAAAACCTAGCAGGGACGTATTAGAAGAAGCTAAGATATTAAAGTACCATAAGGGTAGCAAGCACACTGTTGTTGCAATAAGACTAGCTACTGAGAAATAATTAGATCAAGAAAAAGAGAAAAATCAGAAACTCCTGCAGAAGTTCAAAAGCATCCCAGGTTTTCTAGGACTCCAGATAGTACATATTTTGGCCCATTCCTGTGCACATTTTAAAATCAATGGACAAATTATAACAAGAAACACTTAGAGCTCAAATGGTTGGCCTGTAACTATAGTTATGTAAAGTCTTCTAAAACTCTCATGTATTTCTTTATTTCCTTTGTGCCGGCTTTGAATCTCTTATTATTAAGCTATGGTATTTACATAAAACTCAGTTTATGGTATTGCCAGTTTAAGGCCACTTGGACATTTTGCTATTTTAATACAGTTCAGCCAGTTCTTGCCAAAATGTAAACATTAAAAACTAAATGAAACTGAAGGGGAGAGAAGGGTAAGGATGTTTTTGAAGATAGAATTTCTATAGAAATTGCTTCACCCCAAATTTTGGTCTACAGACTTCATTGGATTACCTAACAGCGCAAACAAAGTATAACCATGTGAGCAGGTCCCAATTGTATCGTAAATAATTTGGACCCAGCTGTCTTTTGTAAAATAATGAGTTCGTTATACTGTCTCATAGCCAGAGTTCTGAGGTAAAAACTATTGGATTTTTGTTTGTGTGTGTATACATGTTTAAATATGTTTGTGCCTGTACATGTATTATGTTATGTGTTGTGTCTAACATGCTACCAAATTGGCTTATAAGTAAATGACTACTCATAAATTCAGTCTAAATGCTTTTCACATTCATGTGAATTCAGTAATCTTTAATAAATCAACTGGCTTTAAAACTATTGGTGAAATAAAAATAGAAATGTCTTCAAAATTGTCAGCATACATTTTTGTCTGGGTTTGCTGATTAGTTAAGTTTTATATTTGCCTCTGCTAGATATTTTAAGGTGTCTGGGTTTGACTTAAAGATTAAGAGACAGGGGAAAAAGGGGAAATATACAAGAACCTGGCTGGGAGGTTGTTCAGCAATGAATCTACGCTGATGGGAATCACACATATTTGGTAACATTTAGCTATCTCTGCCTCAGGAATGGAAAACAAATGTTCATGGATGAGGGCATATTATGTTTCTTTTAGTACTTTAAGATATTGTTCCTTTGTCTTCAGTCTTGCTGTTATCATCTTTATTTTTATATGTAACGTGTCACTAATTCTCTATCTTTAAGATATCCTCTTTATTGATTTTAAGCATGTGATTATGATGTATTTCAGCACGATTTCCATTGGTTTATACTGTTTGGAGTTTATTGAGCTTCTTGAATTTGTTGGTTTGTAGTTTTTATCAAAGTTGAACAGTTTTGGCCATTATTTCTTCAAATATTTTTTTCTACCTCCTCCATTTCCTTTTCTGGGACTGTAATTATATGCATATTCAAACATTTATATTGTACTACAGGTCATTGATGCTATGTTCATTTTTAAAAGTTTTTTCTTAAGTGCTTTATTTATTTATTCATTTTTATTATTATACTTTAAGCTCTAGTGTACATGTGCACAACGTGCAGGTTTGTTACGTATGTATACATGTGCCATGTTGGTGTGCTGCACCTATTAACTAGTCATTTACATTAGGTATATCTCCTAATGCAATCCCGCCTCCCTCCCCCCACCCCACGACAGGCCCAGGTGTGTGATGTTCCCCATCCTGTGTCCAAGTGTTCTCATTGCTTAATTCCCACCTATGAGTGAGAACATGTGGTGTTTGGTTTTCTGTCCTTGCGATAGTTTGCTCAGAATGATGATTTCCAGCTTCATCCATGTCCCTACAAAGGACATGAACTTATCATTTTTTATGGCTGCATAGTATTCCATGGTGTATATGTGCCACATTTTCTTAATCCAGTCTATCATTGATGGACATTTGGGTTGGTTCCAAGTCTTTGCTATTGTGAATAGTGCCACAATAAACATACGTGTGCATGTATGTTTAGAGAACCATGATTTATAATCCTATAGGTATATACCCAGTAATGGGATGGCTGGGTCAAATGGTATTTCTAGCTCTAGATCCTTGAGGAATTGACACACTGTTTTCCACAATGGTTGAACTAGTTTACAGTCCCACCAACAGTGTAAAAGTGTTCCTCTTTCTCCACATCCTCTCCAGCACCTGACTTTTGTTTCCTGACTTTTTAATGATTGCCATTCTAAGTGGTGTGAGATGGTATCTCACTGTGGCTTTGATTTGCATTTCTGATGGCCAGTGATGATGAGCATTTTTTCATGTGTCTGTTGACTGCATAAATGTCTTCTTTTGAGAAGTGTCTGTTCATATCCTTTGCCCAGTTTTTGATGTGGTTGTTTGATTTTTTTTTGTAAATTTGTTTAAGTTCTTTGTAGATTATGGATATTAGCCCTTTGTCAGATGGGTAGATTGCAAAAATTTTCTCTCATTCTGTAGGTTGCCTGTTCACTCTGATGGTAGTTTCTTTTGCTGTGCAGAAGCTCTTTATTTAATTAGATCCCATTTGTCAATTTTGGCTTTTGTGGTCATTGCTTTTGGTGTTTTAGACATGAAGTCCTTGCCCATGCCTGTGTCCTGAATGGTATTGCCTAGGTTTTCTTCTAGGGTTTTTATAGTTTCAGGTCTAAAATTTAAGTCTTTAATCCATCTTGAATTAATTTTTATATAAGGTGTAAGGAAAAGATCCAGTTTCAGGTTTCTACACATGGCTAGCCAGTTTTCCCAGCACCATTTGTTAAATAGGGAATCCTTTCCCCATTTCTTGTTTTGTCAAGTTTGTCAAAGATCAGATGGTTGTAGATGTATGATATTATTTCTGAGGGCTCTGCTCTGTTCCATTGATCTATATCTGTTTTGGTACCAGTACCATGCTGTTTTGGTTATTGTAGCCTTGTAGTATAGATTGAAGTCAGGTAGCGTGATGCCTCCAGCTTTGTTCTTTTGGTATGGATTGTCTTGGCAATGTAGGCTCTTTTTTGGTTCCATATGAACTTTAAAGTAGTATTTTCCAATTCTGTGAAGAAAATCATTGGTAGCTTGATGGGGATGGCACTGAATCTATCAATTACCTTGGGCAGTATGGCCATTTTCATGATATTGATTCTTCCTATCCATGAGCATGGAATGTTCTTCCATTTGTTTGTGTCCTCTTTTATTTCATTGAGTAGTGGTTTGTAGTTCTCCTTGAAGAGTTCCTTCACATCCCTTGTAAGTTGGATTCCTAGGTATTTTATTCTCTTTGAAGAAATTGTGAATGGGAGTTCACTCATGATTTTGCTCTCTGTTTGTCTGTTGTTGGTGTATAGGAATGCTTGTGATTTTTGCACATTGATTTTGTATCCTGAGTCTTTGTTGAAGTTGCTTATCAGATTAAGGAGATTTTTGGCTGTGATGGTGGGGTTTTCTAAATATACAATCATATCATCTGCAAACAGGGACAATTTGTCTTCCTCTTTTCCTAATTGAATACCCTTTATTTCTTTCTGCTGCCCGATTGCCCTGGCCAGAACTTCCAACACTATGTTGAATAGGAGTGGTGAGAGAGGGCATCCCTGTCTTGTGCCAGTTTTCAAAGGGAATACTTCCAGTTTTTGCCCATTCAGTATGATATTGGCTGTGGGTTTGTCATAAATAGCTCTTACTATTTTGAGATACATTCCATCAACACTGAATTTATTGAGAGTTTTTAGCATGAAGGGCTGCTGAATTTTGTCGAAGGCCTTTTCTGCATCTATTGAGAATATCATGTAGTTTTTGTCTTTGGTTCTGTTTATATGATGGATTATGTTTATTGATTTGCATATGTTGAACCAGCCTTGCGTCCCAGGGATGAAGCCCACTTGATCACGGTGGATAAGCTTTTTGATGTGCTGCTGGATTCAGTTTGCCAGTATTTTATTGAGGATTTTTGCATCTATGTTCACCAGGGATATTGGTCTAAAATTTTCTTCATTGTATCTCTGCCAGGCTTTGGTATCAGGATGATGCTGGCCTCATAAAATGAGTTAGGGAGGATTCCCTCTTTTTCTATTGATTGGAATAGTTTCAGAAGGAATGGTACCAGCTCCTCCTTGTACCTCTGGTAGAATTCGGCTGTGAATCCATCCGGTCCTGGACTTTTTTTGGTTGGTAGGCTATTAATTATTACCTCAATTTCAGAGCCTGCTATTGGTCTATTCAGGGATTCAACTTCTTCCTGTTTTAGTCTTGGAAGAGTGTAAGTGTCCAGGAAATTATCCATTTCTTCTAGATTTTCCAGTTTATTTGCGTAGAGGTGTTTATAGTATTCTCTGATGGTAGTTTGTATTTCTGTGGGGTCGGTGGTGATATCCCCTTTGTCATTTTTTATTGCGTCTATTTGATTCTTCTCTCTTTTCTTCTTTATTAGTCTTTTTAGCAGTCTATCAATTTTGTTGATCTTTTCAAAAAACCAGCTCCTGGATTTACTGATATTTTGAAGGGTCTTCTGTGTCTCTATCTTCTTCAGTTCTGCTCTCATCTTAGTTATTTTTTGCCTTCTGCTAGCTTTTGTGTTTGCTCTTGCTTCTCTAGTTCTTTTAATTGTGATGTTAGGGTGTCAATTTTTGATCTTTCCTGCTTTCTCTTGTGGGCATTTAGTGCTATAAATTTCCCTCTACACACTGCTTTAAATGTGTCCCAGAGATTCTGGTATGTTGTATCTTTGTTCTCATTGGTTTCAAAGAACATCTTTATTTCTGCCTTCATTTCGTTATGTACCCAGTAGTCATTCAGGAGCAGGTTGTTCAGTTTCCATGTAGTTGAGTGGTTTTGAGTGAGTTTCTTAATCCTGAGTTCTAGTTTGATTGCACTGTGGTCTGAGAGACAGTTTGTTATAATTTCTGTTCTTTTACATTTGCTGAGGGGTGCTTTACTTCCAACTATGTGGTCAATTTTGGAATAAGTGTGATGTGGTGCAGAGAAGAATGTATATTCTGTTGATTTGGGGTGGAGAGTTCTGCAGCTGTCTATTAGGTCTGCTTGATGCAGAGCTGAGTTCAACTCCTGGATATCCTTGTTCACGTTCTGTCTCATTGATCTGTCTAACGTTCACAGTGGGGGTGTTAAAGTCTCCTATGATATTGTGTGGGAGTTTAAGTCTCTTTGTAGGTCTCTAAGGACCTGCTTTATGAATCTGGGTGCTCCTGTATTGGGTGCATATATATTTAGGATAGTTAGCTCTTCTTGTTGAATTGATCCCTTTACCATTATGTAATGGCCTTCTTTGTCTCTTTTGATCTTTGTTGGTTTAAAGTCTGTTTTATCAGAGACTAGGATTGCAACCACTGCTTTTTTTTTGTTTTCCATTTGCTCGGTACCTCCATTCCTTTATTTTGAGCCTATGTGTGTCTCTGCATGTGAGATGGGTCTCTTGAATACAGCACACTGATGGGTCTTGACTCTTTATCCAATTTGCCAGTCTGTGTCTTTTAATTCGAGTATTTAGCCCATTTACATTGAAGGTTAATATTGTTATGTGTGAATTAGATCCTGTTATTATGATGTTAGCTGGTTATTTTGCTCGTTAATTGATGCAGTTTCTTTCTAGCATCGATTGTCTTCACAATTTGGCATGTTTTTGCAGTGACTGGTACTGGTTGTTCCTTTCCATGTTGAGTGCTTCCATCAGGAGCTCTTGTAAGGCAGGCCTGGTGGTGACCAAATCTCTCAGCATTTGCTTGTCTGTAAAGGATTTTATTTCTCCTTCTCTTATGAAGCGTAGTTTGGCTGGATATGAAATTCTGGTTGAAAATTCTTTTCTTTAAGGATGTTGAATATTGGCCCCCACTTTCCTCTGGCTTGTAGAGTTTCTGCCAAGAAATCTGCTGTTAGTCTCTTGGGCCTTCCTTTGTGGGTAACCTGACCTTTCTCTCTGGCTGCCCTTAACATTTTTTTCTTCATTTCAACTTTGGTGAATCTGACAATTATGTGTCTTGGAGTTGCTCTTCTCAAGGAGTATCTTTGTGGTGTTCTCTGTATTTCCTGAATTTGAATATTGGCCTGCCTTGCTAGGTTGGGGGAGTTCTCCTGGATAATCTCCTGAAGAGTATTTTCCAACTTGGTTCCATTCTCCCCATCACTTTCAGGTACACCAATCAGATATGGATTTAGTCTTTTCACATAGTCCCATATTTCTTGGAGGCTTTGTCCATTTCTTTTTACTCTTTTTCTTTAAACTTCTCTTCTTGCTTCATTTCATTCATCTGATCTTCAATCACTGGTACCCCTTCTTCCAGTTAATTGAATCGGCTACTGAAGCTTGTGCATGCATCATGTAGTTCTCGTGCCATGGTTTTCAGTTCTATCAGGTCATTTAAGGTCTTTTCTACACTGGTTATTCTAGTTAGCCATTCATCTAATCTTTTTTCAAGGTTTTCAGCTTCTTTGAGATGGGTTTGAACATCCTCCTTTAGATCGGAGAAGTATGATCGTCTGAAGCCTTCTTCTCTCAACTTGTCAAAGTCATTCTCCATTAAGATTTGTTCCATTGATGGCAAGGAGCTGCATCCCTTTGGAGGAGAAGAGGTGCTCTGATTTGCAGAATTTTCACCTTTTCTGCTGTGTTTTCTCCCCATCTTTGTGGTTTTATCTACCTTTGGTCTTTGATGATGGTGATGTACAGATGGGGTTTTGATGTGGATATCCTTTCTGTTTGTTAGTTTTCCATCTAACAGTCAGAACACTCAGCTGCAGGTCTGTTGGAGTTTGCTGGAGGCCCACTCCAGGCTGTGTTTGCCTGTGTATCACCAGCGGAGGCTGCAGAACAGCAAATATTGCAGAACAGCAAATGTTGCTGCTTGATTGTTCCTCTGGAAGCTTCATCTCAGAGGGGCACCCGGCCATGTGAGGTGTCAGTCAGCCCCTACTGTGAGGTACCTCCCAGTTAGGCTACTGAGGGGTCAGGGACCCACTTGACGAGGCAGTCTGTCTGTTCTCAGATCTCAAACTCCTTGCTGGGAGAACCACTGCTCTCTTCGAAGCTGTCAGACAGGGACATTTAAGTCTGCAGAAGTTTCTGTTGCCTTTTGTTCAGCTATACCCTGTCCCCAGAGGTGGAGTCAACAGAGGCAGGCAGTCCCCCTTGAGCTGTGGTGGGCCCCACCCAGTTGGAGCTTCCCAGCAGCTTTGTTTACCTACTCAAGCCTCAGCAATGGCGGGCACCCCTCCCCCAGCCTCACTGCCAACTTACAGTTTGATCTCAGACTGCTGTGCTAGCAACGAGTGAGGCTGCATGGGCGTGGGACCCTCTGAGCCAGGTGCGGGATATAATGTCCTGGTGTGCCATTTGCTAAGATCATTGGAAAAGCGCAGTATTAGGGTGGAAGTGACCTGATTTTCCAGGTGCTGTCTGTCACAGCTTCCCTTGGCTAGGAAAGGGAATTCCCTGACCCCTTGCACTTCCCAGGTGAGGTGGTGCCTTGTCCTGCTTCAGCTCATGCTGCGTGGGCTGTACCCCCTGTCCTGCACCCACTGTCCAACCAGCACCAGTGAGATGAACCTGGTATGTCAGCTGGAAATGCAGAAATCACCTGTCTTCTGCGTCACTCATGCTGGGAGTTGTAGGCTGGAACTGTTCCTATTCAGCCATCTTGGAACTTCTGACTCTTTATTTTTTATTTTTATTCCCATGCCTTCAAGTTCACATTTTTTGCAGTATGTAATGTGCTATCAATAGCATGAACTATAGTTTTCATGTCAGATATTGTATTTATCTTCTCTATAAGTTTTATTAGATCTTATGTTCATGCTTTTCTCTACTTTGTTGAATATTTGGAATATAATAGTAATAAAAACAATAATAGCTGTTTAATATATTTGTTTGCTAATTCTATCATCTGTGTCATTTTTTAGTTTGTTTATAGTGAGCTTTTTTGCCTCTGTGTTATACAGGTGTTGTTTTTCTCCTTTTTGCCTATTTGGTAAGTTTAGATTGGATGTTAGACATTTAAAATTTTATATTTTGGGGTGCTAAATTTTGGATTCTTTAAATAGCATTGGGATTTTTTTTTTTCTGGGTTGTAGTTAAATTGCTTAGAATTAGTTCCATCCTTTCAAGGCTTACTTTAAAGTTTTGTTGGAATGGTTCTAGAGCAGCATTTGGTTTAGGCCTAATTTTGCTTCACTATTAAAACAATACCTATATAAGGACTGTACTCAATGTACCTGTGTTAGGTTATCCCACTCTAGCTGGTAGGAATACAAACTATTCTCAGCCATATCTGAGTTTCAGGGATGGCTCTAGGTTGTTTCCTTAGCTGCATGGGAAAATCAGTACTCAGCCGAAAACTCAGATGGAGAGACTCTTTGGCAGATTCCTGGAATTCTCTCTTTGCAGCTCTCTCCTCTCTGGTAATTTCCCCTACAAATTCCACTCATATTGGCCTTCCCAAACTCTAAATTCTGTCTCCTCAACCTAGCAAGACCAATGCATTTTGTTTGGTCCCCTCTCTTTACAATACAATTTGAAAATTCTCTCCAAGCAGTAAGCTGGAACAATCACAATGCTTACTTTGTTTATTTCAGTTATCTCAGGAATCTCTTTCCTGAGTCGTCTATTGTCCAATGTCTGATGAACATTGTTTCATATATTTTTTCAGGTTTTCTAATTGTCGTTTTTGGGCTTGGGTGGGGGACTTGTCCACATACTCTATCATATTCAAAAGCAAAGCTAGGGCTGATTAAATTTAAGACACAAATTTCAATTAGGCTTTGGGTATATGAGTCTGCATTTCAGAAAAAAGATCTAAGTGGGAGACATAAATCTGTAAATATTCAGTATATTCACGTAAATAAAGCTATGCAAGTAGATAAAATGAGAGAGACACAGAGAGAGATAAGAAAGAGAAAGAAAGAGAGAATAAAAGAAGATAAGATATGAGATAACATCCTGATCAAAGTTATCATTTCGAGATTAAGAAGCACCCAATTCAGTAGTGGCCAGAGAAGAAGCAAGAAACTTGAAGAAAAGCATGTAGTTATAAGAACCAAGAGAAGAGAGTACGCTATACAGTGTAAAAGTGATATCTCTTGCAGAAAATTCCTACCTTCCTAATCTATCACGTTTATCTAAGTGTTTCTCTTTTGAATTCCCCAAACATCCTAGAAATGCTGCAACTATAAAATTCATAAAAATAATCTCTGATTTTCTTCCCTGTCTTGTCTTCCTCAATAGTCTAAAAGGTCATGGGATGCATCTTCCTTATATTATTATATTATAGGCACTCAGAAAATGGTTGTGAAATAGATGACTCTTAGGGACTTCACCATCAAAACAAGGTGGCCCACCCTAGTTAGCTCTGGGCAACCTGCCTGCTTCAGACTTCAGTCTCCTTTTAATTCCTACCATGGCTTCTCAATTTGTATAAATAGGCTTCTATCTGGTTAAGGAGTTGCATTACATCGCTACACTCTACTGGGGCACTTCCTTAAATTTTGGCCCATTTAGATAGGGGATGGTAATTAGCTTAATTTTTGCCTAATTGAACTTGGTTTGCTATCCCAGCTATTAACTGAGATCCTTTTGGTTGAATCCACCTGCTTCCCAGGTGTTGCCTCCTACCTACTTTGAACACCTCCGTATATATTAGCTCTGCCCCAGAGACTCCTGACCCCTTTGAACCTGGTGATACCCATGAACTCCATTTCAGAATGACTTTACATGATAAAAAGAAATACATAAGATTACAAAATAACTAATTATATTAAAACAAGCTATTGACCAGGTGCAGGGGCTCACACCTGTAATCCCAGCACTTTGGGAAGTTGAGGCAGGTAGATCACGAGGTCAGGAGTTTGAGACCAGCCTGGCCAATAGTGAAACCCCATCTCTACTAAAAATACAAAAAGTAGCCAGGCATGGTGGCACACATCTGTAGTACCAGCTACTCGGGAGGCTGCGGTGGGAAAATCGCTTGAACCAGGAAGGCAGAGGTTGCAGTTAGCCAATATCGAGTGATTACACTCCAACCTGGGTGACAGAGCGAGACTCTGTCTCCAAAAAAGAAAAAAGAAAAAAAAAAAAAAACCCAATGTATCAAAATATTAAGGGAGCAAATTTTTGAAGCAACTATATGCTTCCTTATTAATACATTTAACAAGATCCAGCAATGGTTTCATAACTATAAAAATTTTGGAGTAGTTATGAATGTAACTACTATATTTAGATATCTGCAACAACCTTGATGTAATATGAAAAGATATGTGATTTCTATTGGTGACAAATTGGTGATTCAGATTGCTATAAACTTAAAGATACCAAGATGAAGACCCTTGTATATACTCTATGGTCATTAAAAAGAAGAAAAAACATTTATGTGTTTTGAAATGTGAAGCTAATTAGGGTGTATTATTAAGCAAAAAAGAAAAGTAAGGCTGGGCTTTCGCCTGTAATCTCAGTGCTTTGGGAGGCTGAGGTGGGAGGATCTCTTGAGGCCAGGTGTTAGAGACCAGCCTGGGCAGTGTAGGTGAGATTGTTGTCTCTGCAAAAATCTTAAAAATTAGTTGGGTGTGGCAGCATGTGACTGCAGTCCTAGCTACTTGAGTGACTGTGGACAAAGGATGGCTTGAACCCAGAAGTTTGAGGTCGAAGTGAGCTATGATTGTGCCACTGCTCTCCAACTTGGAGTAACACAGCAAGAGTCTGCTTCAAAAAAAAAAAAAAAAAAAAAAGAAAAAGCAGGTCATAGAGAGCAGTATCTATAAATATCCAATTTCTTTAAAAGCATATTTATATGTATGTAAAGCATATATATATATACACACACACATATTCTGTATCAAGAGAAAAATCTGTATGAAGGTATCCACAATATCAGCAAAATTATTTTAGTAATGCCTGAGTGAGGAGAAAGAAATTTGATCAAGGGAGGATTTCATTATGCCATGCTTCTGTGTGTATATGCAAGTACTACTTTTGTAATCCGAAAAATGGATAAATATCAGAAATAAGATATAAAATAAAAGTGATTAATAGAAAAGATCTTAATTGTTATGGTTAAATATTCCCCCCCCTTTTTTTTCTTTGAAACAACCTTTTTTTTCAGCTTTCAAGCCAAGATGATTCTCCTACCTCTCCAGCCACTATCTTCTTGGTAAAAACCCACTCCTCAAAACATGAATGACAGTGGTACTCAGAAGAAAATGCCTAATGTTCCTCTATAAGGTCTTGCATGATCTGGTTCCAGCTCTCATCATGTTGCTTATTCCTCTCTTCCACTCTCATGCTCTGGCCACACCAGCTGTTTCTCAGATCCTTGAAAGGATGTTAACAATGTTTGGTCTCACAATCTTCATTCACATTGCTGCCTTCAGAGCTCTCTTGACTCTTTCCTTCCTCTGATATTAGCTTAAACAATTTCTCTTCAGTAACATTTTACCTCCTCCTCTAATTTCCTAATCTAAATATTGAATCCATCTTTTTTCTTACCTTCACAGACTGTATTACACTTTATATTTGTTTAGCTATTTATATAATTATTTTGACTTTGTATCTGTCTCCCTTTCTTGCAGCTAAGCGCCCTCAGGACCCAGCATGTAGCAGATGCTTAACAAGTATGGTTAACCGAATGTGCAACTGAATGCTTTACGAAGTAGTGGACCAGAAGCCTGCCGACTCATGTGTTAGCTCCTGAAGGAGGCTTTCCCTGATTTAAAAGAGTTCCTTATAGGTCTATCCTCCTTTCTCTTTCGAAATTTTGTTTAGAACTATTTGTTTTGTGTATGCCCTGTCTTCTATTAAAATGTAGACTTGATGAGAGTGAGGATCTTGCCTATTTTCTTCACTGACAGATCCTTCTTTCCTAGTGAAGCAGGAGAATAAGGTCTGGAGGCAGGGAACCTAAAGCCAATTCACATTGCCTTCCTAGAACTGAATCAAAAGGAAAATCCCACCTCCCCACACCCAGGTAACAGAAGGACCAGAGCCTACTCCCTTTGCAACACCCTTCCCCACCCAACTTTTTCCCACAGTGTGGCAGATGAAAAATGGAAAGTGCCTCTGATTGGTCATCTGGTATGACCAATCAGACTGGTCGCAGGCCAAGTCTTTATTTGCATAGGGTGTAACATTGGAAATTCACTTCAGCCTCTGATTGGTCACTTCCCACAACCAATCAGACTGGTCATGAGCCAAGTCTTCATTTACGTGGGGTGTAACCAGTGCAACCAATGGGAAACCTCTAGAGGGTACTTAAACTCCAGAAGATTTGCAGCTGAGGTTCCTGAGCCACTTGCTTGAGCCAGTTTCCTCTCTGTGGAGTGTACTTTCGCTTCAATAAGTCTACGTTTTTGTTGCTTCTTTCATTACTTTGTTATTCTGTTGCATTGTTTGTGCCTTTGTTCAAAACGCCAAAAACTTTGACTTGTAGTCAGATTGGTAGTCAAGACCCTCCACCAGTAACACTAGCACAGTGCCTGGCACATAGGAGGAGTTTAATATAATGTTTTTTGAATAAATGATCAAATGAATAAATGAATAATCCATCATTTATAATCACAGATGACCTGGACTGAATGGGAAATTAACCTCAACATAGACGAGTGTTGAGAATAAAGAGCTTTCTTCATTTTGTTTGGCTTAAATCAGTTCTATAGCTCTTCTGTGCACATAAACATTTGAAACAAATTTCATACAAGCTTCCCTGTGGAGTTTTCCTCCCCATTTCAGAATATCTGCAGATGTACATTAGTAATTCAGTAGTCCTTAGTAATATCACTTTCATGTTTTCAGGGTCTGAGATGCATTTCAGGAGGCAGAAATGGATCTCAGGTGCATATGGCTTTGAACATATTATTTCACTTAGATTATAGTATTATTACTTAGACATAGTCTTGATATTTGCCCTTGAGCATCATTTGCTAAAAATGACTGTTAGATTTTCCTACATCATCCATGAAGTACCCCCCAACCCCATCCAGCCCAGCTGGCCTCTCTTCTACAGGAAGGGAGTCAGACATTCTTGGCCAACAAGATGAGTACTACACTAATGCCTTCCCAGTCTGGCCCCTAGAGAATTTGGTACTGTTCTTAACCAGTGACCCGTATGCTTAAGTTAGTAAGGACATCTTCCGAATGTTCAGTCATCTAAATTTGATCGAAAATCTAGTATTATTATGATAAAACGTCTCTTACTATGATCTTGGGTAAGAAAGAGCTGTAATTTTTTGCAGAGAAGTTGAAATGCAATGCAGTGTGGGTCCCTTGGAGAATGGTAGAGAAAGAGGGAGTTAAGGATTTCTCCATTTGCTAGATACACATATTCAAATAAGCACCAGCCAGATCTTGTAACAGCCTAGTGCTTAAGAAGTAGGAGCCTCAGAAATACCAGTAGGAGGGAGCTTAAATCTTCCAGCCCTATAACCGTAACCTGCCCCCTGGATTTCTTTCTTTATGACGTCGGTAAAGAAACCCAGGTTACATTAAATTTTTTTTAATATGGTAAAATACACATAAAATAAATGTATCACCTTAACCACTTTTAAGTGTACAGTTCAGTAGTGTTAAGTACATTAGATTGTTGTGCAACCCAACCCATCTCCAGAACTCTTTTCATCTTGCAAAACTGAAGCTCTGTATCCATTAAACAACTCCCCATTTCCCCTCCTCTCAGCCCCTGGCAACCATCATTCTATTTCCTGTCTCTCTGAATTTGACTACTCTGGGTACCTCTTACAAGAGGAATCATACAGTATGTGTCCTTTTCTGACTGGCTTATTTCTCTCAGCATAAGATCTTCAAGGCTCATCCATATCGTAGCGTACGTCAAAATTTGTTTCCTTTCCAAGGCTGAGTAATGTGCCCTTGGGTGATACACCACATTTTGTTTACCTATGCATCCGTTGATAGACACTTGGGTTTCTTCCACCTTTTGGCTATTGTACATAATGTATTCTGAACCTAGGTGTACAAATATTTATTTGATACCCTGCTATCCACTATTTTGGGTATATGCCCAGCAGTGAAATTACTAGATCTTATGGTAATTATAGTTTTAATCTTTGAGGAACCACCATAGTGTTTTCCACAGCAGCTGTACCACTTCCACCAACAGTAGACAAGTGTTCTAATTTCTCCACATCCTCCAGAACACTTACTATTTTCTGTTTTTTTTTTTTAATCATAGCCATCCTAATGAGTACAAGATGGTATCTCCTTATAGTTTTAATTTGCATTGCCCTAATGATTAGAGATGTTCAAAGGCTACATTAAGAAAGTAATTATACTATATATTTCATCTGGTGACCACTTGGGCTGTGAAAACACATTTTTAGGAATAGGTACACTGATTCTAAAAGTGCTATAGCTGCTCCGCAATATTGTTGACATGGGGATAATACATAAATGACTAACAGTATACATATTCTTTTAAAGAACACGTATAAAATAAAAGCTCTTTGTCATTAAGAAATTTATGATGTTATTTTGGAGAAAAAAACAAATATAAAATACTTTCAGAATTTCTGAATTATATGCTAAGGATGATGTAAGTTTAGAAAAGGGGAAGATGAGTATGGGCTTGAAAATTTAGGGGTAGATTCATGCATGACAGCAGAGTTGGAAGACAGTCTAAGTCAGAGTAACTGCATGAACGAAGGTACAGAGATAAAACAGAGCTTTGCTCATTTGGGAGCCATGAGATAACTTACCCCTAGCTAGGAGTCATTCTGCCCAGCTGTTTATTGGGGCATATTACTTACATGTAGGACTATGCTAGATGCTGGCAGAAATACAAAGATGCAGGCAAACAACTTTTCTTCATAATACATGCTATGTGGTGGATAGAGCAAGCCACAACTAACTGCATTAAGAGTCAGAATAGCTCAGAGCTTGCCAGAGGGCACAGGCCTTGGAGTTTCCCTGACCAGTTCCATCACTCTTGTGGGATGACCTCAGGGAAGATAGTACTTCACGTCTCTAAGCCTTGGTTTCCTCCTCTGCCTGCACAGTTGGGGTTAATCTCAACTGGTCTGGATTGATCATGCGCTTATGCAGGGAGTTTCTGACCCTTGGCCAATGCTATAGTACTTATTAACTAAAGACAGATGCTATTCTGTATGAGTCTGAGAGTTGTTCTGGAGCAGGATGTATCAGTTTGTCATCATTGTTTAGAAATAACTGGATTTACGATTTGCATCTGATTTCCGTAGAGGTTGGGAGCAGGGGGTGATGTTTCAACAGTTAAGGCTGGTCACACAGCTGAGATGTGCCTAGTGACCAGGTTATGGTGAGAGATTCCTTACCAAGAACAGACTTTGGACTTCCAGATGCTGATGGTGGTTTGAGACCTAGAGACTAAGTGAAGCTAGTATGACCCCACCCAGTGGAAAGAGGACAAGGAAATCTGTGCCTAATATTTTGGGACCCTTTTGAATGCATGTCCTTCTCCTGCCATTGCCATATGTATCTCTTGCCTGATGATGATAAACGGAACCTCGAGTGCTTCCCGCAATCAGACCCTATGATGATTAATGTATAACTAATGGACTGAAAAATAGTAATAATGATAATCCCCACATTATATTGTTGTATTGAGAATAAAATAAAAAGATCTAGGGCCAGTTCTTGGATTCATGTCTGGCATGTTGTAGGTGGTTAATGAACGACTGTTATAATATTTACCAAATAATGTGTTTGGGACATGTTTTAAGTATTCAGAGGCGAAAACCAATCCTACAAATTATAGTGGTAATGGGAAATTTCATAGAAAGGGTGAAATTTCATGCTGGCTTTGGATAATGTATAGAATTTATGTGCAGAAAGAAGTGTAGAGGCACATGGACAGAGAAAACAGGAGCAAAGTGCAGGATCAGGAAATACAATGGCATTTTTAAGAGACCAATGAGGATATAAGCTTGATCAGAAAGAAAATATTATTAGGAGATGAATCCCCAAAGATACATGGGGATCTTTTCTGATATTGTTTACACCAGCAAAAATTGGAGAAAATCCCAAATTCACATCCCCAAAGAGAGTAGATGAATGATCTGTTATAGTCACACAAAACACTATAATGCGACACTCAGTAAATGAACTATGATGACGTGCAGCAACACAGAGAAGTCCTAACATAATACTGAGATAAATAACTAAAATAAAAATATATGTCTTTAAGCAATAGATAGACAGATCAGATAAAGCCATACTAAAGGAGAGGGAAGGAAAATGCACACCATATTTAGGATGGCAGTTACCTTGGGAAAGGGGTAGCAGATAGAAGGGATGGGGACCACACAGCTAGATGTGACTTATTGCCAAAGTTTGAGCTTCCATATTGGCTGTTAGGTCCACAGGTGCTTGTTACATTATTAAAATACACACATACATACATGCATAATTAATGGAGGAGAGACAGGCAGAAACCATCAATAAGTGTGCCATGAGCCAAGGGTTAAGATTAATACAGTTCTGTGATCTTGAGGTCCTTCAGAGAAAAAATACAAATAAAAGCAAAAGCAGGCCAGATGCAGTGCTCATGCCTGTAGTCCCAGCACTTTGGGAGGCCGAGACAGGAGCTCAAGACTAGCCTGCACAACAGAGTGAAACTCCTGTCTCTACAAACAGATTTAAAAATTAGCTGAGTGTCGTTGTGCAGTAGTAGCAGTAGTCCCAGCTCTTCAGGAGGCTGAGGCAGGAGGCTAGCTTGAGCCTACGAGTTTGAGGTTACAGTGAGCTATGGTTATGCCACCGCACTCCAGCCTGGGCAGCAGAGCGAGAACCTGTCTGAGAGGAAAAAAAAAAAGCAAAAGCACATGAATGTTTTGCTAACCCACACGATCCAAAATATTTGTACTTTGTATACTTTAAACTTAATATTTAAAAAAATATTTATATACTTTAACATGCTTAATATTTGAGAAAAATGGAACTTATCTCTGCAGCAGAGCATAATCCTCCCCAAACCTTCAATATGCTACCCTTTATTTTACATTTCCCTTCAGCTAGGCCCATGAAATTCAACTGGAAGATGTGAGTTTATTGCTGAACTAAAGTGCGAAATAAACTATCATGTTAAACTACTGAGATTTGAGAGTTGGATTTGTTACCCCAGCATTAAGTAGCCTGTCCTGACTAATGTATCTACATTATGAACATCTTATGCATTTCAAATTCCAAACTTAAAAAACAGATGTTATTCACATCACATAAAGAACTTACAACTTCATCAACAGAGTTAATGATAAAATAATCATCTTTAATGCATCGAGAGAAAAGAACACTAGAACTGAAGTCATTCTGACATGTTAATTCTTTGCTTGGTGGTCTTAGGTGAATTACTGACCCTGTTATGTTTCCATTTCTTTATATATAAAATGGAATAATACTAAAAGTTTTTATTTTTTTACAGTGTGGCTGTGAATATTGAGTGAGACGAGGTGTATGAAAGCTTTAACCGATACGGCCTTTTTTTCAGGATCTTATTTTTCTTTAGAGAAACTACTTCCTTGAGAACCAACATGCCAAATAAAATTAAATTGTTATATCCTCCAATAGTTAAAGGTAAATGAGAAATTATTAACTGTTAATGAACAGAAACATATTGATTTGATATATAACAGATTAACAAATATTTTTAAGAAATATAATGAATACATGTAGGTGAATTTCTCAATATGACCACTAGATGGAAGCATTCTCCCAAAAATTGTGCGACTTTCTTCAGTTTATCTTACTAATGCAAATACAGTACCTCTCCAATGGGATAGCTTGAAGACACGTTTACACTTAGGAATAGATACATAATAGCATATCCCTGGATCACAATAATGTAATGCATGAGTTTTAAAAAGTGATTCCATCATTCTTTTCTTTGTTTTATTTTCTGCTGCAAAAACACTTTAAAGATACACAATAACAAAATAGAGTAATGGAAAAGACATAATGGAAACCTAGAAATGATCTACCAAACACACTAGAGAGAATCACCTCCCAGTTTCTAACATTTTTTTTCAACCACAAAGGTGTGGTTTACTTGTTATCCTTGGGCTTGGAATTTCTTGAGATCCTGTTTCCCAGGTGTTACCTTCTTGGTTAGGTCTTCCACTTCCCCTTTATCCTAAGGGCAGCGAAGACCATCTCCTCCGTGATTCTTCCCTGCATCTCTGCACCCTTTGTGCACATTTCCATTACAGCACTAGCCTATTGTCCAATAGTTCATTTATGTATCTGTTTCCCAATCTCTCTGGGAACTTCTGAGTACAGGGAATGGGGTCTTTAGCCTGGCAGAGGTGGCTGATACATACAGGGAACCAATAGTGGTTTGCTGAATGAATCTTTTTTTTTTTTTTAATTTATTTATTATTATTATACTTTAAGTTGTAGGGTACATGTGCATAACGTGCAGGTTTGTTACATATGTATACTTGTGCCTTGTTGGTGTGCTGCACCCATCAACTCGTCATTTACATCAGGTAGAATGCTGAATGAATCTTAAACTTACCTGAATGTGTATAAACACCGCTAGCCATTGGACTAAGATATTGTCTGACCGGTCCAAAATGTATCAACAAAACTGTCTTCATCCTCTCAATACCTTTCCAGTGTTGCCCACACCCACCCACATGCAAGTGTTAAAATAATGTTTAAAGACAAAGTTTTAAACTTCCTGAGTTAATTACATTGTTTTTGTGAACGTGGAAAACCTTTTTAAGTTTAAAATAATTATGCTAATTTTATGACAATAAAGTAATATAAAATATGTAGACAATCTTATTTAAGAATTTTCTAGAACCTATTTTATGGTTAAAAACTAATGACATAAGCAAAACCAAATATTGTGAGTTATGGAAATTGAAGAGCATCTGAAAAGTATGTGAAACATACCACCTTGATTATATGTGTGTGTGTATATATATATATACAATCTCCACCTCCCAGGTTCAAGCAATTCTCCTGCCTCAGCCTCCTGAGTAGCTAGGACTACAGGCATCCACTACCACGCCGGGCTATTTTTTTGTATTTTTAGTAGAGACGGTGTTTCACCGTGTTAGCCAGGATGGTCTTGATCTCCTGACCTCGTGATCCGCCTGCCTCGGCCTCCCAAAGTGCTGGGATTACAGGCATGAGCCATGGGGTCCAGCCCTTGATGATACTTTTAAGAACCTCTTATAAAGTTAGAATTTTCACCTACTTCGCAAGAGGTAGTTTTCTTTTCTTCTAGCTAATTTTAAAACGCAAACTAATCTAAGCTTGTTACGATGCTAAGTCCTGTGAGCTATCTTGATTTCATCTGTGTACAACATCTGAGGGTTTTTATGAAGATTTATCTAATATCAGTAATTACTATGAAATTATATTTAAAAGCTACCTATTTGGGAATGTAAATTCGTTCAGCCGTGTGGAAAGCAGTATAGGGCTTTCCCAAAGAACTTGAAACAGAGCTACCATTTGACCCACAATTCCATTATTGAATATATATTCAAATGAATATAAATCATTCTAGCATGAAGACACATGCACCCGTATATTCATCCCCATGCTGTCACAATAGCAAAGACGTGGGATCAAGTTAGGTGCCCATCAATGGTGGATTAGATAAAGAAAATGTGGTACGTATACATCATGGAGTACTATACAGCCATAAAAGAATGAAATCATATCCTTTGCAGCAACATAGTGGAGCCAGAGGTCATAATTCTAAGCAAATTAATGCAGGAACGCAACACCAGATACCTCATGTTCTCACTTATAAGTGGGAGGTAAACACTGAGCAACCATGTACATAAACGTGGGAACAGTAGACACTGCAAACTACTGGGGGTGGGGGGAGAGCATGGGTCAAAAACCACCTGTTGGGTACTGTGCTCACTACATGAGTGCAATATACCCATATAACAAACCTGCACATGTAGCCCCATATTTAAAGTAAAAGTTGAGGATAAGGAAAAACCTCCTACACCATAGATTCTGTTTTACTACATGTAAAATACATAGATTGTATATGGTACAGGGTCTTCACTAGACTAAGAATATAAATTGCATCCTTACATGAGCGTATACGAATAAGAAATTGATTATTAGTATTTTTCAGACTGACATAAAAATCCCAATTTTGAATGAATAAGCAGGCATTTTAGCTTAGGTTACAGTTACAATGTTTATTGGATTTTCTTTACTCCCAGTAAGTCTTAGTCTCTTATGGAAGCATTTTCATATTGTGGTGGTAGCAAGGAAGTAATAAAAACACTAACGTTTATAGTACTTCCCAGTCTGTAAAAAGCTCTGTTATGGACTATATTTCATTTGATTGATACAACAGTCTCCAAGATAGGCAAGGCAAATACCATTTCCTTTTTCTATTTATGAGAAAGAACTAGAAACTTACAGATTTAAGTGACTTGCTTAACAGCACACAATTAATCATGTGACAGAACTTCGTTGGCAGCCCTGGACTTCTGACCCCCAATCCCACATGTTCTTGTATTCTCCAAGATGTACTCACAAGGACCCAGAATCTGAAGGTTTAGTCTCATCTCTGTCATTTAAGTACCTTATAAACATTAACAGCCAGATAGTTCGAATTTCAGTTTTTCTTGTTTAAAAAATGAAGGTTTTAATATCTGTCCCTTCTATTCGACAAGATAGCTGTGAAGTACTTTGTGAGCTACTAAAGTGGTCTATTGAAAATATATGTGTGCAATGTAATTGATTCTGTAGACCTGTGAAGCCAGGAACATTGATATTGGTAGAGAAGGGAGTTTTTTAGATTACAGAAGTCTTAGCTTGCATTATAGGTTGATGAAATCATGGGAACTGAAATAAATTATCAATTGTAGCCACACTGTGGCACTACTTACTCACGTAAGATTTTTCATTTCAAATTTTCTCCATAAATTGAGCTTTATAAAATGGAATATCATATTATGCCTGAGGAATTCTTTGTTTTCTTACATATCTCTAAGTATTTTAGTTATTTACTACAAAGTTTCATAAAGATTAACATAGTAGTTCCAAACAATTGAAAAGTCAAAAATTATCATCTTGATATTCTGATATCAAATTCAGAAAACATTGTAGCTTCTTGCTTTGATTGTGTTAGAGTGTGCGTGCACATGTATGCCCAAAGCTACTGAGTAATAAAAGTACAAACTTAAGACTTTAGCAAACTGCTTGAATAATATTCCCTTTAAAACTGGTATTACAACCAGCTGATTTGGTTCCCAGAGGTGCACTGCCCTGGTCATATGCTATAATGAGTTGTCAAATGCATGACTTACCAGGAACAGAAACAAAATGATAGGCTCAACTGAGGAGAGATGGACTCAAGCAACAAATAAAACTTACCGAGGGCCTATTGTATTCAAATTACTGGAATACATTACATTAGCATGTGACCCAAAAAATCCTGTAAATGAGAGGCTGCTTAGAAGTAGTTCAAGTTTTCTTTCTTTCTTTTTTTCTAGAGATGGGACTCGGGGTGGGTCTTGCTATGTTTCTCAGGCTGCCAGGCTGGTTCCAATGGAGACTCTTAATTAATTACGTGGAAGAATAGACAATGGCACTGGGAATGTCTAAAACATTCTAGACAGGAAGACACACAGGTTTGTTTGAGGGTTAACCATCTTGGAGAATGACTTCCTTGGGAAATCTAATCTAGAGGTACCCTGGTGGGATGGAGAGGATGAAGCAAGCCACCATGTCCCTCTTTGCCTTGCCAAGTTAAGGGAAGGATGGAGAAGGATCATGTGGGTTTATCTGGCTCTGAAACAACCCACAGACGTCTGTGAGACCCAGTTGCTCACATTCTACACATTTATTGAGCGTCTACCTTTTCATACACAGACCATCAGAAAAATTACCTGCTTGTAGTTCTAATCTCAAGGAATACACGCTCTTGAGTGAAAATAGACATAGGCACAAATAACCATCATGCACATCTGACCATGGAAAGTTCCTTAGAGAACATAATAAATACCTGTTGAGTCTGAAATTATTTCATCAAATGCTTGAGCACACGGTATAAATGTAAATTTATAAATTAAAAATCCTAGTATATATTTACTATTTGCTGGATATCATAAGTTCTTTATATTAACAATTGTAATTCTCACAAAACTTCTAAAGGTAGATATTTTCATCCCAATTTTACAACTTAGAAAAGTAATATTGACTGATTTGTCACAAACTGAGGTCTGTCTGATTTAGAAACGCATGCTTTGAAAAATACAATTTCAGGCTGGGTGTGGTGGCTCATGCCTGTAACCCGTGTACTTTGAGAGGCTGAGGCGGGTGGATCACCTGAGGTCAGGAGTTCAAGACCAGCCTGGCCAACATGGTGAAACCCCATCTCTACTAAAAATAGAAAAAATTAGCCAGACGTGGTGACATGCGCCTGTAATCTCAGCTACTCAGGAGGCTGAGGCAGGAGAATCGCTTGAACCTGGGAGGTGGAGGTTGTAGTGAGCTGAGATGGTGCCACTGCACTCCAGCCTGGGCAACAAGAGTGAAACTCTGTCACAAAAAAAAAAAAAAAAGAAAAAAGAAAAGAAAAATACAATTTCAGATATTCTGACTTCAACTGCAGTGCTCTTTTCATGACCCAAAGGACAGAAGGATAACTGTGTACAATTAATTACTTCTGACTCCAGTGTTAGGAGAAAGGGACACAGATGTGGAAAGTACATTCTGGAGTGAAGGAACAATGGCACAATGAACATAGCTCTTCAGGCTTCCTTCTAATTGTCAGTGTTGTTTATGAATAGGTTGACCCAGGCCTCATATGTTGGGCTACACCCCGTCATTCATTCATTCCCTAAGTATTTGTAATTGCATAATATATTTTCAATGGCTCTATGCTTGGGGTAGAGCCAAAGCATCCACACAACATGATCCTCAGCGCCCAGCAACAAAATCAGCAGGGCTTTATTAAGGTGACAAAAGATTTGATGGATGAGACAAACTTCAGCAGAATTGATTCACCAATCAAAGAAATGCTCCTCTAATGATTTCTATCAAACTCTGAATCACACCCAGTGTCCTAAAGCCATCACATGACTGGGCTACTTCTTTCACCTCATTTCCTACCATGTTGTTCCTAGACATGTTCTCCTCCAGCCACACAATGAGGAAGCCTAGAAAGTCCTCTCTTGCATGAGGACCTTTGCACATGACTTTCTCTCTGCCTAGAGTTCTCCTCACTCAGATACCTGCTTGGCTAGTCCTCTGACTCCCTTCAGGTCTCTGTTCAGACAGCACTCATCAGGGAGTGTGACCATCCTATGTAAAGGAACAACCACACCACTCCAGCCTGCTCCCTTAGCCTGCTTGGTTTTTCTCCATAGCCCTCATCACCATCTCACATAATGTACTCTGTATTCATGTATTTGTTTGATGTTGGAAGGTTCTGAGATGGCAGGGAGTTTTCTCGCCTTGTCCATTGTAGCAATCATGGTGCTCAGAACAATAAATATTTGTGGATGGAATGAATGTTATTCCTTTGCTAATAGTGTGGAATGTATGTGTGTTTTTTCCAAGTCTCCATTAAAAGTTCATGGGGTATTCAGTTAAACGAATAAATTTTGAGCACTTTATGTTCATGCTAGACACCATAATAGGTGCCGGCACAACAGCAGTGATCAAGACTGAGTCCCTTCAAGGACTTCAGGCAACTATAATGAATAGGTAATTACAAGACAGAAGAATAAGAGGATTCATTCCCAACGTGCTCTGGGAGACCATTGATGGGCACCTCGCCCAGGTCTGAACAATCAGAATAGACAGCTAAGAGAAGCGGCCATCAAAGCAGAGATATGAAAGACAAGTAACAATTAAGCGTTAACTTAAAAATCACAGTCTATACATTTGGGAAGGAGACTTTTTTTTAGTAAAGGGCTACTGCCTGCAAGTTGTCTATCCTGAGAGGCTGGGAAGCATAGCTTCTGGCAGAAGCAGTTAGCAGGCACTTTGTGGGAGGAGAAGGTGGAACAGGGATTTATGCTGATGGGTTTGCTAAGTATACATACTCAACAGGTTATAGGAGGAGCTATAAATGAAGCGGGTCCTAATACATGCGTACTGAAATAAACATGCATTTGCATGCAACCCATGTTCATTTTGAAGTGGAGACAGCATTTAAATGTATTACAATTAGGCCTATACATCAAAAGGTGAAGCAGGAACATGAAGCCACTCAAGTGGGCAGCCTTTGTAAATTGGCCAGACTAGTCCATAATTGGTGTTCTTCTTATCAAGATAAAGTTATTAAAATTAATGTCTTGTCCAATCAAAGCTACAGGTATGGCTTGAGAAGAGGGAGGTCAGTTAGTCAGTGTCTGGTAGTGGTGAAATGCAATGGCTTCAGTATTGCTCATCTCAAGGCCAGTGCTTATTTAGATGATAGAGAAGAAGAAGAAGAAGAAGAAGAAGAAGAAGAAGAAGAAGAAGAAGAAGAAGAAGAAGAAGAAGAAGAAGAAGAAGAAGAAGAAGAGGAAGAAGAAGAACTCATGGAAACTAGAACATAGCTTATTCTTTCTTTCTTTCTTTTTTAATTTTTTTTTGAGACAGAGTGTTGCTCTGTCACCTAGGCTGGAGTGCAGTGGCACAATCTCGGCTCACTGCAACCTTCCCCTCTCGGGTTCAAGCGATTCTCCTGCCCTAGCCTCTCGAGCAGCTGGGATTACAGGTGCATGCCCCCACACCTGGCTAATTTTTGTATTTTTAGTGGAGACAGGGTTTCACCATGTAGGCCAGGCTGGTCTTGAACTCCTGACCTCTGGTGATTTGCATGCCTCGGCCTCCCAAAATGCTGGGATTACAGGTGTAAGCCACTGCACCCAGCCCATAGTTTATTCTCTAAGTATAGGGGTGCATCACTTAACCATTTTCTGTTGTGGCCTTTGGTCCTGTTTATAATTTGTTAAATTATTGCTGCAAGAGTCCATTCTGTCTGTCTTATGATCTCTGTTTTAACATTAATGCTGGTCAGTTGTGTCTAAACTGCAAGAGGGTGGGAGTGTAATGAGGTGTGTCTGACCTCCCATCCCATCATGGCCTGGAACTCAGTCTTTTATGGTTTCTCTGAAGTCCCCTTGGCCAAGAGGAGGTCCGTTTAGTCAATTGGGGGGCTTAAGATACTATTAGTTCTCATAACTAAGCAAAAAGAGAATAATATTGCAAGCACGTGTAAAGACAAGTAGTTCTAAACTGAAATCTTGTGAAAAATATAAAATTCTTAATTATATTGCCACTTTCTATTAAATATAGTAATTATATTTTTAGTAACTCATTTTAATAGATAGTAGGAGCAAATTTTATCTTAGATCATCTGTCACCGACCATTGAAGAGGCCATTGAACTTGGTGGGCACACGTACTCCAGTTGCTGAGGACTGTGGCTCTGACCACCAAATTTCATCAACCCTAAGATGCTATCATCTGTAAGGTGTGCTAATGTTTGCTAAGTTGCACTAAGAAAAAAAAAACTGCAAATAAATGCTTTTTCAAATAACATTCACTTTTATACTTACAAAAGATATTTTAAAAACTTATTTAAACATAAACTTTTATCATATTACTCTTGTACAGAGAAAAATGTAAGTGAAATAATTGCTCAAGGCATTCCTAAAACCTCTTCACCTTTACAGTTCATTTTTACAATTTTTTTTTTTGATCTCAGAATCATTAAGATCCATATCTCCATCAAGACTTCACTATTGTCAGTAAGATTTTCTTTCAAGCTGCTGTGGAAAGTATTGGTGATGAAGCTTTCTTGATCCGACCAGGAAGTGCCAAAGGAAGGTTTTTAGATGTCAATCAGGAAGGATACACATTCCTCAAATGGCCCTTAAGTGATTTATCAGCTGAAGCACCAAGGGGTTGCAGTTATTCAGTCATATTGCAAGGAACAACAACCAAGTTTGTGGGTAGATAGTTAATAATAGCTGGATCATGATTGCAACTTGGCTGACAGTAATGTATGAGAAAGCACATGTTGGTAATATACCAATTTTAGGAATCCTCAAATTGGAAAAAGTGTGCCTTAAAAATGATGAACTATGGAAAGTAAAACAGCAACAGCAACAACAGTTTATCAGCCTATTCCAGATAGAATATTGCTTATAGCTATATAATTTATTCTACATGCCAAGGAATATGATTTCTTCTCTTTCAAACTTTGATGCCAGGAAGGCGGTCCTGCATTGTAGACTTGCATTTTACAGTCATTAGAAAGATAAGTTAAAAAAGTGCTATCAGCTGACACATACCAGTATTTAACATATGATTGATCCTGTTTTAAGTGCTTTTCAAATATTAACTAATATCATTCTCACAACTACCAGGAGAGGTGTATATGATTATTCTCATTTTACAGATGTAGAAACTGATGAATAGAAAATAAGTTGCCCAATATTACCATACTAGTAAGTGGCAGAACTTGGATTTAATCTGAGGGAATCTGGTTCCTGAGTCTGCACTCTGGTGTAAATATGTTATAAATGCAAAAAATTAACATTTACAAATCTATTTATATGCAAGATATTATGCCACAACATCTTATCTGGCTTTTAGTTCTAAGTCTAGCTTAACATCTGACTCCTATTCTGTCCCTGGATTTGAGTTTAATTCCTTGGTAAGAAAACAACTTCCTGTGAATAATATAATCTGGGAACCAGTGTTGAGGTTTCTCAACTTCCGCACTATTGACATTTTGGGTTGAATAATTCTTGTTGTGGGGGCTGTCCTGTGCATTGTAGGAGGTTCAGCAGCATCCTTGGTCTCCACCCACTACATGCCAGGAGCACTCCAAGCTGTGACGATGGAACAGTCTGAAGACATTGCCAGGTAACACTCTGGGGAGCAGAATCACCTCTGGTGGAGAACCCCTAAGTCAAAAGTACAGTGGGTACAGGATATTTTTCATGGGTCTGTTAATTGATGGGGGATTTCTTACACATGTTGTGTATGATTCTGACTTTGTAATGACTAAGCAGAAGAGAAGGGTTTATATAATCTATATAAGTATGTGTTGGTATAGATTTCACCAGTGAGGAAAGGGGAAGAGGGGAATTATGATTCATGCTAACAGATGGGGGAATAAACAGAGGAATTGCTAACATTTTCCTGCTGGACTTCTGCAGTATTTGAATATATGAATTTTTAAATATTGGAGTTCAAAAAAGAGTTTCATAAAATTGTGATTTCTTTTTAAATATTTAATAAATTTATTAATTTATTATAGATATTTTTGAATATCTCCTTTGTACATAAATGTGCAAGTTTTCAGAATATAGAAATAAATAAAATATGATCCCAGCCATCAAAGAAGCTGAACTCTAGAATGACAAAGCATAACCTTGTAGCATTGAGCTATTTTTCTAGTGAGTCTACAGAGTCCTGCTTTTCATATCACAATGTCACTGTCAAAAGACATACAAAATTAGATACTATTTGAAAAAGCAAAAGAAAAAATACGGTTAGGTGAAAGAAATAGGATCTAGTGTCTGGATTAGGAACAAGATCTAGTGTTAATTACAGGGTAACTATAGTTAACAATAATTTATTATATATTTCAAAATAACTGAAAACATGAAATCAAAATGCTCCTAACACCAAGAAATGATAAATGCTTGAGGTGACGGATATCCCATTTACCCTGATTTGACCATTATACATTGTATGCTTGTATCAAGATATTATTACATGTGCCACATAAATACATGCAACTATTATGTAGCCATAATAATTAAACATTAAAAAATAATTTATTGTGAAAGGCTATTAACTCAAGGCATCTGAAAACTTCTTGTGTATCCCTATCATAGAAATGGCATTTGTTTGAGTTTGGTGCTAGGAATATGGGGTTGTTTTTGCTTTTTCAAATGAAAGTCTGACTTCTAACTTGGTTACTGTGACAAAAGGAAAAAAATCATCAAATTTCATTCTTGTCAGTGGAAATAGACAATGATTCTTAGTAATTTAATTACGTGTCCCTTTAAAGAGCTCTAAATACATTAGAATAAGAGAATTAAATAAAGACAAGTAGATTCATTATCATCTTTATGATAGACTCATGAAAGAATATATATTGCTGAACTTATTGACAAAATACTGCTTAATAAAAGTAGCATATACCAGAACCTTTCTAGTATGTTTCATTTTTAATCTTTTATTTCTATATGTTTAAAATAACCTAAGGCAAGGAAAGAAAGTAAGATACCATTAGAGGGGACATTATGATGGACCGTTCTAATGGGAAGGTGCCCCCCTTGTTAACAGTTAAACACTTAGCCTCTGGAGTCAGAATCTGTAGATTCAAACTGTGAGTCCATTTCTTAAAAGATAAGAAGTCTCGGGCAAATTACTTAATCTTTATTCATTTCTGATATCCGGATAATAATAAATACCTACCACCATAGTGCCTTTGTGAGAATGAAGAAAATTATGTACAGCTTAAAATATACTGTTTCTGGCATATAATTACATGTACACAAATAGAAGTTATTACCATGACTGACAAATTGATATCTTCAACCTTAAATGAG
Organism: Macaca fascicularis; assembly: GCF_037993035.2. Taxonomy (NCBI): domain Eukaryota; kingdom Metazoa; phylum Chordata; class Mammalia; order Primates; family Cercopithecidae; genus Macaca; species Macaca fascicularis. The sequence goes on along the minus strand of NC_088375.1, from coordinate 73,320,952 downwards.
TTGGAAACAGAGTAGATTTCACACCAAATATCTAGTAATTTATTCCACCCATCATCTTCTGACCTGCCTAAATCAGGGCTCCTTCCCCCTCCTCAACCATGAAGGTTCTACTAAAAATGTTAAATTGTTCACTTTTTTCCAGTATCTTTTCTAGACTTTTCTCTTGGGCTTTTAAGTATGCTTCGTGGTCTGGCCCTATCCTACCCTTTTATCATTATTTAAGCCTACCCTTCAACAAATAGTCTCTGTTCTAGGCAGTCCTATTTCCTTATTATTTTAAAAAGAAATACAATGTACACATTTCTTCTTCCAAGACTTTCCTTTTCTTAAATGATCTTACTTTTTTCTATCTATTCACGTATTCAATTTGTACATTTATTTCGAGTCCCACTTTTTCCTGAAGATTTCATCTCCAGGTTTCAAAAAAATTTTTTTTTTTTTGAGACAGGGTCTTGCTGTGTCACCCAGGCTGGAGTGCAATGGCACAATCTTGGCTCATTGCAGCCTCCGCTTCCTGGATTCAAGCAGTTCTCCCACTTCAGCCTCCCGAGTAGCTGGGATTACAGGCATGTGTCACCATACCTGGCTAATTTTTGTATTTTTAGTATAGTGGGGTTTCACCATATTGGCCAGGCTGGTCTCGAACTCCTGACCTCAGGGGATTCACCCACCTCGGTCTCCCGAAGTGCTGGGATTACAGGCGTGAGTCACTGCGCTCTGCTCTTAAATTTTTTTATTGATACATTATGATTATACATGTTAATGAGATACATGTACAATTATATATGTACATGTAATATTTGATTACAATGTACATGTAATATTTTGATAAAGCAAATATTTTGTAATGATCAAATCAGGAAAACTGGGATATCCATCATCTCCAACATTCATCATTTCTTTGTGTTGGGACATTTCCAATCTTCTCTTCTACATATTGTTAAACATATGATAAATTATTGTTTAGGCTCACCTTAACTGCACTATCACATACTATAACTTATTCTTTCTATTTTTCTCTATGTTTATGCCCATTAACCATCCTCTCTTCACCCTCCCTGTTTTCCCAGCCTCTGGCAACTATTGTTTTATCCTCTACCTCCATGAGATACACTTTTTTAGCTCCCACATATGAGTGAGAACATGCAGTATTTGTCTTCCTGTGCCTGGTTTATTTCATTTAACATAACGTCCTCCAGTTTCATTCATGTTTCTGCAGATTACAGGATTTTATTCTTTTTTATGGCTGAATAGTATTCTATTGTATACATACCACATTTTCTGTATTCATTCATTTGTTGATGGACACTTAGATTGGATCCATATCTTTACTATTGTGAACAGTATTGCAACAAACAGGAGCGTTCAAGTATTCCTGTGATATACAAATTTCCTTTCCTTTGGACAAATACCCAATAGAGGGATGGCTGGATCGTATGATAATTCCATTTTTAGTTCTCTGAGAAACTTTCATGTTATTCACCACAATGGCTGCATTAAATTGCATTTCTGCAACAGTGTAAAGGAGTTCCCTTTTCTTTGCATGCTCACCATCATTTGCTATTTTTTGTATTTATGATATCTCACTAGTTTTAATTCACATTTCCCTGATGATTAGCAATGTTGAGAATTTTTTATATACCAGTTGACCATTTGTATGTCTTCTTTTGAGAACTGCCTACTCATATCCTTTGCCCACTTTTTAATGGCATTATCATTATTATTTTTACTTTTGAGTTGTTTGATGTCTTTGTATATTTTGCATATCAGCCTCTTGTCAGATGAATCATTTACAAATATATTTTTTCCCATCCTGCAAGTTGTTTCTTCACTCTGTTGATTGTTTCCTTTGCTTTGAAGAAGATATTTAGTTAAGTAGAGTGCCATTTGTCATTTTTTTTTGGTTCTTGTGCCTATGAAGTGGTAGTCATAAAATCTTTGCCTAGATAATGTCCTGTAGCATTTCCCCTATTTTATTCTTGTAGTTTTATAGTTGTGGCCCTTATATTTAAGTCTTTAATCCATTGAGAGTTGGTTTTTGTGTATGATGAAAGACAGGGGTCCAGTTTCACTCTTCTGCATATAGATAGTTTTCCCCTTATCCTTTATTGAAGAGAGTATCCTTTACCCAATATATATTCTTGGTACTTTTGTCAAACACCAGCTAAGTGTAAATGCATGGATTTATTTCTGGTTTCTCTATTCTGCACCATTAATTTATGAGTCTATTTTTATACCAATACCATATTGTTTTGGTTTCTATAGCTTTGTAGCATATTTTGAAGTCAGATAGTCTGATGCCATGAGCTTTGTTCTTTTTGCTCAGAATTGCTTTGGCTATTTGGCATCTTTTGTGATTCCATACAAATTTTAGGTCTTTAAAAAATTTCTAGGAATAATGTCATTGATTTTTTATACCATTTTCCTTGAATATGTAGGTTGCTTTTAGTAACATGGTCATTTTAACAATATTTTTTTCTGATCCATCAGCATGAGATGACTTTCCATTTGTTTGTGCCTTCTTCAATTTCTTTCATCAGTGTTTTGTAGTTTTCATTGTAGAGATCTTTCACCTTCTGAGCTAAATTTATTCCCAGGCATTTTATTTATTTATTTTTATAGCTATTGTAAATGGAATTGTTTTCTGATTTATTTTTTCAGCTAGTTTGTTATTGGTGTATAGATACACTACTGGTTTTTATATATTGACTTTATATCCTGCAATGTTACTGAATTTGTTTAATAGTTCTACGAGTGTTTTGGTGGTGCCTTTAGGCTTTTCTATATATAAGATCATATCATCTGCAAAGAGGGACAAATTGACTTTCTCTCTTTCAGTTTGGATTTTTAAAATTTCTTTCTCTTGCCTGATTGCTCTGGCTAGGACTTCCACTATTACATTGAGTAAGAGTAGTGAAAGTGGTCATCTTTGCCTTGTTCCAGTTCTTAGAGGAGAATTTTATTATTGATTCAAGCTCATTACTCATTACTGGTCTGTTCAAGTTTTATATTTCCTCTTATAAATATCTTATAAGGTTCAATCTTAGTAGGTTGTATATGTTTAGGAATTTATGCATTTCCTATAGGTTTCTCCATTTGTTAGTGTGTAATTGTTTATAATAACCTTTATTAATCCTTTTATTTCTGTAGTATCAGTTGCAATGTCTCCTTTTTCATTATTGATTTTATTTATTTGAGCCTTCTCTTTTTTTCTTGGTTAGTCTAGCTAGCAGTTTATCAATTTTGTTTACTTTTTCTAAAAATCAACTATTTGATTTATTGATTTTTTGCATTGTTTTTCAGTCTCTATTTTGTTTGTTTCTGGTATAATCTTTATTACTTATTCCTTCTACTACTTTTGTGTTTGCTTTGTTCTTGCTTTTCTAGTTCCTTAAGGTGCATCAAGTTTGAAATTGAATTTGAAATCTTTTGAATCTACTTTTTAAAGTAGATATTTATTGTCATAAACTTTCTTCTTAGCCCTGTTTTTGCTGTGTTGTGTAGGTTTTGATATAAATTTTTTCACTTATATTTGTTTTAAGAAACTTTTTGATTTTATTCTTGATTTCTTCATTGATCGAACAGTCATTCTGGAGCATGTTGTTTAATTTCTGTGTATTTGTACAGTTAGTTTCCAAAGTTCCTCCATTATTGATTTCTACTTTTATTCCATTGTTGCCTGAGAAGATACTTGATATGACCTTGAGTTTTAAAAATGTGTAGATACTTGTTTTGTGGCCTATTTTATGGTCTATTCTGGAGAATGTTCTGTGTTGATGAGAAGAATGTATAGTATATAGCTGTTGAATGAAATGTTCTGTAAATATATGTTAGATCCATTTGGTCTATAGTACAGATTAAGTGCAATGTTCCTTTGTTAATTTTCTGTATAGATTGTCTGTCCAATGTGGAAAGTGGGATGTTAAATTTCTCAACCGTTATTTTATTGGGGTCTACCTCTTTCATTAACTCTAGTAATATTTGCTTTATATATCTGGGTACTTCAGTGCTGGGTGTGTATGTATTTACAGTTGTTATATCCTCTTGCTGAATTGCTTCATTTATTATTATATAATGACCTGCCTTGTCTTTTTTATGTTTTTTTTAACTTAAAGTCTGTTTTGTTTGGTATAAACATACACACTCCTGCATGCTTTTGGTTTCTGTTTGTGTGGAATATCTTTTCCATCATTTCACATTTAGTCTATGTGTCTTTCCAGGGGAATTGAGTTTCTTGAAGGCAGTATATATTGTGTCTTGTATTTTTAATCCATTCAGCTAGTATATATATATTTTTTAATTGCAGAATTTAAACCATTTACAGTCAAGGTTATTATTGTAAGTGAAGACTTACTTGTATCATTTTGTTAATTTTTTCTGATCGCTTTGTGTACCTTTTGTTTCTTTTCTCCTTTTATTGTTCACCATTATACTTTGGTGGGTTTTTTGGTAGTGACAACTTTGACTCCTTCCTCTCAGTATTTTTCCTACCAGAGTTTTATGCTTTTGTGTGTTTTTATGATGGCAGATATTATCCTTTTGCTTCCAGGTGTAGAAATCCCCTAAGCAATTTTTGTAGGTCTAGTCTCTTGGTAATTAATTCCCTCAGTTTTTTCTTGTCTGGGAAAGATTTCACATCTCTTTCATTTTTGAAGGATAGCTTTGCTGGGTATAGTATTCCTGTTATGACTTTTTTTCTTCTTTCTACACTTTGAATATGTCATCTTCTTATCTCCTGGTCTGCAATGTTTCAGTTGAGAAACCAGTTTTTTGTCTGATGATAATTTTCTTATATGTGACTTGATGCTTTTATATTGTTGTTTTAAAAATTATCTTTGTCTTTGAATTTTGACTATTTGACTATAATGTTCCTTGGAGGAGAACTTTTTGGGTTTAATCTATTTGGGAATCTTTGAACTTCCTATACCTGGACATCTATATCTTTTGGGACATTTGAGAAGCATTCAGCTATTGTTTTTCAGACAGGTGTTCTATTCCATTTCTCAGCTCTACTCTTTCTGGAAGTTCCCAAATTTGAATGTTTGGTTGCTTTTTGATGTACCATATGTCACACAGGCTTTCCTCATTCTTTTCTTATTCTTTTTTCTTGTCTGACTGGGATATTTCAAAATATATTTTTTTCAAGTTCAAATTTGCTTTCTTCTGCATAACCTAGCCTGTGCTGTTGAAGCTCTCAATTGTATTTACTATTTCATTCATTGAATTATTCAGTTCCAAGATTTTGTTTATTTCTAAAAAATGATATCTGTGTCTTCATTAAATTTCTAATCCAGATCATAAATTGTTTTCCTGATTTTTTTTTGTATTATTTATTTGTGTTCTTCTGTGTCTCACAACATTTCATTAATATCATTATTTTGAATTCTGTTTAAGGAAGCTTATAGATTTCCTTTTCTTTAGTATCTGTTGCTGCAGAATTATTGTGTTCCGTTGGAAGTGTTATATTTCTTTGCTTTCTCATATATCTTGGATTCTTATGTCGGTGTCTGTACGTCTGGTATAGCAATCATTTCTTTTAATTATGTGGATTGGCTCCCTTAAAGGAAGACTTTTTCCTATAGATCTACCTATAGTTTCGGTCTGGTAGAGTATTTTTGCTTTGATTTCTGGGTGTGCACAGTAGTATAGTCTTCGTATAATTTCTTCAGCTGTAGTCAGCATCAGTAGTCTCTGTGGGTTCCTCAGTGGTTTAGGCTGTGGTTGTTCGTGGAGGTCCTTCGGTGATTTATATGTTTACTGGCTGCCTCCACTCTTTTGTATCTCTTCTCTAAGTGGGGTACTTATGAAATATTATTTAAACTTTTTTTTGCTTTATTGTTTGGATTTTCTCTTCTTTGGGAACTCCAATTATGATCAGGCTGAATCTTTTTGCTTGTCTTTTTTAAATATATACTTTAAGTTCTGGGGTACATGTGCAGAACGTGCAGTTTTGTTACATAGGTATACATGTGCCATGGTGGTTTGCTGTACTCATCAACCCATTACCTACATTAGGTATTTCTCCTAATGCTACCCCTTCCCTAGCTCCCCACCCCCTGACAGGCCCCGGTGTGTGATGTTCCCCTCCCTGTGTTCATGTGTTCTCCTTTTCAGCTCCCACTTATGAGTGAGAACATGAGGTGTTTGATTTTCTGTTCTTGTGATAGTTTGCTGAGAATGATGATTTCCGGCTTTATCCATGTCCCTGCAAAGACATGAACTCATTCTTTTTTATGGCTGCCTAGTATTCCATGGTGTATATGTGCCACATTTTCTTTATCCAGTTTATTATTGATGGGTGTTTGGGTTGGTTTCAAGTCTTTGCTATTGTGAATAGTGCCACAATAAACATACGTGTGCATGTGTCTTTATAGTAGAATGATTTATAATCCTTTGGGTATATACCCAGTAATGAGATTGCTGGGTCAAATGGTATTTCTAGTTCTAGATCCTCGACGAATTGCCACACTGTCTTCCACAATGGTTGAACTAATTTACACTCCCTCCAACAGTGTAAAAGTGTTCCTATTTCTCCACCTCCTCTCCAGCATCTGTTGTTTCCTGACTTTTTAATGATTTTCCTAACTGGTGTGAGATGGTATCTCATTGTGGTTTTGATTTGCGTTTTTCTAATGACCAGTGTTGATGAGCATTTTTTTCACATGTTTGTTGACTATATAAATGCAGATATCACCTGTCTTCTGCATCAATCTCGCTGGGAGATACAGACAGGAGCTGTTTCTATTTGGCCATCTTGCCAGCAATCTATTTGAACATATCTTTTAGTAGCTAGAAGACTTTTCAGGTTTTCTCATCTTTTTGTTTGTTCACGCTCTAATCATTTCATACAAACGTATCTACTTCTTCTAGGTTTAAAAATATTTAGACACAAGCTTTTTTAATAATATTCTTTTACCTTTTTAATTTTTGTTGCATCTATAGATTTTAGTCTTAATATTATCTCTGAGTTTTCTCTTTTTTCTAGAATAGTTTTGCCAGAAGTGTTTCAAAATTGATTCAAAAGCAATTTTGGAATTCATTGATCCTCTTTGTCATCTTAGTTTTATCATTTACTTTCTTTTTTCTTTTGGGGTTATGTTCTAACTTATTCAATTGGATGCTTAGCTCATTAATCTTCAGCATTTCTTTTCTAATATAAACATGTAAGAACATAATTTTCTCTCTACCACTTCTTCCAAGTTCCTGCACAAATATGTGTGCATACAACTTAAAAATTATTATTTCATTTTAGTATTTAAAAAATTCCATTATGATCCATTTTCTTACCACAGTTATTATTAATGTATTTTTCTTTTCCCAAATTACTGTTTTAAAATATTGTCTTTTGTAATTTATAATTTCTTTTTATTTGGTCAGAGAATACATTTATTTTCAATTTTGTTTTATGACTTAAAGAGGCAAATTTGTATAAATGTGTGTGTGATAAATGTTTAATCTTCAGTTTGAGAATACAGAATTCTATATATATCAATTAGATTATGCTTTTAGGCCAGGTGTGGTGACTCATGCTTGTAATCCCAGCATGGGACGCTAAGGCGGGCGGATCACTTGAGGCCAGAAGTTTGAGACCAGTCTGGCCAACATGGTGATACCTCGTCTCTACTAAAAATACAAAAATTAACTGGGCATGGTGGCATGTGCCCGTAATCCCAGCTAATCGGGAAGCTGAGGCACAAGAATTGCTTGAACCTTGGAGGCAGAAGTTGCAGTGAGCTGAGATTGCGCCGCTGCACTCCAGCCTTGGTGATAGAGTGAGATTCAATCTCAATTTAAAAAAAAAAAAAAGGATTATGCTTTTAAATCATGGATTAAGATCTACATCCTTTTTCATGTTTTGGGTTATTGATTAATCACTTATTGAGAGAGGTGAGTTGTTTTGCCTGCTTTGATGTCAACATTTGTCATATTTTTCTTATAGTCCATGCAATTTATCCCTTACATATTTTGAAGTTATTAGATGCACTTTAGGTGTTTAACTGAAAAATTAAACATTTTTCTCAATAAGTAATTATTTCTAAGCTAAGCCTCTAATAATGCTTTTCACTTTATAATATCCATTGTCTCATAATAATATAGACACACTGAATTTTCTTTGGTTAGTATTTAATGTATACCTTTTCATTCTCTTACTGAAAGCCTTTCTTTATCCTTATGTCTCAGGTACATCTTCTGTAAACAGACTTTGTCTTGATTTTAAAAAAAATAATTCTAGTTTTACAACTTCTCTGGAGAAGCATTTCTCTTCAAATTGCTTATGATTATTTACGTATTTGAATTTATTTCTTTTATTTTATTTAGTGCTTTTATTTGACCCATGAAATAATATCTATCTGTCTATCTATCTGTGTATCTATCTATCTATGTCTGTCTCTGCCCCCACTCACTGGAACATAGTTCTTAAAATCTTTGTAATTTCCTAAGTGATAGGTGGGCTAGGAGAATCTTTTGTTCTTTTGGTCTCTGATCCAGTTCTTGAGATAGAGTTCCCAACACCATCATAAATAGAAGTGGTAGGAGACGCTTTTATTCTATTATTTGGTCTGTGCCCCATTTTCTGATTTGGAGCTATTAAGACCTTCGTAATATCCTGAGTAATAGGAGCATCTGATGCAAGCTCCTAAATTTCTGGAATTTTCTGTGATGATATGTGATAGGAGTATCTTTTGGTCTAATGAGGTGACTTTGATGAGCTCCTGGATGGGGGCTGGTCACTAGAAAGATCTAGCCATGATTATAAGCTTGGAGCTTTCTGCCTCAAACCCCATTCTCTGGAGAGTAGGGAGGGCTGGAAATAAAGTTAAGAATCAAACATGCCTATGTGATGAAGCCTTCAATAAATCCCTAAACTCTGAAGTTTAGGGAGCATTTAGGTTGGGGAACACATTCATGGGGTGGAAGAGTGGTGCTTCCTAACTCCATGAGGACACAAGTTCCTGCACTCGGGACCCTTCCAGACCTTGCCTTATGTATCTCTTCATCTGGTTGTTCATCTGTATTCTTTGTTATAGTCTTTGTTATTAAACTGGTAAATAAAAGTAAAGTGTTTCCCTGAGTTATGTGAGCCACTGTAGCAAATTAATCAAATTTGAGGAGAGAGTTATGGGAACTCCAATTTATAGCTGGTCAGTCAGAAGTACAAGTCACAACCTGAGACTTGTGATTGGAAGTAGGGAGCAGCCTTTTGAAACTCAGCCTTAACCTATGTGATCTGATGATACCTCCAGGGAAACAGTGTCAGAATTGAATTGATTGGAGGGTATCCAGCTGGTGTCTGCCAGGGAATTGCTTGGTGTGTGGTGAACCCCCTTCCAATATCTCGTGTCAGAACAGCTATGCTGAGTGGTGAGTGATAGCAGGAAAAACACTTTGGTTACTTTTATATCTCAGAGTCCCTTCCCATATTTTAAAATTCTTTTTTTCCTTATTTTAATTTTTTTACTAATTTAGTTGTTATACTTTTCTATTTCTATTCTTTTAGTACTTACCCTATAAATGTACTTAACAAGTTCTAAAGTTAATTAATATTTTAACCATGCTTTCAATAAACAAAAAGGCCTTAGATCTTTGTACACCAAAAATGTACTTCTCTAAATTTATACTCTTCTTGTCAATAATTTTTGTCTTGCATATTAAACATTTTGGTTACTGTTTTATGTAGTCAACTTGTTAAGCTTACATAAGTTTAGCACTTCTTTTTCCGTTTCTTTTTTTACCCGTATTATTCATGGAATGTTTGACCTTGCTTCTAGGATCATTTTCCTTCACTCTTTTATCCTTGAAGATTCTTATGGAAGCTTTTTTTTGGTACTTTTTCTCAGTTTTTATTTACTTACTTTTTGAAAATGTCTTCATTTGAAATGTTATTGGAAGGCAGTTTCTATGAATATGAATTTCTAGGTTGAAAGTTACTTTATCTTAGCATTTGAATATACTATTTTTTTTATATATATATCCGGCTTTCATTGCTGCCGATGGAAAGTCAGCTGTCAGCTGTCAAGCTATTCATCACTTTTTTTTAGCCACTGGGATGCTGCACAAAGCTTCTCAGAAATAGCATTGCTCAATTCCCAAGGACACCATTCACATAGACCATAAATGACTAGTACCATCTATGGTAGTGTATAGCTTGCACAAATGTACATGGCAGCCCTCAGAATTTATCTTTTCTTTCTACTACTTTTAAGATTTTCTCTTTGTCTTCGATTTTCTGCATTTTTAATACAGATAACTTATTTAAAAATTTCTTTTTATTTACTCTGCTTGAATTCATCCAAGTGCCTAAATCTAAATACTGAAACTTTTCTTTATTTTGACAATAACTACAGATATTCCTTCTTCAAATATTGCCTTTCCCTTATTTGTTCTTTTTTTCTGCTCAGAGCACTGATTAGATTTATATTGACTTTTCTTCCTCTAGCCTTCATTTCCCTCAATCTCTTTTTCATGCATTATTTTTATCTCTCTATGCTGCATTTTTTGGTAATATCTCCAGATTTATTTTCCAGTTTATTAATTTTCTCTTTGGCTTTGTTTAGTCTTCTATCTAACATAGGCATTGAATTTTGAATATTTTTAATGACAGTATTATTTGTTTATAGAAGTACTCTTTTTTGGTACTTGCTTGCTTAATTTTAATATCCTTTTACATTTAGTCATATTTGAAATCTTTTTTCTTTCTTTAATTATATCAAATATATTTATTTATATTCTATATTTGATAATTCTAATATCTACGATATTTGTTTGTCTGACCCTGAACTTTGAATTTCTGCAGATTCTTGCTCATGGTGCCTTGTTTCTCAGGTGTTTAGTGAATTTCCAAATTGTAATCTGTTTGTTCTGTCTTTATATATTGGAATTTTAATGATCTAATAACCTGGGAGGATTATCAAACTGAATCTACTTCAGAATAAACTTTGATTTGCAGTTTTTTAGTCCACACTAATAAAATTTGGTACATAAGTGCCAACTAATGGCTTATGATGCTACAGAAAGATTGCCTTTTCTCCCAGTGCACCTGGAGCCAAATTAGAGATCAGAAAATCATCTTTGGGAAGCATTTTACCTGAATCTTCCACTGAGTGTGAAATACCTTTGAGCATACCAGTTTTACACAACAGTCTTATTTTAATTTCTACCAAGTCGGACCCCTATGTTTGTGTGGTTTTGTAATCTCAAGCCATCAAGAATTAGCAGATATTCTTTTGTGGTTTTATAATCTCAACCACCAAGAATTAGCAGATGTTCTTTGGAAAAATAAACCGTGTTCTTCTTATTCCTATGATAGGGGATAGTTTCCTTTTCTTTACCACAATCCACTGCCCACTGATTAGCACACTTTCTCTGTAAGGTCTTCTTTGAAACTTCTCTTTAAGTGTGTCTCAGAATTAATCAAATACTCCCACCTATTGTCCTTACTATTCTTTTCATCATGTCTCTAAAAACTTGTAACATTTATTTGTTTCCTTGTATTTTCTCAATTGATGACGAGTCCTTTACAGAGACTGTGCTTTGTTCATCTCTGTACTGCAGTACCTCATACTGTATCTGCCTTATAAGTTGTTCGTGAATAAGTGAATGAATTGATGAATGAACACCATCCTTTTCTGCTTCCATGCCTTTGCTCTTGCCATCCATATGTTTGAAAGGTCCATTTTTAATAATATCTTTCTGGTTTATCATTAACTTAGATGCTGTGTCTTACGACCTTATTTGGCAGCAATCTGTTCTTTATTGTTGTGGTACTCAATTGCTTTCCATTCATATAGTTCTGTACCTTTATTCCTTATCCTATAGTGACTATGTCATTTATCTCTATATTCCTTACAGTGCCTGACACAGAGGTGTACATAAAATAGGTATTCAATAACTACTGTTTGATTGAATAGAAAAGTAGAGTCATCTTAAGGGCTCATCTCAGGGTCAAATTCTGAACTCCATTATATAGACAGCTTCTTTGACTTCTGTCCCAAATATCTTTTCCACCCCTAAGTATTTTCAATTTTTTAGAAGCTAAAACTCTTACAATTATGTACACATAGGAATTGGCTCATGTGATTATAGAGGCTGAGAAGTTCCACAATATGCCATCTGCAAGCTGGAGAACCAGGAAAGCCAGTGGCATAATTCAGTCTGAGTCAGAAGGCCTGAGAGCCAGTGGAGTCAATGGCATAAGTCATAGCCCGAGTCTGAAGGTCCAAGAACCATAAATGCCAATGTCCAAGGGCAGAATATGGAATTTTCCTTAAAAAAAGGAAAATTAACCCTTCCTCTGCCTTTTTGTTCTATTCAGACTGTCAAGAGATTTGATAGTATCCATCACATTGGTGAAGGTGATCTCTTCCAGAAACACTCTCATAGTTGCATCCAGAAATAATGTTTTACCAACTCTCTAAGTTTCTCAGCCAAACTGACATGTAAAATAAACCATTACAACAAGTAAACTAATAATTAAAATAAAATTCAAAAAATAAAAAATATAATAATAAAAATACTAACAATCAAGGGTACAAAGATATACACTACTAATAGGGGCATAGAAGAGAAATAACTAAACTCCCAGGAATATAAATGAAGATTTGGGAGAGGATAAAATATTTTAACTGAATCTTAAAGAAATTATTCATAGGGGATGTAGAAAGTCATCCTTGCAGAGGACTATTATGGTTTTTTGAAATAAAACTTTATTTATTAACACTGAAATTTAAATGTTTTATAATTATCAGGTGTCACAAAGTATTTTTCTTTCTAATTTTTTCCAGTCATATACAAACGTAAAAAAAAAATCTTGGCACATGGGACATACAAAAACAGATACTGAATCAGCTTTGGCCTGCAAGCTATAATTAAATGAATCCTAATCTTTTTGCTCCAAATGCTTCCGTCTCCTAATTTTATATTATGGGTTGTTTTGAATGTAGCAAATTTCCAGAGGGAGAAATGTATAGGGAGGGGGGAATCAAAGAGAAGGATATTGTTTGCAACCATTATAAATTAGATTTTAGCACTCCTTGGTCTATTCCACACCTTTTCACTTGTTCCTTCTTCTGTTTCAGGCACTCTTCCCCCACTATCCCTTTGGCTAGCTCCTTGCATCTTAGATTTCCATAGTTAGATGTTAGATTAAAAGTTATTTTTCCAGATAGACCTTCTTTGGCCACCATAGGTAATTTAATTTCTCCTCCCCAATCTTTATCTTCATCCTGTATTTATTTCTGTAATTTTGTATTTTATTTTGTAATTGTTTGTCTGTTTATATGTTTAAAAGTCACCTTTGTCTGTATCCTTTCAAATGGAAGCTTGAATGTCTTGTTTACAATTATGTCTCAAGCATAATCAATGGTTATTAATCATTTTTTTGTACTATGGCTCACTTTGACAGTCTGATGAAACTCCTCAAAGTGATGTTTTTAAGGGCATAAAATAATATATACAATATTATAGAGGAAGCCAATTATATTAAAATACAGTTATTAAAATACTAGAAAATCAAATTTGTGATACAGTAATACATGGAATTTTTCAGCAATATCTAGTGGTGTATCTAATAACTACTGTACATTTGAAATTGTGATTAGCATAAATGAAATTTCAAGGTTTCTACAACTAATGTAATGTGAAACAAAAATATTTGTGACCTTTTATTGGTGACAAAGTAAGAGGTATTGCTAATGATTGTGCTGGAAAGCCATTTAAGCAATGGTGACATGGTCTACTTTATCATGGTTTGCAACACCGTGTTGGTCTTGACACCATCTTTGCAGGGATCCATAGAGCTTTGCTCCAGGCAAGACCTGCCTTATCTCCCTAGTCCCTTATGCCATGAGGCAGGGAGGTGAATAAATATTATCCTTTCTCTCTTTAAAAATGCCCAGCTCTTTTGATGCTTGTGCCAGTAGATGACACCAAACATTCCCAATTGTTGTTTTATACATTTATTGAATTATTTTGGAATTTTCCTTTATTTCTTGAAAATTTTAGATAATAGCACCATGTTTTTCTTTCCAGTAATACTTCTGTTACAATTTTTGATGATGTCAATATGTATGTGGATGACTTTCTGATACTTTAGGATCTTGATACCTTGACCTCTTCATACTCAATGAATTTGTACTCCATGTCACTTCAATCATTCATTCACATTATCATAACCTTGCTACGAATAGCAAAAATACCCTCTCCTTAATGTCTCTGAACTCCTCATCTTCTCCCTCAAATCTGTAAGACTGCAGTGTTAGCTGGTTTGGGCGTTCAGGGAAATGTCTCCAAGCAGGAAAACCACCAACTTGTAGTTCTTCCTTGATTCAGAGGCATTCTTTCAGTTCAAGTTTCTACATTTGATTTTATGCTTTTGTCCAGTGTTTATTATTTTTTTCAGGATGAATCACTAGACCTCTTCATGTTGCCATTCTTTCTATTAAATTGTAATTTCAAAATACCCATTTCTGGTTATTGCATCACAAAATTGAATCAATGCTAGGATGCATAGAAAATACTAACTATATGCTGGACAGGGTGACTCACACCTGTAATCCCAGCTCTTTGGGAGGCTGAGGGGGGAGGATTGCTTGAGGCCAGGAGTCCAAAAATACTAAATATAGCCTCAGAATGGGATTGGATAAGAGCTGAGGTCACCTGTAGAAGGTGTGCTATGCTCAGGTGACCTGTATCCGACTAAGTATATTAACAGTAGACTAAGTAGACATTTCAATGTGTTATCAGGACTAAGTAAAAATGTTGATTGGGTAGAAGAAAATCCAAGACTAGGATTTCAGAGTGACTAGGATTCTCACCTTAGGTGAAGCAAACAAATCTTTTATACCTTTCTTTTTCAAATATGGGTAATGTATATATTCATCTATGTTGGGGTACAATAATGTATGATCACTTAAAAGAAAACACAGACATTTGCTATCAAAAGTTCTACCACCAAATAGTGAGAACTACTGAGAACTGAGTGAGTACTTGGCACTGTGGCATGAATGACCACTTTCTGTGATTCTTCAAATGTAGGCTGGGAATCCTGGGTGTCCTTTAAACTCATTCAGGGAGACTGTAAGGTCAAAACTACTTTTATAATAATAGTAAGACTTTATTTGCTATTTTCAATCTCATTATCTCATTAATGCTTGGTGGAGTTTTTTGGAGGCTACATGATGTGTGATATCTCAACAAATTGAATGCAGAAGCAGATATAAGAATCCAGGTTTTTAAGGCCAGATCTTAGATTTGCAAAAATGTAAAACAGTGCCACTTTTCTCATGATTTTTTTGAAATATGTTTCATTAAAAATGTTATATATGTGTAATGGAAAAAAAATAAATTGTAATTTCAATTAGTGTATTTTTCTATTTCTAGAATTTCTACTTGTTTCTTGAAATCTAAGCTTTAACATAGTTTTCATTAAAAGTATTTTCCCATTTTTGTTCATATTTTCAAGCTTTTTATTAATTTCTTTATATAAAGTGAGAACACATTGTTTTACAATTTGTGTTTGACAATTCTAATTTCAGAAGTCTTTCTGGGCCTGTTTCTGTTGTCTGATGTTTCTGTTAGTTCCGACCCATTATGCTTTGATATATTTAACACACACACACACACACACACACACACACACACACATATTTGGTGCTTGGTTAGTTTTAACGTTTTTTTTTTTTTAGACAGAGTCTCGCTCTGTTGCCAGGCTAGAGTGCAGTGGCACTGTCTCGGCTCACTGCATCGTCCACCTCCCAGATTCAAGCGATTCTCCTGCGTCAGCCTCCTGAGTAGCTGAGACTACAGGCACGTGCCACCACATCCAGCTAATATTTTAATTTTTAACAGAGACAGGGTTTCACCATATTGGCTAGGCTTGTCTCCATCTCCTGATCTCATGATCTGCCCACCTCGGCCTCCCAAAGTGCTGAGATTACAGGCATGAGTCACCGCACCTGGCCAGTTAGTTTTAATTTTGTGGTGCTCATTTACTTGATAAAATGTTCATGAGCATTCTTAGAAGCCTTAATAAACACATATTTACTAAAGAGATTATTTGCATTTACTTCTGGTAAGAGACTAGTTGACTACTTACCCGAACCACTCAAAACTGAAATAATAACTTGAATTTTAAAAAATAACCTAAATGATGTGGATTTGGGCTCCAATCTGGGCAAGGTAGACTTGTGGTTACAACTCACTAGTGATAACTTCTCTCCATCTGCTTCCCAACCCCTGCTCTATTGAGTGCCAGGATAACTCTCCTCACAATTCACTGGAAGGTGAGGCATAGATGAGGTTTATCTGTACCTTTCTAGTGTAGCCCTTAGGCTACCAGCTTTAAAGGGGTAGATCTCCTATCAAATTTTCTACCTCAATTGGGCATTACTTCCTGTGAAGCTATCAAAAGCCAACTGCCAAAGATCAAATTCCTCTGATTTGGTAAAAACTTTGACAACAAAAGCAGCTTCAGTTCTCTGAATTCCTTTCTGGTTTCTGCTTTCATTTATATTTTCAACTTTAATTGTTTACCACCTTGTTAGCTTTTTAATACTCTTAAGGTTTTAAAAGTATCCATCTTTTATACTATTTTAAAGTTTTTTTCCAGCAGAATTATTGGTCTAGAAACTTAGCCCTCAATATTCATTTTCTGCGTATGCTTTTTCTGTATTTAAATGCACAATCAGCATCTCAAATTTAACATTTCAAAATATGCTTTAGACTCTTGGCCCCAAGGCCAAGTGTGGTCCTCCTCTAGAACTTCCCACCTCAGTAAAAACAGCTCCATTCTGAAGAACCTCAGGTAAAGCTCTTGGCTTCATCCTTGAATCTCTCATTATCTTGCACTTCATATCTAATCCAGTAGCAGGTCTTGTCAGTCATGTTCTCAAAATAGACCCAGAATGTGACTAACTGTCACCAGCTCTGCTACCACTACTCTGACCACATTATGGTTATCTTTTACTGAATTCAACATAGAAGCCTCTTATTTGGTTCTGATGCTTCTTCCCTCTCCCAACCACTCGAATCTCAATGAATCAGCCAGAGTGAGGATCCTTTATGGATTTCTTTACTCCTATTACTCCTCTATCCTAAAATTCCCAGTCTACAGACTACTCAGCTTACCTAGATTAAAGTTCAAGACTCTTCCAGAGCATGCCAGGCTTCCACAATCTACCTACCCACTAACCCAGAGGACTTGTCTGACCTTGTTAACTACCACTTCCTCCACCCACTCCCAAACTCTTCTCTGGCTACACAAACCTCCTTGCTGCCCCTCCAATGTGCTTCCACCTCAGGGATTTTATACTTTGTAGCATAGGATGACATTGAGACTAGGTCTTTGCAGGTGTAATTGATTAACAATCTTGAGATTAAGTCATCCTGATTTTGTGTGGGCCCTAAATTCTATGAATGTATCCTTATGAGACAAGGAAAGAAAACAGAGAGACACTAGATAAAAGTAAACCATGCAAAGATAGAGGGAGAAATTGGGGCTATGCTTCCAAGAGTCACTAGAAGCCAGAAGAGGCAAGGAAGAATTTTCCCCTACAGACTTCAGAGAGGGCATGGCTCTGCTGACACCTTAATTTTGAACTTCTTGCCTCCCAAACTGTGAGAGAATAAATATCTATTATTTTAAGCCAGTGAGTTTATGGTACTTTGTTGTGGCAGCCCTAGGAAACTAAGACTTCTTGTTTCTTCTGCTTGGAACACTCTTTCCCCATGTGTCCCTACTTGGCTTAATCTTTTGATTTCTTCAGTTCTCTGCTCAAATATCATTTTAGCGGAATGATGTGTATGACCACGCAAAATAAACAGCACCCTTTTCAGTCACTCTCCATCCCTTGCTCTGCTTTATTTTTTTAATGGAACATATTACCATTTGATGTACTATCTTTATTCTGTTTACCACCTATTGATTTTCTGTCTCTTTCCACTAGAAAGTAGGAGCACAAAAACAGAAATTTGTCTTTCTTGTGCATTGCTCCATCAGCAGCACTTAGAACAGAATCTGGTACCTCACAGACCTGCGGTGAATACCTTTGCTGTGTATGAATGTGCAGTATGGCTTACTTGTACAAAATCGTTTGGTGAATAAGCTACCAATAAGTCAAAATATGTTAAAATATAAAATACCAAGTCCCAAATATTTAAAATATGTTTAAAATACTTATATCAAACAAAACACAAAATACCAAAATATGTTAAAATTTCACATTTGAAGTGTTTTTTCATATGACAAAAAGAACATGGGCTTTGAAGTGAGAAACACCCAACTTCTAACATCAGCTCTTTATTTTATGACCCTGTGATCTTGAGTAAAGCAGTTAACCTTACTGAGTCAAAAATTAGTAAGATAATCTTTACCATGTAGAGTCACTGTGGACTATAAATAATGAGAAAATTATATGTAAAATACCTAGCCCTGGGCTTTTCATACACAGGAGAAGCTCATTGAATGTTCTTTGAGAACGATTATATGAAAATAACAAAACCAACCCCCAAAAAACCATGACAATAATGTCATGGACATACATTTTGTGTATGTCATACACACACTAGACACACACACAGATGTGTATCTACATATAAAGGTATATGTATGTACACAGATACACATATATAGATATGTATATATATGTGTATATACGTTTATGTATGTAAACATATTGCTCACATATAGCTACATATGTACAGAATTTTGTGTATGGTCTATCTATCTACAGAGACTGAGACTAGATTAGTTAGAAAGGATATTGACTTTACAATGTACCTTGATAATTATACCTTTGAATTCTTATGGTAAAAATGGCCCACATTGAAATGTGTTTCTTTGTTTACTCAATGATAAGAACAAAATCACTACCTCATGAAACACGTATCTTAAAGTTCCTGCCTTTAATTTTGTGACCTCTACATGTCACATAATTGAATCAATGTTGCAGATTAAAGAGAGATTTTCTTTTGAAATATACTGTGCTAACATCATCACAATAAACAAATTCTGGCTTGGAATGGAAGTCATATGGTGAAATAGGAACAGAAATGGAGTGGAAATCAACTTCATATTTGCATTTGATGAGTGACTTTAAGTAAAAACTTCTCTGTATTTTGGTACCCACATGTCTAAAATTAGAAGACTATTCTAGCTTCATGGAACTTTTGTTCACCCAAAGAATATATTTTTATAACCTGCTTCTTCTTTTGTGAAATGAAAGCAACACACACTATTTTTGTGAGAATTAAAGTAATGCACTTGAAAAACTCTAAAACTGTGTTTGGCACGTGATAGGTACCAAAATAATCCTTGTCGAGTTTGATCTGACACAAAAATTCCTTCGTTTCTGGAATCCAAATTCATCTTCAAACTTTTAGTCTCACTGAGAGTTTTTTTTTTTCTCTGAAAATGTGAAAGCTGATAAGAGGTCTGTTCATGACCACCTTCCTCAATGACATATTACTTATCGACTTCTGTGTTAAGGAAGTATATTGAACCACTAATCTTATGTAAATAAATTGCTTTATTTTGGTAGAAGTCTCATAGTAGGAGCACCAACTAAGCCAAATAATTTGAAGATAAACGAAACTCTTCAAAGAAAATATAACAGCACGGCATAAATCTGTACAACTATAGATCCTTCCTTCCCCAAAGAGAGTACTTGAAAAACAATAAATAAATCAATTGTCTTTATTCCCTGCTGAAATTCAACCACTGGCAGAATAAAGAGCTTTGAGCAAAATTGGTTTACCAAATTCTCAGCAGAATAATTTGCTTCTTTTGTGTCCTGAGTACTGTCCTAAGCTTAATGGAGACATACACAGAATTTAGTATCTATGTTCCCACTCCCTTGAGTACGCCCCTTGGGGTCTCACCCTCATGCTAAGCTGCTTATAAACATATTTTCTAAAAATACAACTGGGATTTCTTCAAAGAATTCCAAAATGAATTGCTAAGAATGTTTTTGATTCTAGTGTAAGCCAAAGGGTTTTTGGAGTCTACTGCTTTTGTGGCACATTGATTAAAGGAAACATAAGCAGGATCAGCACTAGGGCAAGGCTTACATTTATTTCATTACTGGTATGTATTATAAATATGATTTTTTTTTTTGCCATAGAACAGGTTCTAGATAAAATTATAGAGGAGACAATAAGTATTTCACAAATGAGTCAATTAAAACTAATTTGTCAGTTGGAGGTATCATACCCTCTTTCCTCTTCCACATCTCAGTCTATTCTGTTCTGTCTTGACCTCACACTTCATGCTTTGTTCTCTTTTCATCAAGGTTTGTCATCACCTTGCTTCTCATCGTTGACCCCACTAAAACTTCCAAATCCAGCATGATGTTACTCCTGCACCTGTAATACAAATTAATTAGTCAAAAAAACTCCCCTTTATGAAACTGCAAATGACATTTTAGTTATCTGATCACTCCACCTCTACTCTTTCCTGCTCAGTCCAATAATAACTAAATCTGTAAGACCATACAAGCTGGTGGGGTGATGTTCTGTGGTATACAAGTTTTGTAATCCCTTCCAAATCTCATTTACTTCACTTTCAAATAAGGTTAATGAAGTTCACTACTTTAATAGGGTTCTGGCAGAAAAATATTTCAATAGTAGGGGTCTGAGTGCTAATATGAATGTTTTGCTTGCTCTAACCTATAATAGTAATAGAATGGCTTATCACACATGAAATCCTCCTCTGAAACCCTTTTCTAGCACCTTAAGGAAGTAATCAATATGGTCTAATTAAAAATGACTGTTTTTTCCTCTGCATACAACTTGAGTTTGTGAATAATGATTTTTAGTTTTAGTTTATGGGTTTTTCAAAACACATGTATAGTGCTTATTATCTGTCAGTCCCTGCTCTAAATATTTACTAACTTGAAATTTAAAACAATCCTATCAGATAGACACTGTTACTCTGCTCATTTTACAAACATGGAAATAGAAGCACAAAAATTACCTAATTTGTTTAAGGTCCTTAGGTAGTAAGTGGTATAGCTGGACTGTGAATCCAGGAAACATGTTTCTCAAGTCCATACTCTTAATATCATGCTCTGCTGCTCTTAGAAACAAGAGAAGTTTCTATTCTCAAGAAGATGCCTGGCTAAAAAAGTTGATCTCATGGAGATAGAGAGCAGAATGATTGATACCAGGGGCTGAGAAAGGTGTGTGGCTTGGGGCAGAAGGGATGAAGAAAGGCTGGTTAATGAGTACAAGCATACAGTTAGATACAAGGAATAAGTTCTAATATTTGATAACAGAGTAAGGTGATTATAGCTAACAACATTGTATTGTATATTTCAAAGTAGCTAAAAGAGAGGACTTGACATCTTTCCAAAAGATAGAAATGAAAACACTCGAGGTGATAGGCACTCTGGCCTGATCATTACACCTTTTATGCATGCAGGAAAATATCACATGTACCCCATACATATGTACAAATATTATTCATTAATAAAATGTAATTCTGGGCAATTTAAACAGAAAAGGAATTTGGTTAAAGCACCAACAAGAATTTTGAAGGATTGAACATGGAAATGGGGTAGGAATAAAAGAGACGAGGCATCAAAATCATACTACAGAATAATGTGGTGAAGTTCCTGCAGCTGCTGCCACTGCTACTGGACACGGGATTAACAAGCTTTCATTGTTGTCACCACTGGGACACAATCATCATTGTTGTCATGGACACCTGCTGCTGCTGCTGCTGCTGCTGCTACTACTGACTACATGGATTCTCCACTGTTGTTACTTCTTAAGATTCCAAGTTCGGGCCCGCCGCAGTGGCTCATGGCTGTAATCCCAGCACTTTGGGAGGCCGAGGCAGGTCGATCACCTGAGGTCAGGCTTTTGAGACCAGCCTGGCCAACATGGTGAAACCCTGTCTCTACTAAAAATACAAAAATTAGCCAGGCGTGGTAGTAGGCGCCTGTAGTCTCAGCTACTCGGGAGGCTGAGCAGGATAATTGCTTGAACCCAGGAGAGGGAGGTTGCCGTGAGCCGAGATCACGCCACTGCACTCCAGCCTGGGCAACGGAGCGAGACTTTGTCTCAAAAATAAATAAATAAATAAATAAATAAATAAAATACAATTCCAAGTTTGAAGCAGTGCATCTAATTGGTCAGTCATCCTAGGTCACATTCCCATCATATGTCACATTCTATTTTCACAGGAGGCTGGAAAACCAATATCTTGCCTTCTAGTATTGCAGAATAAAATACAGGAGTCCTGATGCTTATAAAATTTGACATAGTTGTTTGAGACACACTTATTTGGGACACACACTAACAAATTATTCGCTGTTTATATGCAATTTAACTTTAACTTGGTACCCTGTATTTTTATTTGTTACACCTGGGAACCCTAGGATCTTCACAATTTCTATATCCGGGGAAAAACAAAGATTCATATGATGGAAAGTTCTCAAACATAGGAATACATTCTTTATTGATCAAGGAGCAAAACAACTAATATTCACTACACACTTTTCTGACATTTTTATATATAGTCACAGGACGACAACTGTGTGGAAGGGGAAAAGTGCTTTCTGGCATTCCATGAACACTCAGCCTATTAACCAGTGTTTTTTCTTCCAAAGTTGTGTTATTACCATTTATTTGTTCTGCTAGTTTGAGGTGATATTTTGAGTACATGCTTTTATTTTTAAAATGGATTCAACTTTTATTTCTCACATAAACTTCATTTCTCAGTAATAAATGGAGCTTTCATTCCTAATCCTGAGAAAGTTTCATTGTTGTAGACTATTCAAGCTATATACAAACATATAAACACATTCAGAGAACTTGTAAATGCAATATAAATAAATCAAGAAATCTATGTTGTAAAATGTGAGCTCACTATGTGACATTCAGTGCTCTGCATTTTATTGTCTTAGCTTTACCTTCTGGCTAAGAGTATTTATAAAGCTATCTGATACTTTAATTTTAAAGTGCACAAAATGTTAGTGGCTTAGAACAAAATGTACCTCATAATCCTTCTTAAAGAAAATATTTCTGATAAATTCACCCTAGAGACAGGGAGAATAAAATAATTGGCAAAATTTTTATTTTGTTTATAAAATTCTTATAAATTTCCAGTTTATATATCATGTATATTCAATTTTAAGCCTTTAGGAATAAGAGTTGGAAAAAAAATCATATTCTAGCAGTCAAATAGATCCTTGGCAAAAGCTGCAAATGGAAAGAGAAATTAATTTAATTTTTTCATTATTGTGCCACCATAGTCATTTAGACTTCCTGTACTGATTTAATATGAATATATAGATTATGTCAACATTAATTCATTCCTTTGCTGGAGAATACCAATAACTACTTGTAGATTTGATAAACAGTGCAAAAATATCATTTGGATTTTCACAGGAGAAAAAGGCCTCTTAAAATTTCTTTGTTTTTTTAAGACTAAAAGTAATACTAACTTATAAGCGAATACATGTACAAGAACTTTGACTCTTTGGTTATAGACAGAAATTTGAATTTTTGTCCTTATTTATTTGCCCAAAGCAAGAAAGTAGATTAGGTTTTTACAAAGAGTGATTGAATGGGAAGGAGAGCGGTGGGCTGCCATATAGATTATTCTAGTTCATTTCTAAGGGCATTGAGATTGTAACAAAGATTCAGAAAATATTTTGGACTGCAGAATAAGCATAAATTCAGATTCTCCATTAAATGTTTTATGCTATCATATTTCTCTGAATCTTACATATACCTTATAACCTCTATGTCAGTGTTTCATTTTATTTTTTCACTCATAGAAACAATCATTGAGTTAATGACATTTGAAGTCACATTGCCTTGAAAATTGACTCTTCATGTGATTTAAAATACAGTTTGAAAATAAGGCAATTATTTACATATTCTTTCAAATAATTAACTATTTCTACTTTATTGTTTTGTTTTACAGTAAAGAAAAATATGTAATTATTAAAATTCCATGCAATACAGAACATTTATATGAAAACATAACAGTCCTTTTTTTTTTTAACCACTTCCAATAACTAATCCTGACAGAATCACTGATAATAGTTTGGTATGTGTCCTTATAGAATCCTCTTTATGGATGCAGAAATAACATATAAGAGCAGAATTTTAAACATTTATCAAAGAAATGGGATTCTACTACATAGATGATTTGTAGCTTTTTAAAATTTAAAAATATTAAATCATAAGTATCTTTTCATGTAAGTGCATACATAACCACCTTTCTATATTACAGTATTTACATAATTTTACAAAATTAAAAACACTTTATGAAATTAATTTATATTTGCAACACATTTAAACAACACTAAAATGTACTTGTTGTGCCGTAATTAATGTCACCATCCCATCATTGGTAAACAGTTTCCTTGCTTTCAGTTTTTTACCATTACAAAATATTTCCAAGGTGAATTCTTTGTATGCATAGCTTGGAATGTTTGTGAATGCAGTTCATTAATTTTAAAATCTGGAGTGGTTCATGCTAATGTTCAAATACAGTCAGAGAATATCTTTGAGTATTTTATGCACAACCCTCCCTCAAATATTTCAATCACATTATAAATTTTGATAGTGCCTATGCACCATTGGTAGGCTAGGTGGATACATTTTTTCTCCCTCTTTCATACCTAGACACGCGAAATGAGATTTGGAATTAGCAATGAACATAGTATGTATATTATTCAGCAAAGAGTGCTTCAGCGCATAGTACACACACACACACACACACACACACACACACACATGTACAGGTGCATGCATAAACTCTTCTCCACCATGAACTGACTGAAAGGTGACACCATAGCTAACCAGGGAAAGAGTCCGGTCCTGCTTATTAAAAAGTAAGATACTCTCATTGTGAAAACCAGCTGATTCCTCTAACACTAGAGATGAGAAAGACTGCAAACTCTACAAGGGTTTGGAAAGTGTCTCTTTTTAGGTAGCTCTTCGCAAAAAGTTCTCTTATCCCCTGTATTTGTCCCAGCTTTGGGCACAGGGGTGGAAAGGTGAATTTCCAAAGGAAAATCAGTGTTGTTGGCAAAAGAAAGAGAAAAATGATGGTTCTCCTTATTATTCTCACCAGTATTTCAGCTGTAATTCTGACCTTGTTCGTTTCATATTTGTATCTCCTCACTGCCTGTCCCCTTTTCATTCACCAAAGTAATAACATAGCACTCTGACAAAGGACTCACTTTTTTTCCTTCTCCATCCAAATTTCTGTGAGCCTTCTAGGTGATTTTATTTTTCACATAGATGATCATATTATAGTTCATATAGTTTATATTTTCTTGGCCTCTTGAACTTAAACAACCTTTATCTACCTTCACTGACTGCAAACTGTTTAAATAACACTTTGTGTACTTAACTAATTGCATACACTTTGTTTTTCATCAGCTGCATGTTCTTGAGATTGGGGTTGCGCATCCTTATCCTAACATATTAAGTACTACATAGCAGCTACTAAATAAACATTTAAAATTTATTTAAGTTAAAATGTACTAACTTAATTAATACCTCTTTCAGCAAAAATTGCTGCCTGGGATTGGAGTGGAGATAAATGACAGTTAAATTGAGAATGACAAATGAGCAAGCTAGTAGTAGCAAATCAAGGGGTAAAACAACTGGAAATGTAGTTGTATTAGTCCGTTTTCATGCTGCTGATAGAGACATACCCAAGACTGGGCAATTTACAAAGGAAAGAGGTTTAATTGAACTTACAGTTCCACGTGGCAGGGGAAGCCTCGTAATCATGGTGGAAGACAAGGAGGAGCAAGTCACGTCTTACATGGATGGCAGCAGGCAAAGAGAGAGAGCTTCAGGGGAACTAGTCTTTTTAAACCATCAGATCTTGTGAAACTTATTCACTACCATAAGAACAGCAATTCAATTACCTCCCACCGGGTCCCTTCCATAACACACGGGAATTCAAGATGAGATTTGGTTGGGGACACAGCCAAACCATATCATTCCACCCCAGCCCCTCTCAAATCTCAGGTCCTCACATTTCAAAACCAATCCTGCCTTCCCAAGAGTCCCTCAAAGTTTTAACTCATTTCAGCATTAACTAAAAAGTCTAGTCCAGTGTCTCATCTGAGACAAGGCAAGTCCTTTCTGCCTATGCACTTGTAAAATCAAAAGCAAGTTACTTACTTCCTATATATTAACACAGTGGGGGTACAGGCATTGGGTAAATACAGCCATTCCAAATGGGAGAAATTTATCAAAACAAAGGGGCTACAGGCCCCATGCAAGTCCAAAATCCAGCAGGCAGGGCAGTCAAATCTTAAAGTTCCAAAATGATCTCCTTTGACTCCATGTCTCACATCCAGGTCACACTGATGCAAGAGGTGGGTTCCCATGGTCTTGGGCAGCTCTGCCTCTGTGGGTTTACAGGGTACAGCCTCAATCCTTACTGCTTTCACAGACTGGCATTGAGTGTCTATGGCCTTTCCATGTTCACAATGCAGGTTGTCAGTTGATCTACCATTCTGGGGTCTGGAGAATGGTGGCTCTCTTCTCACAGCTCCACTAGGGACTCTTTGTGGGGGCTCTGACCCCACATTTCCCTTCCACACTGCCCTACTGAGATTTTCCATGAGAGTCTCACCCCTGCAGCAAATTTCTGCATGGCCATCCAGGCATTTCCATTCATCTTCTGAAATCTAGGTGGAGGTTCTCAAACCTCAATTCTTGCCTTCTGTGCACCTGCAGACCCAACACCACGTGGAAACTGCCAAGGCTTGAGGCTTGCACCCTCTGAATCCATGGCCCGAGCTGTACCTCAGCCCCTTTTAGTCAAGCTGGAGCAGCTGAGATGCAGGGTACGAAGTTCCTAGACTGCACAGAGCATGGGGACCCTGGGCCTGGCCCATGAAACCATTTTTCCTCCTAGGCCTCCAGGCCTGGGCCTGGCTCATGAAACCAATTTTCCTCCTAGGCCTTTAGGCCTGTGATGGGTAGGGCTGCCATGAAGACCTCTGACATACTTTGGAGACATTTTCCCTGTTGTCTTGGTGATTAACATTTGGCTCCTCCTTAGTTATGCAAATTTCTTCAGCCAGCTTTAATTTCTCCTCAGAAAATAGGATTTTCTTTTCTATCGCATTGTCAGGCTGCAAATTTCCCAAACTTTTATACTCTGTTTCCCTTTTAAAATCTAATGCCTTTAACAGCACCCAAGCCACCTCTCAAATACTCTGCTACTTAGAAATTTCTTCCACCAGGTACTCTAAATAATCTCTCTCAAGTTCAAATTTCCACAAATCTCTAGGGCAGGGGCAAAATGCCACAATCTCTTTGCTAAAACACAACAAGAGTCACTTTTGCTCCAGTTACCAACAAGTTCCTCATCTCCATCCGAGACCACCTCAGCCTAGACCTTATTGCTCATATCATTTTTCAGCATTTTTGTCAAAGCCATTCCACAAGTCTCTAGGAAGTTCCAAATTTTCCATATTTTCCTGTCTTCTTCTGAGCCCTCCAAACTGTTCCAACCTCTGCCTGTTACCCAGTTCCAAACTTGCTTCCACATTTTCATGTATCATTTCAGCAATGCCCCACTCTACCAGTTTTCTGTATTAGTTCATTTTCATGCTGTTGATAAAGACATACCTGAGACTGGGTGATTTATGAAGGAAAAAGGTTTAATTGGACTTACAATTCCATGTGACTGGGGAAGCCTCACAATCACAATGGAAGGAAGGAGGAGCAAATCATGTCTTACATGGATGGCAGCAGACAACGAGAGAGAGCTTGTGCAGAGGAGTTCCTCTTTTTAAAACCATCAGATCTCATGAGACTTATTCACATTCATGAGAACAGCATGGGAAAGGCCTGCCCCCATGATTCAATTACCTCCCACCGGGTCCCTCCCACAACATGTTGGAATTCAAGATGAGATTTGGGTGGGAGCACAGCCAAATCATATCAGTAGTTGTATTATTTCATTAGTGAGAGTCAAGGAATGAAAGAAGGGAATTGAAGGCAAATTGAGAAAATAGTGACTTGTGTAGAAATTAAAAATTGTGGTGATCTTGAAAGGGAGATTTAGTCAGATTGATAGATGGAAGGAAAAATGTTGGTAGAGCTAGAAATTTCACAGTTCAATATTTCAAAATGAATCAAATTAGACAATGATAAAGTTTATGCTATAATGACCTATAAATGAGGAAGCAAATTCAAATTGAGATTATTAGGAGGTGGCATAGCTTAGCTGTCAAAAATTCAGCTTTTGAAATCAGACAAACTGGTATATATCTCAGCTTCTTTGCTTAGCACCTGTGCAAAGTGAAAATTTTAAAAAAACATTCTATCTCAGTTTTCTCATCTATAAACAGGGGGTAATATATCTATTTATAATATTCTAGCAAAGATTCATATTGGGCCAAAATCTAGGTAAAATTGATTTATTATTTATAACTATCATTTTTATAGTAGAGTGGTTTGAGGAGCTTTCAGATTAGAGACTTGAATCATAGTTAAGTCTCCCTGGATTTTAGAAAAAGCCAAGCTAGAGAGTAAAACAGCTATCCAGCTGCTGAAATCCTCAATAAATACATGAAACTGTCCTAGAAAAGTAGAAAATGAAGCTAAGCTGCTATCAGTTGGAAGCAGGAGGTTCAAAGAAAGAGCTCTTCTTGCATGCAGATAGTTGTCAAAGGCTGGAAGCCACAACCAGGAGACAGGAGAATGTGAGCCTTTCTTTGTGGCCTCATGGTCAGGTGGAGCATGACCAGCACAGATACAACTGGGTTTTGGTATAATCAAATGGTGTGACCGTCTAAGGAGGGAGGAGATTGTTAAATGAAGGTGAAAATAAAATGAAATGAAAGGAGCAATGGGGGTGAGGGTGGGGGTGGCTAGAAGAGTGCTTATCAGGCATTTGAACCCTGCAGTTCATGGGACATAAGACAGTGAGAGCTTCACATTGAGAGGGTTGTACAAAAAGCAATACCCTTGAAGGATCCAGACTCAGTTAAGGAAAGGTAATGGAGGGATGTTCCTTGAAGAAGTGAAAGTCAAATATAGATATATTCTAACACAAATTCATTGTTTCCAACATTTAAAAATATTATCTAGTCATCATTTTTTCCCCATTTTTCCCCCATTCTTCTGAGGTCCTCCCTCACTTTCTACTGCTCCAAATGGATTTTTTGGAAGAAGGAAAAGGAGCACTCTGGTACCTTATATATCCTATCTCAGATCTTGAACTGCGTTAGTCTAAACAAATGATCTGATCATTCTTTGCCAGAGGCTAAATACATTCCAGAAACCAAGTCCTATAATAGTTGAAAAAATTGATCCACTAATTATAAAAGACATTTCCTTAGATTACTGAGAATTGATTTATGACTCCCAGCTGTAATGTTGAATGTAAAGTTCTCATCAGCCATTGTTCCAAGCTGAAAGAGCACAGCTTCTATAACTCAAGAATAATAAGAAACCACTTACCTTGAAACAGAAACAGCCAACTTGCTCATATGTTCCAGCACCTCTTGAATAGCACAGAGCTACTCAAAACATGGATTAATTTTTTCTTTTTGGAAGGCCCAAGAATTATAACTGTCATGTATTAAACAGACCTTTGCAAATGAAGACCCTTCTTTTTATATTTAAATCTTTTTCCTTCCACTCCTTAAAAGGAGGATTATCTTTACAACAAAAAACTAGTTATTTTCCAATAACATTTTGAGTTACTGGAGTTCAGGAGTTAGATGTTTGGTTTCAAAAACATCTGGCTGGATGTAGTGGCACATGTATGTATTTCCAGCTACTCAGGAGGCTAAGGTGGAAGGATTGCTCCAGCCCAGGAGGAGTTTGAGACCAGTCTGGGGATATACTGAGATCCCATCTTAAATAAAATAAAACAAAACATCTGAATGTGCATATACTCATGGAATAGAATAAAAAAAAAAAAAACTTCAGCAACTCCTGCTTATCATTATAAGAATAAATGTCTTCAGATTTTATAGATACAATATAGTTGTTTTTAATTATTATTTTATTTTATTTTATTTTATTTTACTTTTTTATTACACTTTAAGTTCTAGGGTACATGTGCACAACATGCAGGTTTGTTACATATGTATACATGTGCCTTGTTGCTGTGCTGCACCCATTAACTCGTCATTTACATTACATTCCCCTATTTCTTGTTTTTCTCAGGTTTGTCAAAGATCAGATGGTTGTAGATGTGTGATATTATTTCTGAGGGCTCTGTTCTGTTCCATTGGTCTATATCTCTGTTTTGGTATGAGTACCATGCTGTTTTGGTTACTGTAGCCTTGTAGTATAGTTTGAAGTCAGGTAGCTTGATGCCTCCAGCTTTGTTCTTTTGACTTAGGATTGTCTTGGCAATGCAGGCTCTTTTTTGGTTCCATATGAACTTTAAAGTAGTATTTTCCAATTCTGTGAAGAAAGTCATTGGTAGCTTGATGGGGATGGCACTGAATCTATAAATTACCTTGGGCAGTGTGGCCATTTTCACAATATTGATTCTTCCTATCCATGAGCATGGTATGTTCTTCCATTTGTTTGTGTCCTCTTTTATTTCACTGAGCAGTGGTTTGTAGGTCTCCTTGAAGAGGTCCTTTACGTCCATTGTAAGTTGGATTCCTAGGTATTTTATTCTCTTTGAAGCAATTGTGAATGGGAGTTCACTCATGATTTTGCTCTCTGTTTGTCTGTTGTTGGTGTATAGGAATGCTTGTGATTTTTGCACATTGATTTTGTATCCTGAGTCTTTGCTGAAGTTGCTTATCAGATTAAGGAGATTTTTGGCTGAGATGATGGGGTTTTCTAAATATACAATCATATCATCTGCAAACAGGGACAATTTGGCTTCCTCTTTTCCTAATTGAATACCCTTTATTTCTTTCTGCTGCCCTTGGTCTAAAACTCTGTTTTATTGTGTCTCTGCCAGGCTTTCGTATCAGGATGATGTTGGCCTCACAAAATGAGTGGGGGAGGATTCCCTCTTTTCTTGTTGATTGGAATAGTTTCAGAAGGAGTGGTGCCAGCTCCTCCTTGTACCTCTGGTAGAATTCGGCTGTGAATCCATCTGGTCCTGTACTTTTTTTGGTTGGTAGGCTATTAATTATTGCCTCAATTTCAGAGCCTACTATTGGTCTATTCAGGCATTCAACTTCTTCCTGGTTTAATCTTGGGAGAGTGTAAGTGTCCAGGAAATTATCCATTTCTTCTAGGTTTTCTAGTTTATTTGCATAGAGGTTTATAGTATTCTCTGATGGTAGTTTGTATTTCTGTGGGGTCAGTGGTGATATCCTCTTTATCATTTTTTATTGCTTCTATTTGATTCTTCCCTCTTTTCTTCTTTATTAGTCTTGCTAGCGGTCTATCAATTTTGTTGATCTTTTCAAAAAACCAACTCCTGGATTCACTGATTTTTTGGAGGGTTTTTGTGTCTCTATCTCCTTCAGTTCTACTCTGATCTTAGTTATTTCTTGCCTTCTGCTAGCTTTTGAATGTGTTTGCTCTTGCTTCTGTAGTTCTTTTAATTGTGATGTTAGGGTGTCAATTTCAGATCTTTCCTGCTTTCTCTTGTGGGCATTTAGTGCTATAAATTTCCCTCTACACACTGCTTTAAATGTGTCCCAGAGATTCTAGTATGTTGTATCTTTGTTCTCGTTGGTCTCAAAGAACATCTTTATTTTTGCCTTCATTTCGTTATGTACCCAGTAGTCATTCAGGAGCAGGTTGTTCAGTTTCCATGTAGTTGAGCAGTTTTGATTGAGTTTCTTAATCCTGAGTTCTAGTTTGATTGCCCTGTGGTCTGAGAGACAGTTTCTTACAATTTCTGTTCTTTTTCATTTGCTGAGGAGTTCTTTACTTCCAACTATGTGGTCAATTTTGGAATAAGTGTGATGTGGTGCTGAGAAGAATGTATATTCTGTTGTTTTGGGGTGGAGAGTTCTGTAGATGTCTATTAGGTCTGCTTGGTGCAGAGCTGAGTTCAATTCCTGGATATCCTTGTTAACTTTCTGTCTCATTGATCTGTCTAATGTTGACACTGGGGTATTAAAGTCTCCCATTATTATTGTGTGAGAGTCTAAATCTCTTTTTAGGTCTCTCAGGACTTGCTTTATGAATCTGGGTGCTTCTGTATTGGGTGCATATATATTAGGATAGTTAGCTCTTCTTGTTGAATTGATCCCTTTACCATTATGTAATGACCTTCTTTGTCTCTTTTGATCTTTGTTTGTTTAAAGTCTGTTTTATCAGAGACTAGGATTGCAACCATTGCTTTTTTTTTGTTTTCATTTGCTTGGTAGATCTTCCTCTATGCCTTTATTTTGAGCCTATGTGTGTCTTTGCAGGTGAGATGGGTCTCCTGAATATAGCACACTGATGGGTCTTGACTATCCAATTTGCCTTTTTGTGTCTTTTATTTGGAGCATTTAGTCCATTTACACTTAAGGTTCATATTGCTATATGTGAATTTGATCCTGTCATTATGATGTTAGCTGGTTATTTTGCTCATTACTTGATGCAGTTTCTTCTTAGTATCGATGGTCTTATTTGGCATGTTTTTGCGGTGGCTGGTACTGGTTGTTCCTTTCCATGTTTAATGCTTCCTTCAGGAGCTCTTGTAGGGCAGGCCTGGTGGTGACAAAATCTCTATGCATTTGCTTCTCTGTAAAGTATTTTATTTCTCCTTCACTTATGAAACTTAGTTTGGCTGGATATGAAAATCTGGGTTTAAAATTCTTTTCTTTTAGAATGTTGCATATTGGCCCCACTCTCTTCTGGCTTGTAGAGTTTCTGCTGAGAGATCTGCTGTTAGTCTGATGGGCTTCCCTTTGTGGGTAACCCAACCTTTCTCTCTGGCTGCCCTTAACATTTTTTCCTTCATTTCAACTGTGGTGAATCTGACAATTATGTGTCTTGGAGTTGCTCTTCTTGAGGAGTATCTTTGTGGCGTTCTCTGTATTTCCTGAATTTGAATGTTGGCCTGCCTTACTAGGTTGGGGAAGTTCTCCTGGATGATATCCTTTAGAGTGTTTTCCAACTTGGTTCCATTTTCCCCCTCACTTTCAGGCACACCAATCAGACGTAGATTTGGTCTTTTCACATAATACCATATTTCTTGGAGGCTTTGTTTATTTCTTTTTCCTCTTTTTTCTCTAGACTTCTCTTCTTGCTTCGTTTCATTCATTTGATCTTCAATCATTGATACTCTTTCTTCCAGTTGATCGAGTGGGTTACTGAAGCTTTTGCATTTGTCACGTATTTCTTGTGCCATGATTTTTATCTCTCTGTTTGTATATGGCCTTCTCAGCATTGATTATTCTAGTTATCCATTCTTCCATTCTTTTTTCAAGATTTTTAGTTTCTTTGTGCTGGGTACGTAGTTCCTCCTTTAGCTCTGAGAAGTTTGATCAACTGAAGCCTTTTTCTCTCAACTCATCAAAGTCATTCTCCATCCAGCTTTGATCCATTGCTGGCGATGAGCTGCGTTCCTTTGGAGGGGGAGATGCGCTCTAATTTTTTGAATTTCCAGCTTTTCTGCCCTGCTTTTTCCCTATCGTTGTGGTTGTATCTGCCTTTGGTCTTTGATGACAGTGATGAACTGATGGGGTTTTGGTGTGGGTGTCCTTTCTGTTTGTTAGTTTTCCTTCTAACAGTGAAGACCCTCAGCTGTATGTCTGTTGGAGATTGTTTGAGGTCTACTCCAGACCCTGTTTGCCTGGGTATCAGCAGCGGAGGCTGCAGAAGATAGAATATTGCTGAATAGCAAGTGTTGCTGTCTGATTCTTGCTCTGGAAGCTTTGTCTCAGGTGTGTACCCCGCCATGTGAGGTATCAGTCTGCACCTAGTGGGGGATGTCTCCCAGTTAGGTTACTCAGGGACCCACTTGAGCAGGCAGTCTGTCTGTTCTCAGATCTCAGCCTCTGTGCTGGGAGGTCCACTGCTCTCTTCAAAGCTGTCATACAGGGTCATTTATATCTGCAGAGATTTCTGCTGCTTTTTGTTTAGCTCTGCCCTGTCCCCAGAGGCAGAGTCTACAGAGACAGGCAGGTCCCCTTGAGCTTCGGTGGGCTCCACCCAGTTCGAGCTTTCTGGCGGCTTTGTTTACCTACTTAAGCCTTAGCAATGGCAGGCACCCCTCCCCCAGCCTCGCTGCTGCCTTGCAGTCAGATCTCAGACTGCTGTGCTAGCAATGAGGGAGGCTCCATGGGTGTGGGACCCTCCTGTCCAGGTGTGGGATATAATCTCCTGGTGTGCCATTTGCTAAGACCCTTGGTAAAGCACAGAATTAGGGTGGGAGTTACCCTATTTTCCAGGTGTTGTGTGTCTCCCTTTTCCTTGGCTAGAAAAGGGATTCCCTTCCCCCTTGCGCTTCCCAGGTGAGGCGATGGCTCACCCTGCTTCAGCTCTCACTGGTCGGGTTGCACCAGCTGACCAGCACTGATTGTCCGGCACTCCCCAGTGAGATGAATCCGGTACCTCAGTTGAAAATGCAGAAATCACCCATCCTGTCCTCTGTATTGCTCTCACTGGGAGCTGGAGGTTGGAGCTGCTCCTATTTGGCCATCTTGCTCTGGGGAATATGGTTGTTTTTAATACTTCTGTGATCCAAGGTGGAATACCACACTAATGTCTGATATTCAGAGTTACCACTTTTAAGTACCACTACATGCTGTACTACTCTGATTTTGCAGATGAGAAAATCGAAACTCAGAAAGCTTAAATAACTTATCCATTGTAAGATATCTAGTGAGTTACAGGTTCAGAATTTTAAGCCATGCATTTTTTCTTAGTTCTATACGGCTTATAACCAAAATGTTAATGATTTCTTCCAGAAACATAATTAAAAATACCATATTGTTATGTTAAAAACAGTAATGCAAAGAGCAAATAAGTTTTACAGACATTTATTTAAATTAACACTGGTAAACTGGAAAGGTTGTTGACCAGGTATTTACATTTAGATGACAATCTTCCCCTTATTATGAAATAAATGGAGAAAAATGCATGATGACTTAATTTCCAAGTACTTTCCTTCCAAGATATTGAGTGAGAATGATACATTGGAAAATTTATCATATGAGTTAACAATTTGCATCAAATTAGACAGCATTTAGGAAGCAGAACAATTGGCTTTAAGACAAAAAATTTCAAATTATTTTCATATATCCTCAAAGATTAGGGCAGAATTACTAAGGATTTACAGATGGGGCATTTCCAACCAACACTTTCTCACTCGACCATGTTTCTAATCTGCTCTCTCTGTTCCAGAGTCTTCTCTGACACCAGGCATCAAGTCAGTTTTTTCAATGGGATGTCCCAAGCCATTCCCCAGAGTTTTGTCACCATCCTCACTACCCCATCAATTGTGACTTCTTCCCAGCCACCTGTCACTCTGAGTTTTGAACTTGACTTTGAATGCTAAATTTGGAATAAGAAGTCTTCCCAAAATACTTTTGAAGGATCACAGTTTTAGGTGGCTACTCTTCAAAAATTAAACTCTACTGATTTCAAGTACAGTTCAAGTAACACCAATTACTGAGAAATAGATCAATTCTAATAAATTTTAAGTTGCTATTTTGTACAGCTAAATTAATAGTTACACAAATTCTTGCAAGGCCTATAATTAGTCGTCAGAATCAAAGTTTGCCCTAAAGCAATTCAAAATGAGTTCTGATTCTAATACATTATTGGTGTTTCCGTGATCTTGACTGAGCAAGGTGAACTATACCACCTTCAGGAATAACTCTCTCTTCTTTAAAGCACAGTGACATAATAATTCATGTAATCTCTCTAGATATCCTCCTTAGCTCCTGGTTTTGGATGTGTCATTAAACCCGATGGTTTGGATGCATGGGAAAACTTGAATGGATCTTCACACTCTAAGGTATGAAGATAAAAGTTGTTACAAGCTATTGAAAAAGCTCATGACTCAAGTTTAACTTGTTTTGGTTTAATATATCTTAAACAAAAGTAAAACGTTCACCTCTATTCAATCTTTTGACTATACAGTAATCTAAATAACTTAGCTTTCATTATATTGGTATTTAAAGTAAACCATTTTCAGACTTGAATTTTCTGTGTTTTGGGATATATAGGCAAAGTTAGCCATTGTCAAAAATGGACTGCCGAGAGAGAAGACTGAAGGTAAAGATAACAGGAGACAAGGGTGGGGATTTAGACTAGAGGGAGGAGGGCTAGAATTCAGTGAAGGGTGCTGGAAACATAGGTTTTGGATAACAATTTGGGCTAATGCAATGTTGTACATCTTTTTTAAGATCTGCATTGCTTAGGTTAAAAACTAATGTTAGTCTCAAATAACTCACTTAGAAAGAATGAGAAAGTTATAAGATGTGAGTCTGATTCAAAGAAAATATGCAACTCATCTTTCAGTCTATTTCAGAAATGTTTGCCTTTCTATATTCTGTTTTTTCTTCTTGTATCGTTTGGATATCCTCTGGACATAGTATTCTTTCTAGCAATTACCCAGAAAATGTCTTCCAACTCATATCCTTTTCTTACAATGTGACTTTTTCATTTCTTAGCAGGAGATAGTGCCTGTGTCGTTTCTTCCTGAAAGCCGAGTGAATCCATGTGTCTATCATTATCCCATGTAGACGTGTTGCTATGTAACTTCTAAGACTAGACAATAAAAGGAGAGATAGCTTCCTTCTGGCTCTTTTTCTTGGGACAGTTGCTCTTGGAACCCAAACCTCATGCTGTGAGGAAGCCCAGGCTACACGTGGAGGCCTTGTATACATGGCTCTGGCTGATAGGCCCAGCTGAGATCCTAACTGACAGACAGGTAACTACTGAGGTAATGTGAGGAAGGAAGGTCTTGCAATGACAACAGTGCTGGACATCATCTGGTTGTAACTGCAGGCACATCTATGGAGTAAGAATTGCTTAGCTCTGCCCAGTCAACTCCTGGAACTGGCAGAGATGAGAAATGATTGCTGCTGTTTTATGTTTCTATGTTTGCGGTGGTTTGTTACGCAAGATGTCAGAATTAGACTCACCCAGATGAAAGCCTTTCAAATGAAAGAAAATACACTAATTGTAAAAAAAAAAATGCATTATTGAAATTAAAATTTAAGACTACTATTTTTTTGTGTTTAAATAGAGAGAGGTTAGAGGGCATAAAAAATGGTGGATACATTTGTTCTGTCTTGCCACTTAGCTTTTTTTCCCTTTCAGTAAATGACTAGGACTGACAAACATCACCAACATCATGGCTCCATCAGCAGCCATTCTTGTCTGCTATTGCAGCAGGGCTTGGGCTCAAAATATGGCAGCCAGTTTTTCTGGGATAGTCTTGGTCTATATCTGCATGATCTCAGGGTTATTCCTGATGACAGTCCCCTGTCTTTCCCTTTTATTCTCAAAAGGGTCGTAGCTTGGACAGTAGATTATATAGTTATTGTGGGACTGGCCAAATATACAGCCATTTAGCTCATTATTCTCTGCATTTTTCTCACCCAAATTGAAGTGATGATAAGTGTGTGAAAACTGCTTTTTGTTGATTAATCTAGTAAGACCACATCAACAGATCATATCTCTATGAAGGGCACAATGGCTAGGCTTTCCCACATCCTGGTCAGGGAACCCATGAACATTTGGGTTACATGGTTGTCCATCATAGTCATACTAAATTTACAAAGGTTATATATCCACTGTGAGGTTATCCTCTAATGAAGCATCATTTGAGCTGTGGACAATAATCAAGAGAGTACCAAGGACAGCGTGCATGATTCATTTGAATACAAGGTAAAGCTCAGAGCTTCCTTCTGTGAGGCATTGCCACACGTCTTACTACAGCAGTAAAAAAAAAATAAGGAAAAAATTCTTAAAGTACAAAAGCCCTCAAGCCATCATATACTGCCTAGATTGGATTCTGACTGCTAAAGAAAATGGAAATAAAAGTCCAAAGTCAAGAGAACTTGCAAAAACCAATATTAATCCTGTAGTCTTAGACAATGTTATACAAAGACAGAATGAAAAGGAGCCCCAAAAGTTGTGCAGAACAATACTCTCTGTTCAGGAAGGGGTCCAGACAGCGATTTATTTTGATTTAAAAAGTATACAGAGAAAGAAATTCCACTGTTTTTATCTTACTAAACAGTTCTAAGGCCTAAACATTTTTACAATCAGAAAAGTTTTGTTTGGACATTCACATAGATTTTTCAAAGTGCTTTCATGTATGTCGTCACTGACAATGGGTAGACAAAACAAACTGATTGAATTTTTTACTCAAAGTATATAATGAAAACCTGTAATAGATCTAGTTACTCTTAAATTTCATGAGATTCAAGTCTCTCATTCTCATATCCCCTTTTTTCACATTTAGATCATTTTGAATGACTTTTCAAATCAGACACTTTCCTCAGCTTTCTGATTCCTTCTGGCAAAATACACAGAAGCCACGGTCCATGTTTTTATCAAGCATTTTGACTCATTATTTTAATTTAATATAATTTCCCATTATAAAATGTACATAAATGCAACTTAGGTTGTTTTACCTTTCATATGAGCCAATTTATAAACAGGATATGCTGGTCACAGAGAAGGTCTTGAATTCATGAGTATGCACACAAAATAATGTAAAATTGAAATAGTCTCAGCATTTTGCTGCTGTCACAACCTACTCTTTTTAGTTCAACTATTTAACATGTTCATCATTTTCAATATAGTTTTAAACTGTTAGAAGCACTCACATTTTTATAAATCTTCTAAAATAACAAATATCCTAAAATTATATGCTTAAAATTTATGTAAACACTAGATATACATAGGCAGTTTAGAATTATTCACATTTACATGTTTATACACATTTATATATTTAGTGTATACAGGAAGAACATGATAGCAAAAGAACCTATATATTATAAAAAGAAAAGCAAGATTTAGCCTATTTTCTATATTTGTGCTTTCTGAAAAATGTCAAAATCTATTGCCCTCAAAAATACCTCTATTGGTAAACATTGGTCCATATCTGCCAGCATGTGAAAACATAAACTATAGTATCACAAGCATTTGATTTAAAAATTGCTAGAGAAGTAGTTTCTTATCTTTAGTGCCTTGCTCCATATTTCTGATGATACCAGGTAAGCTGTCCTTTTGCTAGCATAGTTCATAGGCCAATGTTATCTTAATCTACTTTTAGTTGTTTATTTACAGTAGGAGAGGATAATAAATAATAGAGCTAAGAAAGTGAGGAGCAGGAACTATCAACAGCACAGTGTTGGTAGGAAGAGTGATTTACTTCTCATTGTTAAACATCACTGTTGAAATCTGTCAACCAGCTTGAAGGTCAACTATAAAATGTCAATACATATGAAATGCAGACCTCATGCAGGAGAACAGTAGAGAATAATCAGAAAACATTCCTTTCCAAGGCTGAGATAATGAGGCACTTGCAGAGACATAATAGTTTCACACGATTTCCTTTGACAGGTCCAAATTCAAGGATAACACTGCTCTCCACTATGGGAATAAGACAAGCTTTGTAATAACTTTAGCCTAGGACCCCATATTAATAGGATTAAAACAGTATCAACTTTGTTTAGTTGAACAACGTACACTGAGGTTTCACTGTGAATAGAGAGCTTTACATTAGGCTAGAACAAATTCCTTAAGGAAGAAGTGGAGAGGGGGAAGGAGGGAAGGAAATCAATCAGCAGACAGTGGACACCAGAGCAAGTCATGAGGGAGGCACTCAAGTTAAACAGAGCTGGAGGATTCAGAGACATTCTCATCCAGTGAAACCACCCCAAGTCCCAGACCTTCCTCCTGTCCTGCTCTTTGTTCTGGCTTTTTTCAATCTAAACTTCAAAGGAATCTCCGTTTCCTGACTGCCTTCTCTTCCCTCTTTTTTCAGCCTTTATAGAAGATTGGAATCAGGATCAGATCAGGCGCACAAAGAAAATTTAAACCTATGTAAAAAAAAAAAAATCTGCAATTTCTCCTTGTCACCTGTGAACCATATCCCACAAACAAATTCTAATGACGTAATTTAATGAGGTTTCTTTTTTAGACTTTAATATATCCTTTAGCATAAGAAATTTGTAAATTGAGATTACCATTCTTTTGGGCCTTTTGTCTCAAATTTTGGGTTTAGAATTCATCTCCCCAAAGCCATCCTTTTATTAAATGAAGAGAATTTGTCAAATATACAACTATATTTTATTTTATTTTTATTTCAGTGTGAGGCTTTTTATATAAACACAAGTCAGAAAAATATTTGTAGACTGTAGGCATTAATGAGCTATTTAGAAAATGTATATAACAATGTAATTGGTCATGTGAGACAGTAGAGTAGAAAGCGTGGTTATAGCACGTTAAATCCATTTCCACTCATGGAAATGCACGACACGTGAATGGCTGCTGAGGTTGTTCTGGTGGCTTGGTGTGATGGTTAATAGCTGTCAACTTGACTAAATTGAGGAATGCCTAGATGGCTGGTAAAGTATTGCTTCCAGGTGTGTCTGTGAGGGTATTGCCAGAGGACACTGACAGACGAGTTGGTGGACTGGAAGAAGAAGACCCACTCTCAATGTGGGCGGGCACCACCCAATCCGCTGCCTGCCTGCTAGAACAAAACAGGCAGAAGAAGGTGTGATAAGTTTGTTTGCTGAGTTTTCTTGTCCTCTTTCTCTTCCTGTGCTGGAGGCTTGCTTCTGTTCCTCCTACCTTTGGATATCAGTTTCCAGCCCTTAAACTCTGGGACTTGGGGGCTCTCGGGCCTTCAGCCACAGACTGAAGGCTACAATGTTGGTTTTCCTGGTTTTGAGCCTTTTGGACAGGGACTGAGCTACTATTGACTTCTCTCTTTTCCAGTTTGCAGACAGCCTGTTGTGAGATTTTGCCTTGTAATTGTGTGAGCCGATTCTTCCTAATAAACTCCCTTTTATTCCATATGTATTTATATCCTATTGGTTACAATAGGAGAACTCTGGAGAACTCTGGCGAATAATAGACTTGGCTTGATATAAAAAGACAGGATGGTAGGGCTTCCTATATTAGTGGAACAGGAGGTCCCCTCTGTGATAGGTTTCTACAATTCCAGTGGACTCCCCACTGCTTCATTACAATTTATAATTTCTTTATGGAAGGAGACCCTTCAGTCTCACAGTAAGAAGTCAGGTTTTAAGGCCTGATGCATTGTGAGGTGTAAACATACTGACATTATAAGAGATATAAGTATTTTGAGATCAAAGGTTAGAGTTGAAGACTGCTTAGAGGCCATCTAATCCCACTTACTGTGCAGTGTAGGAATCCTTCATTCCTTCCAGCTGTGGATCATAACTCATTTCACAGACAATTTTGAGAATCTGATGAAAAATATGGACCCTTGCCCCAACATATGCATATACAATATGAAACATCAGACAAAATCATTGAATCAAATTGCATTTATTGAGCCATTAAGCAGATGTTTATTGAGCACTTACTATGTGTGAACCAGGTAGTGTTCTAAACATTTGGAAGACATCAGTAAATTCTTGCCTACATAGGATTTACATTCTCTGTTCACACTGCTGGATTTTCTTTGTTTTAAATTTAATGTTTTGAAAATAACTGATTGTTGAGACATGCCATCCTTGCCAAGTTGTGAACTGTAAAAATAAGAGCTATGTCATGATCTCGTAGAGGCTCCTTGCTGGATAAAAGAAGCCATCTGCTCAGTCTAACATGCCCTGCCACACTCATTAGTAATCAGGCTGTTGAAGTCAAGCATATTTCCACTGAATAACCTGTCTGTCCGGATTGGTATGGTAATGTCTCATACGGTTATTGTGAGGGTTAAATAACATGCACTTCAGATAAAACATGCAGCATAGTAATCTGGTATGGCTCTAATGCTATCTGGTCATGAAGTGCTCTAGTGATATCTGGTCATGAAGTACCTTTAAATATGGACTAGTGTGTTTGAAATAAAAAAATATGATTCAAGCTAATGAATTCAATCAATAAAAATAAAGGATGGTTTGGGATATGTGTTGTATTTATATTTTTAAAATTTACTTTCCTTCTTTTGCCAATGAGTTAATTTAGAAGTATGTTTCCTCAAGTTTCACATTTACTTATAATTCTGTCCAGTAGGATTTATCCACACTGGATTTTAATCTAATTATTTTCATAATATTGAGAACCTCAGTGGGTGAAATAAAACTCATTTTGAAATAGGTTGACCAGACATGTCCTTACAGTCAATTAATTCTTCAGGTGCAATATCTTGACTTTAACAACCTAAGGTTTTCTGTAATTGGTCATCAAACATGCCCCATCCTGTTTGTTTCAGAAGCTCAGGTTCTCCAAGTTTGAATGGAAATCTTAGTATTTTAAGAACACAAATGTATTTGGTTGTCTCAGGTCCTTCAATGTGATGAAATAGTTGATCAATTGTTCTATACCCTACCTTTCTATCATTTCACTCTCAATTCCAGGATTTTGCAATAACTAGAGCAATTTGTAGGATCTCAGTACTTGCAAACACAATATTTAGATAAATTGCATTTGTTGAAGATTGCCATAGTGGTAATTTTTCTTCATCATTTAATGGCTGTGAAATTTAATAGAAGAATGCAATCTGAAATTGGTAATCATCTCATAGTTGCATAATATGTGATCTAGGTCCCATATTCTGTTTATCTTTTCCTTCACTTTCAATTTGGTACAATTTCAATTTTCAAGAATCTTTGTTCTATTCTAACCTGGAAAATGACCCAGATTTTATAATATGATTTTCTAGCCTTACATTTATCATGCTGCTGACAAGCTAAAATGTATTAAGCTGTTTAGGTCAATATAATTTAAGACTAGACCTAGGAATTTTTTTTTACCTCTTCTTTGTTTTTTGCCTAGCTCTGGGCCTAGCTCATTGGGTGCAGCTTTTTGAATTTAATAGATATCTTGTTATGTATAAATTGTCTCCTGATGTCTGCCTTATGCAGTGTGGCACCATTTTGAGTAGCTGACAATCTACCCAACACAAAACACCTGACATTTCTTGTCTGTTTTGAATGAGCTCAGGTAGCCTTCCCAAGAAGTCCATGATTCTTTAGAAATGAATAGCAAGGAACTCATAAGAGAAAAAAGAAACATTTTATTAGTCTTGGGAAAAAATACAGGAACACACAATAAAAACTTCTCTAGTATGAACATGCGCAAGTTTCACCATCATACTATTAAATTTTGCATTGGCAGATTGTTCAAAGTGTAGTTACCTGATCAGTCTGTGTCAGATAGCTTGGTAGCCAACAGCAGTCTTTTCAAAGCACAACCAATAAAAATACTAGATCTAAGCCCAAGGCTAAACTGACATAGGGGTCTTCTCAAACTAAATTATGGTAGAAAACATAAAGATGAGGTTTTGATAATTCAAAGCAAGACTCAGCATTATAAAACTGCATGATTAGTGCTAGTTACTTTCATTTAAATAAAAATATTCATACACTGTTATGTCATACAATCTTATAGTATTGAGAATTGAAATGCTTATCATGTACATGATGAAGATATATATAATAGAATAAATTTGCAGGGATTTTGGGCATTTTGAAAATGCACTTTGTATTATTATTGTCCTTTTCTTATGTGGTAAGAAACACAGAAAATAAAATGGACTTTTAACCAATTTTAAGTGTAAAATACAGTAGTAACTATATGTACCTTGTGTAACAGATCTCTAGAACTTTCTCATCTTACAAAACTAAAACTGTACACATTGAATAGCAACTTCCTTTGTCCTCCCTCTCCCCAGTCCTTGGCAATCACTATTCTACTTTCTGTTTCTAAGAATATGACCGCTTTAGATATCTCAGATAAGTTAAATCAGGTAGTGTGTGACTGACTTATTTCACTTAACGTAATGTCCTTTAGATTCATCCATGCTGTAGCATGTCATAGGATTTTCTTCCTTTCTAAGGCTGAATAATAATATTTCATTGTATGTATATATCACAGTTTGTTTATTCATGCATCCATTGTTGATGAACATTTAGGTTGCTTCCACTTTTTAGGTATTGTGAATAATACTGCAATGAACATAGGTGGGCAAATG
Source organism: Macaca fascicularis (assembly GCF_037993035.2). Lineage (NCBI taxonomy): Eukaryota > Metazoa > Chordata > Mammalia > Primates > Cercopithecidae > Macaca > Macaca fascicularis. The sequence continues at coordinate 73,276,899 of NC_088375.1, read as the reverse complement.
TCTCTTTGAGATCTTGTTTACAATTCTTTCAGATGTGTTCCCAGAAGTGGGATTGTTGGATCATGTGGTAATTCTATTTTTAAGTTTCTAAGGGAACTTCTATGCTGTTTTTAATAGCAGCTACACCACCTTACATTCCTAAAAACAGTGCACAAGGATATAACAAGTGTCATGAACAACACTTGTTATTTTGTATAGCATAAATGTTATAACCAACACTTGTTATTTTCTGTTTCTTACTTATTTTTATGTTTTGAGAGTGCCCATCTTAACAAGTGTGAGGTATATCATTATGGTTTTGATTTAAATTTTCCTGATGACTAGTGATGCTCAGCGTCTTTTCATATGCCTGTTGGCTATTTGTCTATATTCTTTGGAGAAATGATATTCGAATCATTGGCCCATTTTTAAAAAGCAGATTTTATTGTTGTTGTTAAATTGTAGAAACTTTGAATATATTTTAGGTATTAACCCTTTGTCAGTATATGGTTTTCAAATATTTTCTCCCATTTGGTAGTGATATGGTTTGGATCTGTGTTCCCACACAAATCTCAGGTTGAAATCTAATCTTCAGTGCTGGAGGTGGACCAGGTGGGAGGTGATTGCATCATGCCTACAGTGTCTCATTATTAACATCATCCCCCTTTGTGCTGTTGTTGTGACAGTGAACTCTCATGAGATCTGGTTGTTTAAAAATGTGTGGCACGTGCCTCCACTCACTTCTTTCTGCTTTAGCCACGTAAGATGAGCCTTCTTCCCCTTCTCCTTCCACCAAAATTTAGTTTCCTGAGATCTCCCCAGAAGCTGAGCAGATGGTCAGATCATGCTTCCTATATAGCCTGTGGTACTGTGAGCCAATTAAGCTTCTTTTCTTTATAAATTACTCAGTCTCAGGTATTTCCTTATAGCAGTGTGAGAAGGGACTAATACAGAAAATTGGTACTAAGGAGTGGGCACTGCTATAAACATACCTGAAAATGTGGAAGTGACTTTGGAACTGGGTAATGGGCAGAAGTTGGAAAAGTGTGGAGGGCTCAGAAGAAGAAAAGAGGACGAGGGAAAACTTGGAACTTCATAGAGGCTTGGTAAATTGTTGTGACCAAAATTCTGATAGGGATATGGACAATGAAGTCCAGGCTGAGGAGGTCTCACATGGAAAAGAAGAATTTATTGGAAATTGCAGTAAAGATTACTGTTGCTGTGCTTTAGCAAAGAGTGTGGAGGCATTGTGCCCCTGCCACAAGGATTTGTAAAACTTTGAACTTGAGAATGATGATTTAGGGTATCTGGTGGAAGAAATTTCTCAGCAGCAAAGTGTTCAAGATGTGACCTGGCTGTTTCTAACAGCCAAACTAATACGTGTGAGCAAAGAAATGACCTGCAACTTGAACTTATATTTAAAGGGGAAGCAGAGCATAAAAGTGGAAAATTTGCAGCCTGGGCATGTGGTAGGAAAGAAAAACCTTTGTTTTCTGTTGAAGAATTCAAACAGGCTGCATAAATTCACATAACTAAAATAAATGCAAGTGCTGATAGCCAAGGCAATGGGGAAAAGGCCTGGAAGGCATTTCAGAGAACTTCTGGCAGCTCCTCCCATCACAGGCCCAGAGGCCTAGAAGGGAAGAGTGGTTTTGTGGGCCAGGCCCAGGGCCCTGTTGCTCTGAGCCACCTTGGGATACTGTTCTTTGCATCACAGCTGCTCCAGCATCAGCTGTGGCTAATAGGGACCCAGGTACAGCTTGATCTGCTGCTTCAGAGGCTGCAAGCTATAAGCCTTGGTGACTTCCATATTGTGTTAAGCCTGTGGGAGCGCAGAATGAAAAAGCAGAGGCTTGGGAGCCTCTGCCTAGATTTCAGAAGATGTATGGAAAAACCCGAATGTTCAGGCAGAAGCCTGATGCAGGGGCAGAGCTCTCATGAACATCTACTAGGGCAGTGTGGAGGGGAAAAATGGGTTGGAGCCCCCACAGACAGTCCCCAAGGAGGCACTGCCTAGTGGAACTGTGAGAAGAGGGCTACCATCCTTCAGACTCCAGAATCGTAGATCCACTAACAGCTTGCACCGTGCACCTGGAAAAGCCACAGGCACTTAATGCCAGTCCCTGAGAGCAGCAGCAGGGAATGGACTCTGCAAAGCCACAGGGATGGAGCTGCCCAAGGCTTTGGGAGTCCACCCCTTTAACCAGTGTGCCCTGGATGTGGGACATGGAGTCAAAAGAGATCATGTTGGAGCTTTAAGGTTTAATGACGGTCCTGCTGGATTTCAGACTTGCATGAGGCCTGTAGCCCATTTCTTCTGTCTGATTTCTTCCTTTTGGAATGAGGATAATTACCCCATACCTGTACTCCCATTGTACCTTGGAAGTAACTAACTTGTTTTTAGTTTTACAGGCTCAAAGGCAGAAGAAACTAACGTTATTTCAGATAAGACTTTGGACTATGGACTTTTGACTTAATACTGAATTAGTTAAGACTTTGGAGTACTGTTCATTGCACTTTGAAATGCGAGAAGGACATGAGATTTGGGAAGGGCCAGGAGTGGAATGATATGGTTTGTATCTGTGTCCCTACCCAAATCTCTGGTTGAAATGTAATCCCTAATGCTAGAGGTGGGGCCTGGTGAGAGGTGATTGACTCATGGGTGCAGTTTCTCAAGATTAACACCATCTTCCTTTGTGCTGTTGTGTGATAGTGGGTTCCATGATCTGGTTATTTCAAAATGTGTGGCACCTCCCCTCTTCTCTGTCTTCCCCCTGTTCTGGCCATGTAAGATGAGCCTGTTTCTCCTTTGCCATCTGCCATGTTTGTAAGTTTCCTGTGGAACCCTGAGCCAATTAAATATCTTTTCTTTATAAATTACCCAGTCTCAGGTATTTCTTTATAGCAGTGTAAGCACGAACTAATACAGGTAGGTTGCCTTTTCATTCTGTTGATTGCGTCTTTTGTTGTGAAATTGTCTTTTGAGAAGATACTCTTGCTTGTTTGTGCAGCTGTGGCTTTTCTTATTGAATGTATGTTACGTCAATTTTTTGATGATTGATTGTGTTCCTGTTTAAAGCTGCTGAGGCTATTTAAGATTTTTGCTTGTTGGTTGGCCTCAAGATATGAAACGATGCCATTCCTTCAGGCTGCCACAAAATGCCCTGTCACTATTGCAATTTATAGTCTATCCACATGCCATGTAAAGTATTTTCTGTTTTCCAGTTGTGAATCACTTCCTTTTTGTCCACAGTTAAACAGCTCATTGGACATTGCTCTATAGCTGATTCTTTACAATATCCAGTGCAGATTGGTTTTACCATAAAGTACTGGAAAATTATACGTATCAAAGATCTCATTTCAGGTGATTTTGTGCTGTGATTGAATTATAAAGCTGGAAATACTTTTTAAAGTCATAAGTTATGTAAATTCAGAATCTTGTTTTACTTTTTCTGGAAGATGTTTAGTGAAAGCTGAATCACTGTCATTAATCACTAAATATAATCTTTGTGGTCAGCCCAAGGATCCTAGCTTGGAACACTCTATCCTTAGTTGCCTTCATGGCACATTCCTTTGGGTCTCTGCTCATTTATCATCTTTTCATTAGAGCCTTTCCTTATCCTCACTCCACCCAACTTCCAAGCTGGTACTCCTTATAAACCTCACTTTGCATAGTTCTTGACAATAGTTCATATTCGAAAATGATCTATACAGTAGTTCCTCACTTAACATTGTTGGTAGGTTCTTGTAAACTGTGACTTTGAGCCAAACCACCTATAACAAAACCAGTGTTACCATCAACTAATTGATATAAACAAGAGCTAAGTTGCTATGGCATATTTCTTGTCACAAAAACACCATTGAACTTCTTAATAAAGACCAAAACACTTCTAATATTAAATATTGAAATAAACATGAGCTATTCATACATTTAAGAAAATTTAATCAAAACAAGCAAGATAGTTATTTACTGAAGTTTGGTGAATCAGTGATTGATGGCAGTCATAATGGTGGTGGGTTAAATCAAGGAATAAATGTCTGTGAAGTGAAAATTGCAAGGAGCACCTCCTACCACCACGTAGTTCAAAAACAAACAATTGCATATAGGCAGGCTCACTAAGGGCCTGCCTCATTTATTGTCATGCATTTGTATGATTATCTTAGACATGAAAATTTATTTTTTGACCATACTTTGTACTCATTTTCTGTCACACTTAACTCCAGTTCAAGGTTGCAGGTGGCTGGAGCCCATTCCAGTAACTCAGGTGCAAGACAGGAACCAGTCTTGGACAGGCTGCCATTCATTGTAGGGTGCACTCACACATGCCCACTCACTCTCACTGGGACCGTGCAGAAACACTGATTCACCTAACGGGCACAGCTTCAGGATGTGAGAGGTAACCGGAGTACCCGGAGAAAACCCATGCAAACGTGGAGAGAATGTAGAAACTGCACAGGCAGTGTCCTCCTCCGGGAATGCAGGTCTTTTCTCATCAACCTTATAATCAAATGACATTGAGCAAAGTGATGCAGTTTGAGGACAGGCTGTATATTTATTACTTATTTGTTTATAGCCTGACAGGTTATATATTGTAATATGTACTATCATCTATAGTGTTTTAAGTGTTTAAAACAATGTCTGTAGTATTTAAGGAAGAGGCTGTTTCGTTTTCTGCGCTATTCCTCACCCGTAGAACTATGCCTGGCAAGTAGTGAATATCCAGAGTATAACTGTTGATTAAATGAATGAATAATAAAAGACTAATTACTCACAGACCCATACATTTGCTGGAGCCTGCCACCATACTATGGACTTTTTGGTTTATTCCCTGCTTTGAGGATAAATGCCTCAGTGGACGGAGGGTAGCTTAAGTAACAGAGTTTAGTGCTAGCTTCTCAATCTGTAATCTTGATAGAAATTCAGTTTGGGTGTTTCATTACTGGAAAATATGACATATAAGATGTATCTTCTTCGGGTTTGTCATCTAATTCAAAATATCTTTTTGTTTTGGTAAAGTCCAACAATAAACAGATGTGACTGGCCTTATGGATTAAACTACTTTTTCCTACTTAGGTGGGTGTCATGGTATGTATTTAGGCTAGGATTATGAGATTTAAGCAAGAATAAATGGGCTGAAACTGAGGGAAAGAATTTTATTAGCTACCGCATGCTTTCCTGATTATCACAGTGATTTAAAAACTGCAAACTACACAGTAACGATTGTTTCCTAATGAGTCCTCAGCATATGCCAGACATGGTGGGAAGAGCCTTATATCTCACGTAATACTCGTGACAGCCACATGAAGGAATTCAAATGTGAACTCCCATTCACATCTAACAGATGAGGAGCCAAAGCTCAAAGAATGGATGAAACTTGTCCATGGTCAACGTCTGGGACCCGGCAGAGCTAGAATTTACAATCTGGTGCTCTTGACTCCAATTTTTCTCTTCCTGACCTCTATGCATTTCTGTTCATGCTATTACTGAGAGAGAACAAAACTTGTCTACTGTGAAAGAACAACTCAACAAAATAGTTAAATAGAATTGACCTGAAAATATAAAAGAGAATGACTTGTTTTAATTAAAAATCATGCTCCTTTTATAAGTCTTGGTCTATACAGATCGCTACTCTGTCTTTTATGGTTCTCATAACCTCCTCACATTCTCTCTGTGCTTTGTGCAATTTCTGCCTGAGACACTGTCAGAAGAGCAGTTTCCTCAAAAACTAGAAGTCACTATACACCGAGAAGATTACATTAATAGAAGTGGGGAAGAAGGCAATTTGTCTTATGTTTAATTTCATGATAATAGATTGATCCTATTGATGGAAAAGTTTACCTTAAACCTCTCCTTCCCCCATCCTACTTTTCTCACAAAAACAGCATCCCTCACTCCAGACTTTTCTAAGTATTCTATAAAAAAACAGTCTTTTTGAAACTCAGACTTGAAGATAGTGCTTAAAAATAAATAAATAAAAGATAGGTTATGAACCTGATCCATTAGGAGCCAATCAGGGACTTTCATCCGTGAACTTGCTCTGAAGTAGGTCATTGGTATTTTAAGTGCTTTTTCATGATGGAAAATAAATTACTAGTAGGAGACACTAATATGGAAAAATATTGTCAGTAAAAACACAAGTAGTGAATTTAGTTGCTCAATCTGATTTTAACAGAAGCTAAAATAAAACACGTATTTAAAGATACTTTAATTAATATTTTAAAAATTTATATATGTATTTTTCTGTTGCTAATTAAGAAGACAAAATTGCTGAGGGTGACCTTCAATGTGTGCTGAGGACTTTTTTTTCTCCTGAGAAACAGTTGTCCTCTGTAACCTTGTGTATCTGTAACCTGTCCAGGGAGCTGAAATACCTTTCTATGAAAGAATTTTGCAGAAAAAGTTTCAAATGTTTGTTCTAAATCTCAGTTCAGAGCAATATCTGATAAAAAGATGAACAGGCTGGCAAGCAAGATAGAATATCTTAGAATAAAGGAGAGTTTATTTATAGCTAATACTAAAAAGTGCCTCTACAACTTGACCAGAAGCAAGATAACATCACTGGGAACTTACCTGGCAGGAAGAAAAATGTTATAGGCCACTATCTTTGATGAAAATTGTTGCTGATGTTAATAATCTGGATTTACTCTTATTCCATATTTCAATGTGCTGTCTTCGTGTAGAAAGTTTTACATGTATCCTGAAATTAATACCTTCGTTTATGAGATAGAATGGAAGCTATTTAAAAAATTAAAGTAGATTCTCTTTTATTTGTGGGTGTCTGCATATTTACTGACTGATAAATTATCTTAACTAGTTCTATTGGTTTCCAATTACTGTTGCAAAAATTAGCACAAACTTAGAGGCTCAAAACGGAAACAAATGTATTCTGTTACAATGCTGAAGGTCAAAAGTTGGATATGGCTATCAGGGCTGAATCCTTCCTGGAGATGCTAGGGGAGAGTCTGGCTCCTTGTCTTTTCCAGCTTCCAGAGGGTGCCTGCATTCCTTGACTCTTGAAAGCCAGCAGTGTTACCTCTTCCAATCTCTCTCACTGCTTCCATTGTCATATTGCCTTTTCTGACATTACTGCTTCCCTCATATATGAACCCCTTATGATTACATTTGACTCACTCAGGTAATTCTCCTCAACTCAAGATGCTTAATTTTATACATCTGCAAAGTCCTTTTTGCCCTGTAAATTAACATATTTACATGTTCTAAGGATTAGGACATAGACATCTTTGAGGGACCATTATTCTGTCTTCCATACTAGCTAAGCTGCTGGATATAGATATCTTCTTAATCCCATTCCAGCTGAGTCTAAACATGCCAAAATGTTTTTCAATTTTATTTTTACTACACAATTAAAAATAAATATATGAATGAATTCTCACTGTAAAATATGCAAATAATATAAAATCAAGTCTTACTTGATTACCACCACATTTAATTTCCAGTCCCATCCCTCAAGTAACCATTATTATCAATGAGCAACTTGTATGCTAGTAGGACTTTTTACATATTTGTGTATATATTTCTATTCAAAAATGGTACATAGAATTGATTTTTGAAAGTATAAATGAGATGCTGTACATTGTTATGTTCAAGCAACTTTATATAATATATTGGAAGTTCATAGAATGAATATACTATTAATTCCCATTTCTCTGTTGATGTTTTTCTTACTTTTTAAAAACAAGCACTGTTAATTCATGCTGCAATACTTTACATATGCCTCTTTGCAGACTTGTCTGAGTAGTCTTTTAGAGAAAAATCTCTAAGACCGGAAGTGATGAGGGCTAGGATACATGTTTTAAATAATTTAACAAATTCCACAAAATGTCTGTCTGAAGTAGCTACACCAATCTGCCACTAGCAATTTTGGGGAGTTTCTTGTCTTCCTTAGGCTCAACAACACTGGATATTATAATGCTTTTTTACATTTTGCTAATCAAATTGTGTTTAAAAATGGTATCTTATTCTCATTGTAATTTTCATTTTTTTCCTGACCAATGAGGCTGCATATCTTCTCATGCTTACTGGTGATTTAGGTCTTCTCTCTTGGAATTGCCTATTTACATTCTGTCCCATTTTTGTGGGTCTTTAAAATATTAATGTGTAGGAGTTATTTTCACATGCTGTATACTAACTTTTTGCTTATTATATACATTTCAAATATATTTCTCCTTCTTATTGTTGGATTTAATAATTTATTAATGGCATCTTTTAGCATAAATAAGGTTATAATTTTTATGTAAACATATTATTCTTTTAATATTTTGTTTTTTATATCTTACTGAAGCTGACCTTATTTGTTCCATGTATTGATATATTTCCATTTATAGATACATTTTTCATAATTACCTTAAACATCGCTTTATATTTGTATCTTCAATTTAAAACTTGTTTTTATGATTTCTGTGAGGTAGGGACTTCGCTTTTTATCATTAAAGTTAACATTCAATTACCCCAACCCCATTTTTTGAATACCATATCATCTCCTCAGTAGTTTGAACTATATATTAGTCTGTTTCTGAAGTCTGTATTCTGATTTATTGATATCCTATTCTATTCTTGTTTTAATACTAGCCAATTTTGATTTCTTATGTTGTTACTATGTTTTTTTTTTTTTGAGATGGAGTCTCACGCTGTTGCCCAGGCTGGAGTGCAGTGGCGCGATCTCGGCTCACTGCAAGCTCCGCCTCCTGGGTTCACGCCATTCTCCTGCCTCAGCCTCCTGAGTAGCTGGGACTACAGACGCCCGCCACCGCGCCCGGCTAATTTTTTGTATTTTTTTTTTTAGTAGAGACGGGGTTTCACTGTGGTCTCGATCTCCTGACCTTGTGATCCGCCCGCCTCGGCCTCCCAAAGTGCTGGGATTACAGGCTTGAGCCACCGCGCCCGGCATGTTGTTACTATGTTTAGATATATTTTGATAATCCTTTGTCTTTGTTCTTCTTTTTAAAAATGTCTTTTATATTATTATGGTGAAGACCTTCTACATGAATTTTTGAATAAGCCTGTCAAACACCTTCAGAAATCCTGTTGGAATTTGGATTTGAATGATACTAAATTTAGGATTAGTTTTTGGAGAATTATAATAATAAATTTCTTCAGTTATTCAGAATATCATTTCTATTATTATGGATAATTTTATGTTTTTTTCCATAAAAGCCTCAATACTTTTAGTTAATTTATAACTACTTCAGAAGGTTTTAAAAATACTTTTATTTATTGTCTTGGCACTCCATTATAGTGTTTTAATTAAGAAGTGATAGCAAAGAAAAAATTTTTTCCCTTGTTTCTGACTTTTTTTTTTTTTGGAGATAGAATCTTGCTCTATTGCCCAGGCTGGAGCACAACAGCGGGATCTCAGCTCCCTGCAACCTTCATTAGTTGGAGTCAAGCCATCCTCCCGCCTCAGTTTCCCAAGTATCTGGGACCACAGATGGAAGCCACCATGCCCGACTAAATTTCTTTTCTATTTTTTGTAGAGGCAGGGTTTTGCCATGTTGCCCACGCTGGTCTCAAACTCCTGAGCTCAAGTGATCTGCCCACCTCGGACTCTCAAAGTGCTGGAATTAAAGGCATGAGCCATAGCACCCGGCTTGTTTCTGATTTTCATCAAACATTGTAGTGTTTACTTTTGGTATTTTGTAGAGACCTTTTACCAATTAATGAAGTTCATTTTTAGTTTTTCTGAAGTATACAGTGGTGACTTGGTTTGTAATAATTTGTTTAGGCTATTTTATTATAGTTGTGTTATTGACATTTAACTGTTGTGGCCTCAGTGAGAAACTTTCAGCACCGTGATCTTCTGACCTGACCTTGGCGGTGCCACCAGATACCGAGGAGACCATTCTGCCTTTCTGAACTCTACCCGCAATCTTAGTTCCTACTTGAGGGAGATACCTCTGTGGCCTGTTCCTTTGCCCATGTGTGGATATGATGATGAAGAGTAAAACTGCTGGGCTATTTCTAAATGCCCAAATTAATGACCCAGAAAGTGATTAAACTTGGCCATTCCTTCAGCCTTCATCATCTATGAGAATTTGAAAAGTGTAGTCTTCTTTAATTCTACTCAATGTATCAGTGAAGATGAAGTGCATTCAATGAGTAAAGAAAGGTACAAATCCTTTTCACTTTCTCTGGAATGTTACATATTTGTACATTATAAAAACATTTTTTCTCTCCTTTGTGGTAATTAGTGGTGGGAAGGGGAACTAGCAGCATGTACTCAATTTGTTCTTGAATTAAAAATATAGAGTTCAGGAGAGCTTGGAGAGTTGTTCCATTTTAAGTTTTTGAATATATGCATAGCTCTTGCCCTACAATAAATCGATCATGTGGCAAATGTCTAATTGCTCCTCTGAGCTAATGCTTCAGCATCTTCATTTTGCCAGTCACATTCATATCACTTCTGCTGTCATTCAGTCACCTGTAGCTATGAGCAACTGTAATGGAAACTGGGAAATGGAGCCCAGCTGTGTACCCAGGAAAAAGAGAAGATAGGTTTTGGTGAATACCCAGCAGTTTTTGTCATAGCTAATAGGTAGCCGACCCAGAATTTGAACCCAAGTCTTCTGCTTACAGAGTCTATGTCTTTTTTTTTTTTTAATTATACGGTAATGTCTTTTATTATATGCTAAATAGAATCACAAATTAGCTTTGACTCAGAATAAATGCCATCTACTGAATCTTACTCATCAGTTACTGTTATAGTGAGACTTATCCAGACTTCATTATTGGCATTCTTTATTATTCTCTGTCTTGCAGAGTACTGCCTATCTCCTTTCCAACTGCCCAAGCCTCCAGCTCTGTGCAATATTTATATTTTATTTTCAGTGCTTCTGCATCCAGAACTTAAACTGGAGCACTGTCCTAAACCAAGTTCACAAGAATACATTTCTCCTTTGTTCATCATTTTAGATACCACATTGTGGTGTCTCCTCTTGCTATCCAGAGGAGAATACTGTTGCATTCAAATGGACTCCTAAGGGAGCATTCTTTGCTTTGATTGTGGTTGAAGGTTGCCAAGACCACAAGAAAATATATCTTACTCAACAAGATGTGGGTATTCCAATCATTTCATAGTGGAAAAGTTTTATTCCTCAGGCTTCTGTGTTATATTTTGAATAAGCTACTAGAACTTGATGGGAAGTCCTAGGATGACAGAAGTCTAACTCTGAAAACATGACCTTAAATAGAGTTTGGGAAAGCTTGTTTCATTTTAATGTTTCCACAGTATAAATCATACAAGCTCTTACACAGATCACCAATCAAATACTTTATTGCCCTCCCAGATTACCCCACTGTTATCTTTGCTAGCTCTCTTTTTGTTTAATGTTAGATGTACCATCATTAGCTACATTTATGAAGTAGCTGAATAAGAAAAAGGCCCAGTCGGTATATTCTGAATTACCAAAATTTCTTAACTAATGCATTACTAAACTAGCTACATCTTTAAAAAGTCTTGACTGCCTTTTCAGTCAATCTACTAGTTCTTTGTGATAACTTTTGCCATTTTAACTTTGTGGCATTGCAACAAGCATCTTGAATTTTCTGTATAATTTTTTTTTTCCTGAATGATTATTAAAAATGAGGTATGTGAAATGCAAAAGTTTTCTTTTGTTTTTGTTTTTTCATTGTCATCATAAAAAAATTCTCCTTCAGTAAGTTGAAACAGTGAATAAAAACTGACCTCACTTATTACCTCACACATTATGAGACTGGGAAAATATAGTACTAAGATTCTAGACATATATCTTACAGTTCATAAGAGCTGTTTATGTTAGTAAAACTCTGATTTTTCTATGTCTCACTGTAAAGCAACATGCAAAGCCATGAACTCTAGGCTCCAAACCTGAGAGTTAAAAGGATCTCAGGTAAACCATTTTTAATGAAGTCTGTTATTGAACATGGTTGAAGGAAAATATTTTATATTTTTAGACATCCATTTAGGTACTCATGCAGCACTGTGAATATTTTCAGCCTAAGCCATTAATATCTATTAATATTAGTACTTACTACTGTAGTAATATTAGTGGCTATTGCCCTAGTTTCTACCTGATCAATTAATAATAACCATTTATCCTCTGGGTGCCTTCTATGAGCCAGGTGGCATTTTCTTGCTGCCATATGCCCATCAGTCTGTAAGTATTGTTCAATATTTAAGTGACATTTAGTTCAATTCACTTATGAGGTTGGCTTTGGTGTAATGTATAAAAGGCATCTGATTTTAGTGATTCTTCTTCCTTCATTAGCACAGTCTTATTGAAGAAAAACAACTAATGCTTGGTCATGAATCACAATTTCAATGTGCTAATGAAGCAAATATACCTACTGAATGAAAAATATTTTTAAAATCATGGCTTTGTGTATTTTTCTTAAGACACAAATTCCTTTATTTAGAAATTCTTTTTGTTGTTGTTGTTGTTGTTGTTGTTGTTGAGACGGAGTCTCGCTCTGTCTCCCAGGCTAGAGTGCAGTAGCCGGATCTCAGGTCACTGCAAGCTCCGCCTTCCGGGTTTACGCCATTCTCCTGCCTCAGCCTCCCAAGTAGCTGGGACTACAGGTGCCTGCCACCTCGCCCGGCTAGTTTTTTGTATTTTTTTAGTAGAGACGGGTTTTCACTGTGTTAGCCAGGATGGTCTCGATCTCCTGACCTCGTGATCCGCCCGTCTCGGTCTCCCAAAGTGCTGGGTTTACAGGCTTGAGCCACCGCGCCCAGCCGGCTAGAAATTCTTTTCCTAGAGGTGTTAGAAGAAATTTACAACATTCAAGATGTCAAAGCCCTTCATCTTTTCTCAGTGCAACCAATTTGGACTATCCAATAAAAGTAAGAAGATGCTAAAGAAACAGTAGGGAGATACTATGGCTCTGCCATGTTTAAACACCAAAGCCATCCAATACTGCAAAATTGCGAGCCTTAAATGGGTCTTATACTGGGCCCCTATGACTTAACAGATGAATCCCGTCATACTAGTAAATGTAATTACTTTCATGTTTTTTAGCAATTGAGATTGGAAGATCAAACTGGAAATCAAAGTGATCGTATCAAATGACTGTGGTAATATTTTTCCTGAAGGCATACAATTGTGGCTAGGATAATTCATTCAGAAAATGCTTGTTGTGGTGAAAACATCAGCAACTTGCAGTTCTGAAGTATGTTCCTCTTTTTTCCTTTTCACTAAATTCTGTCTTTGGGGAGCTCCTCATACGGGTGAGTCTCTACCAGTTGTGTGTGGGTCCAGAGAACTGACAGAACTCTTGCCCCACTGAGGGGATGGTTATGCCAAAACATGGAGAGGAACCAACATTTGTCTGGTTGAAGACTCAAATTCCTTTATTTAATTTCAATTATAAAACAAATACTAGAGGAATATTATTTGTTTTGACTAATAAATTCCTAGAATTTCTAGATTATTCCAACTGGTATAAAACTTTGGGCATGGTTTATTTAACTAGATTCTTGGAATAAAATGAAAAAAGTGTCAATTACAGTATGCGTGTTGTAAATTTCTTCTAACACCTCTAGGAAAAGAATTTCTAAATAAAGGAATATTTGTTTTATAATTGAAATTTAATTTTGAAAATGATAAATAATATAGGAAATAAACTTGGTTTTACTTTTTCATCTTATTTGTTTTTTTCATCAGGTTTATTGAGTACAATTTACATGAAGTAAAATGTACTAAGTTTTAGTGACATTTCTATAAGTTTGACAAAGCATACAGTCATTTAATCACTACCACAATCTAGATAGAGAACGATTCTGTCCTTCTATCACCACCCTCCCTGCTCCCACCAAATTTCTTCTTGCCTCTATATAATCAACCTCTCTGAACTCCTAGTCTGAGGTAACCCTGATCTGTTTCTGTGACTATATTTTTGTCATGTAAATGGAGTCATGTGGTATGTAGCCTTTTGAATCTGACTTTATTTAGCATCGTGCATTTGTGATTCACCACGTTGTTGGGCATATTAACAATTTGTTCATTTTATTTGCTGAACAGTATTTCATTGTGTGAATGTAACTCCGTTTGTTTATCCATTCATGTTTCTGCCAGTGCTGAAAGACATTTTAGTTCTTTTCAGTTTTTGCTGACTGTGAATAAAACTACTATAAATATTCGCATATAGGTTTTTGTATGAACATAAGATTTTATTTTCCATTGTAAGTATCTATGAGAGGATTGCTAGACATGTATAACTATATAAGAATCATTTTGCATACTAAATATACAAATATAATAAACTATATTTATAAGTCTCTTAATTTAAATATATGGTTTTCAAAAAAATGTCATTGGTAACTCTAGCTAATCTGACTCATACCTATCATTTTTTTTTTAATCACTTCATAAAAGTTGCCCAGGTTAGCTTTGTTCACTAACAGTATCTTTTTGTCTTGATTAATTTCAGAATTAAAATGTAGGAAAGATTTCTTTAAACAAACTACACTACATTTTTAAACTGGTTTTCTTATGCTACAACATACTGTTCTCGCCTTTTGACACTAGAGTCATTCATTGTAAATTTAAAAAGTCAGCTTTGATAATGGAAAGACACATTAGATAATGGGAACACACAAACAGAAACACTCATCTTAGGTCCTTTGTCTATCAGGTAAGCCCTTGTAAGGACTACCAACATGTTAATGGATGTCTGGTGCTATCTTCACATGTTTTATATATCCTGATCTATTTGATCATGTAAGAGGGAGGGATGGGAATGGAGGGGGTCCAGAGAGAGAAAGAGAGAAAGAAAAGAAAGGAGGGAAGGAAGTAAGAGAGCGAGGAAAGAAGGGGATAAAAACTTGAATAGTTCACAGATTACACACTCAATGTCTGTCTGCTTTACACTGAATGACCAGTTAGCTAATAATATCAGTATATTTAATGTTCATAAAATGATAGAAATACTGATACTTTTTGTATTGATTTGTATTTTATTTTTCTGCTTTCAGGAATGGTAGGAATAGAGGATGTTTCAAATATGTTTATAACACTTATGCTTGAAAGAAAATGCCTTACTTGAAAATATGAATTCCACACTGAGATATAGTCATCAAGTATGATTTTTATTTCTGAGGAGGTTTTAACAAATTAGAATGAAATGAAAGTCTTGTTGATTTCTTAGCACAGCCACGACACATGTATTTTAAGTTATAATTATTATAGTTAACTATAATAATAATTTCCCGTGTGAGATCCCCCTCCTTGCACTACATCCAGAAACTGCCTCCAGGCAGAACACTAGGGTAATCATAGCACTTACCTTACTGTCTTCTATTTTATCATGGAACTTAGTCCTGCACTATCTGTTGTATAAACTAATGTTGTATAACAGATTTTGTCCAATTTTTCAGGTGTCTACATGAAAAGGGTAATTTTAATTCTAGTTATTCATCATGGTGGGAATCAGAAATTAACACAAAACTTTTTTTTTTTTTTGAGACGGAGTCTTGCTCTGTTGCCCAGGCTGGGGTGCAGTGGCCGGATTTCAGCTCACTGCAATCTCCGCCTCCCGGGTTTCCGCCGCTCTCCTGCCTCAGCCTCCCGAGTAGCTGGGACTACAGGCGCCCGCCACCTGCCCGGCTAGTTTTTTGTATTTTTTAGTAGAGACGGGGTTTCACCGTGTTAGCCAGGATGGTCTCGATCTCCTGACCTCGTGATCCGCCCGTCTTGGCCTCCCAAAGTGCTGGGATTACAGGCTTGAGCCACCACGCCTGGCCAACACAAAACTTTTTAATGAAGGGTACTGCTGTTCTTCCTCTTTGAGCACAGGACCCTTCAGTGTTTTTCAAAGTGTGGTCTACAAATCACCTGCGTTATTATTTCCTGAGGAATCTATTGAATGCAGATTCCTCGGCCCTAGTCCAGTGTTTGGAGGGAAAGGCAGAGATCCAATGTGAAAAAGCATTCTGGGTGATTCTTAGGACTGGCAAATTTTGAGCACCCTGGCATTGGACCGCTCATTTATCTTCTGTACTTAAGACATCACCATTTTCTCAACTTGCTAAAATAAAGGGTATAGGATGCCAGAGCTGGACTTCATTTAAAGAGCTCAGGCAAAGCAGCTCAGTTACATAAAGAGCACAACCCTGGAGATCAAGGCAATGGGTTTATTCCTTGAGTACCTTTCGCAGCTGCTCCCTGAAGTATGGACATTCAGTCTGTGTTGTAGGTATACAGGTAGCATCTCCTTTACATCTAAAGATAGCACATTTTCACTAGGATTACCAGCTCACTGTGATGCCTAAGAAAAATTTCCTTAAAGTAGCCTGTGGGATGGCATCAACTACTGAGTGATGCACTTAGATGATTGTAGAAAGAGCTACCTGGTGTTCTAGAGATGAAAACAAAAAAGACATAATACTAATGTAAACAACTGCTCAGAAGACAATTATAATGGCCAAGGATTCTGTTTTGTTCCCTTCATTTCCCTTTTCTGCCTTCTTTCTCCAATTCATCCAGACACCAGGCTCTAGCATTAGTCACTTATTGAGTTGGTGACTGAGGCTCCCTGCATTTGAACAGAACACATCCACAAATCAAGTATTTTAATAGTGAGAAGATAATTATAAGGTTTCCTGGCAGTAGTAATAAGCATATGGGGGCTATTTCATCTGTGAGAGAATGTGTATGTGTGTGTGTACTGTGTGTATGTTAGTGCTTCAGAGATGCTTGATTTCCTAAGAGGTAAATAAGAATTACATGTATTATTACATATAGTCCCACAACAGAATTATATACAGTCATTACAAAGAATATGGTACATTTATACATGTATGTTTGTGTAAAAATAAATAATAACAATAATAGTAGATTAGCATACACATAAAAAAGATGAAGGGATACATTACATTCTATTATTAGTGGTTATCTCTAGAAGACGGATTTTTTCGGTGGAAAATTTTCCTTTCCAAAGTTAATTACTTCAGTCATGTTTGAATTTTGTATAATTTGAGAAATCAGAAAAATACTAAAACTCAGGGGGACTGTCAACTTTGCCTAAGTAAGACTTGTCTGTTAGATCTGTAAATTGAAAAACTAAATACGGCTGGGAGCATTGGATCACACCTGTAATCCCGACACTTTGGAAGGCGAAGGAGGGTGGATCATCTAAGGTTTGAAGTTTGAGACCAGCCTGGCCAACATGATGAATCCCCATGTCTACTAAAAATACAAAATTAGCCAGGTGTGGTGGTGGGCGCCACAGCTACTCGGGAGGCTGAGGCGGGAGAATCGCTTGAACCCAGGAGGTGGAGTTTGCAGTGAACTAAAATCATGCCATTGCACTCCAGCTTTGGCAAAAAGAGCCAAACTCCATTTCAAAACAAAGCACCAAAACAAATAAACAAAAAACAGAAACAAAATACATCAGCTAAAAAGTTTAAGTATTTACTATGTTTAATTGAGAGAAAAGGTGTCTTATCTTAAGAACGTGAAGCTGAAACATGCGAGTTACATTTTCTGTTTCACAGATACTGATCATCTCTTTCCCAGTGAGTTAAAGGAAGGTTTGATAGAGAAAGGGAAGGGAGAAACTTACAGAGTGATGTCTGGGAGAGAGGACAGAAGAGAGTATGGCATGAGTATGCAACTGGGCTAAAATATTAAAAGCTGATTCGGAGAAGGTGATTAATATAGATGATGACAAAAGCAACAATAATAACTGTTGCCAAACTGTGTGAAACACTTCACTGGTTTATTTTATTTAAGCTTCACATTGATTCTTGTGAGGAAACAACCTCTCTGAACCTCAGTGTCCTCTTTTGTAAAAATGAATATTACAACAGTCTCTAACTTGTAAGCTTGCTGTGAGAATTGAATGACAAGGTGGGTATAAAACAATTAGCACAGTGTTTGGGACACAGTAAGAACTCATTTCTTGTTGCTTATGGTTATTATTATCTTCATTTTATAATGTGGAACTTGAATTTGAACCTTGACCAATATCCAAGAACTGGTAGGTGACACAGATGTGGAAATTGAATCTGAACCTTGATCAATATCCAAGAACTACTAGGTGACAGAGCTGATATCTGTGCCTGGGCTTGTCTGTTTCCAAATCTACTTCAGTATTCATGTACAACAGTGACACTTTGGAGTCCTGTATAAACTCCCTGCATATTTCATCCGTCTTAATTATTGTCTTTAGAGCGGCGAAATACATAGGTATCTAATTAAGATCTATTGTCGTAGTGTTGGTGATGCATTCATTAGAAACATCAACAAAAACAGATCATACATTTTCTAAAGACAAGATCATGTTCTATAGGTAGAGTTTTAGGTTGGAAATGAATTTTTTATGGAATAGTACCTAAGCATAGGGTGTGATCACCTTGCTTTCAAAGGTTAGTTAAGAGAGATCAGCCTGTTGCCTGTGCAGTGATTCTGGCACCAAAGTGACAGATGGCCCAGTACAGGGCTCTGACCAGCTTTTCCTGTCTGCTGCTTTCCTGGTATAGTAACTTTGCCAATATAATGGGAACTGCTCCAAGGAAGAGCTTATGGTGGGGTGAGGCAGGGCATGGCATTGCCTTTGCTATCCATGATATGTAAGGATAAATTGAGACAAGTCACCTTCACCAGGGAAAAGTTGATGCTGAATGTTGGGCTGCCTGGCCAGGAAGCATTTTGTTGTTGTTGTTGTTAAACAGGCAAACTTGTTGTTAAGCGTGCCTTAATGGAAAATGCGGAGCCACAGCATAGCAATGTAAGGTGGTATTGATTCCAGTTCAGCTTGTCTTGAACCATTGATTTCCTAGATTTGGATGCTGAAGAGAAACTCCTGGCTCAGAAACTCAAACTGAAGACATATCCCCTGATGGAGGAGGGGGTGAGACATGAAGGTGGAGGGAAAAGGTAGCAACAATGGGGCTCACAACACAGTTTAGAAGCAGCCCATATGCCTGGCACAGGATGACTACATGATGGGACGACAAGCCTCACTTGAAGACAAGCCAAAAACCAGAGGGGTTGAGTTTGACCTACTCATCTCTCCTGTCTGGCACCACCATTTGCTTTGAGCCAAAGTTGCTGTGGGACACAGTGGTTGGTATACCAGTTGGTGTGTACCTGTTTGTCTGGGGCTACTAAGAGGGAATTGGAAGCAGAAAACAAATTCTTGAATGTCAGTCACCCATATAAAGTGGGTTGCCATTCTACCAAATCTCTGAATAGAGGAAAATCATGGATTTGTAAAGATGACAAGAGAATGTCCATTCACTTAGCCACATAGGAAGAACCTGGTTCTCTCATCACCAGGCTGGATCTATGATGAAGAGCAGACCTTTGAGCCAATGGGCCTACAGTGAGAATGGCTATTGCTGCATACTCAGAGGGACAACATTTTTCTGGTATCAGCAGGTAGCAGGAGTGGGAGAAGGGTTGAGGAAACAAAAAAGGGAAAGGAAAATCAAGGAGTGAATCAGTAGGGAGGTGTGTTTGCAGGCGAGGCCTCAAATATTCTAGAGTATGCAGCTGCAGTCACCCTATAACTACTTAAAAATTTGATAATTTTTATTTGCCACCACATAGCAATGGCTATCTCTGGTGGTAAGAAAATCAAATTATTGAGGGGGCGTTGTATTTTTACTTTTCTATGTATTCAAGTTCTTCTACAATAAATATATATTGCTTACATAATTAAATAAATGAAGATCCCTCCAAAATAACTTGTATTGAGTGGTAGCTATAAAGAAAAATAAAGCTGTGAGCAATTGTCTGGTGTGTGGGCTTTAGAAGATGATCTGAGATCTCATTTTCCTCACCGTGTCTTTTGCCTCCCTTGCCAGGTACACAGACACATTGCTCCTAATCAGCTTTCAAAGAGCACATTTGTGCAAATGGAGGAAGACATGTAAAAAAAGATAGTGCAGTAATCTCACTTCGATTTTAAATGACGGATTTTGTTTAGACCTCTTAATACAATTTTACAGTGGTTTATTAGGCATTATCCTTGAGTAACATCAAAATATGATTGTCTTCTAGTACTTGGTAATGAATGAGGTAGGCTTGCCAGCAGCCTGGTTTAAACCACACAGAAAGTGAAGGAGACAGTATTTCAGCTTGTGAATGGCTCCTGCTGTTGAAGATCAATATGCTTATGTGTACGAATATATATGTACACATATATATGCATTTATATATATGCATGTATATTATACATATATTAGTTTTAAAAGAGCAAATTCAGAGATAAAGCACTATAGTTTGTCTTTATTATTTGTGTATTTTTTCCATTTTATGGCGCCTTGAAGCAACAAAAGATGTTGACGAAAACATGTTTTTTATACCAGCTAGGAAACCTAATATGTGGAAAATTAAACTGGCTGTTCCTTTCTGAGACTTTTTGGATATCATAAATGCATGATTCTTATTTGAATGAAAAGAGAAAAAAGTTTTTCAGAATGCTCAAAATACTAGGGTTTTATGGTTGCTTTGATTTAATTTCCTTTAGGAAAACAACATTGCCATTGCTGAAAATTAACAAATAGATGAATCCATTAAAATTCTTCCATTAATTGGAGGGAAATTGTTTCTCTATTACAAACTACTGCAAAATCACTCTAGTAACTACCAGAAAAATCACGGTCGTGCTTACCGGTGGTACAGGGAAGAAAACACCATTCCTCTTCTATTCAAGCTACTCTGACAGGTAGCAGCTTGAATATTTCCATCTCTATTAAGACCATAGAGAAAGGCTTCCCTCTATAAGATCCTGTGAAAAATCAGTGTTGAAGAACTCCTTATAGATTGAGAATTCCTTAGTGTCAGTCAATGGAAAACTCATAGGACCCTTCAGAAATATGTACTTTTAAATTTTGACTCTTCTGCTCCAGCGGGTAGTTTGTTGCAAAAGACAAACTCGTGGGTGTCTAAGAGAACAAGGAATGGTACAAATCTATGCATTAATGCATTGCTTTGATCTGGTTTTACAAGTGACTTACCATTCCATTAGATTTTCCCCATGGGAAATTGAAAAAAAAATGCTTCCACTGGCTCCTGGCACAGTGCTTGTTTCCTTCAAGGATGACCATCTCAGGAACACACCTGCACTCTAGCAAAGATTTTAGGGAGGCGGAAAGACATTCTGAAACATTCCAAACTGCTTGGAACATGGCATGTATTAACAAATCCTCTTGTATGTTAGATCATTCTAATTGGAATGTCTGCTAATGCCTTTTGTGAACAGGAACCTTTGTAATTTTAGCGAGGGGAAGTAATGACATCAACAGCTTTCACCAGATCTAAAAAATATATAATCGTCATCAACATGATAATTTTTTTACATCAATAACAAAATGGGTTTTGGGGGGTAAATAACTACAGGAAGCTGCTTTTACATTTATTTGAAAAACAAAGATCAAAACAAGCAGAGATGTGCAAAATTTTTTTTTTTTTTTTTTTTTTTGGAGCTGGATTTTAGCTTTATGTACAAAGATCATGCAAATCAAATCAAACTAAAAGCAAAATAAACATTATACAAGCGATGCAAATTTCTAGTGAAAGGAGGTGTTAAGAGCTGTGAAGGGTCTCAGATTTTACTCTATTTACAAGTTTCATGGATGGTGGCAGAAGACATGAGACTCCTGAGTCAGATTTGAAGGGCAATTTATTATTCACCTCAATAGCAGTAGCCAGAGTATCTGCACTTTGTGCTGATTCTCTGAGCCTTCATTCTCACAGGGTGAGGCAAAGAGAGCCAAATGATATTTGTACATATAGAGCATTGTATTATAGGCAAGGAATTCTGAAGTTTGGGTGCCTGAATTTTTTATAAACGGTAGTAAGTACACTTTTATTTTGCTCTCAAGTGAGATATTACCTTTATTATACTGAATAGTAACTATGCCCACCCTTTGCTTCAGAATATTACCTTTACCTTACAAGGCCATAAGCAAACTGTCTCTTAGGCCTGGAGGGAGACATTATATTCCAAAGCTGTTTGCTATGTGAGTAAACTTGAACTAATAGTCCAGAACAAAGGGCAGCCAGTGACTTACTTGCAAGATGTGTAGAAATGTGAGAAATCCATGGAGAATTGTCCCCCAGTGGAAGCATTTGTTTGGCTGTGATATTACATTCAAGTCTCAGCACTGTTATAGGTTGTTGCAAAAGTAAGTGCAGGTTTTGCCATTTAAGTCATGGCAATTACTTTTGCATCAACCTGACAGTACACTTCAGACAATCAACCACTTATTCGGTGAGTCAGTGAGTCACTCATTCATCCAGTCAATGAGTTAGTCAGTCACTTAATAAACATTTGTAGAGTGCTTGCCATGTGCTTCATATTACGTAAAGAACTAGAGGAACAAAACAGATGAATAAAATTGAAAACTGTGCTTTAGCAGTTTACATGCTAGTGAAAAAATAGTAATCAAAAAGATGAAATTAATAATAATATTTAGCAGAGATAATACTGCATGTTCACCATAGTTTTCTTTTCCTGGGTACTCATAAAGTCTATATTTCAGCTTCTTTGTACTTGTCATTAGGTCGGAGCCATGTGACTGAGTTCTGGTCCATTGTATGTGGGTGTAGTGATGTAAAGTAGTAAGAGGCCATGTCTTTCAAAATATCCCATAAGACCCTGAAGTTCTATCTACTTCTGCCATGGAATCCATGGAAGCTAACCAGAGCCAAAAAAGATTTATTATCTCCTGTTCACAAGTGAGGAAACAGCATCCTAATACAATGTACTAAATATGATAATAAATATGATACAGGTTGAGCATGTCTAATCTGAAAATCTGAAATCTGAAATGCTCCAATATCTAAAACTAATTTGAAGACCAACACAATGCCACAAGTAAAAAATCCTACACCTGACTTCATGTAATTGGTCACAGTCAAACTGCAGATGGATAAAACATTTATTCAGTGTTCTCAAGGGAAGATTCATTAACAAATCTTCCAGCATCATTGCTAATGATAGCCTGATGTCAAAACAAATCCACAATGCTGATAAGACATCACTGTTTTGGGGTTATTGCCTCAGAAAGACACTGACTACAGTTGATGAGACAGAACCTGCGGGAATTAAGGCTGCCAAGGACAGAATAACTGTGCTGGGATGTGCTAATGCGACAGGCACACTTAAGTGTAAACTTGTTGTAATAGGCAAAAGCTTGCATTTTTGTTATTTTCAAGGAATGAATTCTCACCAGTCCATTATTATACAAACAAAAAGGCATAGATCACTGGGGACACCTTTTCTGATTGGTTTCACAGACATTTTGTACCAGGGGCTTGGGCTCACTGCAGGGAAACTGGACTGGATGATGACTGCAAGATTTTGTTATTCCTTGACAACTGTTCTGCTCATTCTTCAGCTGCACTTCTCACCAAAAATAATTTACACAATGTACTTTCCCCTAAATGTGACCTCATTAATTCAGTCATGTGACCAGGGTATCCTTAGACCAATGAAGCATAAATATAAAAACAATTTCTTAGACAGCATGCTAACAGCAATGAACAGAGGCATGGGGTTAGAAAGTTTTCCAAAGGAGTTTAACATGAAGAATACAGTATATGCTGCTCCTGATGGTTGTGACACAGTAACTACAAACACAATTGTGCATGCCTAGCACAATCTCTTGGCTATGATTATGCTCAGTGATGATGAACAAGTGTTGATTTTGGAGGATTCTGCATGCCAGTTGAGGAAAAATGATATTTGACCTCCTGAAATATGCAAAATTATACCTTCAATATGCAAAAATTATATGTTCAGATTCCATCAGTAAGCTGGAAGAAATGAATATCAATGAAGTTTTTAACATCAATAATGAGGCTCCAGTTGTTCATTACCAACAGTGAAACAGTCAAAATGGCTCTAAATCAAGGTGATTGTGATAATAATGACAATGAAGATAACATTGGTAACATTGCTGAAAATGTGCCTAAAAACAGCGTGATGAAGATGTGTGATGGGCTTATGGAAGGACTAGCTCAGTCTGCAATCGTAACAAAACAAGAAATCATGTCAGTTTATAAAATCAAGTAGAGACTTCTGAGAAAAAAACTGTCGTTAATGAGGCAGATGACTCTGGAGGAAACATTTTAAAAAGCCATTCAGCAGAGTGTCTCCTAATCCCTAGAAGACTCACTTTCTGGTTCATCAACTGCTTCTGATGTTTTTTCTCACCTAAAAAAAAAAAATAAAATACAGTGTACAGTACACTTTTAATTAAAATGCAGCATCATAGGTGGAGACTGCCATTGTTTGTTGTTGCTCTTTCACAGCTGATACAGGTATTTTGGTGATGCTACTGTGCTCCTTAGCTACCCTGGATGCATATTTTTTTCACTGTATTAATGATTTGACTTATAATTTACTGTTAAGAATTTATGTGTGAATAAGTACAAGAAAGTGGTTGCTTATTGGTAGCAAATGTATTTAGAGTCGGGGATAATGGTGATGCCAGACAACCACAGTTTGTCCACATGGGTGGTTGAGATAGCAACACCTTTGCTTTCTGCTGGTTCACTGTGCACAAACTTTGTTTCGTGCACAAAATTATTTTAAAATATTGTGTAAAATTACCTTCAGGCTATGTGTAGAAAGTGTATATGAAAAAAAAGAATTTTGTGTTTAAACTTGGGTCTCATCTTTAAGATATCTCATTATGTATATGCAAATATTCCAAAATCCAAAATCAAATATTCAATATCTGAAACACTTCTGGTCCCAAGCGTTTCAGACAAGGGATACTCAACCCGTATATTTTTTCGAATACCATGACCAACTTCTGGGCAAGAATCCTGACTTATTCATTTGATTTACAGTTCTTACTAAAGGGCTTAGAGGAAGACATAAACTTGTCTTTCAAGTCAAAAAGGAGATTGTTTTATTATTATTTTACATTTTAGACTCAGGGGGTACATGTGCAGGTTTGTTACATGGGCATATTGCATGATGCTGAGGTATGAACTTCTATTGATCTTATCACCCATGTAATGAACATAGTACCTGATAAGTAATTTTTCAATCCTTGTTCCCCTTCCTCCCTTCCCATTTCTGGAACCCCACTGTCTACTGCTTTCATCTTTGTGTCCGTGTGTACCCAAGGTTTAGCTCCCACTTTTAAGTGAGAGCATGAGGTATTTGGTTTTCTGTTTTCGCGTTAATTCGCTTAAGATAATGGCCTAAGAAGGAGATTGCTAAAGTAATGAAGGGCACAGAATTAAGGGGAATGTTTATTTTGTTTGCTTACTTTAGTTTTTCTTCTAAGATAAGAAATGCTTAAATACGTTCACAGGTAAAATCGTGGAGAGGAAGAGAATCAAGTTATTGAAAGAAAGGTATTGAAGGGAGAGTAGAAGAATAAGATCTAAAAGAGCCGATATGTAGGTGAAAAACTTACCTGGCCATAGGAAAAAAAAAACACACACACAACAGGATAACCATTTCAATCATAACTTTGGGGAGAGTTTGTTTTTATTTAAGATAAAAGAGGTATGCTGCTATAAAGACACATGCACACTTATGTTCATTGCGGCACTATTCACAATAGCAAAGACTTGGAATCAACCCATATGTCCATCAGTGACAGACTGGATTAAGAAAATGTGGCACATATACACCATGGAATACTATGCAGCCATAAAAAAGAATGAGTTTGTGTCCTTTGTAGGGACATGGATGCAGCTGAAACCATCATTCTCAGCAAACTATCACAAGAACAGAAAACTAAACACCGCATGTTCTCACTCATAGGTGGGAACTGAACAATGAGATCATTTGGACTCAGGAAGGGGAACATCACACACCGGGGCCTATTATGGGGAGGGGGGAGGAGGGAGGGATTGCAGTGGGAGTTATACCTGATGTAAAGGACAAGTTGATGGGTGCTGATGAGTTGGGCACAGCACACAAACATGGCACAAGTATACATATGTAATAAACCTACATGTTATGCACATGTACCCTAGAACTTAAAAGTATAATAATAAAAAAAAAGAGGTAGAGAAAACACTGAAAAACAAGCATAGGATGCAGATTCCAGGCATTACAGAAAAACAGTAGTCAGGTGTTGTCTCTCTTTTATGTACCAAACTCCTTGTTGGAGCATTCGCAAATATCTCATTTAATCCGCCTGGCATTTTACAAAGTAGCTATCATCATCACTATTATTTTATAGATGAAGTTACAGAAATTCATAGAGATGAAGTCATTTACCAAGGTTATATAGCTATTAAGTGTGAGAGCCATGGTTCAGATCTGATCTGATTGACTCCCCACAGCTTACAGTAGAATAACCTGATAGGGGAGACAGAGAGAACTAATTATGTGCACACTTTTGGGGAATTTAACTCAAGTTACCTGTCAGTGGCCTTCATGTTACACTACCTATGTCAGGGGCAAAAGAATCTGCCCGTGCACCTCCACTCAGTACCTCTGCAAAGGCACTGAAAGAGGTTTGAAAATGGGACAACTTGTCCATCAACTGATTGTTATAGAGGTCAGCTCTCCAGTGTTTACCAATTTAGGTTCATGATATTAAGTGATTTAAAGGGTAGTTTCAGCATCACTTAGTTACAACCTCCCCAATGTGAACGCGAATACAGAGAGAATTAAAAGGTGATGCCAAACCTTCAATATCGTAGCAGTAGCATTTCCTTATTATTGTTTTTAGAACCATCCTGATTTCTTTGAAGAGGTAAGCATATATTGCAAACTTTGAGAGATTTATCAAATCTGAATTAAAATTTTGGAAAATAATTATCATCTCAACTTATTGAAATGACCCTTAGGATCTGAAATTATAGCTACAGATTTTTATTTGTTGTACTTTCTAAATCTAAAAAGTACATTAGTTCACAATAAATTCCAAAAGTAACCTACAAAGTAAGTCTTTAGAATGGAAAGAAATAAATAATGACAGTGACATTTTCACCCATGCTGGGAAGCTGGCAGGATGATGATAGAAGAGGTTTGGTACAGATTTTCTGTAAGGTACCTGAAGCATCACAGTGAGCACTACTCAGCAATGGAAAGAGATAATAGATTACGAGGCAAGGTAAGTCAACAGGATTTATAATATGGGCTTGGAAGATATTCTGCTTGCTCTGCCTTTCTTCCACAAGGCACTGCTTGCACACTCCAAGTTTTTGACCTTGATGAGACTCTGGTTAAAGTAGCCCATCTAATCCAATATTATGCATTTCAACAGCTGCCCAATGAAGGAACCATTTTTCTGCTTCCAGGAGCACACTTTTCCCAGAAGAGTTCTCCAGTCTGGCAACATGACTGAAGAATGTCTACAAAAGCCTTTCTCTATTTTGTGGCTTAGAAATAGAATCTACACGCTAAGTACAAGCCCTTCACTGAAAGACGCCAGAGTTCTCCTTGAACCCTAAACCATCTCTCAAAGACCCTTCCCCAGGTGCTTTGGGGACTGTGCAGCTTCACTCTAAAGAGGAAGAAAGCCTGAGAGTTTTCCTTGTTTCAACATCTGCCTTCCTGGGTGGTCCAAGTATAATGGACTGTTCTTATTTTTTCAATCTTTAGTCTTGCTTCCTGAAACTTGAATTCTGATTCTTCCTTGGTTAACCTTTTCTTGACTGGTTAGGACAGTGCTTTAGAAATGTGCTACACACTCCAGCCTTGCCTATGGTTCTAATTTTGGAAGTTATCTGGTCCTACCAGGATGTGCCCTGTGTTCCGTCTCCTACTTCTGGCACTCATTTAAAATCTCTGGAGATTTAACATCACAGATATATATATATCAAGAACCCACTAGATCTCTGCTAACCTCTGCAAGGCATCCAAAACATCTGAGTAAAACAGTCCTTTTAAAATTGTTATCAAATAAGCTTATAATTAGAAATTAGGTAAATCTGCTTTAAAACAACCCTTCAGATCTGAAATTATAGCTTCAGAATTTTATTTGTTATACTTTCTAAATCTAAGAAGTACATTAGAACTATAATCCTTTGATACAGTCTAATAGACTTACTAGCATTCCAATAAAGCTCTTGAACATGTAACGATTTGCAGTATTCTTTTATTAATTCAATCATAGAGTGTGACAATGCAGACTTGGAACTGCTCCATCTCATCCATAGCTGCTGGGCCCCTACATTCTATATTCTGCCCATGATGACCCGCTTTGAGTTCCTCAGACTGTACTTTTCCACCTCTTGATTTTATCTGTGTTAGAGTTCTCCTTCTCCGGAAAGACTTCCCTGACCATCTATCTCTCTTCCAAATCTGATTTTGACCCTGCTCACTTGTTCTACAACTCCGCACTTCCCTTATCATAGACTTTATCACTGTGTGTTGTAATTATTTGATTGTTTTCTGATTCTTTCATGATTTGTAAGTTCTAAAACAGCAGTAATCACTTAGTTTTACTCTTGTATTATTCTTCTTATCATAGATAATGCCTGTCATTTGTAAGTAGTCATTAAATATTGGAAGATTTTGTGAATGTCTCAGAAGCCTGGCATCTGAGCCCAGGTTCCCATTTTTGTTGATTCTGCCAATAGAAGTTTCAATAATAGCATTGAAGATAATACATTGCTACAAGTGGTGTTTCCAGGATCAAATGAGATAGTGTAAGTGAAAGTGATATATAAGGTATAAATATGTTAATTATTACTCAGCCTTGTTAGCTATGTTTGTATTCCTCTTATAGTATGTTAATTTCTAGCATTATATGTTCCTCTTATGATTTGCTTAATTCTTTCATGGGAAAATGTTGCTTTTTTCTTTATCATGAAAATTACAAGTAACAGAAGATTTCATTAATTTTTTTCCTATATACAGCTCCCACTGTCACCTTAAGAAACTTAAAGAAATTTTAGGGCAGAATTTTTTGACCTACCAATTAGTTTGCTTTTATGATTTCCACACCAAGAAAATACTTAACCAAACTGTATTTTCATTCTAAGAATTTATCTGTTTCCGTTTAACACAGTTAATAACATAAATAAACAGAAAGTGATAACTTAAATATGTATCAAAATTAAAACCTCTCATTTCAGACCTATTGACATTTCATCTCTGCTGTGTGAGCCAATAAAAAAGCAACTATGTAGATTATTTTAGCAATACTGGGGTTTTCATATATACTAACAAAATGCATTCTTTTCAAAGTAAATATATAATTTATTTCTCAACAAATACCACTATTAATGGTGCTTTGGAAGAGACAGTATATTGAATTAATCATAGGTTTTGATGATGGAGAGTAGGTTGAATCAGACCAAATGTCCCACTATGAAGAATTATAAGAGCTAGCAATAATTTAAGAGAGAAAACAAAATCATAAACAAAGCTCCAGCTGTTTAAATATATTATAGAACAAGTAAACAGAGAGAACTTGTCGGGTCAAGATTTTAGAAAGAAGGAAAACATATTAAAGTAAGCAATACAGAACTGCTTTCTCCCATGAGAGTATTTGTCCATTCACTCTGAAGGATATAGAGGCTGAACAGAAAAGGGTAGCCTTGCAGTGTTGACAAACGGGTCAGGCTGGGAAGATAAAAAAATGGAGCTTCAGGCTCCCAAGGCAACCAGAATTTGAAAAAAGGGAACTTACCCAACCTAGCAAAACAAGCCAACGTTCAAATACAGGAAATACAGAGAACATCACAAAGATACTCCTCGAGAAGAGCAACCCCAAGAAACATAACTGTCAGAATCACCAAGGTTGAAATGAAGGAAAAAATGTTAAGGGCAGTCAGAGAGAAAGGTTGGGTTACGGACAAAGGGAAGCCCATCAGATTAACAGCAGATCTCTCTACAGAAACCTTACAAGACAGAAGTCAGTGGGGGCCAATATTCAACATTCTTAAAGAAAAGAATTTTCAACCCAGAATTTCATATCCAGGCAAACTAAACTTCATAAGCAAAGCAAAAATAAAGTCCTTTGCAGACAAGCAAATGCTGAGAGATTTTGTCACCAGCAGGCCTGTCCTACAAGAGCTCCCGAAGGAAGGAAACTGAATCTAAAGCCAACACTTTACTGCTTCTGAAGTAAAAACGGGGAAGATGCACGCCTTGTAGGGATTTCTAAGGAAAAAGATAAATTAATATCAGAGCAAATACATTTTATTAGTGATCTTAAAATCTTCAAAGAGGCAATAACTTCAATGATTGGAACCGCCAAGGAATTTGAAATTTACTTTACCAGTGTCTTTCAAATATGTTGAGGAGGCCCAGCCCCTGAAAACAATGTCATTCTTCTCAGAACATCATGAAATAACGATGTAGCCAAGGACATCGTTAGAAGTAGGAAACAACTTTACTCTCAGAAAATATGCTTGCATTCTGAACCTCTAAATAGGATCTAAACCTCTAAATATATATATATATATATATATATATATATACACACACACACACACACACACACACAAAACATTTGGAGAAATCACATTTGTTTTCTGGTTTTCACTTTCATATTTTTGCCTATTAGTCATTCCTTTGACCGTCTGTTAACAGGAGACAAATGGTAGCAAGTCTCATTTTTCCGCATTCAGGAAAAATCAAAGATGAAATAAATAATATTCTGTATTAATTCATTTTTCTATAATTTTGAAAAAGAACATGATGTCCTATTGCAAGACAATAGGCTTGTTCATCTCCTGGAACACTCCGAGAGAATGGTCAGGAACCACTGGACAGACCAGAAAATGTCCTAAGCTTTGTTACTTTGAGAATACCTTTTGCTACAAAAGCTTTTTTAGTTGTTTATTTTGAAAATAATTTAATAACTAAAGAATATTTATTGAAAATTTTGGGGAAATAAAGGTACTCATAATATGACTTTTCCAATATGCTCTTAACATTTTGAAAGAATTATCATCAATAAATATGTATCCTGTTTATTCTTTGGCCCTTTATAGAGGAGATACCCTGGAGTATGGTCTTAGAGAATTTGAGTTTATGCTGGAGTCTGCCACAAACTCTTTGTGAACTCAAGAAAATATTGCTCTTCCTGGTCTCAGTAGAGAATGAGGAGGAATCTATGTTGCCAACCAATTTCCCAGGCTTTTCGTGTGAATGCATTTTATATGATATTAGAGCCTGAGCTTTCTAAATGTCAGTGTTATAACTAGTGCCAGGCAGCCCCCAGTGTAGATGAATCAGATTTCTATACAGCATAATTTGTGTAGGTCCAACTACCCAACTTCTTTGTAGGTCCAAAAAAAGAGAGAGAGGAAGAGCTCAGTAGGATACTGGAGATTTTCTAGAGCTGACTGACCCAGAAGTCAATAAGTTAGTAAACACGTGTTTAGCACCAACGGTATAATTACAACAAACATAAACTTAATTGGCACTATTTATTGGACTGTAAGAAAAGGAAAACAGAGAATCCGAATTGCCATCTGACCCCCTTTCCTTATACTTTTCCTATATTTATGCCTAGATTACATAACTTAATGTAAGGAGTTGAGGTTTTCCATCCCTCAAAGTCTTGAAACCACGCACTTCAGAAAATAAAACCTATACTGGAAGGAGGCTGCTCTTATCAACCCAAATTTAGCAGAGTCTAGACCTAATAGTCTAGCAATGTGGCAAGCGCCAGGGCATAATTCTTTAGGTTTACTCACGGCTTGGAAAAATAACAATACGCAGTTGTTTCTCTGGAAGACTACCTTTTTTTTTTTTTTTATATTGAGTCGTGCTCTGTCACACAGGCTGTCACAAGCCGGCTTGATCTCGGCTCACTGCAACTTCTACCTCCCAGGTTCAAGCGATTCTCGTGCCTCAGATTCCCGAGTAGCTGGGATTACAGGCACGCATCACTCCACCTAGCTAATTTTTTTGTGTGTTTTTTTTTTTTTTAGTAGAGATGGGGTTTCACCGTGGTGGCCAGGCTGATCTCTAACTCCTGACCTCAAGTGATCCACCCCCCCTTGCCTCCCACCCACCCTAGCCTCCCAAAATGCTGGGATTAAGGCTACTTTTTAAAAGGTGTTTTTAAAAGGGCTAGTAACAAAAGCTTGAAGGCACCCTGAACATTTTGACCATTTGACAGAAAACTGCTGCAATACCACCAGCAGCTCCCTTCCTACTCTCTACATGTTACTGGCCACAAAGAATATGCCACACTGTGGCTTCAAACTCTGTATAAGACTCTAAGAGAGCCAACTTCAGCCTGGGGTTTCCTCATGGAGTCTCTCACAAGGTTCTACACATACATTTGGGCAAGTTCCTTAATGTTGCTAAATTATAGTATAAAGTGAGAGGCAGTGAACAAACCTCACAATTTTTGCAAACCTCACTCTTAAACTAGTCACAGTTAATAACTATTCTCCTGAAATCTTGTTTTTAAGAGACCATTTATCCCAGGCTGCTACAAGCACAGATTCTGAGTATCTCGTTTTGTTTCATCATTGAAGTTGTTTCATGTTCGAGCACAATCTGGTTAATAACAAATCCCAGATTCCTAACTTTGAGGGTTTGTTTCCTAGGATCACTGTTGGTAGGTACCATGTGTTTTCATCTAGACTAGTGAGGAAAATAGAACTCACTTTAGATTTTTGAATAAAAGAGATTGAATACAGGGAATTGCTTACAAAGGTGCAGAAGCGGCTGAAAGAGCAAAAGGAAAAAGTGGTTGCTTTAAAACAAGGATATTACTGTTGCTTCTGAACCAAATCTGGCATGAATGTCAAAGGTACTGATGTTCTGCTGCTGCAGTTAAAACTGCACAGCCTCTTCTGAATAGGAATCCAGGAGCCTATACCTCAGCTGAGAAGGCACACTCTCAGGGCCACACAACTGGTGCCTTAGCATCAGCACAAGCAGAAAAAACAACTGAGGCATTTTCCCTTCTTCCTATCTTCCAGTTTTCCATGAATGCCTCCCATTGCAGGACCCAACTAGAAGCCAGCTTACAAAGGAGTCTTGGGAATACAATTATGCAGTTTGCAGGCTTCCACATCATCCCCGACACCTACTTGCAGGGAATGCAGTTGGAAATGGAGCTGTTCAGAGTAGAGAAATGACAGCTAAAACAAGAATGCTATTAACATATGTTAGCTCACTTCTTTCCCCCTCACCACATCCATGATGGCCATGCTATGTAGGTGCCCATCTTCAACTTTCTGGCAGTCCTATTGGCCTGGAGCAAGGCAGGATAGAAGTTACAAGAAGAGCAGAGTTTACCAAGTTGTATGAAAGTGTAAGATTTTCTGTTATATTTCAAGTAATGAAATTTCAACTTGTATGTATGTCTACATATAGCCAGCCTACTCTATCATATCGCTTCGGTGCAATGCCTTAGATTGGCATCTTCACTAATGAATATTTTTGGGGTATCCTCTACCATGCTGTTTTGTGAAAGGGAAAGGAAGCAAAAGAAGTGCTATAGATTAACTTCTATAAAACATACATCTCTGGTTTAAATTC
Organism: Macaca fascicularis; assembly: GCF_037993035.2. Lineage (NCBI taxonomy): Eukaryota > Metazoa > Chordata > Mammalia > Primates > Cercopithecidae > Macaca > Macaca fascicularis. The sequence continues at coordinate 73,243,535 of NC_088375.1, read as the reverse complement.
TGGCCATTAAATGTTAGTCTTCCCATATCCTAATTTGTTGGCCACCCACAAAATCTAAGAAAATTCATATCACTTTTGTGGACCCAAAGATGAATTCTAACTTGATCAATCAAGTAAGTTGAATATTCTGCACAAAATCTCCATTCAAGAAATTTACCAATTCTTAAGTTGTGTATGAGAGGTGAGGGGTCAAAAAACAAGCAAAATACTGCCATGGGACTAAATATCCAAGCAGATTTGTGTTTGCTTGTTTTCTATTCTTGACATTTTACGATGCTGAGGGGTCAACTTAGATTCAAGGACAATCAAGAAGGCACAGCCTAATAAACACATCATGTGTTCAGTTGAGATGTCTGAAGAGCTACACTCTGGATAAGGAAAACAGTAAATTGAATAGCATTCACAATATCTGAAATACCACTTGGAATCATCTCAATCCCTGATGGGATCAGAATCACTTACTCATAATCTATCCAATTACCGGAAGAAAATTACATTCTCTCTGGAGAAAGTAACATAATCTATAGCTTCTGAAGTTTCTTAAATAAAATGTCAGCATCCAAAATTAATACACATGTAAGAAAACAAGGCCAAACAAATGAAAGTCAAGAGAAAAAAGACAGTAGAAACAAACCTATAGATGATCCACATATTACAATTACCAGAGAGTCTTTAAAAATTATAATTAATATGTTCATAAAAATAGGGGACATATTAGAACTATAGCAAGAAATCTAGAAAATATTAAAAAGATCAACTAAAAATGTTAGAACTTAAAATTTTAATAATTGAAATGAAAAATTTAGTAGGTGGACTTAATAGCAGATTAAACACAGTGGAAGAAATGATTCATGAACTGGAGAATAGGTTCATAGGATGCACACACACATACACATACACACACACATATATATATACATATATAAAAGCATCCAGAAAAAAACTAAGACAAATGCAATGTGGGAAAAGTACTAAAGATCTAACAGAAAAGTAATCAGAGTCCCATAAAACAGTAAAGAATGAGATATAAACAAATTCAAAAAGATACTGGCTAAGAATATTCTAAACCTGGTTCTAAATGTCAAGAGAGATTCAAGAATCTCTAGATTCCATACAGAATAAAATCAAAGAAAAGCACACTTAGGCAAATCATAGTACAGCTGCTTTTTAAAAAAAATTCTTAAAGTATCTAATACAAAGAAAACAAAGATACATTTTTAAAGGAACACATTAAGACTAAAGATGAGGTTTCAGCAAAAATAATTAAAGCTTGAAGACAAAGAAAATAATTTTAAAGTCTTAAAAAATGACTACCAACTTAAAAATACATTATTCAAAAATGCAAGTGAAATAAGCAACAACAACAAGGAACCCTGGAAGGATATGTCCTCCGCCGACATATGCTAAAGAAAATGTAGAGCAAGCTTTTCATTAGAAGGAAAAGAATTCCAGTTGAAATCATGAAAATCTAGGAAAAAAAAAAAAGAAAAATGAAGAGTGTAAACATGGGTAAATTTATACAAATACTGAATTTTAAAAACAAATAAAATGGTCCTATGGCATTTCAAATATATGTAGAATTTAAATATATAAAAATCATAACACAAATTTGAGAATAGGGCATATGAATCTAAGAAAGTAGTGAAAGTAAGAATTTAAGATAGACTCTAAAAAGCAAAGGATGCCCACTGTAATCTCTAAGATTAACACTAAAGAATAATATAAACAAGAGGCGGGCAAGATGGCAGACTAGATGCAGCCAGGTGGAACAGCTCTCACAAAGAGACCAAGACTGCTGGTGTGCTCCTAACAGATCTCCTGAGGGAAAGCACTGAGAGTGGATGGAGGAAAGACACTAAAGTTAGACTGAAGTGGAAGAAAGCTGGGAACCTTCCATGGGCCTACTGCACACCAGGACCTGTTCCTGGCCCGCAGTGGTTCTGGAGGAATGGGCGAGTTGAACTGGCAAGAAGTACCCTGCTCTCACCATGAGCCTCTGAAATCCCAGCAGGAGGAGATCAATCACCAAGAACACTGAAGTTTGCAAGGACAGCTGCTTAGAGAAGTGGTAGGGGCAGTAAGCCAGATGATTGGAGCCTAGAGGAATTGGTGCAGGCGCATCTGTGTTGGAGCACAACCAGGGATGGCCTTTTCCCTAGGCTCAACTTGCTCCCATAGGAGATTTTGGTTCTGACCTCTGTAGGGTGGTCTTGCCCATCAGATGGAGCTGGTCCAACCTGAGCACCCCTTGGACTTCTGGGTTCTCTCAAGGCCCTACCCTGGTCACTCCTGGTTGCAGGGCAGTCTTGGGTGCCCTGGGAGCATAGCTTTTGCACTGGTGGACCATGCCTAGCAGCAGAGAGCTCCAGCGGAGCAACCCTTATGGCCACACACCAGTCTGCTTGCCCCTTCTTCATACTGTAGCTTCCCAAGGACCCATGGCAACTCCACATATCACTTGGCTGGTGTATGTCTGCATGGATAGGTTTTGCTTTCTTTGTACCTCCCGTGTGTGTGAGTGCAGTCTGCCTCCCCTCCAGTCACCTGCCAATCACCATTGCAGATAGACCCTTGGTGGGCACAGAGCCAGATAACCCTGCCCCAACCAGGACCTCACCCTTGTGCTAATACTGTGCAGAGAACAGTAGATCAGATCCTCCCCTGCCCTGAGCAATTACTCCTGTTTGTGGGGCACAGAAAAGGCATCCAGACCTGTGCCTGCCAGTAACCCCATCAACCCCCAGTCAACACTACTTCCAGCATGACCTGGCACACCAGTCACTAACAGGCCTCCCACCCATACCTAGCTGTTCTGCCATCACTACTGTGGTGAATGCCGGCAAGGAAGCAGGCATTCCAGCCCCTGATAGCACTCTGCCACAGCCGCTGCACCTAGGCACTCCTGACTGCAACAAATTCCTAACCTCCAGGAGCCAGAGAACAAAGTTAGGGCCCAATACAAGTCCCCTTGTGTTAGAGCACCCACTCCAGGAATTGGGAGCTGAGTGTTGGCCACCTAAAATCTTCCAGAATTGAAGCCAGTCAGCTGAAATCACCTTACACTACAATCGAACCCTCAAGGTCATCAAATAGGATAAAAGGAAAAAAAATCAAAGGTCAGCAACCTCAAAGATTGAAGGTAGACAAACCCACAAAAATGAAAAGGAATCAGTGCAAGAACTGCTCCCATTCCTCAAAAACTCAAGAAGCTGGAGTACCTTCTTTCCTCCAAACAACTTCCAAACCTCTCCAGCAGGAGTTAACTGAGTTGAAATGGTTAAAATGACAGAAATGGAATTTGCAATATCCACAGGAATAAAGACAATTGAGCTACAGAAGTACATTGAAATTCCATCCAGTGAAGCTAAAAGTCATGATAAAACAATGCAGGAGCTGACATACAAAATAGTCACTATAGAAAAGAACATAACTGACCAGATAGAGCTGAAAAACACATTACAAGAATTTCATAATGTAATCACAAGTATTTAATAGCAGAATAGAACAAGTGGAGGAAAGAATCTCAGAGCTTGAAGACCGGCTTTTTGAAATAAAACAGCCAGACAAGAGTAGAGGACAAAGAATGAAAAGGAATAAACAAAACCTCTGAGAAATATGGGATTATGTAAACAGACCACATTTATGATTCATTAGTGTCCCTGAAGGAGACTGGAAGAATGGAATCAACTTGGAAAACATATCAGGATATCGTCCATGAGAAATTCCCCAACTTAGCTAAAGAGGCCAACATTCAAATTCAGGAAATGCAGAAAACCCCAGTAAGATACTTCACAAGAAGATCATTCCCAAGACACATAATCATCAGATCCTCCAAGGTAAAAATGAAAGAAAAAAATGTTAAAGGTAGCTAGAGGGAAAGGTCAGGTCACATACAAAGGGCAGCCCATCAGACAACAGCCCATCAGACCTCTCAGTAGAAAATCTATAAGCCAGAAGAGACTGGGGGCCAATATTCAACATTCTTAAAGAAAAGAAATTCTAACCCAGAGTTTCGTATTGGGCCAAATTAATCTTCATAAAGGATAAATAAGGTCCTTTTCAGAAAAGAAAATGCGGAGGGAATTTGTTACCACCAGACCTGCCTTACAGGAGCTCCTGAAGGAAGCATTAAATATGGAAAGGAAAGATCATTACCAGCACTACAAAAACACACTGAAGTACACAGACCAGTGACATCATGAAGAAATCACATAAACAAGTCTGCAAAATAAGCAGCTAACATAAGGATGACAGGAACAAATCCACTCACATTCATAGTAACCTTAAATGTAAATTGGCTAAATGCCCCAATCAAAAGACACAAAGTGGCAAGCTGGATAAAGGACCAAGACTCATTGTTATGCAGTCTTCTAGAGATTCATCTCACATGCAATGACATATACAGGCTCGAAACAAAGGGATGGAGAAAAATCTGCCAAGTAAATGGAAAACAGAAAAAAGCAGGGGTTGCAATTCCAGTTTCTGACAAAACAGACTTCAAACCAACAAAGATTAAAAAAAAAAAGACAAAGAAGTGCATTATATAATGGTAAAGAGTTCAATTCAACAAGAAGATCTAACGATTCTAAATATATATGCACCAAACACAGCAGCACCCAGATTCATAAAGCAAGTTCTTAGAGGTCTTTAAAGTGACTTAGACTCATACACGATAATAGTGGGAGATTTTAATACCCCACTGACAGTATTAGACAAATCATTTGGACAGAGAATGAACAAAATTTTTTAAGACCAGAGCTCAGCACTGGATCAAATGGAACTGATAAGATATCTACTGAATGCTCCGACCCAAAACAACAGAATATACATTCTTCTCATTGCCACACAGCACATACTCTACAACTATGTGATCTTCAACAAACTTGACAAAAACAAGCAATTAGAAAGGATTCTCCACTTAATAAATGGTGCTAGGAGAACTGGCTAGCCATATGCAGAAGATTGGAACTGGACTCCTTTCTTACACCACATACAAAAATAAACTCAAGATACATTAAAGACCTAGATGTAAAACCCCAACCATAAAACCCTGGAAGACAGTCTAGGCAACATGATTCTGGACATGGAGCAAAGCTTTCATGGCAAAGATACCAAAAGTTATTGCAACAAGAGCAAAAATTGACAAATGGGATCTAATTAAACTAAAGTGCTTTTGCACGCAAAGGAAACTATAAACAGAGTGAACAGACAACTTACAGAATGGGAAAAGTATTTGCAAACTATGCATCCGACAAAGGTCTAATATCCAGCATTTATGAGAAGCTTAAACAAATTTACAAGAAAAAACAAATAACCCCATTAAAAAGTGGGCAAAGGATATCAACCGACACTTTTCAAAAGAAGACATATATGTGGCTAACAATTATATAAGAAAAAGCTCAATAACACTGATCATTAGAGAAATGCAAATCAAAACAATGAGATATCATGTCACACCAGTCAGATTTGTTTTTGTCAGATTTGTAGAAGATCAGATTGTAGAGTATATGCCATGCGGTGATGAGAAGAATGTATATTCTGTAGGTTTTGGCTATTAGTAAAAAGTTAAACAATAACATCCTGGTGAAGTAGTGAAGAAACAGAAACGCGTATACACTGTTGATGGGAGTGTAAATTAGTTCTGTCATTGTGGAAGACAGTGTAGTCATTCATCAAAGACCTAAAAGCAGAAATACCATTCAACCCTGCAATCCCATTACTGGGTATATACCCAGTGAAATATAAATTATTCTTTTTAAAGACACATACACACATATGTTCATTGCAGCACTATTCACAATAGCAAAGACATGAAATCAACCTAAATGCCCATCAATGGTAGACTGGATAAAGAAAATGTGGTACATATACACCATGGAATACTATGCAGCCATAAAAAATGAGATCATGTCCTTTGCAGGGACATGGGTGGAACTGAAGGCCATTATCCTTAGCAAACTAATGAAGACAGAAAACCAAATAATGCATGCTCTCATTTATACATGAGAGCCAAATGATGAGAACACATGGACACATAAAGGGGAATAACACACATTGGGGCCTATCAGAGGGTAGAGAGTGAGAGGAGGGAGAAAATCAGGAAAAATAACCAATGAGTATTAGGCCTAATACCTGGGTGGTGAAATAATCTGTAAAACAAGCTCTATAATACAAGTTTACCTTTATAACAAATCTGCACATATACTCCTGAACTTAAAATAAAAGTTAAAATACATATACATTATATATAATTGAAAAGTTAATGACAACTGAAAAGTCTAATAAATTCCACTAATCCGAAAAAGCAAATTTTAATAACAGAAAACATAAAACAGGTGAGTCAAGTAGAAAACAAATAATGAAATACAAGACTTAAATTCAAATATAGCATACTTTACTCTTAACTCTTTATAAGAAACAATTTAAAATAAGGACATCAAAATGTTGAAAGCAGAAAATAATGGAAAATATACTATGCAAACATAATAAAAACGGGTTTGACTTGATTAGACTAAATATCAGATGCAACAGATATTGAAGAAAAAGGACTATTACTCATGACAATGAAAACATTTGATAATGATAAAGTGTCAATTCATCAAGAAGATATAATAAACATTCATTTGTATCCAAGCAATATTTCCTCTTCCTGTATCTCTCTCTCTCTCCCTCTCTTGTGTCTCTCTCTCTCAGTCCATGTGTGTTCATGTGATTATATATATACATATATATAACATTTTTATATGTATATATTAGCTACTATGAGAGATAAAAAGAAAAATTAAAATTTGTCTTAAGTGACATATATGAAATATTATACATAAAACTGTAGAATATGCATCATTGCCAAGTGCCCATAAAACAAGTCTCGACACAGTTCTAAGAGTTGAAATTATAAACCTTAGAAAAATAGATCAGAAATAAAAGAGATAATCGATAAATTACCAATATCAGCAATAAAAAGGGTAAATTACTGAATCTTAGAGAAATTTTAACAATAGAAAATATTTTGGACAACTTCATGGTAATACATTTGACAATTTAAATAAAATGGACAAATTTCTTGCAAAACACAATATAGAAAAGTCAATGTAAGAAAAATATTAAAGGCTGAATAATTTAAAATTTATTTTGAAAACCAAATTTATAATTAAAAGTCCTGAAATAAAATTTTCAGCCCAGAAAGCTTTGGTGGTAATTATTTCAAATATTTAAGACTGAAATAACACTAATCTTGTACCGATTTTTCCATAAACAGAAAAAGGACAGATGAAACTTTTTTCAGCTCTTAAAAAATAATTCCAGCACAACTTTTATACAAACATCTGACAAGAAAATTGTCAGAAAATAAAATTACAAGGCAACTCTGTAATACAGATAAAAAACACTGAATTTGTAAATAAAGGCATAGACAATTTAATTAACAGAATGATAGCAAAAAACTTCCCAAGTCTTACAAGACGTATAGACATCCAGACACAGTAAGCTCAACAGTTTCTGAATAGACTCAACCCCAAAATTTCTTCTCCAGGGCACATTATAATGAAATGACTAAAAGACAAAGATAAAAATAATTCTTAAGAAAACAAGAGAACAGTATCAGGTGATATATGACACAATTCCCATCAGACCAATAGTGGATTTCTAAGCATAAATCTTACAGGTCAGGAGAGAATGAGATGACATATTTAAAGTGCAAAAAGAAAAAGAAAAAAGTTACTGTACACCAAGAATATTATACCCAGCAAAGCAATCCTTCAAAAATGAAAGATAAATAAAGTCTTCTTGGATAAGCAAAAACCGAGGGAATTCATCACCATCAGATCAGCTCTATAAGAAATGATTATGTAAGTTCTACATCTGGAAGTAAAAGGAAAATGTCTACCATCATGAACATACACAGAAGTATAAAGCTCATTGGTAGAGAAGATTCACAAATGAGAAAGATAAAGGAGTCAAATGTCAATACTACCAAAAAGAAAAGCACTGAATCATAAAGGTGAACAATCAAAAAGAAAAGATAAAGGACATATAAGACAATCAGAAAACAATTAACAAATGACAGAAGTTCTCACCTATCAATAACAAAATTGAATATAAATGATTTAAATTCATCAACTAAAAGATATAGATTGTTAAATGGATAAAAAAAATTATAACCCAATTATATGCTGTCTACAGGAAACTTATTTCACTTGGAAAGACACACATAGACTAAAAGTGAAGGGATGAAAAAAAATTACATGCAAATGGAAACTAAAGACATGCAGAAGTATCTATACTTATTTTAAAAAAGAAAAACCCTGTAAGTCAAAAAACATAAAAAGAGACAAAGAAGAAGATTATAATATAATGATAAAGGGATCAGTTCATTAAGAGAATACAGCAATTGTAAATATGTGTGCACACAACACCAGAGCATCCAGATTTACAAAACAAATATCAGTAGAGGTAATGAGAGAGACAAAATACAATTATAATTGGGGACTTTAACACTCCACTTTCTGCAGTGGGCAGATCATTTAGACAGAAAATCAACAAACGAACATCAGATTGAATCTGCACAGCAGACCAAATAATCCAAACAAATTTACAGACCTTTAATCCAACAGTTATAGAACATACACTTTTCTCATCAGCACGTGGAAAATTCACCAGAATAGACCATATGTTATGCAACAAATCAAGTCTCAAAAAACTAAAAACATCAACATCCTATCAAGTACCTTCTCAGATCACAATGGAATAAACTAGAAACTAGTAACAAGAAAAACTTGAGAAACTACAAATACATGAAAATTAAACAATTTCTCCCAAACAACCATTGGTTCAATAAAGAAATTAATAAGGAAATTAAAATATTTTTTGGAACCAAATGGCAGCACAACATACCAAACCTGTGGGATACAGCAAAATCAGTGCTCAGAAGGACATCTATAGCAATAAATACCTACTTCAAACAAATAGAAAGATTTGATATAAACAACTTAATGATGCATCTCAAGAAACTAAAAAAGCAAGAACAAGCCCAACTCAAAATTAATAGAAGGAAACAAATGATAAAGATCAGAGTAAAACTGAATGAAATAAAGACAAACATAATACAAAGAAATCAATGAAACAAAAGTAAGTTCCTCAAAAAGATAAACAAAGTTGATAAACTCCTAAGTAGACTTACCAAGAAAAGAGAAGACTCAAATAAATAAAATCAGAAATGAAAAAGAAGACATTACAACTGATAACACAGAACTACAAAGGATTATTAGAGACTAGTATGAACAACAAAATGCTAATAAATTGGAAAGCCTAGAGGAAATGGATACATTCCTGGACACATACAACCTACCAATATTGAATCATAAAGAAATCAAAAACCTGAGTAGACCAACAATGGGTGATGAGACTGAAACAGTAATAAAAAAGTCTCTTAATGAAGAAAACTCCAGGACCAGAGGACTTTACTGCTGAGTTTTATAAAGAATTATTCTCTAATTATTCCAAAAAATTTCAGATAAGTAAATTTTTTCTAACACATTCTACAAGGACAGCATTGCCTTGATATAAAAACCAGACAGACATAAAAAAAGAAAACTACCACTTTGGGAGACAGAGGCAGGCAGATCACCTGAGGTCAGTAGTTCAAGACCAGTCTGGCCAACGTGCTGAAACCCCATCTCTGCTAAAAAAAAAAACAAAACAAAAAACAAAAAACAAAAAAAACCGCCAGGCATGGTGGCAGATGCCTGTAATCCCAGCTACTTAGGGGGCTGATGGGGAGGTAGAAGGTTGCAGTGAGCTGCGATCATGCTGCTGTTCTCCAGCCTGGGTGACAGAATGACTCCGTCTCAAAAAATCTCCCCAAAAAACTGCAGGCCAGTATCCCTAGTGAATATAGATACAACAATCCTCAACAAAACACTAGCAAGCCAAATTGAACAATTCATCAAAAAGATGATATACCATGATTAAGCTGGATTCTTCTTAGAGATGGAAAGATGATTGAACACACACAAAACAATATATGTTATACATCACTTTAAGAGACTGAAGGACAAAAACAATATAATCATCTCAATAGACATGAAAAAACATTTGATACAATCAACATTTCTTCATGATAAAAACTCTCAAGAATTACGAATTGAAGGAATATCTCTCAACATAATAAAGGCTATGTATGACAAACCTGCTACTAACATCATACTGAATAGGAAAAAGCTGCAAGTTTTTCGTATAAGAACTGTAACAAGACAGGTAGAATGCCCACTTTAATCACTCTTATTCAACATAGTACTGGAAGTCCTATCCAGAACAATCAGGCAAGATAAAGAAATAAAAGAAATCCAATCTGGAAAAAAGAAAGTCCCTCTTTGCACACAACACAATCTTAACTTTATATTTAATAGTAAAATATTGGAAGATTTTCTGTGAAATCGAAGACTGAACACAACTTCTATTCAACACTGTAATAGAAGTCCCAGCCACTTGAGAAAAATAAGAAAGAAAATCAAGTAAAGAGAAATGAAGATGTTGTCATTTTCAATCGTAATGATTGTTTATGTAGACAATCCCAAGGAATCTATAGATAAACTGTTAGAGTTAATGATTTAGAAACATTTGTGATATAAAGTCAATGTCCAAAAATCAGAGGTATTTCTATATATTGGTAAACAATTCTTTAAGATGAAGCTTACGTTTTTTAATTATAAAAATTAGTTTTTGATATGAAAATTATACTTACCAAAGACATAAAAGTAATTTAATGAAAGAACTACAAGAACACAGAAGACCTGAAAACATTACTGAAAGAAACTAAAGAAGTCCTAAATACATGAAATAATATATTGCATTCATGAATAAAGTTGTTAAATATTACAATATATAATTTGTTGCTATGTTTATCTATAGACATAATGCAATCCCAGTGAAAATTACAGTCATTGTTTTAGAGGAAATTTAAAGCTGATTAAAATTTATATCAAAAAACAAATAATTGAGAATAGGCAAAGTAACTTTGAAGAACAAAGTCAGAAGACTTAAATTACTAGATATCTGGTCTCATTAAAATATATAATTATCAAGTGTATAGTACTAGCATAAAGATAGACAAGTAAGTCAATGGAACAGAATGTGTAATTCAGCAACAGATCCACACATATTTGGTCACTTGATTATAATCCAAATATTACCACAACAGTTGGCCTTATCTATAATAGTGCTAGAACAACAGGCTATTCCTATGGTGAAATGAAGAACATTGATCTTTACTTCATACCAGCCATAAAAATGAAATTCAGGGAAAATGGCCGAATAGGAACAGCTCCAGTCTGCAGCTCCCACTGAGATTGACACAGAAGGCAGGTGATTTATGCATTTCCAATGGAGGTACCTGGTTCATCACACTGAGACTGGTTGGACAGTGGGTGCAGTCCACGGAGGGCAAGCTGAAGCAGGATGGGGTATCATCTCACCTGGGAAGTGCAAGGGGTCAAGGAATTTACTCCCCCACCCAAGGGAAGCCATGAGGGACTCAACCTAAGGAATCATGCACTCCAGCCCAGATACTGTGCTTTTCCCATGGTCTTCACAATCCACAGACCAGGAGATTTCCTCTGGTGCCTACCCAACCAGGGCCCTGGGTTTCAAGCACAAAACTGGGTGGCTGTTTGGGCAGACATCGAACTAGCTGCAGGAGTTTTGTTTGTTTGTTTTTTTCTCTCATACCCTAGTGGCACCTGGAACACCAGTGAGACAGAACTGTTCACTCCCCTGGAAAGGAGTACTGAAGCGAGGGAGCCATGTGGTCTGGCTCAGCGGGTCCCACCCTCATGGAGCCTGGCAAACTAAGATCCACTGGCTTGAAATTCTTGCTGCCAGCACAGCAGCAGTCTGAGATTGACCTGAGACGCTGGAGCTTGGTAGGGGCAGGGGCTTCTGCCATTGCTGAGGCTTGAGTAAGTGGTTTTACCCTCACAGTGTAAATGAAGCCACCAGAAAGTTTGAAATGGTAGAGCCCACTGCAGTTCAGCAAGGCCACTGTGGCCAGACTGCCAGATTTCTCCTCTCTGGGCAGTGCATCTCTGAAAAACAGGCAGCAGTCCCAGTCAGGGACTTATAGATAAAACCCCCATCTCCCTGGGACAGAGAACCTGGGGGAAGGTGTGGCTGTGGGTGCAGCTTCAGCATACTTAAACATCCCTGCCTGACAGCTCTGAAGAGAGCAGCGGGCCTCCCAGCACAGCATTTGAGCTCTGCTAAGGGTCAGACTGCCTCCTCAAGTGCGTCCCTGACCCCCATGTATCCTGACTAAGAGACACCTCCCAGTAGGGGCCAACAGACACCTCATACAGGAGAGTACTGGCTGGCATCTTGGCAGGTACCCCTCTGGGACGAAGTTTCCAGAGAAAAGAACAGGCAGCAATCTTTGCAGTTCTGCAGCCTCTGCTGGTGATACCCAGGAAAACAGGGTCTGGAGTGGACCTAGAGCAAACTCCAGCAGACCTGCAGTAGAGGGGCCTGACTGTTAGAAGGTAAACTAACAAACAGAAGGGAATAACATGTTCACTCAAAGACCCCATCCGAAGGTCACCAACATCAAAGATCAAAGGTAGATAAATCCACAAAGATGGGGAGAAACCAGTGCAAAAAGGCTGAAAATTCCAAAAACCAGAATGCCTCTTCTCCTCCAAAGGATCACAACTTACCAGAAAGGGAAGAAAAATGGATGGAGAATGAATTTGATGAATTGAGAGAAGTAAGCTTCAGAAGGTGGGTAATAACAAACTCCTCAGAGTGAAAGTAGTATGTTCTAACCCAATGCAAAGAAGCTAAGAACCTTGAAAAAAGGTTACAGGAATTGCTAATTAGAATAACCACTTTAGAGAAAAGCATAAATGACCTGATGGAGCTGAAAACCACAGCCCAAGAACTTTGTGAAGCATACACAAGTATCAATAGCTGAATCGATCAAGTGAAAGAAAGGATATCAGAGATTGAAGAAAAATCTAATTAAATAAAGTGAGAAGACAAGATTAGAGAAAAAAGAATGAAAAGGAATGAACAAAGTCTCCAAGAAATATGGGACTATATGAAAAGACCAAATCAACATTTGATTGATGTACCTGAAAGTGATGGGGAGAATGAAACCAAGTTGGAAAACACTCTTCAGCATATTATCCAGGAGAACTTCCCCAACCTAGCAATACAGGCAAACATTCAAATTCAGGAAATACAGAGAACACCAAAAAATACTCCTTGAGAAGAGCAACCCCAAGAAACATAATTGTCAGAATCACCAAGGTTGAAATAAAGGGAAAAATGTTAAGGGCAGCCAGAGAGAAAGGTCTGGTTACCCACAAAGCGAAGCCCATCAAACTAACAGCGGATCTCTCTGCAGAAACCCTACAAGCCAGAAGAGAGTCAGGGCCAATATTCAACATTCTTAAACAAAAGAATTTTCAACCCAGAATTTCTTATCCAGGCAAACTGAACTCCATAAGCAAAGGAGAAATAAAATCCTTTACATACGAGAAAATGCTGAGAGATTTTGTCACCACCAGGTCTGCCTTACAAGAGCTCCTGAAGGAAGCACTAAACATGGAAGGAACAACTGGTACCAGCCACTGCGGAAATATACCAAATTGTAAAGACCATTGACACTGCCGGGCGCGGTGGCTCACGCTTATAATCCCAGCACTTTGGGAGGCCGAGGCAGGTGGATCACCTGAGGTCGGGAGTTCAAGACCAGCCTGACCAACATGGAGAAACCCTGTCTCTACTAAAAATACAAAATTAGCCAGGGTGGTAGCACATGCCTGTAATCCCAGCTACTCGGGAGGCTGAGGCAGGAGAATCGCTTGAACCCGGGAGGCGGAGGTTGCGGTGAGCCGAGATCGTGCCATTGCACTCCAGCCTGGGCAAAAAGAGCGAAACTCTGTCTCAAAAAAAAAAAAAAAAAAAAAAAAAAAAAAAAAGGGCCATTGACACTATGAAGAAACTGCATCAACTAATGGACAAAATAACCAGCTAACATCATAATGACAGAATCAAATTCACATACAGCAAGATCAACCTTAAATGTAAATGGGGTAAATGCCCCAATTAAAAGACACAGACTGGCAAACTGGATAAAGAGTCAAGAACCATCAGTGTGCTGTATTCAGGAGACCCATCTCACGTGCAAAGACACACATAGGCTCAAAATAAAGGGATGGAGGAATATTTACCAAGCAAATGGAAAGTGAAAAAGAGCAGGAGTTATAATCCTAGTATCTGATAAAACAGACTTTAAACCAACAAAGATCAAAAGAGACAAAGAAGGGCATTACATAATGTTAAAGTGATCAATTCAACAAGAAGAGCTAATTATCCTAAATATATATGCACTCAATATAGGAGCACCCAGATTCATAAAGCAAGTTCATAGAGACCTACAAAGAGACTTAGACTCCCACACAATAATAGTGGGAGACTTTAACACCCCACTGTTAATATTAGACAGATGAACAAGACAGTAAATTAACAAGGATATTCAAGACTTGAACAGAGCTCTGGACCAAACAGACCTAATAGAAATCTACAGAACTCTCCACCCCAAATCAACAGAATATATATTCTTCTCAGTAGGACATCACACTTATTCTAAAAATGACCACATAATTGGAAGTAAAACACTCCTCAGCAAATACAAAATAACGGAAATCAAAACAAACAGTCTCTCAGACCACAGTGCAATCAAATTAGAACTCAAGATTAAGAAATTCACTCAAAACCACACAACTACATGGAAACTGAACAACCTGCTCCTGAATGACAACTGGGTAAATAATGAAATGAAAGCAGGAATAAAGATGTTCTTTGAAACAAATGAGAACAAAGACACAAAGTATCAGAATCTCTGGAACACATTTAAAACAGTGTGTAGAGGTAAATACATAGCACTAAATGCCCACAAGAGAAAGCAGGAAAGATCTAAATTGACACCCTAAAACCAAAATTAAAAGAACTAGAGAAGCAACAGCAAAGAAATTCAAAAGCTAGCAGAAGACAATGATTAACTAAAATCAGAGCAGAACTGAAGGAGATACAGACATGAAAAACTCTTCAAATAATCAATGATTCCAGGGGCTGGTTTTTTGAAAAGATCAACGAAAAAGATAGATGGCTAGCCAGACTAATAAAGAAGAAAAGAGAGAAGAATCAAATAGATGCAATAAAAAATGATATAGGGGATATCACCACTTATCCCATAGAAATACTACCTACCATCAGAGAATACTATAAACACCTCTACGCAAATAAACTAGAAAATCTAGAAGAAATGGATAAATTCCTGGACACATACACCCTCCCAAGTCTAAACCAGGAAGAAGTCGAATCCGGGAATAGACCAATAACAAGTTCTGAAATTGAGGCAGTAATTAATAGCCTACCAACCAACAAAAGTCCAGGGCCAGATAGATTTACAGCCCAATGCAACCAGAGATACAAAGAGGAGCTGGTACCATACCTTCTGAAACTATTTCAAACAATAGAAAAAGAGGGAATCCTCCCAAACTCATTTTATGAGGCCAGCATCATCCTGATACCAAAACCTGGCAGAGACACAACAAAAAAAGAAAATTTCAGGCCAATATCCATGATGAATATCAGTGTGAAAATCCACACTAAAATACTGGCAAACCGAATCCAGCAGCACATTAAAAAGCTTATCCACCATGACCATGTCAGCTTCATAGCTGGGCTGCAAGGCTGTTTCAACATACACAAATCAATAAACATAATCCATCACATAAACAGAACCAATGACCAAAACCACATGATTATCTCAATAGATGCAAAAAAGGCCTTTGACAAAATTGAACACCCCTTCATGCTAAAAATTCTCAATAAATTAAGTATTGGTGGAATGTTTCTCAAAATAATAAGAGCTATTTATGACAAACCCACAGCCAATGTCATACTGAATTGACAAAAACTGGAAGCATTCCCTTTGAAAACCGGCGCAAGACAAGGATGCCCTCTCTCACCACTCCTATTCAACATTGTATTGGAAGTTCTGGCTAAGGCAATCAGTCAAGAGAAAGAAATAAAAGGTATTCAAATAAGAAGAGAGGAAGTCTAATTGTCTCTGTTTGCAGATGACATGATTGTATATTTAGAAAACCCCATCATCTCAGCCCAAAATTTCCTTAAGCTGATAAGTAACTTCAACGAAGTCTCGGGATACAAAATCAATGTGCAAAAATCACAAGCATTCTTATACATCAATAGCAGACAAATAGAGAGCCAAATCATGAGTGAACACCCATTCACAATTGCTACAAAGAGAATAAAATACCTTGGAATACAACTTACAAGGGATGTGAAGGACCTCTTCAAGGAGAACTACAAACCACTGCTCGAGGACGTAAGAGAGGACACAAACAAATGGAAAAACATTCCATGATCATGGATAGGAAGAATCAATATCGCGAAAATGGCCCTAATGCCCAAAGTAATTTATAGATTTAATGCTATTCCCATCAAGCTACCACTGACTTTCTTCACAGAATTAGAAAAACAACTCTAAATTTCATATGGAACCAAAAAAAGAGCCCACATAGCCAAGACCATCCTAATCAAAAAGGACAAAGCTGGAAGCATCACACTACCTGACTTCAAACTATACTAAAGTCTACAGTAACCAAAACAGCATGGTACTGGTACCAAAACAGATATATAGACCAATGCAACACAACAGAGGCCTCAGAAATAATACCACACATCTATAACAATCTGATCTTTGACAAACCTGACACAAATGAGCAATGGGGAAACGTTCCCTATTTAATAAATGTTGTTTTGAAAACTGGCTAGCCATATGAAGAAAACTGAAACTAGACCCCTTCCTTACACCTAATACAAAAATTAACTCAAGGTGGATTAAAGACTTAAATGTAATACCTAAAACCATAAAAATCCTAGAAGAAAACCTAGGCAATACCATTTAGGTTATAGGCATGGGCAAAGACTTCATGTCTAAAACACCAAAAACAATGGCATCAAAAGCCAAAATCGAATCATTAGATCCCATTTGTTAAAGAGGTTCTGCACAGCAAAAGAAACTATCATCAGAGTGAACAGGCAACCTACAGAATGGGAGAAAATTTTTGCAATCTATCCATCTGACAAAGGGCTAACATCCAGAATCTACAAAAAACTTAAACAACTTTACAGGAAATAAGCAAACAACCCCATCAAAAAGTGGGCAAAAGATATGAACAGACACTTCTCAATAGATGGCATGTATGGAGCCAACAAAGATATGAGAAGATGTTTATCATCACTGGTCATTAGACAAGTGCAAATCAAAACCACTGTGAGATACTATCTCATGCCAGTTAGAATGGTGATCATTAAAAAGTCAGGAAACAACAGATGCTGGAGAGGATATGGAGAAATAAGAACTCTTTTATAGTGTTAGTGGGAGTGAAAATTAGTTCAACCATTGTGGAAGACAGTATGGCAATTCCTCAAGGATCTAGAACTGGAAATACCATTTGACCCAGCAATCCCATTAATGGGTATACACCCAAAGAATTATAAATTATTCTACTATAAAGACACATGAACATGTATGTTTATACCGGCACTATTCACAATAACAAAAACTTGGAACCAACCCAAATGTCCATCCATGATAGATTGGATAAAGAAAATGTGGCACATATACATCATGGATACTATGCAGCCATAAAAAAGGATGAGTTCATGTTATTTGCAGGGACATGGATGAGGCTGGAAACCTTCATTCTCAGCAAACTATCAGAAGAACAGAACACCAAACACCACATGTTCTCACTCATAAGTGGGAGTTGAACAATGAGAACACATGGACACAGGGAGGGGAACATCACACACTAGGGTCTGTCAGGGCATGGGGGGCTGGGGAGGGAGAGCATTAGGAGAAATACCTAATGTAGGTGATGGGTTGATGGGTGCAGCAAATCACCATGGCATGTATATACCTACGTAACAAAACTGCATGTTCTGCACATGTACCCCAGAACTTAAAATGTGTGTGTGTGTGTATATATATATATATATACACATATATACACATATACACACACACACGACTGAAAGAAGGGAAAGAAGACGTTACACTGGAGCCATTCTAGTTATGTGACATTACCCTATATAGAAGGAAGTTGGATGCATGCATAATAGATAAGTCAAGCTATAATCTCCTGAAAGGAAAGTACATATATTTATATGATAAATATGATAAATATGTTCAAGTATCTAAATAAGACAAATTTAAAGACATGAAAGTTTACAATTAAAAAATAAAATTCAGATAGAATTGAAGAAAATAAAAACAATAAAACTTCTAGAAGATAGTATGGGACAGGGAATATCTTTATGGTCAATACACAGGGCAAAAAAGATTTGTTAAACAAAGATTCAATAAGCAGAAAACAAACAGCTATAACCATAAAAGAAAATCTTAATTAATTTGATTTTATTAAAATTAGGAATTCTTTGTATTAAAAGTTACTATTAAGAGAATGAAAGACAAAATATGAGAAAAATACATTTATAACATATTGTATCTAATAGAGGATTGTACAGATGAATGAAGTCCCATAAATTAACTTTTAAAAAGCAAGATAATCTAATTAATATATAGCAAAAGATTTGGACCAGAACTTCTCAAAGGAATTTATCCAAATCACCAACAAATATTTAAAATAATAGATACTCAACTTTTAAGTCAACAGGAAAACATAAGTTAAAACATGATGGGATACTATACATCTCCCAGAATGGCTAACACTAAAAATCTGACAATGCCAAGAGTTGATGAGAATGTAGAACAACCAAAACTTTTATATACTGCTGGTAGGAAATCAGATTTGCAAAATCATTTTGGAAAAGTGTTTGACAGCACACATAATCTTCATCTCAGCAAATCCACTCCTGGGCTTATTCCCAAGATAATGTGTACACAGTATATGATCACCAGAAGACATGCATTGGAATGCTAACAGTGGTGCTATTTGTAACAGCAGCAAGCAATTGAAATTTACATCAATGGAATAAATTAGTAAGTTTTGATACATTTCTCAAGGGAGCTAAGCAATAGGGGAAATTGCCATGGTACCATGGGTAAATCTCACAAAGATACCTATTGAGTGAAAAAAGCAGATACCTAAGAGCCCATGCAAATGCAGTTTGAATGATCCCATTAAAGTTCAGAAACAGTCAAAATTAATTTTTGGTGACAGAAGTTGAAGCAGTTACCTTTGAGGTGGTAATTACTAGGATGCAGCACAAAAAAAGCTTCCCAGGATGCTGGTAATACTTCATACCTTGATCTGCATGGTAGTGGGATGAGGATGTTTTCTTCTAAAAATTCTTTGAGCAACATACTTAAAATTTACATACTACCATGTATGTCTGTTATACTTAAAGCAAAACTTAGAAAAATAAGCAAGGTTAAACTTTCTGATATTTTGTGTTAGCCATACTTGAAGGGATAGTCTTGAACTTTTCTTATTTGTAGTGAAAATGTTTTAGCATTTCTATAGATAAACAAATGGGCTTGGCTAATGTATAGTTCTAGAATTTGTGTCACATACTAAGATACTGCTAAACCTATTTCATCCGACTATCAGAAAAATAAGCGTATTTAGTGCAATGCACATATTTTTTCCCCAATAATAAAGGGAGCAATTTGTTTTTTCAGTACATGAATTGTTCATTTATTTCCTGTGCTTCTGTCATAAGTAGACTACTTCACATTCATTTATTTTCAAATGCCTACAAGGAAAATGCAATAATCACAACTAACTCTACAATGATGTTTTTTTGTTGGCTGTGGTTTAGTGGCTGACCATCAATTTACCTTGGTGTCATGGTGTGCACCCATCCCTGCACCTGAGCCCTATGTCACAGTGACCCAGGGGACCACGTGTCTTCACTCTTGCATAAGCTGCGCTCACTAGCTGAGGACCTGCTACTGTTAAGTTGGCTATCCAAATAATTAATTATGTAATTGTCAGTTGTGAATACTGTTTTCTATAGAAAGTAACAGGAAGAAGTAAAATGTGAGGGAAACTGAGTTTTGGTTGACTTTAAGAGGGAAGAAACTCCCAAAGCACATTTTCTTCTTGGTGCAGAAATAAATAATCTTTCATCCACGGTCGGCCTAATTACCCGTCACAGCTCTTCATTCTAGAACCCCAATCTCATTTAGACTTGATTGATTTTGTTAGAAGTCTCATCTAATCAGGATGCTCTTCTTGATTTAGCCTGACTTCACCCTGAAATTCTGCTCCAATATAGCAAGAGAGACAAGACATGATGCGTCAAGAAAAGCAGGGTCAGGGGAATGTGAGTTTTGTTCCTTTCACACTCCATTGTAAGAAAAGTGTATGTAGTTAGGAATAAAATCTCCAAAACTGTTTTGCTCCTGTTTTGGTGTGGATCGATTTAGCAGCTACTATGGATAATGCATTTGATACTCAAACTTCCTTATTTTACTGTGCCCTAAGAATATTTTTAATAAAAAAAATTCTAAGCTTTTTGTTTTAGTAAATATATATGCATTTTCTTAGATCTTTATTGAAATAACATGTAATGAAAAATATTATTGAGTAGTCACCCAACTAAAAAAATTGAGAATAAATGGAATACTATTCATAGTACTTTTTCTGTTTTCATCCAGCCTTCAGAAAGATACATACGGCAGTTGCACAGGAAAATTACTTTCTTAGTTATAATGCTGTGGTCAAATAACTCCCCTCACAAGCTGCATCTCACTGCCTTTCTTTGTCAATGAAATTGAATTGAACTGTAGTATAAAGATTTGTCTCTCTGAATCTAAGGCTAAACCAGCTATGCAAACTTTTTCACCAAGAAGGCTGTCAATAGGGTGTTGGCTGACTTGAGCTTCCTTCTGTTCTTTTAAATGTAATGAGACACATAAAATAGAGGAAGTTTAAACAGAGTTTTAATGCACCAGAGGCAACCATTAAAATCAACCCCTCCTCCTTTTCCTCTGAAAGCTAATTTCATATTATCAATTATGGAGTAAAAATGGGGTTCATGAGTACATTACATTCACATAGAGAAACGAGGTTGCATTTCTACATATCTGTGATGTGACTTTAAATTTCAAAACTATGCTTGGCAGCGAAAAGAGGTTTTAGAAGAAAAAAAGGGAAAATATGGTCAATTTTTAAAATAAAAGATGGCAAGCTAATAATAGCAATATCATTTTACATCTAGGGATAAGTCACTTACTGGAGGTCACATAGCTCACAGGTGGTGGAGCTGGGCTGCAAATCCAGGAAAATGGTCGCCGTGGTGCCTACTCAGGAACTCTATCCCACTGCTTCTGTAAGAGTGAAAGACAACAGATAAGAAATTATAGGGTCAAGGGTAATTTTTAAAATATGAAGAGAATTGACATTTGGAGATAAACTTAGATATGATTGAAATTTGGGGAGGAGCTGGGGAATTAATGGAATGAGGTTTCTAGGAGACAAGAGGGGAAAGCATTAGAAGTGAGAAGTATCAACCTAAATAACAAACAGAGAGGCTCTCTAAAGAAAATGATATTTTTTGAGGGGAATAGGGCACTGCAGTGGTAATATTCGTGCCATAGTGATCTATGAGCACTAGTTTTAGGGAGGTAAGGGAAAAATTTTTAAAGGAAAAATGAGATAATTGTTTTGAGATAATTATCCTTGGCCTCAAAGATCAATAACAAGGGTGTCACCAGTTTGAGGTTGGACAGACAGTTGCTGGGCAGATGTCCCTGCAGAAGTATTGTTTTTGTGTAAGATTGTGGTGGCCTTTGTGCAAGTTCACAGTTTTTAGTCTTTTGTCATTGTTTTGTTATCGGGCATTTATGTGTGAGAACCCTTCTTTCCACGGCCCTCCCTGTTTCTATTTGCCAGGGTGTTTTTTGTTCTATGTGTGAGTGTGTGTGTATTTTTACACAAGTGACTCTATTTTGATCTTGACAAATTTCATGAAGCAAGAGAACCTCTTACCCTGGGACAGGAAATAAAAAAGAAAAAAAGACAAAAGGGCTTGGACTGATGAGAAATGATGATGAAAGGGCTTTTCTTATGAGGCTTCTCATTTTACACTAAGGAAAGAGAGTTCAATCCTTTGCGAGTCAGGAAGGGTAAAATGTGGGTTGGAAGGAGAGTGACATGTAGAACAGAAGAATGTAAGTGGGGAAAGAGGAGAGGCCTGTGTCTGAGATATTTGGAGAACCCCTTGTTTGTGCTTATGAACTGTTCTTCTGGTATTTTAAAAAATCCTGAAATCCAAGTGATTTTTATCTTGAGATTAAATTAGATGGCTGAAATACAAAAATGATATCCAGTCCACATCCTTGTCTGTATGACTTTATAAGCAGCCATTATTAGAGTCCTGCAAAGCTTCTACTGAAAGAACAGATTTTATTTTAGTTAAACGACTTTTCAAAGTATCAAGGAAATTTGAAATCAAAATGGATACAGGTAATTCTAAATCAGACTCTCCATCTATACACAATGAAAGCAAAGAAGAGGAAGACAGACTGAAAATGCTTTCTTAAAACAAGAACATTTCACTCTCAGTATAAAGATTTTAATGTCTGACCCTTCCTCCAAATAAAAGTCTCTAAAAATACTTATTTGAAATTATAAGACAAGAGATAAGATTATTTGAAGATGAAAGAGCTAGAGGATAATGCTTGGACTGTTATGACGTTATTTTCTCAACATTCTATTTATAAGTAAAAAAATCAGAATTTGTAGCTGAAGTTTAAAATATGTTGTACAAAATATCTGGCATCTTAATGCACGCATGCTGCTGCATTTGTCTTTTAAGGTTGCATTTTTAAAAATAGGTGAAATAATGTTTCATCTTAAAATGCTTAACTTTTACATTTTTTATTTTAGGTTGTATTTTTCAATGATACTTTATTCCATTTTTATCACGTAATGGTTATATCAGAATTAGAAAATGTGTTTAAGATTTATATCTATATTAATTTATTTTTAAGTAAGTTTTTTCTGTTTAAAATCTATTATATTTTTAATTTCATTGTTTTTTAAAAATATGAATTCTGAGTACTTTTAAAAATGAAATACTGGCATTAGTATGGTATTTCAAAATTATAGTGAATAAATACTAAAACGCTAGTTTGTTATTTTTGCGGCAGTAATCCAATCTGAGCAATTGAAGAGACTAGCATTAAAATGACTGATCATGAGTTTTCATCTAGGCTTGACATTAATTAAAGCCAAAGGCATCTAATAAGCTGAGGGCAGAGGGAGGGGCATTGAAGCTGGAATCTAGTTAAAACAGTCTGTAATTCTCTCAGCTGCTGTATCAGCCAAGGGCCAGTTGGAGGAATAAGAATCACATTGGCAATTTTAAGTGAAAAGTGGCTTACTACAGAGAATTAGATGCTTAAATAAATCACTGCAAAGGTTGAAAGGAATGTGCACTAGGTTAGGTCCCTAGGAAAGAATTCTAGAACGAAATGGCTAAGCTGACCTACAACAAAGCAGCCACCCTCTATTACAGTTAGAAAGTTGGGGGATCATCATCCCCAGTGCCTGTAATTCCAGCTACTTGGGAGGCTGAAGTGGGAGAATTGCCTGAACCCAGGAGGTGGAGGTTGCAGTGAGCTGAGATCATACCATTGTACTCCAGCCTGGGTGACAGAGCAAGACTCCATCTAAAAAAAAAGAAAAAAATATCCCAAGAAAAGAAGAGTATCAGGAGGGCTGCTAGAATTGATGAGTTCAAGAGCAATCTGCTGTAGTTGAATCCAGGATCAGGAGGCTCCTACCTTTACCACTCCAGCTGCCTTTTGACACCAACAAAGTTGGCACCGGAATGCCAGAAGACTGATTTGATTCCAGTTGCCACCAACACTACTGCAACTGCTTTTCAGTACCCAGAAAGCTAGTGACCGAACATTGATATGCCACTGCAGAAAAACCTATGTCTGCATATTTTTGCATGCCAGAAACAACTTCCAAAGGCACCAGAATTGCAACCTCTGTCTTACTTCTGCTTCCAAATCGTACATGAATGGATCTAACTGGCAAAACCAAAATCACATCCAGAACTCAGTTGTGAGTGTGGGGGATACTGATTTTGGTTTTCAGTTCAGGCTATAGTTCAGGAAGCTACAACTAGAAAGAAGGCACAACTAGCAAGAAATATAGTCGAGCAAACCAGTCCACCATATCTGCCACAGCTGAGATAATAAAACTGTAGCATAAGGAGCACATATTAATATTTGCTGTTATGACATAATAGAAAATTACCCAAAGCAGACTGATGTCTACTTGTATAAAGTATCTAAAGTAATTAAACTAATTGAAACAAAAAGTAGGTGATTGTCAGGGGCTGCAGGGAGGAGGAAATGGAGAGTTGTTCACTGAATATAGAATGACAGCCATGGCATATGAAAGTTCTAGAGAAATGTTATATGACAACATGCATATAGTTAATAATACTATAATGTACACTTAAAGCTGTCAAAAGGGCACATTTAGGCTATGGTTTTTTCTTTTTTTATCACAAAAAATAATTTAAAAAAAAGAAAAAAGAGGCCTATGTAGTTCAGAGACTTAGCAGGTGCCTGAAAATTCTGGTTACAATAATCGTTATTTACGATGATTTATACTTGAAATGATGCATGTCAGCTATTCTCACTTTAGATTCAAATGTCAAGTGTTTGGACTTAGTTTGCAGTCTTTTTTTTTTTTTTTTTTTTTTTTTTTGTAGTGTTAGGGATAAAAAAAAATCACATCAAAGCAAAATCTTCCTACAAAGGCAATTTTTGATTATTTCATAATTTTAAAAAATAATTAACTGGCCCTCAAGTTAAAATAGAATATCTTTCCGAGAATCTCTGGAAACTAATTCTGAGTACTGGTATCATATTTTACTTAAGCAGTTTTGTTTATGTGGAATTTAAAAGGTATGAGATGGTATTTCCAAATTGATCAGCAAAATAGAACAGATATAACACAGAACCTTTTAATTACTTATTTACAAAATCACTAATTGTGAAATTTTCACTATTGTGAAACTTGTCACTTTTTTTGTATCTAAAGCATGTCTGAAAATTTAAATTACACAAAGATTGGAGCATAGATACAGCAGGAGGACCAGATTTATGTTTGGACCTAGATACTTATTTTATGTATAAAAGGGCCAAGCACCTGAGGCAGAAAATTAAATCCCTTTTTGAGATTTTTAATGGCTATAATTCTTGTAATCCCAGAGAGCCAAATCCTATAAACTTCATTTTAAGAATTGTTTTCGTATTTCATGGATTTTTTGTTTGTTTGTTTGTAGACTTGTAGTTTAATTGATTTTTGGAGGGAAAACAAGGATATAAATTTTTAGTTATTTTATCATTATGAAGTTCAAAGAAGTGAATTAACCCAATGTTCAATAGTTCTGTATCATAAAGCCTATATAAGTTTCTTAGGAGTATTTATTTTTAATTTGTGAATTATATTTCATTTGTGATTTCCAGATTCAATTTTTCTAAATATTATTTTCAGTTTTCAAATATGGCGGCAGTATCTTTGGGAAAGTCAAAAATGGAAATTACATGATCCATTGCATATATTGAGAAGTGATACCTTTCTTAATCAAATAATATGAAATTCTATTGCATTGTTTTATTCAGCCTAAGCTTCTGCTTATTCCAGGGATATGGTTAATAGCTTTTAAAGAGGAAGTTTATCCTCCTACCCCTCTCTGGGATGGAAGTTCTTAGCATATTACAAAAAAGAAACAATTTTCCAACTGTTCTCTGACCTCACCCCCTCAAAGGTTCAGTTTCTAAACAAAAGGCATTTTAATACACAGATATAGATTTTGCAGATGTTTCTTATCTCAGTAAAACTGACAGCAAAGGTCAAGTTTAGGATGATCTCTTTAAATTCACTGGATTCCCTCATCCTTATGTGTGTTTTATTCTTCTTTACAGATAATTTGACAATTCCCAGAGCTGAACCAGACAATATAAAGACTCTGTCTAAATCACAGACAAACTCTTGGAAGGAAAATTAAAATTTCAGTCCATTATATGATATCCAGATATCTGGATGTTTGATATGGGGCAGACAACACATCTGGATGATGCTCTATGTGCCAAGACCGTGGGTGGCAGCAGAGGTAGAGAGAAAGAGAAGAACCAGGACTACGAGAATGGAGAGAAAACCAGGAAAGGAGGAATGGGGAGAGGGAACAGGCCAGACCACACACAGGAAGTTCGTGGAATCCTGAGTTTGAGGAAGAGAGGTGAAGCCTGCAAAGGGGCTGAAGGTCAAAGCAAAGCCAGATTATTTAGGCAAATATTAGGTTTTGGCTTTGCTGAAATGAAGAATAGATTCCTCTAGTGTTATCAAGAACGCAGCACCAAGGATTTTCAAACCTTTTTTAACAAATGGGAAGTCAAGAAACTAATTGCATCATTTTTCTTCTAGATCACCTAAGATTCTTCATATTTTCCTGACTGTAGGATCAAAGATCAGCCTTTTGTTCAGAGTCACCTATGTGACAGGACTAAGCAGTTCAAAGGCATCCAGGTTCCACAGAAAGTGACAGTCACACTAGTAGATATCAAATCTTTGTTTTCAAATTAAAAGTCTCTTTGGAAGAGTGGCATATTAAGTTAATACGATATAGGTTGTTATTAGGATAATGCTAACCTCATGGAATGAGTTGGGAAATCTCTTTGCTTCTGTTTTCTGGAAGAGATTGTAGAAAGTATCATTTATTTCTTAAATGTTTGGTAGAATTTATCTGTGACAACATCTAGGCCTGATGCTGTTTTTTTTTTTTTTTTTGGAAGGATAGTAATTATTGATTCAATTTCTGTAATAAATATAGGAGTATTAAGATGACCTAGTCTTCCTTGTTTGTGTTTTGGTAGTTTGTATCTTTGAAGGAATTAGTCCATTTCATCTGTTATTAAATATTCTTTTATCTTTTTCCTGTCTGTAGAATCACTAGTAATGAATTTTCTTTAATTTCTGATATTGGTAATTTGTTTCTTCCCCCTTTTGTTTCTTGATTAGTTTGTTGAGAGATATATCATTTTTATTGATTTTCTTTTTCAATGAACCAGCTTTTGGTTTTATTGATTTTTCTCTGTTGTTTTCCTGTTTTTAATTTTATTGATTTCTACTCTAATTTTTCTTCTACTGCTTTAAGATTAAATTATTCTTCTTTATCTAGTTTCCTAAGGTGGAAACTTAGATGATTGATTTTTAAATCTTTTTTCTACTGTATATATCCAATGTTATCAAGTTCCCTCTAAGCACTGCTTTTACTATATGCCCCAAATTTTGGTAAGTTGTATTTTCATTGTTATTTGGTTGAAGTACTTCTAAATTTCTCTAGAGACTTTTTCTTTGACCCTCCCGAGTTAAAATCATAACTTTGACATTTGATACTCTTATTCTCTCTTTCTTTGTAACCCTCACATACACCATACAATTTCCTTATTATGCATTACTTGTTGTTTCACTTTTTTTGTTAATATAGAAATTCTACAAGGACAAAGTCAGGAAGCATTGTTAGCTTTGCTTAATGATGTAGTATGAACACTTAAAACTGTGCCAGATACATAGTAGGCACTTAGTAAATACTTGTGTTGAAATAATAGAAATGTTATAAAAAGTTTGACACAGAATAGGAGAGGGGAAGAAATAGTCTTTGAATCAGGCTGTTATAAATTTAGATGTTGGATTTTTATTTAAAAAAATTGCTTTTCGGCCGGGCGCGGTGGCTCAAGCCTGTAATCTCAGCACTTTGGGAGGCCGAGACGGGTGGATCACGAGGTCAGGAGATCGAGACCCTCCTGGCTAACACGGTGAAACCCCGTCTCTACTAAAAAAAATACAAAAAAATAGCCGGGCGAGGTGGCGGGCGCCTGTAGTGCCAGCTGCTGGGGAGGCTGAGGCAGAAGAATGGCGTAAACCCGGGAGGCGGAGCTTGCAGTGAGCTGAGATCCGGTCACTTGCACTCCAGCCTGGGAGACAGAGTGAGACTCCGTCTCAAAAAAAAAAAAAAAAAAAAAAAAATTGCTTTTGAAATTCTGTGTAGATTTTTGATAAATTTAACTCCATATGATGTCTGAGTGAAGATTTTTTTGCCCATTTTATCTCATCTAATCAGAACGGGAGATGTTTTTAATATAGTACACTAGACATATTTTTATATCTCTAGAGTCTAACTGATTACAAATTCTGGCAACCCTGAATCAGTCACTTATGACTTCCAGTCAATTATAAAATTATTGACTCTGTGAATCACAGCACATGCATCACATTTTTTATGTCTATAAAGAAAGGAAAATGTACATAATGTGATTGTTCACTAGTATTCATCTTTGGGTGCACAAAAGTGATATGAATTTTCTTAGATTTTGTGGGTAGTCAACAAATTAGGATATGGGAAGACTGATATTTAATGGCCAGAATTTAAAGCAGAGGTGTATGTTTTATAGAAGTTAATCCATAGCACTTCTTTTGCTTCCTTTCCCTTTCACAAAACAGCATGGTAGAGGATACCCAAAAAATATTCATTTATGAAGATGCCAATCTAAGACATTGCACTGAAGCTATATGATAGAGTAGGCTGGCTATATGTAGACATACATACAAGTTGAAATTTCATTACTTGAAATATAACAGAAAATCTTACACTTTCACACAACTTGATAAACTCTGCTCTTCTTGTAACTTCTATCCTGCCTTGCTCCAGGCCAATAGGACTGCCAGAAAGTTGAAGATGGGCACCTACATAGCATGGCCATCATGGATGTGGTGAGGGGGAAAGAAGTGAGCTAACATATGTTAATAGCATTCTTGTTTTAGCTGTCATTTCTCTACTTCTGAACAGCTCCATTTTCAACTGCATTCCCTGCAAGTAGGTGTCGGGGATGATGTGGAAGCCTGCAAACTGCATAATTGTATTCCCAAGACTCCTTTGTAAGCTGGCTTCTAGTTGGGTCCTGCAATGGGAGGCATTCATGGAAAACTGGAAGATAGGAAGAAGGGAAAATGCCTCAGTTGTTTCTTCTGCTTGTGTTGATGCTAAGGCACCAGTTGTGTGGCCCTGAGAGTGTGCCTTCTCAGCTGAGGTATAGGCTCCTGGATTCCTATTCAGAAGAGGTTGTGCAGTTTTAACTGCAGCAGCAGAACATCAGTACCTTTGACATTCATGCCAGATTCGGGTTCAGAAGCAATAGTAATATCCTTGTTTTAAAGCAACCTCTTTTTCCTTTCGCTCTTTCAGCCCCTTAAGCACCTTTGTAAGCAATTCCCTGCATTCAATCTCTTTTATTCAAAAATCTAAAGTGAGTTCTATTTTCCTCACTAGTCTAGATGAAAACACATGGTACCTACCAACAGTGATCCTAGGAAACAACCCTCGAAGTTAGAAATCTGGGATTTGTTATTAACCAGATTGTGCTCGAACATGAAACAACTTCAATGATGAAACAAAATGAGATACTCAGAATCTGTGGCTTGTAGTGGCCTGGGATAAATGGTCTCTTAAAAACAGGACTTCAGGAGAATAGTTATCAGCTGTGACTAGTTTAAGAGCAAGGCTTGCAAAGACTGTGAGGTTTGTTGACTGCCTCTCACTTTATACTATAATATAGCAACATTAAGGAACTTGCCCAAATGTACGTGTAGAACCTAGTGAGGGACTCCATGAGGAAACCCCAGGCTGAAGTTGGCTCTCTTAGAGTCTTATACAGAGTTTGAAGCCACAGTGTAGTATATTCTTTGTGGCTAGTAATATGTGGATAGTAGGAAGGGAGCGCTGGTGGTATTGCAGCAGTTTTCTGTCAAAATGTCAAAATGTACAGGGTGCCTTTCAAGCCTTTGTTACTAGCCCTTTTAAAAACAACTTTTAAAAAGCAACCTTAATCCCAGCACTTTGGGAGGCTGAGGCGGGTGGATCACCTGAGGTTAGGAGTTCGAGAGGAGCCTAGCCAACACGGTGAGACCCTGTCTCTGCTTAAAAAAAATACAAAAATTAGCCGAGTGGGGAGATGTGTGCCTGTAATCCCAGCTACTCAGGAATCTGAGGCACGAGAATTACTTGAACCCGGGAGGTAGAGGTTGCAGTGAGCTGAGATCAAGCCACCGCACTCCAGCCTGTGCGACAGAGCAAGACTCCGTATCAAAAAAAAAACAACAACAACAAAAAAAAAAAAAAAAAAAAAACAAAACGTGTAGCCTTCCAGAGAAACAACTATGTATTGTTATTTTACCAAGCCGTGAGTAAACCTAAAGAATTATGCCCTGGGGCTTGCCACATTGCTAGACTATTAGGTCTAAAACTCTGCTAAATTTGGGTTGATAAGAACAGCCTCCTTCCAATATAGGTTTTATTTTCTGACGTGTGAGGTTTCAAGACTTGAGGGATGGAGAACCTCAAGTCCTTACATTAAGTTATGTAATCTAGGCCGGGTGCGGTGGCTCAAGCCTGTAATCCCAGCACTTTGGGAGGCCGAGACGGGCGGATCACGAGGTCAGGAGATCGAGACCCTCCTGGCTAACACGATGAAACCCCGTCTCTACTAAAAATACAAAAAACTAGCCAGGCGAGGTGGCGGGCGCCTGTAGTCCCAGCTACTCGGGAGACTGAGGCAGGAGAATGGCATAAACCTGGGAGGCGGAGCTTGCAGTGAGCCGAGATCCGGCCACTGTACTCCAACCTGGGCGGCAGAGCGAGACTCCATCTCAAAAAAAAAAAAAAAAAAAAAAGTTATGTAATCTAGGCATAAATATAGGAAAATGTGTAAGGAAAGGGGGTCAGATGGCAATTCGGGTTCTCTGTTTTTCCTTTTCTTACAGTCCAATAAATAGTGCCAATTAAGTTTATGTTTGTTGTAATTATACTGTTGGTGCTAAACACGTGTTTACTAACTTATTGACTTCTGGGTCAGTCAGCTCTGGAAAATCTCCAGTATCCTACTGAGCTCTTCCTCTCTCTCTTTTTTTGGACCTACAAAGAAGTTGGGTAGTTGGACCTACACAAATTATGCTGTATAGAAATATGTTTCATCTACACTGGGGGCTGCCTGGCACTAGTTATAACACTGACATTTAGAAAGCGCAGGCTCTAATATCATATAAAATGCATTCACACGAAAAGCCTGGGAAATTGGTTGGCAACATAGATTCCTCCTCATTCTCTACTGAGACCAGGAAGAGCAATATTTTCTTGAGTTCACAAAGAGTTTGTGGCAGACTCCAGCATAAACTCAAATTCTCTAAGACCATATTCCAGGGTATCTCCTCTCTAAAGGGCTAAAGAATAAACAGGATACATATTTATTGACAATAATTCTTCCAAAGTGTTAGGAACATATTGGAAAAGTCATATTATGAGTACCTTTATTTCTCAAAAAATTTTAATAAATGTTCTTTGGTTATAAAATTATTTTCAAAATAAACAACTGAAAAAAGCTTTTATGGCAAAAGGTATTCTCAAAGTAACAAAGCTTAGGACATTTTCTGGTCTGTCCAGTGGTTCCTGACCATTCTCTCGGAGTGTTCCAGGAGATGAACAAGCCTATTGTCTTGCAATAGGACATCATGTTCTTTTCCAAAATTATAGAAAAATGAATTAATACAGAATATTATTTATTTCATCTTTGATTTTTCCTGAATGCGGAAAAATGAGACTTGCTACAATTTGTCTCCTGTTAACAGAGGGTCAAAGGAATGACTAATAGGCAAAAATATGAAAGTAAAAACCTGAAAACAAATGTGATTTCTCCAAATTTTATATGTGTTATTGGTCCTATTTAGATGTCCAGAATGCAAGCATATTTTCTGAGAGTAAAATTTTTTCCTATTTCCAATGATGTCCTTGGCTACGTCGTTATTTCATGATGTTCTGAGAAGAATGCCATCGTTTTCAGGGGCTGGGCCTCCTCAATATATTTGAAAGACACTGGTAAAGTAAACTTCAAATTCCTTGGCGGTTCCAATCATTTAAGTTATTGCCTCTTTGAAGATTTTAAGAGCACTAATAAATTGATTTTCTCTGATATTAATTTTCACTTGTTCCTTAGAAATTCCTACAAGGCCTGCATCTTTCCTATTTTTACTGTGGTGGCAGTAAAGTGTTGGCTTTAGGGTCAGATTGCCTGAATTTAAAGTCACTTTTAGCTCTGTGACCTTGGATACATTATTGAACAATGTTGTACCTTATCTGCACAATGGGGCTAGTAGTAGTCCCTGCACCATAAGGTTGTAAGGATTAAATGAGATAAGCCATGATCATTCCTTAGTAGAGGGTTGGCATTCTTTACCACTAATATGCAGGCACAGACATAAGATATAGTTGAACTCATTCACTCAGATTAAGAGGTTCTTTCTTAAATAAGAAAGTTTAAAACTTGGCACAGTGAAGCTAAATTGCCAAATACATATCCTGATGTTCTGAGTATTATTGTACTTCATCCTGGTCAGCTGCTTCCCCGCTAACTATAGAGATTTCGAATTTAAGAAAATCTGTAATTATTTTTAAGTCACCTTGCTTTGACTTCTTGCCTAGACCTTTGTCTGCACTGGCCAAGAAATAAGAAGATCAAAACATTGTCAACTTATTTGTGACTCTACATGCACAGTCTCCAGCAGGACTCCTCTACTCTCCCCTCTTTTCAGTTTCCTGTTTAGGCGAAGTCGCTACATCATACTCATCATGGATTTCCAGTGTAAGTGAAGACTTTCTCACTAAATGATCTGAATTCTGCTACCAGGATGTTGTTGCATTTCAGGTGATGGCTAAATCAGCTGCTGATGTGCTTCAGTTTATAATAACTATAATATTTTCATTTCTGATGTTTTATCCTCAACAAATTGATTATTTTCTCTGCTAGTTAAAACTGAAAAATCATAGGCTACTAAAATATGGAATACCCAGTCAAACTGCCTGTCAATCACGTTAAATTTTAGCTTTGTTCTGCTAACAAGGTGAAACGCAAGGTGTAATTAGCACTAATAGCATACTTTTATAGTCCCATCTCTTCTCACCCCCAGAGAAAAGTCGATGTATTCCACATTTGAATAATGAAAAATGAGCATGTAAGACGTGCACCTACATTTCGGGAGTCAGTGGTTTAACCTAGATTATCCTTTTTTAGCTTTTGGGTTCTGCTTCTGGGAAAAAACTTGGAGGCAGGCTAACTTTTGAAGCTGTTTTAAAAATGACCTTGTTTTTGTCTCCTCACTCAAGTTTCTCCTGGGAATATTTTGTTCTAGGACATCATGCTCAAGTCCAGGGTGGGTACTCCAGGAAAAAAAAATCTTCAAATAAGAGCCTTCAATTTCCCAGAAAAAATAATAATGACTAAAGAGAAATGAATAATGCAAAAGTTTTACAAGGGGAAAATATTATTTTCAATACTGTAATATAGCAATGCTAAAGATTACTTCTTAGCCCACCTCTGTTCCCATCCCACTTCCTCAGTGTTGAATCTATTAAGGAAGAATTCAGATCTGGTTGTTATTAAATTAATGAACTCAGCTCCATATGGGGGCTTCTGTGAACTCAGTTTCACCCCTTAACTAGCTTCTGTGTGTTACTATTACAGAGTTGCTTTATATTCAAAATATCTCATCAGTCTAATAAAACTCTTGAGTGCATACTAATAACGATTAAGCACAGTGTTAGATGTGGCAAATAGAGATGTAAAGATGAGTGACACAGGTTCTTTCTTTTGCCAGAAAAAGACAAGTGGTTACATAAAGAAATAATCACAGGACACTGAGGTCCATGGAAACACAGAAGTTTGGATAGTGTTGAAGGAAAGAAAAATGGAGGAAATGGATTGAGGGCCAGCAGAAGTTTAGATGAGGTAGCAGGGAACACTTCATAGAGGACGTAGGAATCCCTGAATAGGGTTTGTAATGTTGAGCAGGAGTTTTTCTAATATAAATAGTGAATGTGCTATGGGAAGGGAGAATAAAAGAGAACAGAATGAATTTCAAGGAGAGGCAACAGTAGATGTCTAAATGCTTGGAAAAGCATTGACAAATGAATGCCCCTCTCAAAATTTAGGCAAATTTGCATTTCCAGACAAACTATAAATGTCAGCTTATACTTAGGAACTTAACAACAAGATAAACTCACATGGTTGCAGAATTTTAGTGACTGAGAGGACCACAGAGAGCATTTGTTTTTTTCCTTTTTGAAATTTAACTTTTATTTTAAGTTCAGGAGTACAGTGCAGGTTTGTTATATAGGTAAACTTGTGTCATAGAAGTTTATCGTACAGATTATTTCATCACACTGGTGTTAAGCCTAGTATCCATTTTTCCTGATCTTCTCCCTCCTCCCATCCTCCACCTTCCAAAAGGTCCCAGTATGTGTTGCTCCCCTCTATGTCTCCATGTGTTCTCATCATTTAGCTCCCACTTATAAATGAGAATTATGCAGTATTTGGTTTTCTGTTTCTGTATTAGTTTGCTGAGGATAATGATCTCAAGCTCCATCCATGTTCCTGCCAAGGACATGATCTTGTTCTTTTTTAATGGCTGCATAGTGTTCCATAGTGTATATGTACCACATTTTCTTTATCCAGTCTACCACTGATGGGCATTTAGGTTGATTTCATGTCTTTGCTGTTGTGAATACGGCTGCAATGAACATAGGCGTGCATGTATCTTTAAAACAGAATGATTTATATCCCTTTGGATATATATCCAGTAATGGCATAGACCACAGAGTGTTTCTAGATGAACTATGTTCAGTGGTTTGAGAAGCCTGAGTTCCAAAGAGAGGCCCCAAGGAACACTGGCATTGCCAGAAGAAAGTCTGTGGGCAAATAGGTCAAAAGAGGCAGTCTGTGCCTCTGCAACTCCTTACTTCAATCAGAGAAGAGTCTCAGTAGCTCTTTTGTTGGGCTTCTGGTTTTATAAATGAGGAAACTGGGGTCCAGAGAGGTTAAGTGACTCACCCAAGACCCTTTGGCTGATTTATTATGAAGATGAATCAGAAAACCATAACACAGTGAATGTGTTATGGGAAGGAATGTGTTATGTGTTCCAGTTCAGTTCTTTCCTTAAATTGTACTATATTTCCTCCTCCATATTCAAGTCATTCGTGAATTAAAACTTGTAGAACAAGAGTTTTAAATTAAAAAAAAAAATAACCTGAGAACAGTATTTATGGGCCATATGTATTTTTTCATGATTTGCTTTCCCACAGTAACATTAGTAGGGAGGGCTACTCTTCCTCTACTCGGTATCAGAGAAATGCCTGCAATTCAATACTATCACATAAATCTCTGGAATGATCCAAGGATGTTGTTTTCCAGGTATTGTTGCTATTATTACCACACAGTAAAATGATTACTATCATTCTACTAGTGACAGCTATTGCTCCCTTATCTTTAGCATTCTCTCTATACTTCAAATTCTAGTGGCTTTCTGGGGCACTGAGAATTTTTTTAAAATTTGCAATTCTTTCAATGACATTGGTTATCCAACCCATTACTGGTAGGATAGTAATGATGAGGCTAAGTAGATAAGAATTGTGGAGGTGTGTGTATTCATATCCTAGAAGTATGCTTCTTTCTGAGACATTATCTCCCACATACAAATGCCATCTTTGAGGAGTTATACTTTTTTTACTTTTTTTTTTTTTTGAGATGGAGTCTCACTCTGTTGCCCAGGCTGGACTGCAGTGGCACAATCTCGACTCACTGCAAGTTCTGCCTCCCAGGTTCACGCCATTCTCCTGCCTCAGCCTCCCGAGTAGGTGGGACTACAGGCGCCTGCCACCTCGCCCGGCTAATTTTTTGTATTTTTAGTAGAGATGGGGTTTCACCGTGTTAGCCAGGATGGTCTTGATCTCCTGACCTCGTCATCCACCCGACTCTGCCTCCCAAAGTGCTGGGATTACAGGCGTGAGCCACCGTGCCTGGCCTGAGGAGTTACACTTAATATTCTTAGGCTATGCAAATCCAGTCAGTGGAAAGCTTTTGGAATTTTGGTTCTCATTCATGAATTGTTCAATGTATTTATTTGACTATCACAGTCTTTTTTAATAAAAAAAAATGGAGTCTTTGTTTTTGTAGAGGTTATATTTTATTAAATGAAATAAAAATCCTATTTATTTGACCAATTATGCACATTTCTATAGTTGTTTTGGATCCACATGGATGTAGTTGTTGGATATTGATGATCTATGAAAACTAATAATAAATGATTCTATTTCTTTGACCCCAAATGACAGGTGAATTAAGATGGTTTAGATACCTATATGATAACATCTCAAATTAATTACTAGCTTCTGGTCAAAATCATGGTTACAATAGAGGCTTATATTTCTGTTTGGTAAGTTAGGTACGATAATGTACCCTAGGTCAAGTGAACAAACATTACTATTAATATTATGGGCTATCTTGTGTCCCCTGAAATTCTTATTTTGAAGTCCTAACCCCTAATATCTCAAAACGTGACTGTATTTGGGGATAGGGTATTTAAAGTTAAAATGAGGCCGTTAGGGTGAGCCCTAATCCAACACGACTGGTAAAGAAGAGAAACTTAGGACACAGGTGGCCACAGAGGGAAGACTGTGAAGACACAGGAAGAACATGGTTATTTATGAGCCAAGGAGAAAGACATCAGAAGAAATCAACCCTGCCAATACTTTGATCTTGGAATTATAGCCTTCAGAATTATCAGAAAATAAATTTCTGTTCAGTCACCCAGTCTGTGTTACTTTGCTATGGCAGCCTTAGCAAACTAATACAATTGTTTATATGAATAAAGGAAAATTGCATTTTTATCAGTCAAAATATGCTAGGCTGCACTTTGGTAATAACTGACAATTATCAGTGTTTAAAAAAATTACTTCTAGCTCATGTTATATGCAAATTTCAATTCAGTAGGCCCTGTTCCTAGTTGTTCTCATTCAGAGACAAACTGATGGGCCTTCTCATATGAAACACTACTGCCGTCCTGGGAATATGAAGGAAAAGGACAATTGTTGTTTGGTTTTAAAGTCTCCCACTGCAGAGTGACACATGCCACCTCTTCTCATATCTCACTTCAAGAGGGACACAGGGAGTGCAACCCCCATTACTTGATGGATGGATGACAATCTGAAATATCAGTGAATGGTACCAATGACTACTATGATATGTTTCAGATTCTCTATATATTTCATATTCATATGATATATTTCATATTCTCTATTTCACTTAAGATTTCCAGTGCTCAGTAAAAAAAGAAACACTTTAAGTTCAAGGGAAAAATTTACGAAGACTCTTGAGATAAGAACTGTCACAATCATCCTGATAACAAGCAGAGTTACAATATCATATTTTTAGATCTAGATGATAATCTTTGTTTCCAGTCCTAGTTTACCATGTCACTAACACAGTAAGAAACTACAGAAGCAAAGGAAAAAATTATAAAGAAGGGAGGATAAGAAGAACCTTATATTTATTAGGAGATGAACATTTATTAAGTGTTTCACATGCCAGCCACGTTACAATTTAACTATCAGTTAACTCATACTATCACCCAATAAAGAGCAAGATCATTTTATGAATAAAATATGAAGCTCAAAAGATGTTAACCTGCCCCAGGGCAAGAGTCTAAGTCCATACAAACCCAAAACTCTTGCTCTGTTCTTTACACCATGAGTTTTTCAATCTCTAGTTGTAAGCTATTAGTGGGTTAAACAATTGTGGCCAGTATTTTTTTTAAGTTTATGAATGTAATAGAAAACATCAGTGATTCATAAATAATATTTCTTAAAACTTTTATTTCATTGATACGCATATAATGTACTGTGTACATTTGAAATATACACTTTATTCCATACTGAAAAAAGGAACCCTACATCAATCAAGCTTGATGGTCTCATCCTCAATTCCTATTCCCTCAGACAAAATCATTTATTCCTTTAAAATATCCTGTCTGGGTCTGTGATAAAGAATAAAAAGATTTTATAAATCAGAGAAATGCAAATCAAAACCACAATGAAATACTGTCTCACACCAGTCAGAATGGCTACTACTAAAAAGTCAATAAACAACAGATGCTGGTGAGGCTGTGGAGAAAAGGGAACAATTATACACTATTGGTGGGAGTGTAAATTCATTCAGCAACTGCAAAAAGCTGTTTGGAGATTTCTCAAAGAACTTAAAACAGAACTACCATTTGACCCAACAATCCCATTACTGGGTATATATCCAAAAGAAAATAAACTGCTCTACCAAAAAGATACATGCACTCATATGTTCATTGCAGCACTACTCACAATAGCATAGACATGGAATCAACCTAGATGCCCATTAATAGTGGATTGGATATAGAAAATGTGTTACACATACACCATGTGATATTACACAACCATAAAAAAGAATGAAGTCATCATTTACATTAGGTATTTTTCCTAATGCTATCCCTAGAACTTAATAAAAAAAAAAGTGGAAAAAAAAAGAATGAAGTAATGTCCTTTGCAGCAACATGGATGCAGCTGAAGGCCATTTATCCTAAGTGAATTAACACAGGAACAGAAAACCAAATACTGCCTGTTCTCATTGTAAGTGGGAGCTAAACATGGCGTACTCGTGACCGTAAAGATGGCAACAAAAGACACTGGGGACTGCTAGAGGAAAGAAAGGGTTGAAAAACTAGTACAGGAAGGAAAGGGTTAAAAACTGGCTTTTCAGTACTATTCTCAGTACCTGAGTGACAGGAGCATTCATACCCAAAACCCCAGCATCACACAATAGACCCATGGAATAAACCTGCACATGTACCCCCTGGATCTAAAAAAAAAAGTTTTAAAAAAAGAATACAAAAATTTCATTATAAGGGATTATATAACTTTTGATAGAGCAAGAACTCCATGAGGATCTCTTTTTATATTTTTTAAAGCCTGGAGTTTTGAGAAATATTTTTGGTCAGGAAAAGTTAAATTGGGGTAGAAACATCAGCTTTTGTTACTCTGAATTCTCTAAATGGAAATTTGACTTGTTGGGCCTGATTCTTCTCCGCTGAGCCTGGAGTACATGTCTAAGCACAAAATCATTGCCTGAATAATAAATGTATTCAGTGGACATTTAGTAAATACTTATTGATATAGGGCACCTGGTGAGTATAAAATGTTATCAGCCTATTTATCAAAAAATCTGGTTATCCTCCATGTAGATATTCAGGAGATGTCACTGTGGCACAGTGTGCTAGTTGTTACTAAAATCTATGTTGTCCTCTTGTTCCTGGGCACCCAGCTAAACTGCATCTCCCAGCCTCCTTTGGAGTTATGTATGGCCACAGGGCTGAGTTCTTTTAGTCAATGAAATATGAGTGAGTAGAAGTGATATGTTCAACTCTAAGACCTAGCCCATAAAACCCTTACATATGTGCTCATTCATATTAGTCTCTCTTTCCAGCTA
The DNA here is from genome assembly GCF_037993035.2 of Macaca fascicularis. Lineage (NCBI taxonomy): Eukaryota > Metazoa > Chordata > Mammalia > Primates > Cercopithecidae > Macaca > Macaca fascicularis. The sequence goes on along the minus strand of NC_088375.1, from coordinate 73,204,060 downwards.
GCTGGAATGCAGATGACCCCAGCATGGCCTTGGAAGTCATACGTTGAAGATCAGAGAGCTTCTGTCATCCTGGGTCTCTGAATAGCTATGTGAAATAGGACAGCCCCACCCATGTGTTTACCACACTAATAATTTTATACAAGCAAAATTCTCTAAGACAACAACAAGAAACTTCTGTTGTGTCTGAGCCTTCACACATTTTGGGGCCTATTCGTGACAGCAAATTGGCTACCTTAATTAATACAGAGTGAAAGTGAACATTCCAGGTAAGTAAACCAGTTTAGGTAAGAATTATGACCAGTCCTAAAAGTCTATGAGATGAAATCCTTGTAACCAGAAAAAAATAATTCAACTTTATTGGTTCCCTATTGATGTCTTTCCACAGATTTTATCAGATACCTTTAGGCTTTTATTACATTACAGGTCAATGGTGATAAAATGATCAGGAAATGTTTTATATACATAAAATTCAGAATATACATTTAAGTATGAGAATGGTGTATTGTATTCTCAAAACACTCAATTCAACATGCCTGAGCTTGTACTCAACTAGTTATGTTCTATCAGCAAGAAGAATGTGATTATTGGTTCTTGAGAGTATTATTTTAAGGCTGTGGAAAAAAGTCAAGAGTGGTTGCCCAGCTCTCAGTGTGAAACTTTGCCCCATGACATGTTTTGTAGGTTAGCATGCTTTCTTGGTGATTTTGAGATCTTTTACACAATACAGTAAACTTTCAAGATTGTAAAAAAAAAAATACAAAAAAACTAGCTGGGCGTGGTGGCGGGCGCCTGTAGTCCCAGCTACTCGGGAGGCTGAGGCAGGAGAATGGCGTAAACCTGGGAGGCGGAGCTTGCAGTGAGCTGAGATCTGGCCACTGCACTCCAGCCTGGGCGACAGAGCGAGACTCTGTCTCAAAAAAAAAAAAAAAAAAAAAAATGAAATTTAGTGATAAGATCCAATGTCAACTGTGAGGCCTAAAAATTGTTCAAGTCATGATACCAGTTATAAAAAAAGCACAACATATTTATAAACTCTTGATGATAATGAAGCTCATTTATTTCTCTTCATAGAATATCTTACACTTTGCTTTTGAATAGTGGGTTATAACCATTATCACCTTTGCTTCACAATCTGCCCACCAGATAGAAACACAAGTTGTTAGGTCAATTACATAGATGAGAAAAATAAGGCCTAAATAAGTGAAGCAATTTTCCCAAGGCTACATAGCTGATAGGACATAGGGCTGAATCTTAAACATTGGTCTTTGTCTATTTATACCATTTGTTTAAATATAGCTCCCTGCATTTTATGACTTTTCAAGCAAACTACCTGCCAAACAAAATTAAGAATTAAGAGAACTACATTCCCTTAATTTGGGAACTCGAGATTGAAAAGATTCAAAAACACCAATTAAGAACGTTCATCAATAAGCAAAACTCATGGTTATGGCTTTACAGGCCAGCAAAATATATGTGCAGAATGCATTCAGAGACTTAGACAGTAAAAAGTGTTAGTGTGTATAAAGCATCAAACACAGTGCTTGGCATCTACACCCTCACTGAAGGCTAGTAGGAGCTGAGTCCTCATAAAGTATTGTGGGTGACACCATTTTAGCAAAATCCTTACTTTCTTGAATAACTCATTTGCAGAAGATAAACTTCTGAGAGTTTGTAACTGAAGGATCATTGATCAGTGTAAGTAAAAGTTAATAAAGAAAAGCTAGAGCCAAAACAAAGGAGGCAACCTCAGCCAACAGATTCCTTTTCTATCTCCAGAAATACAAACATGAATTTAAAGTGTACAACTCCACTTACATGCAAATTTTAAAAAAATACATTGAAAATTTTTGGAGACATGAAAGATAATTTAAAAACACTCAGACAAACTGAGTACCTAGAAACATTCATAAAATTAAGAAAAAGATAAGTAATGCATAAAATATATGTAGATACTAGTCTACTTCATTATTTACTACTATAAAATATACACAAATCTATTATAAAAAGTTAAAAGTTATAAAAATTTCTGCATACAAACACAGACCTTACATGGTACAGTTTAGTGAAATGTGAACAAAGGTAAAGGTGAAGTATTAAATCATAACTGCATACAATTAACTGTAGTACATACTGTATGAATTTTGTAGCCACCTCCTGTTACTATTGCCTTGAGCTCAGGTGTTGCAAAAGCTGCTCAAAATTTCATGTGATGCTAATTATCTCCTGATGAACATTTCAACTCTCTAGTAAATTGCATATTGAAGTACAAGTGATCTTTCGTGATTCTCATGTATTTTCTGTCATGTTTAGTGCCATACCTGTAAACCTTGAATAATAACCTGGAACTCATATGAAGTGCCACTTGTGATGTTGAAAGTGCTTCTAAGATGCAGAGAAAAGTCTGACAATAAAAGAAAAGCTGAATTGCTTGATATGTGTCATAGATTGAGTTCTATAGCTACAGTTGCCAGTGATTCCAAGACAAATGAATCAAGCATAAAGACTATTGTAAAATAAATAAATATAAGGAAATTTGTGAAGCTATTGCTGCATCCATCCCAACAGGCAAGAAAATCTTGCACATTTTGCAAAATACCTTTAGATCTTGTACTGAAAATGTAGCTTTTATGTGGGTGCTGAATTACTGTAAGAAAGGTATACCTATGGACTCTAATATGATTCAATAAAAAGCAAAGTCATTCTATGACAACAACTTGAAGAGAAGGTGGAGGACTTAAAGTTGGAGAATTTAGTGCCAGCAAAAGATGGCTTGATAATTTTAGAAAAAGGTGTGGCTTTTTAAAAAAATGTCAAGATCATAGGAGAAGTAGCTTCTGTCAACCAAGAGGCAGTAGATGATTTCCCAGATGCCATTAAGAAAATCATTGAGGAGAAAGGAATCTGCCTGAACAGACTTTTAATGCAAACAAAGGTGCTGTTCTGAAAAACAACAACAACAATAAACAAAAACAAAACAACAACAACAACAAAAACACAGGCCAGAAAGAACATTTATTATTAAGGAAGAGAAGTGAGAATCAGGATTTAAGGCAGGAAGGGATAGGCTAACTCCACTGTTTTGTGCAAATGTAATCAGATTTAGGATCAGGACTGCCTTATCTATAAAGCCACTAACTCTTGAGCCTTGAAGGGAGGAGGTAAACATCAGCTGCCAGTCTTTTGGTTGTATACGAAGACCTGGACAATGACAGCCACTTTTTTGGGTTGTCTCCATTGAAGCCAGGAAGTACCTTGCCAGTAAAGGACTGGCTTTTACTATTGGACAATTATTTTTGCATTGGACATGCCCCGGGCCACCCAGAACTCCATGGTGTCAAAGTGATCTGCTTATCCCCAAGCACAACATCTTTAACTCAGCATCTAGATCAGGAGTTCATAAGGACCCTTCAGACTCATTATACACAGCACCCTATGGAAAAGATTATCAATGAAAGTCTGGAAGGATTACAGAATTTAAAATGTCACCATTGCTATAGAAAAAGCTGGGAAAGCCATCAACCCGAAACAATGAATTCCTGCTGGAGAAAACTGTGTCCAGATGTGTGCATGAACACCGAAGATATACAACAGAGCAAATCAAGGAAATCATGAAAGAGATTTGGATACGGCATAAAATGTAGTGGGGGAAGAGTTTCAAGATATGGATCTTAGAAAAATTCAAGAGCTAATAGACATCATGCTAGAGGAACTAATAGGAGACGACTTGATGGAGATGAGTGCTTCTGAACCAGTGCCAGACAATGAGGATGAAGACAAAGAGGAAGCAGTGCCAGAAAGCAAATTGACATTAGACCATCTGGCAGAAGGGTTCTGCTTATTCAGGATTGCTTTTGACTTCTTTTATGCCATGAACTCTTCTACAACATGGACACTAAAATGAAAGCAAATGGTGGAAGAAGAACTGAAGAACTGGTACTGCAAAGAAACCTTTTGAGAAATGTCAGACAGAAATTAAGACATATATCTTTTTTCCTTTTTCTTTTTCTTTTCTTTTTTATGAGACAGAGTCTCACTGTGTCACCCAGGCTGGAGTGCAGTGGTGTGATCTCAGGTCGCTGCAACCTCCACCCCTTGGGTTCAAGCGATTCTCCTGCCTCAGCCTCCCGAGTAGCTGGGATTACAGGTGCCCACCACCACACCGGGCTAATTTTTGTATTTTTAGTATACACGGGGTTACACCATGTTGGCCAGGATGGTCTCACACTCCTGACCTGGTGATCTGCCTGCCTTAGCCACCCAAAGTGCTGTGATTACAGGCATGATCCACCGCGCCTGGCCTTACAATGTATTTCTATAAAGTTAACACCAAGTGTGCTTGTCTCTCCTATCCTCAATTCTACCTTCTCCATCTGTTCCAACTCTGCCACACTCGAGATAGTAAGAACAACCTTTCCTCTTCCTCCTCCTCCTCAGCCCACTCAAACTGAAGATGATGAGGATGAAGAATTTCATTAAGATCCACTTCCACTTAATGAATAGTAAGTATATTTTCTTTATGAGTTTCTTAATAACATTTTATGTTTTCTTTATTACTTTAAGAATACAGCATATGATACATATAACACACAAAATACGTGTTAATTTACTGCATATGTTATCAGTAAGGCTTCTGCTTCTTATCAACAGTAGGCTATTAGTAGTTAAGTTTTGGGGGAATCAAAAGTTGTACAAGAATTTTTCACTGCATGAAGGTTGGAGTCCCTAATCCTCACGTTGTTCAATGGTCAAATGTTTTACTAATTGTATGATTCTATTGGAATTTAAAATGTTTTTTTTTCTTTTCTTTTCTTTTTTTTTTTTTTTTTTTTTTTTTTTGGTAGTTTTGGTTTTTGGTCTTTTTTAAGATGTGGGGTTTTGCTATATTGCCCAGGTTGCAGTGCAATGGCTAGTCACAGGAATAATCATTGTGCTCTATGGCCTCAAACTGCTGGGCTCAAGTTATCCACTTGCCTCAGCCTCCCAAGTAGTTGGGACTACAGGCAAGTGTAGCTCAATAGAACGTCTTTAAAGAAGCAAAATCGCTGGGCACGGTGGCTGACACCTGTAATTCCAGCACTTTGGGAGGCTGAGGTGGGCGGATCACGAGGTCGGGTGATCAAGACCATCCTGGCTAACACGGTGAAACCTCGTCTCTACTAAATATACAAAAATAATTAGATGGGCGTGGTGGCAGGTGCCTGTAGTTCCAGCTACTCGGAAGGCTGAGGCAGGAGAATGGTGTGAACCCGGGAGGCGGTGCTTGCAGTGAGCAGAGATCGCGCCACTGCACTCTAGCCTGCGCGACAGAGTGAGACTCCATCTCAAAAAAAAAAAAAAAAGAAGCAGCAGCAGCAGCAGCAAAACCATGAATGCCTTCTTAATTCCTTAATGTTCTTCTTGAGAGTAATTTTTATTTTATCTGACTGTAAAAATGTGTTTCAATATTATCATCACACAGCTCCAAAACACTCACTGTTGTGATTACAATGACATTGGAGCACAGTAAAGCCCAGGCATCAGAAGATGAAGCTTCTAACCTTGGTTCAGCTGCTAATTTCCAGTGTTACCTTGGGCAATTTACTTTACTTTAAGGATTCTCAATTTTCACACCTGAAAAAATGAGGAGGAGCTGGCTGGGCTGGAGACTCATGCCTGTAATCCCAGCACGTTGGGAGGCCGAGGTGCGCGAATTGCCTGAGGCCAGGAGTTCAAGAACAGCCTGGCCAACGTGGTGAAACCCCGTCCCCCGTCTCTACTAAAAATACAAAAAAGGTAGCTAAGCATGGTGGTGCATGCATGTAGTCTCAGCTACTCAGGAGGCTGAGGCAGGAGAATGACTTGAAACAGGAAGGCAGAGGTTGCAGTGAGCCAAGATCGTGCCACTGCACTCCAGTGTGGGTGACGGAGCCAGACTCCATCTCAGAAAACTAACTAACTAACTAACTAAATAACTAAATAAATAAATAAATAAATGAGGAACTTAGATAAGGTAACTTCAAATGATTCTTTCCAAAGGCAAACGTTTCCAGACCAACTGTAACATTACCTTATTCTGTGTCTGCACCATTTTCTAAACATTTGGAAATATTTGAGAAATAAGACACTTTGTTCATGTAATTAGATACTGTAATCAATAAAGGCTTATATCTTCTGTTTTTATTGATTCAAGAGTAAAATGTTCAGGGAATCTTCAGTGGACTCTGCTTTTTTCCAGTCTCCTGCTCTCACTTCTCAGAATGCTGATATCTAAAAGTTTTTCATTTTAACTTGAAAGAAAAATTTCTTAGCCTCTTCTGCTTTCCTCCTTCTCATTTATATTCCCCCTAGTTTGGCCTTCAGAAATTGCCAGTCTTGCAAAGGCAAGAGGGAAACACAGCAAGGAGCAAGGGTGTCTGCTTAATATCTGCCAAGATAAGGTTTGGGGAAATGCCACTTGCATAGTAATTCCAAGTAGTATGATCTCTCTTCCTGTAGCTCTTTAGATTCTCAATCCAGTCTCCTGAGAAAGACAGTAAGTAATGCTAGTGCTATGCTTCTTTACGGGTTAGATTTAGTACTTCATACTCAACTGCAGTAAGAGTCGTTTACAATTCCACAGCAAAGTATAATTGTTTCCTTTTCTCTGCAAAATCTCCAACACTTTCTTTGTCTTGATAATAATTTTTCTAACTGGAATGAGATAGTATCTCATTGTGGCTTTTATTTGCATTTCCATGATGATCAGTAATGCTGAGCATTTTTTCATGTACCTGTTGGCCATTTGTATGTCTTATTCTGTGACATGCCTATTAGGATCTTTTGACCATTTTTTATGTTGGGTTATTTGGGTTTTTTTTGCTGTTCTTTATATATTCTGGATATTAACCGCTTGTCAGGTGTATAGTTTACAAATATATTCTCCCATTCTGTAGGTGTTTCTTCAGTCTTCAAGTAGTTCTATTTGCAGTACAAAAGCTTTTTAGATTGGTATAGTGCCATTTGTCTATTTTTACTTTTGTTGCCAGTGCTTTTGAGTCTTATTTAGAAAATACTTGCTTGACCAATATCCTGACGTTCTCCTCTCATGTTTTCTTCTCATAGTTTTATAGTTTTGTGTTTTACATTTAAGTCATTAATTCATTTTTAATTTATTTTTGTATATGGTAAGAGGCAGCAGTCTAGTCTCATTCTTCTGCAGAAGGGCATCCAATTTTCCTAGGATCATGTATTGACTAGGCTGTCTTTTCCTCCATGCCTGCTCTTGGCACTTTCTTTGAAAATCAGTTGTCTGTATGTACATGAATTTATTTCTGGGCTCTCTATTCTGTTTCATTGGTCTATTTGTTTGTTTTAGACTCAGTACCCTGCTGTTTTGGTTAGTGTAGCTTTGTAGTATATTTTGAAGTCAGGTAGTGTGATGCCTCTAACTTTATTCCTTTTGCTCAGTGTTATTTTGAAATCTTTTGTGGTCCCATATGAATTTTAGGATTGTTTTCCAATTTCTGTGAAGAATGTCACTGGTATTTTGAAAGAGATTCCATTAAATCTGTAGATCACTTTAGGTAATATGGCCATTTTAGCAATATTAATTCTTCCAATCCATGAACATAAGATACTTTTCCATTTATTTGTGTCATCTTCAATTTCTTTCAGCAATGTCTTATCATATTCAGTTCAAAAATCTTTTACCTCATTGGTTATATTTATACCTAGTTATCTTATTTTCTTCTTGTAATTATTGTAAATTGATTTTTTATGATATACTTTTTCAGATAGTTCATTATTAGCATACAGAAATACTACTAATTTTTATACATTAATTTTGTGTCCTGCAAGTTTACTGATTTTTTTATTACTTCTACCGGTTTCCTAATGAAGTCTAGCTATAAGATTGTACTGTCTGCAAACAGTGACAATTTGACATCTTATTTTCCAATTCGGATGCCTTTTATTTCTTTCTCTTGCCTGATTGCTCTGGTAAAGACTTCCAGTGCCACGTTTAATTAGAGTAGTTTAAGTGGGCATTTTTGTTTTTTCTTGATCTTGGAGAAAAAAATGTTTTCACTTTTCCCTGTTCAGTAAGATATTAGCTGTTAGTTAATCACATATGGCCTTTATTGTGTTGAGTTCATTCCTCTTATGCCTAATTTGCTGAGAGTTTTCATAATGAAAGGATACTGAGTTTTATTAAATGATTTTCCTGTGTCTATTGAAATTATCACATAATTTTTATCTTTTTTTTTTGACATGAGGTCTTGCTCTGTTGCCCAGGCTGGAGTACAATGGCATCATCTCAGCTTACTGCAACCTCTGCCTTCTGAGTTCAAGTGATTCTCCTGCCTCAGCCTCCCAAGTAGCTGGGATTACAGATGCTTATCACCATGCCCAGCTAATTTTTGTATTTTTAGTCAAAATGAGGTTTCACCATGTTGGCCAGGCTGGTCTTGAACTCCTGACCTCAAGTGATCTGCTCACTTTGGCCTCCCAAAGTGCTGGGATTACAGATAGAAGTCACTGTGCCTGGACAATTTTCATTTTTGTTTTAGTTAGTGCAGTGTATCACATGTACTGATTTAGGTATGTTAATTATCTTTTTGTTCCTGGGATGAATTTCACTTAGTCATAATGAATGATCTTTTTAATGTGTTTTTGGATTCAGTTTAATAATATTTTGTTGGGAATTTTTGCACCAGTAGTATTGGCCTTTAATTTTCTTATTTTATTGTGTACTTGTCCAGTTTTGAAATCAGGGTGATGCTGGCCTCATGAAATGATTTTGGAAGTATTATCTTCAGTTTTCTAGAAGAGTTTGATGACAATTAGTATTACTTCTTTAAGTGTTTGACAGAATAGAATTCAGCAATAAAGCTATCAGGATCTGCGCTTTCCTTTGATGGAAAAATTTTTATTACTGATTTAATTTCCTCATTGATTATTGATCTTTCATATTTTCTATTTCTTCCTACTAATCTTGGTAGGTTATATGTCTCCAGAAATTTAATTATTTCTTTTATTTTACCAAATTTGTTGGTATGTAGTTATTCATAATAGTCTCTTATGATGCTTTGTATTTTTGTGATGTTGTTTGTAACAGCTCCTTTTTTATCTCTAATCTTATTTGAATTTTCTTTATTTCTTCAGTAATCTAACAAAATGTTTGTTGATTTTGCTTATCTTTTCAAAAACCCAACTCTCTTTTATTTATCTTAGAATGCTTTTAAGTCTCCATTTTTTTTTTTTTTTTTTGTTTCTTCTCTGAGCTTTACTATTTTCTTCCTTCTGCCACTTTTTGGTTTAGTTTGTTCTTGTTTTTCTAGATCTCTGATATCTACTTCTAGGGTGTTTATTAGAAAGCCATCTTCTTTTTCAGTGTAGGTATTTATTGCTATAATCTTCCTTTTTGAAGTGCTTTTTCTGTGTCCCATAAATTTTAATGTGATGTGTTACCATTCTAATTTATTTTGAAAAAATTTTAAATTTCCCTTTTAATTTCTTTATTGTCCTATTGGTTGTTTAAGATCATATATTTATTTTCCACTTATTTGTAAAGTATTTCTTGTTATTGATTTCACATTTTATACCACTGTGGTCAGAAAAAATACTTGATATGATCTTTATCTTCTTAAATTTGGTAAGTCTTGTTGTGTGGTCTAACATGTTCTCTATCCAGGAGAATATTACATGTGCACTTGAGAAGAATGTGTATTTTGCATTTGTTTGATGGGATGCTCTGTAAGTATCTTTCAGGTCCATTGGTCTTCTGTGCAGTTTAAGTCTTATATTTCTTTGCTGATTTTCTATCTAGATGATCTATTTATTGCTAAAAGTGAGGTGTTGGAGTCCCCTATTATTGTTGAATTACAGTATATCTCTCCTTTTAGCTCTAATAATATTTGCCTAATACATCTGGATACTTTGGTGTTGGGAGCATATGTATTCATATTTGCTATATCTTTTTGACTTGATCCTTTTATCATCATATTAACCTGCTTCATGCTTGTAATAGGTTTTGACTTAATTTTAATATTATAAAATTTAATATTTTCTAAATGTGGCTACTCTTACTCACTTTTGGTTTTCATTCAAAAGAAATATATTTTTCCATGCCTTCACTCATTCTGTTTGTCTTTAATGTTAACATGAGTTTCTTGTTGGCAGCATATACTTGGGTCTTGTTCTTTTATCTATCCACTCTATATCTTTTAACTAGTCTATTTACATTCATGGTTATTATGAATAGATAACTTTTCTTAATTGCTTTCTGGTTATTTTGTAACTAGTTTGTTTCTCTTTTCCTCTTTTGTTGTTTACCTCTGTGGTTTGGTGATTTTATGTAGTGATAAGCTTTGCTTCCAGTTTCTTTCTTGTTTGTGTACTGTAGTATCTTTCTTTGTGATTACCATCAAGCTAATATAAACAGCTTTATAGTTATAGTAGGCTATTTTATATTGATAGCAACATGATTTTTGTTGCATAAAAGTACTCTAGATGTTTTCCCTTCACCTCACAATTTATATTTTTGTTAACTCAATTTACTTTTTTATCTATGATGTGTTCCTTAGCTAACTATAGCTATTGTTGTTTTTACTTTTTTAACTTTAAACTTTTACACTAGAGAATTTAGACATTTACCTAGCAACATTATGGAGAATTTAGAGATTTACATAGCACTATTATGTCACTGGGGAGTTTGGATTCATAAATTTACCTCTAATGGTGAGTTTTACATTTTTACTTGATAGTATTTATCATTCTTTCATTTCCCTTTGCAGCACTCCCTTAAGCATTTCTTGTAAGGCTGATCTATTATAGTTAATTCCCTAAGTTTTTGCTTGTCTGGAAAGGATTGAAAGGTTTTTTGTTTTGTTTTGTTTTGTTTTGTTTTTCACTTTAAATACACAATCTCACTCTCTCCTGGACTGCGAAGTTTCTGTTAAGAAATTATGATGATAGTCTAATAGGAATTCTCTTATAAGTGACTTTGTGATTTTCTCTTGCAGCTTTTGGATTTATCTTTGTCTTTTACTTTTGACATTTTCATTTTACTAGTAATGTGGCTTAGAGGGGATCTTTTTTCTAGTTGAATCTAATTGAGGACTTCTGAGTTTCCTGAATCTGGATGTCCATATCTCTCTCAATACTTGGGAAGTTTTTAGCTATTATTTATTTAAATAGGTCTTCTTTGCTTTTCTTCATCTTTTCTTCCTCTATTTTATATGTCAATATTTGTTCATTTAATGGTGTCCCATAAATCCCATAGGTTTTCTTTGTTCTTTTAAAATTCTTAATTCTTTGTATCTTTTGACTGGATTATTGCAAAAAACCTGTCTTCAAGTTCAGAAATTATTTCTTCTGCTTGATTTAGTCAGTATTGAAGCTCTCAGTCAAATTTTTTATTTCATTTTTGAATTATTCAGCCCCAAGCTTTCTGTTTGATTCTATCTCTTTGTTGAATTTCTCATTCAGGTCATGAAACGTTTTCCTGATTTTATGGAATTGTTTTCCTGATTTTATGGAATTGTTTGCCTGTATTCTCTTGTATCTCACTGAGTTTTCTTAAGATCATTATTTTGAATTTGTTGGCCTTTTTTTCTTTATAATTTACCCAGTCTTGGGTATGTCTTTATCAGCAGCATGAAAACAGGCTAATACAGATGGGTAGTTTGCAGGTATTTTCTTTCACCCTGTGGATTGTCTCTTCATTTTGTTGATTGCATCCTCTACTGTGCAGAAGCTTTTAAGCTTGATGCAATCTCATTTATCCATTTTTCGCTTCAGTTGCCTGTGCTTGTGGGATATATCTCAAGAAATTTTTGCCCAGAACAATATCCTGGAAATTTTTCCCTAATATTTTCTTGTAGTAGTTTCATAGTTGGAGGTCTTATATTTAAATCGTTAATCCATTTTGATTTGATTTTTGTATATGATGAGAGGTAGGGGTCTAGTTATATTCTTCTGTATATGGATATCTCATTTTCCCAGCACTATTTATTGAAGAGACTGTCTTTTCCCCAGTGTATGTTCTAGGTACCTTTGTCAAAAATGAATTCTCTATAGGTGTGTGGATTTGTTTCTGATTTCTCTATTCTGTTCTATTGGTCTATGTGTCTGTTTTCATGCCAGTACCATGCTGTTTTGGTTATTATAGCTCTGTGGTATAATTTGAAGTCAGATAATGTACCTTCTTTTTTTTTTATTTATTTATTTTTATTTATTTATTTATTTATTTATTACTATTATACTTTAAGTTGTAGGGTACATGTGCATAACGTGCAGGTTTGTTACATATGTACCTTCTCTAGTTTTTTTCTTTTTTCTTAGGATAGCTTTGTTTATTCTGGGTATTGTATGGTTCCATATAAATTTTTGGATTGTTTTTCTATTTCTGTGAAGAATGCCATTGATATTTTGATAGGGATTGCATTGCATCTATAGATTGCTTTGCATAGTATGGACATTTTAACAATATTGATTCTTCCAATCCATGAACATGAAATATTTTTCCATTTTCTCATGTCCTCTTCAATTTATTTCATCAGTGTTTTTTCAGTGTTTTATAATTTTCATTATAGAGGTGTTTTATTTATTTAATTAAATTAACTCCTAGGTATTTAATTTTATGCTTAGCTATTGTAAAGGGTTTATATTTTTTATTTGTTTTTCAGAATGTTCACTTTTGGCATATATAAATAGTATTAATTTTTGCATGTTAATTTTGCATCCTGGAAATAAACAATTTATTTGGTTAAATATTTATTTGTGGAGTCATTAGATTTTTTCAAATGCAAGACCATATCATCTGTAACAAGGGAAATTTGTCTTCTTTCCCAATTTGGATGCACTTTATATCTTTTTCTTGTCTGATAACTTTAGCTAGGACTTCCAGTACTATGTTGCATAACAGTGATAAACGTGGGCATCATTGTCATGTTCCATATCTTAGAGAAAAAAAATCTTTCCATTTTTCCCCATTCAGTATGATACTAGCTGTGGGTCTGTCATATATGGCTTTTATTATGTTGAGCTATGTTCCTACTATACCCAGTTTTTTGAGGGTTTTAAATAATGAGGAAATGTTGAATTTTATCAAATGCTTTTACAGCATCAATTGAAATGCTCACATTGTTTTCATACTTCATTCTGTTGATATAATGAATCACATTGATTGATTTGCATATGTTCAACCATACTTATATCCCAAGGATAAATCCCACTTGTTTATGATGAATGATCTTTCTAATGTATTGTTGAATTCAGTTTGTTAGAATTTTGTTAAGGATTCTTGCATTAATATTTATCAGAGATATAGGCCTGTAGTTTTCTCTTTTTTTGATGTTTCTTCAAGATTACACCAGACTTGTAGAATGAGTTTAGAAGTGTTCTGTCCTCCTCTATTTTTTGGAATAGTTTGAATAGAATTGGTATTAATTTCTCTTTAAATGTTTGTTAAAATTCAGTAGTGAAGCTGTCAGGTCCTGGGCTTTCGTTACTGGGAGACTTTTTATTATGGCTTCAATCTAGTTACTTGTTATTGGTCTATTCATATTTTGGATTTCTTCATGGTTCAATCTTGGCAGATTGTATGCATGTAGGAATTTGTGCATTTCCTCTAGATTTTCCAATTTATTGGCATATACTTGTTCCTAGTAGCCATTAATGATCCTTTGCAATTCTGCAGTATCATTTGTAATGTTTCCTTTCTCATTTCAGATTTTATTTGTATTTTCTCTCTTTTCCTTAGTCTGGCTAAACTATTTTTCTTGTTTAACTTTGCTTTGCTTTGTTGATCTTTTGTAGTTTTTTATTTCAACTCTATTTCTGCTCTGACCTTTATTGTTTCTTTTCTTCTACTAGTTTTGAGTTTGGTTTGCTCTTGCTTTTTTCTTAAGATGCATCCTTAGATTGTTTATTTGATGTTTTTCCTTTTTTAATTTTGACGTAGGCACTTATAGCTATGAACTTCCCTTTTAGTATTGTTTTTGCTGTATTACATAGGTTTTGGTATGTTGTGTTTCCATTACTATTTTTTTCAAGAAATTTTTCAACTTTTTTCTTAATTTCTTCATTGATCCACTGGTCATTCAGGAGCATATTGTTTAATTTCTATGTATTGGTATAGTTTCGAAAATTCCCCTTGTTGTCAATTTTTAGTTTTATTCCACTGTGGTCAGAGAAAATGTGTGATGTTATTTCAATATTTTTGAATGTCTTAAGACTTGTTTCGTGACCTAACACACGGTCTATTCTTGAGAATGATCCATTTGCTGAGGAAAGAATGTGTATTGCAGCTGCAGCTGTTGGTTAAAATGTCTCTAAATATCTATTAGATTTATGTGGCCTATAGCACAGATTAAGTCTGATTTTTTTTGTTGATTTTCTGTCGGAAAGATCTGTCCAATGTTGAAAGTGGGTTGTTGAGGTATCCAACTCTTATTATATTGGGGCCTATCTCTCTCTTTAACTCTAACAATACTTGCTTTATATATCTGGGTACTTCAGTGTTGGGTGCATATATATTTAAAATGTTATATCCTCCTGCTGAATTTATCCCTTCATCATTATATTGTGGACTTCTTTATCCCTTCTTATAGTTTTAGTCTTGAAATCTATTTTGTCTGATATAAGTATAGTCACTCCTGCTCTTTTTTGGTTTCCATTGGCATAGAATATCTTTTTCCAACTTTTTATATTCAATCTACATGTATCTTTATAGGTGAAGTGTGTTTCTTGTAGGCAACAGGTCAGTGGATCTTGTTTTGTCATCTATTCACCCACTCTATGTCTTTCAATTGGAGAGTTTAGTTCATTTACATTTAATGTTATTATTCATGAGTAAAGTCTTACTCTTGCCATTTTGTTATTTGTTTTCTGCTTATTTTGTGATCTTCTCTTCCTTCTTATCTTCCCTTAGTGAAGGTGATTTTTCTCTGGGGTTATAATTTAGCTTCTTGCTTTTTATTTTTTGTGTATCCATTGTATGTTTTTTGGTTTGAGGGTACCATGAGGCTTGCAACTACTATCTTATAACTCATTACCTTAACATGGTAATAACTTAACACTGTTTTCATAACAAACCAAGCAAAAAGAAAACTAAAACTCTATGCCATAACTTAATGTTCCTGCTTTTTAATTTTTGTTTTTTAATTCATATCTTATTGTACTGCCTATGTCTTGAAAAGTTGTTATCATTTTTGATGGATTCATCATTTAGTCTTTCTACTTAGGATAAGAGTAGTTTACACAGAACAGTTACAGTGTTATACTATTCTGTGTTTTTCTATGTACTTACTATTACCAGTGAGTTTTGTACCTTGAGGTGATTTCTTATTGCTCATTAATTTCATTTTCTTTCTGATTGAATAACTCACTTCAGAATTTCTTGTAGGACAGGTCTGATATTGATGAAATCCCTCAGCTTTTGTCTGGGAAAGTCTTTATTTCTTCTTTATATTTGAGGGATATTTTTGCTAGATATACTGTGCTAGGGTGAAAGTTTTTGTTTTTTCCTTCAGCAGTTTAAATAAGTCATGCCACTCTCTGCTGACCTTAAGGTTTTCACTGAAAAGTCTGTTGCTCCATTGTATGTTATTTATTTATATTCTCTTGTTTCCTTCAGGATCTTTTCTTTATCCTTGACCTTTGGAAGTTTGATTATTAAGTGCCTTGAGTCAGTCTTCTTTGGGTTAAAGTCTTGATGTATAACCTTCTTGTATTTGAGTATTGACATCTTTCTCCAGGTTTGGGAAGTTCTCTGTTATTATTCCTTTGAATAAGCTTTCCATCTCTGTCTCTACTTGCTCTTTAAGTCCAATAATTCTCAGATTTGCTCTTTTGAGGCTATTTTCTGAATCCTCTTGGTATGCTTCATTGTTTATTATTGTTTTCTTTTGTCTCCTCTGACTGTGTATTTTCAAAGAGCTTGTATTCAAGTTCATGAATTCTTTCTTCTGCTTGATCAATCCTGCTATTACAAGACTGTGATGCATTCTTCATATGCCATTGCATTTTCCAGTCCAGAATTTATTCTTGATTCTTTTTATTTACTTCAATCTCTTTGTTAAATTTCTCTGATAGAATTCTGAATTCCTTCTCTGTGATTTCTTGAATTTCTTTGAATTTCCTTAACATAATTATTCTGTCTGAAAAGTCACACATCTCTGTTTCTCTAGGACTGGTCTCTGGTGCCCTTCTTTTGTTCATTTGGTGAGGTCATGTTTTCCTTGATGGTTTCGATGTTAGGAGATGTTCTTTGGTGCTTGGGCATTGAAGAGTTAAGTCTTTGTTGTATTCTTCACTATCCGAGCATGTTTTTACCCATCTTTCTTGGGAAGACTTTCCAGATATTTGAAAGGACTTGGGTGTTGTGATCTAAGTGTATTTGTTTTAAGAGGCACCCCAAGTCCAGTAACACTGTGATCCTTGCAGACTCTTAGAGGTACTGCCTGGATGGTCTTGGACAAGTTCCGAAAGAATTCTCATTACCAGGCAGAGATTCTTGTTCCCTTCCCTTACTTTCTGTCAAACAAATGGAGTCTCCCTTTCTGTTCTGAGCCATCAAAAGCTGGAGATGGAGTGACACAGCACCCCTGTGGCCACCACCACTATGTGCTGGATGAGACCTGAAGTCAGCATGAAATTGGGTCTCACCCAAGGCCTGTTGCATCCACTCCCTGGCAACTGTCTATGTTCACTCAAGGCCCTGGGGCTCTACAATCAACAGGTGTAAGGCTAGCCAGGCCTGTTTCCTTCCTTTCAGGATAGGGAGGTACCCCTTGGCCCCAGGTGGGTCCAGAAGTATTGTCTGGGAGTCAGGAACTGCAGCCTAAAACCTTAGAAGCCTACCTGGTATTCTATCACACTGCAACTGAGCTGGCACTTAAACCACAAAATGCAGTCTTTCCCACTTCTCCCTCCCCTTTACAAAGGCATAGAAGGCTCATCCTATAGCCACCACCACCATGGGCCACAAGGAGTACTGCCAGACTACTCCTGATGTTCTTTTAAGTCCTAAGGGCTCTTAAGTCAGCCTGTGGTGAAAGTTGCCTGGTCTGGGACTCACCCTTCAGGGAACCTCCTCTAGCTCAGGGCAGAATGAGAAATGCCATCTTAGAGTCAAGTTTTGGAACTGGGGACCCCAGGAGCCCTCTTAGTGCTCTATCCTGATGTGGCTGTGCTGGTACCCAAGATGCAAGACAGAGTCTCCTTTACTTTTCCCTCTACTTTTCTCAAGCAGAAGGAGTTTTGTCCCATACGTGCCACATCTGGTAATATACGTAATCTCACCTGAAGCCAGCACACCTCAGAGGCTCACCCAAAGCCCTTGATGTAGTACTTGGGTATCACTGCTGGTTATTCAGGGCCCAGGGTCTCTTCATCTAGCAGGTGATGAATGCCACCAGGAGTGGGTTCTTCCCTTCAAGGCAGTGGGTTCCATTTTGGCCCAGGGTGTGTCTAGAAATGTCATCTGGAAGCCAGGGCCTGGAATGGGGGTCTCATGACACTGAATGGTGCTCTATCCTGCTGTGGCTGAACTGGTATCCAAGAAGCAAGACACAGTCATTCCCACTCTTCCTTCTCTTCTCCTCAAATGGAAGGAAGGGGTGTCTTTTGGAGCTGTGAGCTGAGAGGCCTGGGGTTAGGTGAGGGATAATGCCACTACTCCCTTATCCACCCCAGCTGGTATATCAGTAGGTCTTGTTCCCCAGCCCACCAAGCCCACTGTCTCTAGGCCTAGTTCAGAACTAGGATTCATAAGACCTGCAGTCCTTATGGCCTACACTGCCTTTCAAGTTTACTTAGAGACACAGAGCACTGTTGCCCTTGGTGGCGAGGTTTGCAAGAACTCAAGTTCTGACTGCTGGTATCTGCGATTCCCCTCTGGCTAGGGCTGGTTTAAATGTTCCCTCTGTGGGCAGGTGTCAACTGAGTTTGGTTTTTTTTTTTCTTTTTGCAGTAATAGGACAGCACTGAGTGCAGTGCCTCACAGTTGCTGTAGTCCCTTCCCCCAACACCCAGAGACCCTCTCAATACCAGGATTCTGGTACCGGCAGGGGCGGGGGAAGGGTGGTGTTGGTGATTCAGGACTGTTTTGTCTATTTCTTCAATGCCTTTTTCAATGATATGAAGTTCAAACCAGGTACTATGAGTGCTCACCTGATTTTTTGGTTCTTATGAAGATGTTTTTGTGTGTTTGTGTGTAGATAGTTGCTAAATGGGTGTCTTTGCAAGGGCACATTCAGTGGAGTCTTCTATTCCACCATCCTGCTCTGCCTTTTCCCACAATGTTTCTTTTAAAGTATTTTCAGATCACTACTCAGACAAAAGACTTGAAGGAATACTTGTGGAGATCTCTGGAGTTATACCTCTCTGTGGCTTCCTTCTCTCTGATAGTCTGCCCATAAATTCTATTAATCTTGAGCTCCTTGAATTCTGACCTCTGTCAGAAACTCAGCAGGATGGCCAAGCTCTGTTTGGTAGTCCCAAGTGTTGGACTCTCAGTGTTGCTGCCAGCAAAGCACCTCTAGGCAGGAAGCTAGGTCAATCATAGGGCTTACTTTAATTGTTTCCCTTTCCTTAGAGATTACAATCCAATGCTACCTGTTATATAGTGTGTTAAAATTTTTATTTATGTAATTTTTCCAATTTATGGAGAGAAGGTAAATCCATTAGCTGTTACTTCAATATGGCTGGAAGTTAGCTTGATTCAATTTCAAGGTAGGGTTATAGTAATAGTTTAGCAACTTAAACTGCTTATGTATGTTTGTCATTTTTCCAATATTCTTCATAAGACTACTTTGTTTTGGCTTGAGATATTAGCAACCCTATGCTGTTAGAGGGACTGTCTTATTATTTGGTCTATAAAAATGAATTAAAACATTGAAAATGGATTAAGAAACTGTACTTTCTTACTGCAATATGTAAGATATTCCCCAAATTTTAAAAACAGGTGATCATTTTCTAAGAGATCTACATTATTATATGTAGTTGCCCGGTATAAACCTATACGAGCTTATCTTTCATGTTGATTGTGTAAAAAGGAATCAGAATGCACTATATGAGAGCCCTCAAACCAGCCTATGTGGCTTTTTGAAATTCTCATTATTGTAACAACTTTTCATTGTGGTGAGACATAAATATATAGTTCTTTATATTTGACCTATGAACGCCATTCTTATAGAATAGTAACATAAAATAGCAGGTCAGATAAATATGCCTTGGGTTAATTTTGATTAGCTACTCCCTTGTAATTAACTAAAGCACTGAATAAAGTACTAAAACTTTGTCTTAATTGTTGTTTTGGGTAAAAGTAATTCTTTAGCATGCATTTTTAATTAGATTTCTGAGAGAAGAGTTTGATTGTAGAGTATGTTACTCTGTGTAAATAGGACATCCCATAAAGCTAGGAAGTAGGAGCAGGAATGGGAAGATGGCAAAGAGGGAAAAACTTTCTCTCTTTTTTTTTTTTTTTTTAGGTTTCAGTATTGTGTTCAAGTTTTATTTTAAGTAATGTTCATTGCAGCATTTGAAGGGGAAGATTTAATGCCACAAAAAAGACTTTAAAATATACCCATTAAACTACTAAAAAATAAATTGAGTGGTGACAATACAACAGAAGTGCAATTTAGATTCTGAGTATTGTTACCATGTAATTAAAATCACACAGACTCTTCCAAGCTTATAGCTGGAACTCCTGGAAGCTATTTCATATTCTGGTGCAAGGGCAGAAAACCACAACATGAGAAGGAATTAAGTCCTGAATTATTGGTTTCATCACATTCATCCTCTCTACCCCTAAATGGCCAAAAGAAACAGTTATCACATCCTGCAGACCTTTTGGTGTAAAAGAGGTGATGATGAACTGAGATGGGGAACAGGTCATGAATATCTGTCTAAAAACGTCCCTTTCAGGTGAGTTCATACACACCATCAAGCAACGAGCCTCTCATCTATTAGGGTTAAGAAACCAAGGTTCAGTTCTTAGGAAACCACAGTTTTATTCATTTACCCACTATGAATTTATAAAGTGCCTCTATATTGTCAGCTTCCATTTGCAAACATTTCTATATAAAAAATAAATCTGGCATTTCTAGAAAATCCAAGTTCCCTCCAATTCTACAGCTGAAAAGACCTTCCTTTGGAATTGAGTTTCTTCTGTACCTTTGAAAGGATAATACCTTAAAGCTGAATCATTTTTGACCCAGAGGCCTAACATGATATTTAGCAATACCTGCATCCCAGAAATATGACATTAAAAGATACATTAAATTATGAAGACACCTATGCTGCAAAATAGTTTTAAATTAAACAACTGTACAGCATTCATTTACACTTGAAATTCCAGTCTTAATCCAAGCTTATAAGCCTGAATGTTCTTACCATCCAGGAAAGCTGACAGTGTCAGTCTGATACCTGGCTTTAGGGTCTGAATATATCCTAAACCTAACAGACTGAAGTTGTTCACTTTATCCAAAAAGCAAGCATCAGGGTTGATCTGATACTTGGCTGCTATTTCAAAGCAAGCGTTACATTTTTCTGCTGTCCAGGAGAGATTCACAGTGCTCTCAACTTCTTGATCACTTTCTGGTAAATGGAGCCACCAAACACTATCCCGTCTTTCACATTAGTATGAAGCTGGAATTTATCAGTCTTCTAGCTAACCACAAAGTTGCTCTGGGTCTCTTGGGGCTTTGCAGTCTCAGAATTCATCTGGTAGCCAGTCAGCCAACCCTTGTACACAACACCAGAGAGCTTCTGATTGAAGTCTCAGCAATTTCAAAATCTATGTCACAGGTTGATGTGCTACCACAAGTATCCTGTCTTGATTTTAGCGTTTTTTTCTCCAGGTTAGGATGAATTAAAGGTCAGCTTTGCTTTCTCTTCCCCAGTAAGAAAGATGAATCGAAGGTCAGCTTCAGTCCATGTGCATTACTCCTCATGGTAATCTCAGTGTCTAGTGTATTGTCAGTGTTCCATTTCTCTGTAAACATCAGGCCATCGTCTGTCCAGCTGTACTTGGTTTCCAGACTGCCCTTCACTTTGGTGGTCTCAGTGTTGGCTGAGGCTGAGCTTGTAAATTCCAATCCATTCTCAGAATTTGCTTTCAAATCAAGCTTTATTAGAGCAAATCTATGGCCCTTGGTGAAAACATCCCTGATAGTTTTGTCAAGATCAGCACATGTGGGCAGCACCGCCATCTTCTGCTCGGAGGTGACAGCCACGTGGGCTCAGTGGAAGCTACCACATGAATTGTGGTGCAGAGGGAGGAGTGGAGCCAGCAGTGGGGTCAAGGGTGGAATGGCACTGAGAGGGAAAGGCTTTCAAAGACCAGAAGAAAAGTTGAGTGAAGATACTGAAGTTTGACTAGTGTTGTGGGTTGAATTGTGCCTCACTCCTAAAAAATATGTTGAAGTCTGCTATGGTTTTAATGTGTCCCCAAAAGGTTTATGTGTCGGAAACTTAATCCCTGTTGAAATAGTATTGAGACATGGAGCATAACAAGAGGTCATTGGGTCATGAGAATGAAGCCCTCAAGAATGGATAAATGTCATTATCATGGGAGTAGATTAGTTATCATGAGAGTGAGTTGTTATAAAGTGAGTCTGGCCCTTGGTGTTTCTTTCTGTCTTGCACCCTCACTCACAAATGATGCCTTCTGCCATGGTATGACCCTTTCCAGATGCTGGCACCATGCTCCTGGACTTCCATCTCTCCCAATCCATGAAAAAAAATTATTTTTAAATAAATTACTCAGTTTGTGATATTCTACAGCAGCAGAAAATGGACTAAGACAGATAATTGGTACTGGGAGTAGAGATATTGCTTCAATAATAATACCTGAAAATGTGGAAGTGGCTTTGGAACTGTGTAATGAGCAGAGGCTGGAAGAATTTGAAAGAGCAGATTAGAAGAATCCTAGATTGCTATGAGTGGAGCATTACGGGTAATTCTGGTGAGGACTCAGAAGAAGACAAGAAATGCCAGGAAAGTCTAGAATTTATTAGAGATCACTCAAGTGGTCATGATTAGAATGTTGATATAAATATGGTCAATAAGGGACATTCTGATGAAGTCTCAGACAGAAATAATGAATACCTTATTGGAAACTAGAGTAAAGGCCATCAAAGAACTTGGCTGAACTGTGTTCATGCCTGGAGGCTTAATGAAAGATGGAATTTAAGAGTAATGAGTTAGCATATCTAGAAAAAGAAATATCTAGGGAGTAAAGCATTCAGTCGGCTGTGTGTCTACTTTTCATCACTTACTGTAAGATGTGAGAGGAAAGAAATGACTTGTAGATGGAATTTATAATCTAAAAGAAAGTACAGCAGAAAGATTTGGAAAACTCAGTCTGGACATGTGTTAGAGAATGAAAGAATTTTCAGGAGAGAAAACCAAGGTTGTGGCCTAGCAACCATTTTCTAAGGAGATTAGTACTGATGCAGGGATTATCAAGATAATGGTGAAAGACACTGAGGGCATTTCAGATATCTTCAAGGTTTTCCCGTCTATCACAGGCCCAAGCTCTAGAGGGGCAGAATTGTTTAGGGGACTTGCTTCTCAGAGCTACCTCAGGTCTCTGCTCCCTGCATTCCGGCACAGCACTCTTCACCTGCCCCAGCCATGGATTAAGTGGCCCCATGTGCAGCTCAACCTGCCACTTCAGAATATACAAGTCAGAAACCTTGACAGCATCCATGTGGTGCTAATTCTGCATGTGCACAGAGTCAAGAGCTACAGGGGCATGGGTTCCTCCATGTAGATTTCAAAGGATGTCACAGAGAGCCTAAGGGCCCAGCTAGAAAACTGTTTCAGGGGCAGAGCTGCTGCAGAGAGTCCCTATGAGGACAAGTTGTAGTGAGACCATGGAAGTGGGGCCACTCCCAAGACCAAAGAACTGTAGGAGTCTCAGCACCCAACTCTAGCCTGGGAAAGCTACAGCCATGAGACTCCAATGCAAGAGCACTGAAGCATGGAATGAGACCAGCACAGCCATAGCATAGGGCTGTCTGAAGCTTTGGGGGCTCAACTCCCTCCTCAACCCAGGGTGTCCAGCAAGATGAGTGTAGAGTCAAAGAAGATTATTCTGGAAACTTCAGAATTAATGTTGTTTGACCTGCTGTGTTTTAGACTTACTCGGGATCAGTTACCCCTCTTTTCTAACCTATTTCTCCCTTATGGAATGAGAATGTCTATGCTATGCCTGTCCCATCATTGTATTTTAGAATTAAGTAAGTTGTTTTGATTTTACAGGCTCACAGCTGGAGGAATTTGCATCAGGATGAATTGTGTTTAGAGTCTCAGTCATATCTGATTTACAATGAGACTCTGGACTTTGGATTTTTGAGTTAATGCTGAAACGAGTTAAGCTTTTTGGGACCATTGGGATGGAATGATTGTATTTTGCCTGTGAGAAGGACATGACTTTTGAAGCCAGAGTGGAATGCTATGGTTTAAATATATTCCCCCAAAAGTTTATGCACTGGAAACTTAATCCCCAAGGCAATAATATTGGGAGGTGGAACCTAGTAATAGTGATTAAGTCATGAGGAAAAGCCCTAAAGAATGGATTGATGTCATTAAAGTGGGAACAAGTTGGTTGTCATGAGAGTGGGTTGTTACAAAGTGTGTCCAGTCCCTGGTGATTTCTCTCTCTCATACCATTATGATAGGATATGAGAAAGGATAGGAGTACTCTCCTACCTCATAGCCATGTGATGCTTTCTGCATGGGATGACTCACATTGTGCTGGTGTCATGCTCCTGGACTTTCTAGCTTCTCAAACAGAAATAAATTTCTTTTCCTTACAAATTGCCCAGTCTATGGTATTCTGTTATAGCAGCAGAAAATGAACTAAGACAAAGTTCTAACTCCTGGTAATTAATTGAATGTAACCTTATTTGGAAATAGGGTCTTTGTGGACCCTTAATCCAACCGGACTAATGTCCTGGTGTGAAGAAAGGAGTAGACAAAGAAGACGCACAAGGAAGATGTCATGTAACAACGTAGGCAGAGATGAAAGTAATGCATCTACAAGTCAAAGAATACCAAGGGCTAACATCATCACTAGAAACTAAGACGTTGCAAGGAAGGTCTTCTGCCACAGCCTTCAGAGAGAACGTGACCCTGCTGACACCTTGACTTTGAACTTCTTTTAGCCTGCAGAACAGTGAGAGAATAAATCTCTGTCGTTTAAGCCACCTGTTGTGTGGTGCATTGTTATGTAAACCCTAGAGAAAATGATAATTATAGTACCAACATTATAGTGCCTGCTATAAGAATTTAGAAATATTTATATATGTGTGTGTATATATATTTATGCATGCATATATACATGTGTGTATATATATGTGGCACTTAGCATTGTGCCTGGCAAATAGTAAGCATTTATTAAATGCTAGCAAATATTAGCTTGAAGGGAGAAAACCGGCAATGATAAATCCTTCTTTAAAATATGCCAAATATAGACCCTGATAATTATAATATTAAAGGCATAGCATTAAGGTAATATGTAATAAGTGATTAGTAAGTGCCCTCTTAACAAGTCTTTTTGGACAGTCAGTGAGAGATATTAAAAAAAACAATGAACCTATCTATCTATCCATCCTTTCATGTATATATCTATTCTGTAATGATTTGTTTGAATAACCAATTTCAATGGTTTGTGAAATGCAAAGTAAGTGTAACCGTTTAGCACTTACTTTTTGCCTGTTCCAAAAATTTTTTATGTTAATCTTTTATGAATCTGAAGTTACTTTTTTATCCTTTTTCAAAAATGTTCTACAAGTCCTTTAAAAATGGCCTGTTCTTCATGCCTTACAATAGAGCAAGTTTGACAATATCAAAAATTGGACCACATGTTTCTCTGGAAGCCCAGGTATACTCTATTTAAAAGAAGTCAGAGAGAGAAAATTACAATGATTTTTTTTTTTTATTTTCAGGCCTGACATCCAGAATAAGATGACTTTTTCATCCAGAATTGTATTCTGGCATAATAGTAGCTGACAGGTGAGAGCAAAAGATACTAGAGAAGTAGTGCTATAGTGGAGTATTATGTAGAAATGCCAGAGAAAAAGTACTTTAGTGGAGTACTATATAGAGATACTAAAGAAGAAGTGCTATAGTGGAGTATTATGCAGAGATACTAGAGAAGAAGTGCTATAGTGGAGTATTATGTAGAGATACTAGCAAAGAAGTGCTATACTACATAGAGGTACTAGAGAAGAAGTGCTATAGTGGAGTACTACATAGAGGTACTAGAGAAGAAGTACTCCAGTGGAGTACTTTAAGAGTAGTGAACAAGATTCACAATCTCCCAGTTTTAAGGAGCTAGTGGGATAAACTGGATATGTAAATAAACAATTACAATAGAATGTGATAAATACACATTGTAAGAAAGTATAATAAATGCACTTGTGAGAAACTCTGAAGCTTACAGGAGCAGCATAAAAGCCAGACTTGAGAGAATCGACAAAGATTTTCTATAAACATGTCATTAGACTGATGTGTTAAAAAATGTCATTAAGTTAATACCTGAAAGAACTACTTGTAGGGAGTCAGACAAGAGGGAGAGTTTTCCTGGCAGAGAAAATAACATGTATGAGGACTTGGAGATGAAAGAGAGATTGGTGGATTTGAGAAAATAAAATGAGTTAATATTGGCTGCGATGTAGATTATAAGGCACAGTGACTTGAATGATCATGTAAAGATGATAAGGAGTCAAATATTACAAAGAATCTGAAGTACTATATTAAGGAGCTGGAATTTTATCCCATGGGTGAGAAGGAGCCATTTTATGATTTTAGGCAGGTAAGTGATATGATTAGTTTTGAATTTTAGAAAATATACGTTTGCTGCTCTGGGGAAGATAAACTGAAGGGGTCCAAGATGAGAATGAAATATGAGAATCAGAGATGAGTCTGATGGAGCAATAGAGGAGAGTCACGGTGATTACTTTAATTAGGGTAGAGTTCATCATTAAAGAGGCAATGAGTGGATTTGAGAAAAACTTAAGATGTAGAATTCCTAGGTATTTTATTCTGTTTGAAGCAATTGTGAATGGAAGTTCATTCATGATTTGGCTCTCTGTTTGTCTGTTACTGATGTATAAGAATGCTTGTGATTTTTGCACATTAATTTTGTATCCTGGAGTTTGCTGAAGTTGCTTATCAGCTTAAGGAGATTTTGGGCTGAGACAATGGGGTTTTCTAAATATACAATCATGTCATCTGCAAAGAGGGACAATTTGACCTCTTCTTTTCCTAACTGAATACCTTTATTTCTTTCTCTTGCCTGATTGCGCTAGCCAGAACTTCCAACACTATGTTGAATAGGAGTGGTGAGAGAGGGCATCCCTGTCTTGTGCCAGTTTTCAAAGGGAATTTTTCCAGTTTTTGCCCATTCAGTATGATATTGGCTGTGGGTTTGTCATAAATAGCTCTTATTATTTTGAGGTACATTCCATCAATACCAAATTTATTGAGCATTTTTAGCATGAAGGGCTGTTGAATTTTGTCAAAAGTCTTTTCTGCATCTATTGAGATAATCATGTGGTTCTTGTCTGTGGTTCTGTTTATATGCTGGATTATGTTTATTGGTTTGCGAAAGTTGCACCAGCCTTGCATCCCAGGGATGAAGCCCACTTGATCATGGTGGATAAGCTTTTTGCTGTGCTGCTGAATCCAGTTTGCCAGTATTTTATTGAGGATTTTTGCATCGATGTTCATCAGGGATATTGGTCTAAAATTCTCTTTTTTTGTTGTGTCTCTGCCAGGCTTTGGTATCAGGATGATGTTGGCCTCATAAAATGAGTTAGGGAGGATTCCCTCTTTTTCTATTGATTGGAAAATTTTCAGAAGGAATGGTACCAACTCCTCCTTGTACCTCTGGTAGAATTCAGCTGTGAATCCATCTGGTCCTGGACTTTTTTTTCGTTGGTAGGCTATTAATTATTGCCTCAATTTCAGAGCCTGCTATTGGTCTATTCAGGGATTCAACTTCTTCCTGGTTTAGTCTTGGAAGAGTGTAAGTGTCCAGGAAATTATCCATTTCTTCTAGATTTTCTATTTTATTTGCGTAGAGGTGTTTATAGTATTCTCTGATGGTAGTTTGTATTTCTGTGGGGTTGGTGGTGATAACCCCTTTATCATTATTTTATTGCATCTATTTGATTCTTCTCTCTTTTCTTCTTTATTAGTCTTGCTAGCGATCTGTCAATTTTGTTGATCTTTTCAAAAAACCAACTCCTGGATTCATTGATTTTTTGGAGGGTTTTTTGTGTCTCTATCTCCTTCAGTTCTGCTTTGATCTTAGTTATTTCTTGCCTTCTGCTAGCTTTCGAATGTGTTTGCTCTTGCTTCTCTAGTTCTTTTAATTGTGATGTTAGAGTGTCAATTTTAGATCTTTCCTGCTTTCTCTTGTAGGCATTTAGTGCTATAAATTTCCCTCTACACACTGCTTTCAATGTGTCCCAGAGATTCTGGTATGTTGTATCTTTGCTCTCATTGGTTTCAAAGAACATCTTTATTTCTGCCTTCATTTCGTTATGTACCCAGTAGTCATTCAGGAGCAGGTTGTTCAGTTTCCATGTAGTTGAGCGGTTTTGATTGAGTTTCTTAGTCCTGAGTTGTAGTTTGATTGCACTGTGGTCTGAGAGACAGTTTGTTATAATTTCTGTTCTTGTACATTTGCTGAGGAATGCTTTACTTCCAATTATGTGGTCAATTTTGGAATAAGTACGATGTGGTGCCGAGAAGAATGTATATTCTGTTGATTTGAGGTGGAGAGTTCTATAGATGTCTATTAGGTCTGCTTGCTGCAGAGATGAGTTCAATTCCTGGATATCCTTGTTAACTTTCTGTCTCGTTGATCTGTCTAATGTTGACAGTGGAGTGTTGAAGTCTCCCATTATTATTGTATGGGAGTCTAAGTCTCTTTGTAAGTCTCCAAGGACTTGCTTTATGAATCTGGGTGCTCCTGTATTGGGTGCATATATATTTAGGATAGTTAGCTCTTCCTGTTGAATTGATCCTTTTATCATTATGTAATGGCCTTCTTTGTCTCTTTTTATGTAAAGGACCTCTTCAAGGAGAACTACAAACCACTGCTCAGTGAAATAAAAGAGGACACAAACAAATGGAAGAACATACCATGCTCATGGATAGGAAGAATCAATATCGTGAAAATGGCCATACTGCCCAAGGTAATTTATAGATTCAATGCCATCCCCATCAAGCTACCAACGAGTTTCTTCACAGAATTGGAAAAAACTTCTTTAAAGTTCATATGGAACCAAAAAAGAGCCCGCATCTCCAAGACAATCCTAAGTCAAAAGAACAAAGCTGGAGGCATCACACTACCTGACTTCAAACTATACTACAAGGCTACAGTAACCAAAACAGCATGGTACTGGTACCAAAACAGAGATATAGACCAATGGAACAGAGCAGAGTCCTCAGAAATAATACCACACATCTACAGCCATCTGATCTTTGACAAACCTGAGAGAAACAAGAAATGGGGAAAGGATTCCCTATTTAATAAATGGTGCTGGGAAAATTGGCTAGCCATAAGTAGAAAGCTGAAACTGGATCCTTTCCTTACTCCTTATACGAAAATTAATTCAAGATGGATTAGAGACTTAAATGTTAGGCCTAATACCATAAAAACCCTAGAGGAAAACCTAGGTAGTACCATTCAGGACATAGGCATGGGCAAAGACTTCATGTCTAAAACACTAAAAGCAACGGCAGCAAAAGCCAAAATTGACAAATGGAATCTCATTAAACTAAAGAGCTTCTGCACAGCAAAAGAAACTACCATCAGAGTGAACAGGCAACCTACAGAATGGGAGAAAATGTTTGCAATCTACTCATCTGACAAAGGGCTAATATCCAGAACCTACAAAGAACTCAAACAAATTTACAAGAAAAAAACAAACAACCCCATGAAAAAGTGGGCAAAGGATATGAACAGACTTTTCTCAAAAGAAGACATTCATACAGCCAACAGACACATGAAAAAATGCTCATCATCACTGGCCATCAGAGAAATGCAAATCAAAACCACAATGAGATACCATATCACACCAGTTAGAATGGCAATCATTAAAAAGTCAGGAAACAACAGGTGCTGGAGAAGATGGGGAGAAATAGGAACACTTTTACACTGTTGGTGGGATTGTAAACTAATTCAACCATTATGGAAAACAGTATGGCGATTCCTCGAGGATCTAGAACTAGATGTACCATATGACCCAGCCATCCCATTACGGGGTATATACCCAAAGGATTATAAATCATGCTGCTATAAAGACACATGCACACGTATGTTTATTGCGGCACTATTCACAATAGCAAAGACTTGGAATCAACCCAAATGTCCATCAGTGACAGAGTGGATTAAGAAAATGTGGCACATATACACCATGGAATACTATGCAGCCATAAAAAAGGATGAGTTTGTGTCCTTTGTAGGGACATGGATGCAGCTGGAAACCATCATTCTTAGCAAACTATCACAAGAACAGAAAACCAAACATTGCATGTTCTCACTCATAGGTGGGAACTGAACAATGAGATCACTTGGACTCGGGAAGGGGAACATCACACACCGGGGCCTATCATGGGGAGGGGGAAGGGGGGAGGGATGGCATTGGGAGTTATACCTGATGTAAATGACGAGTTGACGGGTGCTGACGAGTTGATGGGTGCAGCACATGAACATGGCACAAGTATACATATGTAACAAACCTGCACGTTATGCACATATACCCTAGAACTTAAAGTATAAAAAAAAAAAAAAGATGTAGAATTAACTGAACTTGTATGTAGGCAGTGAGGCATAAAATTCAGAGATGGGGAAGATTAACTTTAGATAGAAAGACAAGCAAGTGTAATGTAAAACACAGAATGGATATGGATTGAAGTAACTTTGAAAGTAATTGGCCTAATATCCAGAATTTATAAGGAACTTACACATATTTACAAGAAAAAACAAACAATCCCATCAAAAAGTGGGCAAAGGATACAACCAGACACTTCTCAAAAGAAGACATTTACACAGCCATCACACATGAATAAAAGCTCAACATCACTGATCATCAGAGAAATGCAAGTCAAAACCACAATGAAATACCATCTCACACCAGTCAGAATGGTGATTGTTAAAAAGCCAGGAAAAATAGAGGCTGGTGTGGCTGTCGAGAGATAGGAACACTTTTACACTGTTGGTGGGAATGTAAATTAGTTCAACCATTGTGGAAGACAGTGTGGCGATTCCTCAAGGATCTAGAACCAGAAATACCATTTGACCCAGCAACCCCTTTACCGGGCATATACCCAAATAAATATAAATCATTCTACTATAAAGACGCATGTACATTTATGTTTATTGCAGCACTATTCACAATAGCAAAGACATGGAACCAACCCAAATGCCCATCAGTGATAGGCTGGATAAAGACAATGTGGTACATATACACCATGGAATACTATGCAGCCATATAAAGGAATGAGATTATGTTCTTTTCAGGGACATGGATGAAGCTGGAAGTCATCATCCTCAGCAAACTAATGCAGGAACAGAAAACCAAACACCGCATGTTCTCACTCATAAGTGGGAGTTGAACATTGAGTACACATGGACACAGAGAGGGGAACAGCACACACCATAGCCTGTTGGAGTGTGAGTGGGGAGGGAAGGGAAGTTAGAGGATGGGTCAATAGGTGCAGCAAACCACCATGACACACGTATACCTATGTAACAAACCTGTAAATTCTGCACACGTATCCTGCTTTTTCCTTTTTTTTTTTTTTTTTTTTTTTTTTTTTTTTAGAAAAAATAAAGAAAGCAATTGGAAGCTGGGTATGTTCCCGTCTATAGACTTCTGTTTTCTCTGGAAAGTAGGAGATAAAGGTATTGGCTGAGAGTGAGGGAAAAATGGTCAGATCTAGGGCTTGAGCTAGATAGAGAAAATTGAAAGTAGTGAAGAATGAGAGAATTGAAAGCTGAAAAGTTAAACAAAAAATTTCAAGGAATACTTGAAGGTCCAGTTTAGACTGTATATCATTAATCTGTGATAGTACCTGTGTGTGTGTGTGGAGGGGGGAGTGTGTAGTAGTAGTAGTGGTGGTAGTAGTAGTCACCGTATTTAACTACATAGGTTTGGAAAAGGCAGATACTTTGATTTACTTAGATTTTAGAGTTTGCTCTACAGAAGAATACTTGATCAAGAGATTTGAGTATTAATAAGAGATTTGTATAATGATGAACTAACTAGTACAAACTAAGCAAGACAGAAAATGAAGACAAGAAGAGAAAGACGGGTCTAATGACTGCAGATATCTGTGCAAAGCCTAAAATATGTAAGTGAAATGAAAGAAGCACAGAAATGTAATAAAAAAATGAAGGGTTTCTAAAGAAGATTGTAGAAATGGAAAGCTCTAGTTAATGAATAAGTCCAGAGCATAGCCCATAAATTTCTGTGTATGTCTAATGAAGAGGTAAAGGTCCCTGGAAATATAAAAGTGAATAAACTTGGAGGCTGGAGTACTGGATGGATCAAGAGGGGAGTTTAAAATCACTGGAATTGTGGTAAGACTTGGGGATGGAGAAGAAAATCTTGAGTCAAATAGTAAAGCCTTGGTATAGAAAAAGGAGCTGATAGATGAAACAAAAATGAGACATTGAGGATTGTGTACAGAAGTAACATGAATTTTAAGGTTTAAGAAAACCTTTGGATGGAAAAATAATGTTCTGAAAAGGGCAATAGAGAATAAGAAGAACATGAGTATATGATAAAAGAGTATCCTAAAATTTCTAGGTAACAAACTTACTGCATTGACAATGCACAAAAAACTATTTCACTGATATTGTTTTCCAGTTTATCACTACATACATTTATGTATGTGGAATTATACATAGATCCATGTGTTTTTGTTGAAGGTTTTATAAATTGTATACTTTTATAAGTGGAATGCCACATATCAGTAATAGGATGCCAAAAATGCACATTCTGTCGTAACTCTTGAAGTTTAAATAATGTTTCATTTCCTAGCTACCCTGTTGGCCATTGCAATTTCCTCTTGGTCGCAAATCAGTCTGCGCTGTCACTATGGTTCTGGGAAGAAGACTAAAGCCAACAGCTCTGAAAAGTTGTTTTGAATAAGATAGGCTTCAAAAAGGTGATCTTGCAGTGTTTATTATTTCAAATCATTTGAAGAGTTTTTGTTGTCCTGTTTATTATGCTAAGTTAATTGTTTCTATGATAAAGAGATCTCCCAAAGGAAATATGTTCTTGTCTACATAAACTTAATGAAGTTCAAACTGTACATTTTGACCTCACTTCACAGGTTTGAATAACCTCAAGTCTCAAAGCAAATTTTTATTTCCAAATAAGTGAGAGAAAGTCACAGATGACAGATCAGTTCCCATACCTGCAGAGTCTACCAATTAAATAGATGTTTCTTGGCAATATTTTAACCTGCTATTAATCATTCTGGTTTAATTTGAATTCATCTAATTTGATGCTCTCATTTCCTGAAATAAAATTGTAGTGAAAAGGAAAATAATTCCTCTTATTTTCCGTACTTTTAGGCCCCCATCTCTGTCACTTCTTTATGGTTACTTGCCAAAATGGACTCCAGTCAACCAAGTTATCGTGTCTTAAACATGCTGCTCTTCTCCCTCAGTCTTCTCCACAAATTCTTTCTATTTCTTCTTCAAAAGCCTCACTTCATTTGGTGTCACCCCATGGGAAATCTTGAATAGATTAACTTCACCTAACTGTATGCATGCTTCTGATTTCTAATGCTTTAGTAATATTTGTAATTCCTGTCTTAGTGGAAAGGATATATGTCTTTCATCTCCGTATCCCCAACTCCCAGCACTGTACCTGACACATAGTGGACAGTCACACCAAAATTGCGCCTTTACACCATTGGTCTTTGGGTCATATTTTTGTCCTTCTCTGAATTCACTCTGGCAAGCTGCATAAGTTACTATAGTTTAAATAGGACCAGGTATAGCAGCATAGGATCCCTTTGGCAAACTATGGATAGCCACTTCTACAGCTGTCCAAAATTATTCTAATGCTCTTAGATTCAGGTATTACATGCTTAAGTGTCTAGGAGTCTCTCTAAACAGAAAAAGTCTGACTTGGGTTTTCTCACAGAATCAAGTTAGAATTCTGAAAGTTAGGCTTAAATTTCAATAAATAAGCCAAAAGTAGGCCAGTTTCTTTCAAAGCCTAAGTTCTTTAAAGGTCTGTGTCAAGTCTGTAAAACTGACACTGCCTAGCACTTTGGAAATACACATAGAAAGAGGCATTAAATATGTTTTAATAATAATTTTTATATAATGACATAAAGATTAAAATATTAAAGATAACTGTAATAATCAAAAGAATGGCACAGCTCCAAAGTGGAGGCAATGCTTATAGTGAAAACAACACTGCATTAAGCATGACAGGACTCAGATTCTAATATATCACAGCTGGGTGGCCCTGAGCGATTTGCTTAATTTTTTTGAGCCAGACTTCTCTTATTTGTCAAACGAGATGGTTTGAGATATTGAAGGATAGTCTTTAAGATTCTTACAGCTTTTCTAAGCTGTGATATTTTACAGCATTTTAGAAAAGTATAGAGAACAGTATGATATAATAATGGCTATTAGAATACAATGAATATATCAGAGCTACTTCCCTAAAGAGAAGAATATTCATTATTAATTTCATGAAGGCTATTGAAAGAGTGTTCCAAAATGCCTAGGAAACTGAACATACAGTAAATGTCTGTATAGTTTATAAAGGTTGGAAAGTATCTTAGAGTTATCTTTTAAACATTTGGTTTTGCAGTGGAGGAATGTGAGGTTAGAGAAGTTAATTTACTTGCTTAATTTCACACTCAGCAAGCAAATTGTGAAAATTACACCAGGATTCAAGTAGGTGGTTAACAACAAGGTAAGTAGTTATTCTATTTTGCCAGTCATTTGCATCAAAGAGAAAAAGTGAGGTTTGGGCAACATCACCAACAGCTAATATTCAGTGTGATAAAAAGAAAATTACTTCAATACGTAGAGTTCTTACAAATCATTAAAAACTTAACCAGGCCAGGTGTGGTGGCTCAAGCTTGTGATCCCAGGACTTTAGGAGGCCAAGGTTGTGAGGATTTCTTTTGCCCAGGAGTTTGAGACCAACCGGAGCAACATAGGTTGACCCTGTCTCTAGAAAAAGATGCAAAAATTAGTTGGGTGTTGTGCATTCCTGTGGCCCCAGCTATTCGGGAGCTTATTGCAGGAGGATTGATTGGACCTGGAAGTAGAAGCTACAGTGAACTGCAATGACACCCCTGCACTCCATCTTTTGGTGACACAGAGATACCCTGTCTCAAAAATAAAATGATAATAAAATAATTTTTACAATATAAAAGTAATGATCATACAAGTCACAGAAATGGTTAGAAATTCTGATTAATTTGAAAATTTATTTGCTAATTTGTAAGGAACTGCAAATAAAAACAAACCAAATGAATTCCTTGGTCAGAATCAATGCTGTATGGAAAAACATGATGTCATGTAAGTTAGATATTTTGTAAGCCTACAAATGAGGTTTGGGCATAAGTAGTATGGACAGGGAAGACAAATAAATATCAAAAGTGTTTACTCCAATTAGTAGAATTTTTTGCCCTTTTATAAGGGGAATGTTCTAATTTAATCAACCTGTCACATGGTTGCTCGATGACCTCTCTCCTGCCCATCTCCCACTCCCTGAAAAATCATGGGGCTTTGTTGTCAAAAGTTCAAATATGTTGTGATGTCTGTAGCAGATTAATCATGAATCCACTGAGCAAAAATGGAGAAGGCTGGGAAATCAACCATGTGACAGGTTGATTAAATTAGAACACTCCTACCATAAAAGGACAATTTCTTCTAATTGGACTCAACACTTTGGATATGTATTTGTTTTCTCTGTCTGTACTATTTATGCCAAAACCTCATTTTCAGTCTTACAAAATAACTATTTAGGCTGGTGCAAAAGTAATTGCAGTTTTTGCCATAAAAAGTAATGTCAAAAACCGCAATTACTTTTGCACCAATCCAATAATTCACCATCATGGTTTTCCACACATAATTGATGCTGACCAAGGAACACATTTGGTTTGTTTTTATTTGAATTTCTAATTGACATATACGTGACAAGTCCTTTTGCCCACTTGATTACTGAAAACACTCTCTGCTGAATATGCCTGTCCTTTAATTTTGTTCCTGTTCTGAAAGGTCCATCCATATAACTCTTCCAGACACTTCTTTTCCTTCCATTTGCCAATCTTGTTTCTTCCAGGACATTGGTCATACAGTCAGTCAAATGAAATGGTTTATCTTAAATCAATATCATCTCCCATCTATGATCATTTTTCTTTTCATAAGGTAAAATGAACAACCAGGCCTATCACTCAAAGTTCTGTCTACTGTAAGGGTTTTCCTTCACTACATTTCTTCAAGGATAAACCTGAGATAGCTTATAATGCTGCAGTTACCTATTTTGGATGGTGCTAATATATTGTGCAAAAGTATGCACAAATCTGACCAAAGTTTTTCTTAATTAGTCAACTGGTCATAGGGAACTTTAGCATATGAGTTGGAAAGGAGGCAATGCACCAAAAGTACAAACTACAGTAATTTAAGCCCGTTGTCCATTGAAGTTACTTAAACATTTTACCCATTAAAATGCAGTCTCATATGTATTATTTCCATTTGATGATTGTATGTTGTTGTATATTCCCAACTTCATGGCTTTCTGGGTCAGACAATACTTCAGTCAACTTCGCAGCCTATAATAAAGGATTTAATCTACTAGATCTCAGTAGCAATAAAGAGGCTATTTCTCAAAAAGAGAATAGTTATTAACAAGAAAACAACATGGCTTATTCCAAAATTTCAAGGGTCCGTGATATGACTTACATATAGGACTTGCCAAATATCCTTATATCATGACTCTCTGCTACAAAAAATGTAAGTACCAATGGATTTGCTAGGTTATAATGTCTAACAGCAGAGCAGCTTGAGTGGCAGTTTGGATCAGCTGTAGAGGTTCTGTTGCCCTGTGACCCACTCAAAATTGGTGGTAAACTGGTTAGAGCAGAACACAAAGCTGAGTTAAATGTTTCTTTTGGCATCCAAAAAAATTCACGTAGGAAGTTAGCAGTAGGAAGTTCTAGATGTAGCAGTTTGTTCTTAGCCTTAGAAGACATATCTAATATATTCCAGACCACTGGACTGCTAGAAATGGTAAATCACTGCATTTTTGTGGGTTTTATTTTTCTTCATCTTGCTACATTGTGCTAATCGGGTCCTATCAGCATGCTATTATCAACATATTGGATAAACACAAGTCCTATGAAATGACATTGTAGGTAGTCCTCAAGACTGCAAACATGTGGCGTGTAAAGCAATTCTATCTTTACTATGAGGGTTAAACAGACAAAAATAATGAAAACTATAGATACAGTAAAATGTTAAGAGATACAAATTGCTCCCCAAAGGCCGTAGTTTTACATTAAAAGCATAAAAGGTGCTGTAAGAGGAGAGAGTAAAAGTGTAGAGCTAAGTTATCAGAATAAAATAGCCAGTTTTAAATTTAAGACTTTTTATATAAACATCATGGTAAATACAAAGAAAAAAATCTAAAATAGAGGCACAAAATATATACTTTAAAAAAAAAGGATTCAAAAGATGTAACAACAGAAGATTATTAAAGAACAAAGGAAGGCTGTAGGAAAGAAAACAGAACCAAAAGATTTACAAAACAACCAGAAAACAAACTACCAAATGGCAGTAGCAAGTCCTTACCTATCAACAATTACCTTGAATGTAAATGGATTAAATTCTCCAATCAAAAGTTATAGAATGGCTGAATGCATTTTTTAAAAACTCAAGATCCAACCATATGCTGCACACAGGAGACTTGCTTCACTAGTAAGGACACTGATTGAAAGTGAAGGGATGGAAAAATATACTCAATATCAATGGTAACCAAAAGAAAGCATGGATAACCATACTTATATCAAACAAAATAGACTTTAAACGAGAAACTATAAAAAGAGACATTGAAGGCAATTATACAAAGATAAAGGTGTCAATTTATCAAGAAGACATAACAATTTTAAATACATACGCACCAAACATTGGAACACCTAAATACATAAAGCAATTATTAAATGATCTGAAATGAGAGACAGACTACAATATAATAATAACAGTAGTAGGGAACCTCAGTACTCCACTTTCAACAATGGACATATTATCTAGACAGAAAATCAATTAGAAAACACTGGATTTGAATTACACTTTAGACCTAATGGACCTAACAGACAATACAGAACATTCCATCCAACAACAGAATACACTTTCTTCTCAAGCACACATAGAGCATTCTCCAGGATAGATCACGTGTTAGACTACAAAACAAGTCAACAAATTAAATAGGTTTGAAATAATATCGAGTATCTTTCTAATCCCAGTGACATGAAATTAGAAATCAATAACAGGAGAAATTTTGAAAAATTTTCAAATATGTAGAAATTAAACAGCATGCTTCCAAACAATGGGTAGCAGGAGAAACAAAAAAAAATTAAAAATACCT
The DNA here is from genome assembly GCF_037993035.2 of Macaca fascicularis. Lineage (NCBI taxonomy): Eukaryota > Metazoa > Chordata > Mammalia > Primates > Cercopithecidae > Macaca > Macaca fascicularis. The sequence continues at coordinate 73,166,444 of NC_088375.1, read as the reverse complement.
TGAGACAAACAAAACTGGAAACACATCATACCAAAATTTACAGAATATAGCAAAAGCAGCCCCAAATGGGGAATTTATAGCAATAGATGCCTGTATCAAAAAATAAGACAAGATCTCGAATAATCTCATTACACCTCAAGGAACCAGAAAAAGAACAAACTAAGCCTAAAGACAGTAGAAGGAAGATAAGAATAAAAGTCAGATCAAGAATAAATAAAATAGGAGAAAGAGAAACAATAGGAAAATTCAATGAAACTAAGAGTTGGTTTTATAAAAAGATGAAATAAACTCTTAGCTAGATTAGGAAAAAGAGAGATTCAAATAAATAAATCAGAAATGGAAGTGAAGACATTACAACTGATACCACAGAAATATAAAGGATAGCAAACTGCTATAAAGAATTATATGCCAAAATATGAATAAACTATAAGAAAAGATAAGTTCTTAGACAAGCAACCTACTAAAACGGAGACATAAAGATACAGAACACCTAAACATACCAATAAGAGGTAAGAAGATTGAATTAGTAATAAATAGCCTTCCATAAAATATCCCAGAACCAAATGGCTTCATAGCTCAATTTCATGAAACGTTTAAATAAAAACTAATACCAATCCTTCTCAACTTCTTCCATAAAATTGAAGAAGAGGGAACACTTTCAAACTTATTTTATGAGACAAGCATTACCCTAATATAAAAGCCAAACCAGGAAATTGACAAAAAAAGAAAACTGCAGGGCTATATATCCCTGATAATCATAGATGCAAAAATCCTTAAAACCTAGAAAAACTGATTCAACTATACCAAAAGTATTTCACCATAATCAAGCAGGAGGTAGCCATGTGTTGCAATATATGGATAGTTTATGATTTACCAAATAAACAAAATGAATAATAAAAACTATTGATCATCCCAATAGATGCAGAAAAAACACTTGACAAAATTGAACATATTTTAATGTTAGAAACTCTCAACAGAATAGGTATAGAGGGAATGTACCTCAACATGATAAAAGCCATATATGATAAACTCATAGCTAACATTATACTCAACTGTGAAAAGCTGAAAGCCTTTCTTCTAAGATCAGAAACAAGACAAGAATGCCCACTCTCACCACTTCTTCTCAACGTAGTTATGGAAGTTCTACCCAGAGCAATCAGGCAAGATAAAGAAATAAAAGGCATCTAATGTTTGAAAGGGAAGTAGTAAAATTGTCTGTGGTTGCTGACAATATGACCTTATATATAGAAAATCATAAAGAGTTCACGAAAAAGCTTTTAGAACCGATAAGCAAATTCAGTAAAGTTGCAGCATACAAAAATCAACATAAAAAATCAGTGACATTTCTATACACTAATAATGAGTTATCTAAAAAAGGAAAACATTAAGAAAATTATCCTACTTACAATTGCAACAGCAAAAATACCCAGGTACAAAATTAACTAAGGAAGTGAATGATTTGTATTCTGAAAACTATAAAACACTAATGAAAGAAATTGAAGAGGACACTAACAGAAAGATATCTCATGTTTATGGATTGGAAGAATTAATACTGCTAAAAATTCTATATTGCCCAAAGCAATCTACAGATTCAGTGCAATCCCTGCCAAAATTTCAATGTTGCTTTCCACAGAAATTAAAAAAAAAATCATTAAGTTCTAATGCAACCACAAAAGACCATGAATAGCCAAAACACTCTTGAGCAAAAAGAACAAAGCTGGAGTCATCATACTATCTGACTTAGAAGACTTACAATTGCATTATAATGCAATTGTAATCAAAACGGTATGATACTGGCATGGAATCAAGTTCACAGACCAATGGAATAGGATTGAAAGTCTAGAAATAAATCCATGCATTTGTAGCCAAATGATTTTTGACAAAATCTCCAAGAACACACAATAAGGAAAGGACTGTTGATTTAGTAAATTGTGCTGAGAAAACTGGCTATCTACATTCAGAATAATGAAATTAGAACTTTATATCATACAATGCACAAAAGATCCACTCATAATGGATTGAAGATTTAAACATAAAACCTGAAACTATAATACACTAGAAGAAAACATAGGAGAAATGTTCTACAATGTTGATCTAGGCAATGATTTTTTGGATATGGCCTCAAAAGTTTAGGCAACAAAGGCAAAAACAGACAGTGATTACATCAAACTAAAAAGCTTATGGACAGTACAAGAAGAAATTAAGGAAGTGAAGAGAAAACCCACAGAGTTGGAAAAAATATTTGCAAACCATACATCTGATAAGGAGGGGTGAATATCCAAAATACATAGAAAACTCAAACCACTCAATAGCAAGGAAAGAAATAACCCAATTAAATAATGGGCAAAGGACCTGGACAGATACGCCTCAACAGAAGACATACAAATGACTAACAGGTTCATGAAAAAATGTGCAGCATCACTTATCATTAAAGAAACACAAATTAAAACAACGAGATATTATCTTATACCTGTCAGAATGGGTTTTATTTTTTTAAAAATGTGTTGGCAAGAACACGGAGAAAAGGAAACCCTTCTACTCTGTTGATGGGAATATAAAATTAGTATAACCATTATAGAAAATGCTATCAATGTTCCTCAAAAGACCAAAAATAAAACTAACATATGATTCAGCAATTCCAATTCTGGGAACATATCAAGATGAATTGAAATTAATATGTGGAAAGGATATCTGCATTCCCATGTTTATTGCAGCATTATTTACAATAGCTAAGATATGGGATAAAACTAAGTGTTTATCATGGATGAACCAATAAAGAAAATGTGGTAATATATACACAATGGAATACTATTCAGCCTTTACAAAGCATAAAATTTTGTTATTTGGTAGAACATGGATGGGTCTAGAGGAAACTATGCTAAGTGAAATAATCCAGGAACAGAAAGAGAAATAGCTACAATCTTACTTACCTGTGGAATCTTTTAAAAAGTTGAATTCATGAAAGTAGAGAGTAAAATGATTGTTACTAGAGGGTATGGGGTGGAGAGTGAAGGAATGGAGAGTTACTGACCAAAGGGTACAAGTTTATAGCTAGACAGAAGGAATAAAATTTTGTCATCTGTTGCACAGTAGAGTGACTATAGTCAATAATAGTGCACTGTAAATTTCAAAATAACCGAGAGTAAATTTCAAATGCACCACTACAAAAAAATCAAGTGAGGTGACATATACATTGATTAGCTTGATTTAATTACCTCACATTGTATACAGATATCAAAACATCACACTGCACTTAATTACTGTAATATACTTATGATTTGTCAATTAAAACTAATATAACTAACAAATATAACTCCCACTTTTCCAATAAAAATAAATGAACTCCATCAATTCTTCCTCATCAAGTGTGCACATGTTGCCATTTGCATCAAGAGTCTTACAACTTTCACTTGCTTTTCATGGCATGCTTCCATAGGAGAGACCACAATTGAGAACTGCCCAGTTGAGCTAAGCCAAGCCACAGAACAATAAAATACAATAAATTACTGTCAAGTTTGGGGTGGTTTGTTACACAGCAACAGATAACTAAAACAATGGCAATACTAACAAAGACCATGTATATTCAACTATGGCAGGGCACTAGAGAGTTGACTTATAATGAAAATGTATTGCTGTTCTGCTAAGTAAATAAAAAACATTTTTAGTGATCTTTCTAACAAATACAGGGGAAAAAGTCATCTGTCAGACCAATAGCTACATACCAGAGACTATGTCCTGTGTTAATTTGCTCCAGTTTAGAAATCACATTTGAACTTGAACATAGTTGTAATTAGAATCACAACTAATGAAGATTATGATAACTTGCTGTTATTCTCCAATGACAGTAAACTTGTGTGCTACACAGGCAAAATAGGTTGGTTAGTTGAATGGGCATACAATATAGATCACTGCTTCTACAGTCTTTCAGCTTTTGCTGGTGGCACTTATATCTGACATCCCTTAAAGAAAGTAATATTGTTTTTGTTTACTCTTTTGGCAGGAAGAAGTAGTTTTCCATTTTCCCACATGGCCTTTCCTGCTGTAAAACTTTCACTCCATAGCTAGCAGAACCAATATGGAAACCCTGCCAATCACTGAGTAGTTCTGTTACAAGTAAGCATTCTAGAACTGAAGAAATTACCAGAAGTTTGTTTGGGTAAACACTGGACCCACTGTAAGATGGACATAAGCCTAGCTTTGGGGTCCTCAGGGGTCAAGTCAAGTGACAGCCAGTTCCTGTGAACTCCTGGACATTCTTAATATACCTTTTGTTTCCAAAAGCACAGTCACCCTGGTAAGGGGAAGCAAGATCTTTCAGAGTGGAATATTTATAGTATAAATGTTTGGCAGTGTAGCGGGGCACTTCTTCAAGTGGATATATAATTTTCTTAATTCAAGGGGTGCTGAGTTTGGGAACTACCTGAAGCCTGGGCACTGGCTAAAAAGTATGCCTCACTATATCTGTAGCTCAAATCATCAGACCCAGAGATTTGTTTTTGTTTGGTTTTACTTGCACACATCAAGCATGCCTTGAATAAGCCACTCATTTATTTCAGTCACAGGGACTCCACTGTCAATTAGGCACTGCCAAATGTCAAATTACTCTGATTACTGCTTTTCTGCAGTACAACGAAGAGGTTCCAACATATCAACTTAGTTTAATGTAGGCCATCTTTAAGTGAAGGTTTTAGTCAACCAACCAAATGAAATTCTAGAATCCACCCCCTACTTACTTGAGCCAATGCATTAAATCCAGAATTTTTGATAGTGCACTCATATCAGTAGAATTAGCCTATCTGAATATTACATTCATTTCATCTCAGTTGAATACCCAGACAAATTTTCTGTGTTTTTGTTCATAGAAATTGGCACCATTTTGCAACTTTGTGTTTTCTTCCAGGTCACACTTTGTACCTATTCCTCTAGAAACTGTGGGGATTTGAATCTAGTTATTAGTCATAAAAGCAATGACAAGTAGTGCAAGTAGACACCCTACAAGGCATCTTTTTCAGGGTAGGTCATTAAATGTTTGTTTTTTCTGTTTCTTTTTACAGAAAAATGGATCATCATTAGAAGAGGAAGCGCTGTTTTACAAGCCATGGAGGTTTACTAGAAGTTGGAGGTTAAAATTGCTCAGTACAATTGGAATCTACCCAAATATCCCATCTCAGTTTTCAGGGTCTCATTGTTAATCAACACCTAAACTTTAACAAAAGCAACTCTTCAAAGGTTTAAATTTTAATTTGTATTATAATTCAACCAATTGCAGGATTAGATTTTGAGTTCAGTTTTCAGAAATTTTAACCTGCAGATACAAAATATACGGGATTATTTCTGGGTGTGCACAGACGTCCTATGGAACATGAGCTCATCTTTTTCTTTCTTTAAGTTCTCCAGCACAGACAGGGATAGCTACCTGACTCCACAACCTTATGTTTTTTTTTTTCCCACTCTAATGTTCCATTGCACCAGGAACTTGGCCACTCAACCTTAATAATACCATCATGCATAACTTCAAGTGATTACATATCATAATTTAAGTAACTGATTTGTCACTACAATGAATAGACAACTGGTGTCCCATTTGTCATTACCAGTGGGGTCATTAGTGTCTTTAAATCTGATCATAGCAAAAAATGAATCTATATCTCCTCATCTTTTAGATTTTGACATCTTCGAACAGCTATTGATGCTAAAAACAGTATCACTCTAGATTTAGCCAAGAGACAGCAATAATATAAGTATTACAAGAATAAGGGGTTTAATTAAGAAGGAGGAGTTACACAAATGTGAGAATAGTGCAACTGAAGTTTGGAAGAGGATCGGAGAAAGTCACCAGTTGCTACAGCCTGCAACACTGGAGCAGATGGAAAAGCCGGAACATGTGGGGGAAGTCTGAGAAATCGTGAGTATCTAGCCACCAAAGTAGGGCTAGGAAGTGAGAGAGAAGAGTGGGCAGTAGAGAGGCCTGTGAACCTGGCACATTGTCTGTTTTCCTGTCTAATGTCATCATGAGAGATCACCTCAGTTTCCTAAGAATAATAACTTCCCATCTCTCCTGAATTCTAAATCTTAAATTAGATTTTCCCATTGGTAAACTCTAAATAAGAACTATTCAAAGAAGGTGATTTTGGACAACATAAGTCCAAGCCACAGCTAGAAGTGAAGGTGCCATTGTTAAGTGTCCCTTAAATGATCTTAAGTAGGAGGCTCATATTTTCTTGTGGAAATGTATCAAAGTCTGTAGTCTTCTCTTCACAGACATCTTCCAATTCAGAATCCAATCTTTCCCAGCAGCTGGTACAGGAATCCTGATCATGGGAGCTTGACCAGAATTCCTTGAATATATCCATCAGGAATACAAGTGGTCAGAGAAAAAATGTGCTCTCTGTGAGAGCTTCTGAATGAAATCTTGTCCTCCATGAACGTATGCCTTTAGTGCCCTCAATAAACTTAATGTCTTTTTATGGTTAAACTTCCTTAGCAATCGGCTGAATTTTAGGTAATTTTTCAATTGGCACTTTACATGTAAAATTGAAATGGTAGGTGAATATTTTTGTATATGTGCTTTAAAAGCTAATGGAGAAAGAGTACAGCATAATGAATCAAAGATTCCAAAAACAGGTGCACATCAACACAGTTTATGTAAAGCAAGTAAGGACACTCTGGAAGTAGTGTGTTGGAGTTAATTTGTTCCAGCTTATAAGAGCCAAATATTAAATGTTCAGGAATTTTGCAAGCTGACTGACATCACCATCTTGAAATTGGCCATGGTGGTAGCATTTACACAGCAGAAATTAGAAAACAGATTTTTTTAAAGATCTAATTGTTAAATGTCTACCAGCAAACCACTACACTCCTGATATCCCAATTTACCCTTTGCCAGCTCTAAATTCTATGCAGAAGCCATATACTTAAGTAGTACATTTTTCATTACATCTAAGTTTTATTGTCTTTTGAATTTAGAAATGCTGATTTGATGCTGGAGCAATTAGCAATCATAATTTATTAATATGGAGGGTCCATTTTAGAAAAAGCAAAAAGATTAAATTTTCTACAGATAGCAGAGATAGACTGCAGGAACACAGAGTAAATGGAAGACATTTGTAAAAAGAGGTAGGTGATATCTGGGTTCTTATTTTTACTATATTTACTTTGTAAATCACAACATGTACCATGTTGTGGTTCTCAAAGAGATTTTGGATGCATATCTAGGTTAACTACACATTGTATATGTACAGTGGCAGAAAGAAATCATAATTAAGTAATTTCATGTTAACTCGATTTGTCAGTGATGATGGATTTTTCAAAGAGTGTTTTTGTCAATACAAAACCTGAGTCAAAAATAAGTAATTAGTTAATTAGTCTTATTTTCAGGAAACCTATTTATTTTTATGATTGAACTTCCCTTAGAAATTGACTGAATTTTAAGTAATTTCTCAACTGGCAATTTAGATATAAAACTAAAATGCTACATAGAGTTCCTGAATTTAGATGAATATTTTTGCATATGTGCTTTAACAGTTTTATTAGGGTAATATTTATAAACTATAAAAATTTTCCATTACAATTGTGCAACTCAATGACATTTGGGGTATTTATAGAGTTGGCAATCATCACTACAATACAATTTTACAACATTTCTATCATACAAGAAAATGTCTTTTAGGCTGTTTGTCATTAATCCCTGTTCCAACCCTTCAAACAACCATTGATCTGTTTTCTGTATCTGTAAATTTGTGTATTCTGGATATTTCATATAAATGGAAATATGTAGCATGTGGCCATTTGTATCTGGCTTGTTTCACTTAGCGTAATGTTAGGAGATTCATCAAGGTAGAGCATGTATCAGTATTTCTTTCCTTTTTATTCCTGACTAGTATTAGATTTTATAAATTTATCACATTTTCTATATCCATTCACCAGTTGATTAATATTTGGATTCATGATTAGCATTAGTTAATGTAAATAATACTTTCTTGAACATCCACATACAAAACTTTGTGTGCATATACTTTTGTTGTTCTTGGGTACATTGCCAGGAAATGGAATTTCTGTGTTGATAAACTTATATTTAACATTTTCAGAAACTACCAAACTGTTTTCCAAAGTAGCTGTATCATTTCACATTCTCACCAACAATGTTAGTGAACTCCAGTTATTTGGTATCCACACAGTAATTGTCTATGCAAGTGACTATAGCCATTTCAGTGGAATAATGCACAAAAATGTTCAGGATTTGCATAGTGAAAAGTACAAAATATAAAGCTGCATGTCATGAATAGTGGTATGTTGTCTTTTCATTTTCATTATATTTACAATTATTTCTAATTTTCTATTTAGTTTATTCTTTGACTTATTTAGAAGTTATTCTATTTAGTTTCTATGTATTTGAGGGCTTTCCAGGGACCTTTCTGTTAGTGATTTCTAATTAAATTCCATTGTGAACAGAAAACATACTTAGTATGATGACTTTTATAAAAAATGTATTGAGACTTATTTTGTACCCTACCCTATAATGTATCTTGGAGAATATTTTTTGTGTACTTAGAAAGATTATATATTTTGCAGTCATTGTTTGCCATGTCCTAAATATGTCAGTTAGGTTGAATTGGTTGGTAGAATTGTACAAGTCTATACCCTTGCTGAATATTTTCCCGAAGTTTTTTTACTAGGTACTGAGGGCAAGATATTGAAATATACAAGTCTTACTTTTGAAAGGTCTATTACTCTTTTGAATTCTGTCTATATTTGCTTCATGTGTTTAGGGGTTCTGTTGTTAGGCATCTATCTATCTATCTATCTATCTATCTATCGATCGATCGATCGATCTATCTATCTAAGTGATATGCTGACTCTTTTATTATGATGGAATGCTCTTCTTTGCCTTTAGTAATATATGTCACCTTAAAATAAATTATTTTTATATTAATACTGTCACTCCAGTTCTCTTATGGTTAGTTTGTGTGATGTATTGTTTTTTTATTTTACTTTAAACCTATTTATGTCTTTGAATTGAATGTGTGTTTTTTTATAAACAGCATATAGTTGGATCTTGCTACTTATCCCATTTTACAACCTTTATCTTCTACGTAGGGTGAATATTCAAATTTAATGCAATTATTGATATGGTTGGATTCATGTCTGCCATTTTATTTGTTTTGTGTTTTTCTTTTGTTGTTATCGTTCTGTTACTTCTTTTCTGCATTCTTTATATTAAACAAATATGTTTTAGTATATCAGTTAATTTCTATGTTGATGCTTTTACTGTATTATTTTCACTCATTTGATTACTATTTGCTCTAGGAATTACAGTTTGCATCTTAACATATCAAAATCTATTTCAGAATAATAACACTTCTTAATAACAATAATAACTGAATTCTGGTAAAAATAAATCAGACTTTGCTCTAAATTTTACATCCTCTCCAAACTTTGGTTTATTATTGTCAAATCTATTATTGCATCTACATAGACTATATTATAAACCCAAAAATATAAGTGTCACAAGTATTGACTTACTTTTTTTTAAGTTTAAAAGAAGGAAAATATATTTATGAAGTCCTTTTTTACAACCTACATATTTACCATTTCTACTAGCTTCATTTCTTCCTATATTTCAGCTTACCATCTGCTGCCCTTTTCTTTCATCCTTAAGAATTTGCTTTAGTATTTCTTATAAGCCAGGTCTGTTGGCAACAAGTTATCTTTGTTTGTTTGGAAATGTCTTTATTTCATTTTCACTTTTGAAAGGTATACTTGCTACATAGAATTATTGTTTGACCTTTCTCCTTTCAGAATTTTCAAAATAACCATTTAGGTATAATGCACACACTACAAAATTCACCACCTTCAAAGTACAATTTAATGGTTTTTAGTATATCCATAAATTTGTGACTTGATCACTATTATCTAATTCCAGAACATTTTTGTCACCTGAAAACAAACTCCATACCCATTAGAAGTCGCTATCTGTCACCTATTCTCCTCAACCCCCGGCAACCACTGATCTACTGTTTGTCTCCATAGACTTGCCGAGATTGGATAGTTTATGTAAATACAGTCAAATATGTGGCCTTCTGTGATTGTGTTCTTTCACTTAACATAATGTTTTCAAGTTTTATCTATATTAGTGACATGTAACAGAATGTTATTCATTTTTATAGCTGAATTATATCTCACTGTTTGGATATATCATATTCTGTTTATCCATTCATCAGTTGATAGAAATTTCATTTGTTTCCTGTTTTTGAACAGTATAAATACTGTGGCTATGAACAATTATGGAAGACACTGTTTTCATTTTTCTTAGATATTTAAGTAGGAGTGGAATTATTGGATCATAAAGCAACTACATGCTTAGATTTTTGAGAAACAAGTACTTTCCAGAAGTATGCTTCTCTCTCAGCACTTTGAAAGTCATTCCACTACCTCTAGCCTCCACTACTTCTGCTAAGCAGTTAGTTTTCAGTTGCTTTTCTCTTGCTGTTTTCAAAAATTTCTCTGTTTTTAACTTTCAAAAGTTTGACTATGATATTTCTAAATGTGAATCCTTTGGTGTTTCTCCCATTTGGGTTTCATTTACTTTCTTGTATTAGTACATGCAGTAGATAATGTTTTTTATATAATTTGGGAAGTTTTCAGCCATTATTTCTATATACACAGATCTCTCTCTCTCTCTCTCCCTCTCTCTATACACACACACATGCGCACGCACACGCGTGCACACACACACAAATATATGCTTATATGTGTGTATTATATAAATTAATATAGCCTAAGAGACCTAAGGGACAATAATAAGTATACCAGCATACATGTAATGCAAGTCCCAGGCTACAAAAAGGTTGTTATTGTTGTTGTTTTTACTATGAAAATGCTTTAGTAGGAGAAACCACATACTATTAAAATGCTTTAAAATGCAATAACATGCAATGTGAAGATATGACGAATATCAAGTGTGCACACAGTGAGACATGGATATGCTAGAACACATTGTGAGTAAATAAAGGATTCACACCACTTTCACCCTTCTCCAGTAACAGAAGACTCTAGGGCACCTCCTCCTCAGCCCACACTTCAGCTGTGATGTCCTGGTACTGCTGGTACTTGGACACCAAATGATTCTATGTCACTCTCAGCCTCAGTGAACTCCATCTCATATCTTTTCTACTCTGAGACTTACATTACATGCATATAAGTATACTTATTATTGTCTCTTAAATCTCCCAGGCTATATTAATTTTATTTTTCAATCTATTCCTCTCTGTTCTTCTGATCGAAAATTTCTATTGATCTTCATTTATGGATTCTTTATTCCAGCTCAAATATTATGTTGAATCCAGTCATTATAATCTTAAACTTTTGAATTTCCGTTTGATTATTTTTTAATGTAGTTTGTATTTCCTTATTGAGAGTACTATGATGAGATGAGTTATTGTCACTATATTTTCCTTAAATTCTTCAAACGAAATTTTCTTCAGGTCTTTGACTATAGTTATAACAGCTGCTTTTATGTCATTGTCTTTTACAGCCAACATCTGGAGTCACTTGGAATCAATTTCTATTCGCTGCTTTTTTCTTCAGCATTGGTCACAGTTTCCTATTTTTTTCTTCTCTCAGATATTGTGTTAAAACCCACAAATTTTACACAATATATTGTTTCCAGATTCTGTTTTTTAAACTTGTTGATTTTTGACACAGTAAATAGTTTCCTCTGGCTTGGTTTTTTTCTTTTAAGTCTGAAAGATTTCATGTATACCAAACAATGATGTATGTAATATATATGGAATTTAAGACCTATAGTAACGGCTTAAAAATGATGTTCTCAGTCTTTCTAAACCTGCATGTGTCTTCACCCAAATCTTATCCCTATACATTCCTAGCCCCTTAGGTATCTTCAAATAAAAAAAAAAGTCCTTGATTTTCTTTACTCTTGCCATGTATGTGTACATCTGTAAAATATATGCCTTTTTTCTTTTGATTTTATTAAAATGCTGTCATAATGAATGTAGTCATCTGCAACCATATATTTTTTCCAGGCAAAACTGTGATTCTAAGGTTTATCTCTATTGATGTATTTGGTTATTATTTGTTAATTTTCACTGATATGTAGTATTTCACAAAGTGTCTCTTTTTTCCTCTCATGATTGATTTGGTTGTTTTTAAATGTTTGCAATCATGAACAATGCTGATTAAGAATATTCTATTTTGTGTCTCACCATGCACATGCATGTATATTTCTTTAATGTATTAATCTGGAGTATTGTTTGCTCATTAAGTATGAATAAGTTCAGCTTTACAAATTAATGCCAACTTTTTGTTTTTTCCCCATAGTTATGTTTTTAACCTCCCATCAGAAGTAAGGGCTCTAGGAGCTACACATTTTTGCTCACATTTTGTATTGTTAGTTTATGTTTCTTGGAGGCATGCTGAAAGTTTCTCCTGCAGACATTTTATTTCATATCATTGGTCATGTGCTTACTTATACAGTAAACAATTTATGAAATGTAGGTACTTGCATGTAGATTGACAGAGTCATCTGCTGTATTCATCCCTTCAGCTGCAGAAGATCTGTTATTGCATTTATCGCAAGTATCTAAGTTGAAATTTTGTTGGTTTTAATAGTGCAAAGATTTAGTGTAGTTGTTTAATTCAAAAAACTGTTGAATTATCTAAACAGAACCATAAGGTGCGTAAGGAGTCGAGGTGGTTAGCCGAAATGCAGTGAAATTGGCAGGATGGTAAATTATATGAAACAAACACTCTGTGGAATACTTTGTGGGCACGGAGTGTCATGTATAAGGAAAACTGCAGTACCATACAAACCTTCTGAGATTGCTTGCCCTGACTTTCCATCAAAGGAAACTTATTCATCAGAAGTCAGTCTGAACAGCAGAGGACTGAAAAACATACTTGGTGGATCTGAGGCAGAATGGTGTTATAGAACTGCACTGCAATTTCAGTTAAGGATAAAAATTGGTTACTACAGAGTAACATTTGTGTTCACTCTCTCATTGGCATGAAAGCAGATAAATTATATTGTCCTTTGGGTTTACTGCCCAGTTCAAGGGGGAATATCTCCTGCTTTGCCTTTAGATAATAAAAACGGAACATCAAAACTTAAATTCCAAAGTTATTAAACATCTATTTAAATTGAGTGGGATATTTGAAACATGCTAATATTAGAAAGCATTAAACAGTTAGAAGAAAAGTCTAAAGCGTATAGTACTAGCAATAAAAACACCCAGATCATTAAAAGGTCAATGGGATTGCTGAAAGCACAATGACATAATACAGTCTATCTACCCGCATCACTAAACATTCAGGAGTGGCAAAACTCCTTTGAGAGAAGCACATGAAGACAACAAATCACAGTGAGCTTCTGAAGCTGCAGCTGCTTTTAGTTTCTTCTAAGCTTTGAAGTTATCTTTGATTTTTAAAAAATCTTCCTTTTATTACCAACTTTGTCCCTTCATAATATCTCTGGTATTCATCCTTTTGGTGTTAGTCAGAGTTCTCCAGAGAAAGAGAACCAATAGGATATATTATATAGGAGATATATGTAAGAATCTCACACACATGCACACACACACATATATGTAATGGATATACATGTGTATATATAAAGTAGTATGTGTGTGTGTGTGTGTGTGTGTGTGTGTGTGTGTGTATAAAATCGGATAGATAGGGAGTTAGTTTAAGGAATAGACTTGTGTGATTGTAGGGACTGGTAATCCAAAATCAGTAGGGCAGAAAGGTGGGATGGAAATTCAGGTGACAGTCGATGCTGCAGGCCTGTGTCCAGACTCCACAGGGCAGCAGGTTGGAAAATCAGGTAGAGTTTTTAAGTGCGGTATTAAGAATTCTTTCTTCTTCAAGAAACCTCAGTTTCTGCTGTTGAGGCCTTCAATTAATTGGATGAGGCTCACCTACATTATAAAGAGTAGTCTGCTTTACTCAAAGTCTAATGATTTAAATGTTGACCAAATGGCTGTGGTATGAATGTGTCCTCCAAAGTTCATGTGTTGGAAACTCAATCACCAATGCAACAGTGTTGAGAAGCGAGACCTTTAAGAGGTGACTAGTTCATGAGGGTTCTTCTTTCACGAATGGATTGATGTCATTATCTTGGCAGTGGGTTCGTTATTGCAGACGAGAGTTCCTGATAAAAGGATAAGTTTGTCCTCCTGTCCCCCACTCTGTCTTGCACAGGTGTATGCACACATAAGCAGGATCTCTTGTCCTTTTGCCTTCCATGATGGGATGATGCAGCAAGAAGGCCCTCACCAGATGAGAGCCCCCGACCATGAATTTTCTGATCTTCAGAATTGTAAGGAATAAATCTCTGTTCTTTACAAATTGCTTAGTCTCAGTTAATCTGTTATAGTGGCACAAAATGGACTAAAGACACACATCTAAAAAATACATTAATAGCAACATTTAGACTGGTGTTTGACCAAACTACTGGGTGTCATAGCCTTGCTATGTTGATGCATAAAATTACCCATCACACTTTCCTTTCCATTTCCAAAAACCACCACCTCAAACCTATGCTTTTATTACCTCGTGCTCGAAATGATTAAAACGGGTCATCTCACCCCTGCTCCCTACAATGCTAGTATTCCCTCTCCCAGTCTCTTCATTCTTCAATTCACCTCTTTTTTTTCCCTTGCTATTGCTATATTTCTAAAATATTTTCCCCTCAATATTATTTATTATCTTACCCAGGTTATCAGACCATACTGATTTACAAGCTATTCTATGACGCTCTTTTTGCTTCGTTCTTGGTGTTTTTCTTACCTTTCTCCACATGACCAGCTCATTCTGTGCTAGTCGAATCATAGCTGGGCTATTGCATTTCTTCTTAGCTTTCTGATACTCTCCTTATTGCAGGCCTATTCAAATTATATCTATTCCAATTCCCATCATGGTCTCATATCTCTGGCAAATTTATTCCATCTATCCTCAGTAGAATATGGTTTAGCAAATACTATTCTCCATTTGTTTGATATGTTAACTTTGTCCTCTTGATCAAATTGTAAAGTACTTGAACTTTGGAATTGTGTTAAATTTATCTTGTATGCATTGCCTTATTTAGAACAGTGCCAGCAATGGTTGTACGAAGGAGCTATTTGGCCATTGGTTGGTTATAGTAAAAAAAAAAAAATCTAAAATATTCTGCAAGTCAAGTTTAAATGATGCATAAAAATGCAGTTAAGGAATAAAAAATTACAGTATCCTGGACCAACCTTTACACCATCGAATTAGAGACTCTAAGAATAAGCCCAACAATCTGTCCTTAAAAAGCTCCCAAAGGTGACTTTGATCTTGTGAATCTAAATACCAATATTTGGAAATTAGTGTACAGATAGCTTACTATTTTTTTAGTATCCTAATGATTGACATAAATGTTTTGAGTATTTTCCCACTGAATAGCTCTGAAATGTGTTCATATTGTCTTTGCTTTGCATTAAGCTTCCCGTTACTTTCTTACCAGTATTACATCAATATTTTCTTAACTATTCTCCATGCTTCCTATTAGGCTGCTCTTCAATATTGCCTCTATACTGCAGTCAGAAGGTTTTGTGTTTAAAAATTACAAAGTTGATTGTGCTATTTAAGCGTACAATGCTTTACACTTTCCCCTGTGCAGGATGAAGCTCAATCTTCTTTACATGGCTTATAAAGCTACTCAAGATGTAATATCTGCCTGCCTTTATGCGCTATGCTTCTTTCATTGCCTTCATCCATACTGCACTACTCAAAACAGCTTTATCTTCTTATGGGTCTCTGCCTGTATACCTTTTTAGAAGATACATAATTCATGCCATTCATCCAAGTAATATTTACTGAATTAAGAATACATAATCCAAGCATTTGCCAGATACTAAGGCTCCTGAGACTAAAGATACAGCCCTCTTCTTCTGAGTGAGATAAGCAAAAACTGATTAACAAAAGTTACTATAGAGAGAAAACATTATTTGCCAGGACTGAACTAAGAATTTTGCATGAATGATCACTTTTACTCTTCACAATGACGCTAGGGGGAGCTGGGCTAGAGCCCAGGTCTTGTGGAATCTGGAGCTCATGTCCTTAACCATTATGCTCTCCTGCTCTGTGTTGAAAGAGTTAAGGGGAGCCACAATCATATCATAGGGAATTTCATAAATTACTTGTAGTACAGTCTCCTGGATTAACAGAAAATAAAATTAGATGAGATAAGACTATTACTTTCCCTATCTCTTCTTTGTGTTGCATTGGGACTAATATTTTACTTATTTTAATAGTAACAGAAATTAACAAAGTGCCTGCCATGTGGCAGTTACCAAATAAAAACTTGAAAGTTCCAGTTCCTTTCCTTCAGCTGTCTCAGATCACATTACCAGCTTTCAATGTTTCAGCACTGACAGAGTTGAGTTTGAATCCTAGCTGTGGTCTTTTATTAGCCGTTTACTCTTAGGAAAGTTATTTAATTTCTCATTCTTAGTTCTTTCATCTGTGAAATGGAAAATACAGCAGCTTGTAAGCCATATTAAGTTTTCATAAAAGGTTTTAAGTAGGAGAAAGACATAATTAGATTGGTATTTTGGTATAATTAACCCTAGCAACCATGTGCAGTGGTCCAAGTAAAAGGTATTGATGGACTAGACTATAGTGTTAGCAGAAGGTATAAACAGAAGAAAACTCGGGATATCTATGTACTAAAGTCTTATCAACAAAGTGATAGAAGACGTAGGACTTGCTCTTCACAACACTAACCCAGTTGTATAGACCTGAACATAAAGCCCTAAGTTTCAAACATCTTCCCTATTATAATTCTCAATTCATTTGAATTACTCTCTGAGTCTTAGTCTACCGAATGAAAGTCTTGTATAAGACAATAGCTAAAACAATTTCTTATTTAAAATTCTGTAATTCTGTGAAGGATGTAGCTATCCATTCAATGAAACAAGAAGTCATTAAAGGGTAAACATTTATAATCCTCACATACATATAAAGAAAGCATTTTGAGTGGTCTAAATCTCCTCCTTTAAAGTAGAGCATTAAAAAACATCTTATGCTGTACAGAAGCTCTTTAGTTTTATTAGATCCCATTTGTCAATTTTTGTTTTTGTTGCCATTGCTTTTGGTGTTTTAGACATGACATCCTTGCCCATGCCTATGTCCTGAATGGTATTGCCTAGGTTTTCTTCTAGGATTTTTATGGTTTTAGGTCTAACCTTTAAGTTTCTAGTCCATCTTGAATTAATTTTTGTATAAGGTGTAATGAAGGGATCCAGTTTCAGCTTTCTACACATGGCTAGCCAGTTTTCCAGCACCATTTATTAAATAGGGAATCCTTTCCCCATTTATTGTTTTTCTCAGGTTTGTCAAAGATCAGATGGTTGTAGATGTGTGGTATTATTTCTGAGGGCTCTGTTCTGTTCCATTGGTCTATATCTCTGTTTTGGTACCAGTATCATGCTGTTTTGATTACTGTAGCCTTGTAGTGTAGTTTGAAGTCAGGTAGCATGATGCTTCCAGCTTTGTTCTTTTGGCTTAGGATTGTCTTGGCAATGCGGGGTCTTTTTTGGTTCCATATGAACTTTAAAGTAGTATTTTCCAATTCTGTGAAGAACGTCATTGGTAGCTTAATGGGGATGGCATTGAATCTATAAATTACCTTGAACAGTATGGCCATTTTCACGATATTGATTCTTCCTATCCATGAGCATGGAATGTTCTTCCATTTGTTTGTGCCCTCTTTTATTTTGTTGTGCAGTGGTTTGTAGTTCTCCTTGAAGAGGTCCTTTACATCCCTTGTAAGTTGGATTCCTAGGTATTTTACTCTCTTTGAAGAAATTGTGAATGGCAATTCACTCATGATTTGGTTCTCTGTTTGTCTGTTATTGGTGTATAAGAATGCTTGTGATTTTTGCACATTGATTTTGTATCCTGAGACTTTGCTGAAGTTGCTTATCAGCTTAAGGAGATTTTGGGCTGAGGTGATGGGGTTTTCTAAATATACAATCATGTCATCTGCACACAAGGACAATTTGACTTCTTCTTTTACTAGTTGATTACCCTTTATTTCTTTCTCCTGCTTGATTGCCCTGGCCAGAGCTTCCAACACTATGTTGAATAGGAGTGGTGAGAGAGGGCATCCCTGTCTTGTGCCAGTTTTCAAAGGGAATGCTTCCAGTTTTTGCTCATTCAGTATGATATTGACTGGATTTGTCGTAAATAGTGACACTATTCACAATAGCAAAGACTTGAAACCAACCCAAATGTCCATCAATGACAGACTGGATTAAGAAAATGTGGCACAAAGATGGCCGAATAGGAGCAGCTCCAGTCTCCAACTCCCAGCACGAGCGACACAGAAGACCGGTGATTTCTGCATTTTCAACTGAGGTACTGGGTTCATCTCACTGGGGAGTGCTGGACGATCGGTGCTGGTCAGCTGCTGCAGCCCGACCAGCGAGAGCTGAAGCAGGGCGAGGCATTGCCTCACCTGGGAAGCACAAGGGGGAAGGGAGTCCCTTTTCCTAGCCAGGGGAACTGAGACACACAACACCTGGAAAATCGGGTAACTCCCACCCCAATACTGCGCTTTAAGCAAACAGGCACACCAGGAGATCATATCCCACACCTGGCCGGGAGGGTCCCACACCCACGGAGCCTCCCTCATTGCTAGCGCAGCAGTCTGTGATCTACCGGCAAGGCAGCAGCGAGGCTGGGGGAGGGGCGCCCGCCATTGCTGAGGCTTAAGTAGGTAAACAAAGCTGCTGGGAAGCTCGAACTGGGTGGAGCTCACAGCAGCTCAAGGAAACCTGCCAGTCTCTGTAGACTCCACCTCTGGGGACAGGGCACAGTAAACTAAACAAATGCAGCAGACACCTCTGCAGACGCAAACGACTCTGTCTGACAGCTTTGAAGAGAGCAGTGGATCTCCCAACACGGAGGTTGAGATCTGAGAAGGGACAGACTCCCTACTCAAGTGGGTCCCTGACCCCTGAGTAGACTAACTGGGAGACATCCCCCCCACTAGGGGCAGTCTGACACCCCACACCTCACAGGGAGGAGTACACCCCTGAGAGGAAGCTTCCAAAGCAAGAATCAGACAGGTACACTCGCTGTTCAGAAATATGCTATCTTCTGCAGCCTCTGCTGCTGATACCCAGGCAAACAGAGTCTGGAGTGGACCTCAAGCAATCTCCAACAGACCTACAGCTGAGGGTCCTGACTGTTAGAAGGAAAACTATCAAACAGGAAGGACACCTACACCAAAACCCCATCAGTACATCACCATCATCAAAGACCAGAGGCAGATAAAACCACAAAGATGGGGAAAAAGCAGGGCAGAAAAGCTGGAAATTCAAAAAATAAGAGCGCATCTCCCCCGGCAAAGGAGCGCAGCTCATCGCCAGCAACGGATCAAAGCTGGACGGAGAATGACTTTGACGAGATGAGAGAAGAAGGCTTCAGTCCAACAAATTTCTCAGAGCTAAAGGAGGAATTACGTACCCAGCGCAAAGAAACTAAAAATCTTGAAAAAAAAGTGGAAGAATTGATGGCTAGAGTAATTAATGCAGAGAAGGTCATAAACGAAATGAAAGAGATGAAAACCATGACACGAGAAATACGTGACAAATGCACAAGCTTCAGTAACCGACTCGATCAACTGGAAGAAAGAGTATCAGCGATTGAGGATCAAATGAACGAAATGAAGCGAGAAGAGAAACCAAAAGAAAAAAGAAGAAAAAGAAATGAACAAAGCCTGCAAGAAGTATGGGATTATGTAAAAAGACCAAATCTACGTCTGATTGGGGTGCCTGAAAGTGAGGGGGAAAATGGACCCAAGTTGGAAAACACTCTTCAGGATATCATCCAGGAGAACTTCCCCAACCTAGTAGGGCAGGCCAACATTCAAATCCAGGAAATACAGAGAACGCCACAAAGATACTCCTCGAGAAGAGCAACTCCAAGACACATAATTGCCAGATTCACCAAAGTTGAAATGAAGGAAAAAATCTTAAGGGCAGCCAGAGAGAAAGGTCGGGTTACCCACAGGGGAAGCCCATCAGACTAACAGCAGATCTCTCAGCAGAAACTCTACAAGCCAGAAGAGAGTGGGGGCCAATATTCAACATTCTTAAAGAAAAGAATTTTAAACCCAGAATTTCATATCCAGCCAAACTAAGTTTCATAAGTGAAGGAGAAATAAAATCCTTTACAGATAAGCAAATGCTTAGAGATTTTGTCACCACTAGGCCTGCCTTACAAGAGACCCTGAGGGAAGCACTAACCATGGAAAGGAACAACCGGTACCAGCCATTGCAAAAACATGCCAAAATGTAAAGACCATTGAGGCTAGGAAGAAACTGCATCAACTAACGAGCAAAATAACCAGTTAATATCATAATGCCAGGATCAAGTTCACACGTAACAATATTAACCTTAAATGTAAATGGACTAAATGGTCCAATTAAAAGACACAGACTGGCAAACTGGATAAAGAGTCAAGACCCATCAGTCTGCTGTATTCAGGAGACCCATCTGACACGCAGAGACATACATAGGCTCAAAATAAAGGGATGGAGGAAGATTTACCAAGCAAATGGAGAACAAAAAAAAGCGGGGGTTGCAATACTAGTCTCTGATAAAACAGACTTTAAACCATCAGAGATCAAAAGAGACAAAGAAGGACATTACATAATGGTAAAGGGATCAATTCAACAGGAAGAGCTAACTATCCTAAATATATATGCACCCAATACAGGAGCACCCAGATTCATAAAGCAAGTCCTTAGAGACTTACAAAGAGACTTAGACTCCCATACAATAATAATGGGAGACTTCAACACTCTACTGTCAACATTAGACAGATCAACGAGACAGAAAGTTAACAAGGATATCCAGGAATTGAACTCATCTCTGCAGCAAGCAGACCTAATAGACATCTATAGAACTCTCCACCCCAAATCAACAGAATATACATTCTTCTCAGCACCACATCATACTTACTCCAAAATTGACCACGTAATTGGAAGTAAAGCACTCTCAGCAAATGTACAAGAACAGAAATTATAACAAACTGTCTCTCAGACCACAGTGCAATCAAACTAGATCTCAGGACTAAGAAACTCAATCAAAACCACTCAACTACATGGAAACTGAACAACCTGCTCCTGAATGACTACTGGGTACATAACGAAATGAAGGCAGAAATAAAGATGTTCTTTGAAACCAATGAGAACAATGATACAACATACCAGAATCTCTGGGACACATTTAAAGCAGTGTGTAGAGGGAAATTTATAGCACTAAATGCCTACAAGAGAAAGCAGGAAACATCTAAAATTGACACTCTAACATCACAATTAAAAGAACTAGAGAAGCAAGAGCAAACACATTCGAAAGCTAGCAGAAGGCAAGAAATAACTAAGATCAGAGCAGAACTGAAGGAGATAGAGACACAAAAAACCCTCCAAAAAATCAATGAATCCAGGAGTTGGTTTTTTGAAAAGATCAACAAAATTGACAGACCTCTAGCCAGACTAATAAAGAAGAAAAGAGAGAAGAATCAAATCGAGGCAATTAAAAATGATAAAGGGGATATCACCACCGACCCCACAGAAATACAAACTACCATCAGAGAATACTATAAACACCTCTACGCAAATAAACTGGAAAATCTAGAAGAAATGGATAATTTCCTGGACACTTACACTCTTCCAAGACTAAACCAGGAAGAAGTTGAATCCCTGAATAGACCAATAGCAGGCTCTGAAATTGAGGCAACAATTAATAGCCTACCAACCAAAAAAAGTCCAGGACCAGATGGATTCACAGCTGAATTCTACCAGAGGTACAAGGAGGAGTTGGCACCATTCCTTCTGAAACTATTCCAATCAATAGAAAAAGAGGGAATCCTCCCTAACTCATTTTATGAGGCCAACATCATCCTGATACCAAAGCCTGGCAGAGACACAACAAAAAAAGAGAATTTTAGACCAATATCCCTGATGAATATCGATGCAAAAATCCTCAATAAAATACTGGCAAACCGGATTCAGCAACACATCAAAAAGCTTATCCACCATGATCAAGTGGGCTTCATCCCTGGGATGCAAGGCTGGTTCAACATTCGCAAATCAATAAACATAATCCAGCATATAAACAGAACCAAAGACAAGAACCACATGATTATCTCAATTGATACAGAAAAGGCTTTTGACAAAATTCAACAGCCCTTCATGCTAAAAACGCTCAATAAATTCGGTATTGATGGAACGTACCTCAAAATAATAAGAGCTATTTATGACAAACCCACAGCCAATATCATACTGAATGGGCAAAAACTGGAAAAATTCCCTTTGAAAACTGGCACAAGACAGGAATGCCCTCTCTCACCACTCCTATTCAACATAGTGTTGGAAGTTCTGGCTAGGGCAATCAGGCAAGAGAAAGAAATCAAGGGTATTCAGTTAGGAAAAGAAGAAGTCAAATTGTCCCTGTTTGCAGATGACATGATTGTATATTTAGAAAACCCCATTGTCTCAGCCCCAAATCTCCTTAAGCTGATAAGCAACTTCAGCAAAGTCCAGGATACAAAATTAATGTGCAAAAATCACAAGCATTCTTATACACCAGTAACAGACAAACAGAGAGCCAAATCAGGAATGAACTTCCATTCACAATTGCTTCAAAGAGAATCAAATACCTAGGAATCCACCTTACAAGGGATGTAAAGGACCTCTTCAAGGACAACTACAAACCACTGCTCAGTGAAATAAAAGAGGACACAAACAAATGGAAGAACATACCATGCTCATGGATAGGAAGAATCAATATCGTGAAAATGGCCATACTGCCCAAGGTAATTTATAGATTCAATGCCATCCCCATCAAGCTACCAATGAGTTTCTTCACAGAATTGGAAAAAACTGCTTTAAAGTTCATATGGAACCAAAAAAGAGCCCGCATCTCCAAGACGATCCTAAGTCAAAAGAACAAAGCTGGAGGCATCACGCTACCTGACTTCAAACTATACTACAAGGCTACAGTAACCAAAACAGCATGGTACTGGTACCAAAACAGAGATATAGACCAATGGAACAGAACAGAGTCCTCAGAAATAATACCACACATCTACAGCCATTTGATCTTTGACAAACCTGAGAGAAACCAGAAATGGGGAAAGGATTCCCTATTTAATAAATGGTGCTGGGAAAATTGGCTAGCCATAAGTAGAAAGCTGAAACTGGATCCTTTCCTTACTCCTTATACGAAAATTAATTCAAGATGGATTAGAGATTTAAATGTTAGACCTAATACCATAAAAATCCTAGAGGAAAATCTAGGTAGTACCATTCAGGACATAGGCATGGGCAAAGACTTCATGTCTAAAACACCAAAAGCAACGGCAGCAAAAGCCAAAATTGACAAATGGGATCTCATTAAACTAAAGAGCTTCTGCACAGCAAAAGAAACTACCATCAGAGTGAACAGGCAACCTACAGAATGGGAGAAAATGTTTGCAATCTACTCATCTGACAAAGGGCTAATATCCAGAACCTACAAAGAACTCAAACAAATTTACAAGAAAAAAACAAACAACCCCATCAAAAAGTGGGCAAAGGATATGAACAGACTTTTCTCAAAAGAAGACATTCATACAGCCAACAGACACATGAAAAAATGCTCATCATCACTGGCCATCAGAGAAATGCAAATCAAAACCACAATGAGATACCATCTCACACCAGTTAGAATGGCAATCATTAAAAAGTCAGGAAACAACAGGTGCTGGAGAGGATGTGGAGAAATAGGAACACTTTTACACTGTTGGTGGGATTGTAAACTAGTTCAACCATTATGGAAAACAGTATGGCGATTCCTCAAGGATCTAGAACTAGATGTACCATATGACCCAGCCATCGCATTACTGGGTATATACCCAAAGGATTATAAATTATGCTGCTATAAAGACACATGCACACGTATGTTTATTGCAGCACTATTCACAATAGCAAAGACTTGGAATCAACCCAAATGTCCATCAGTGACAGATTGGATTAAGAAAATGTGGCACATATACACCATGGAATACTATGCAGCCATAAAAAAGGATGAGTTTGAGTCCTTTGTAGGGACTTGGATGCAGCTGGAATCCATCATTCTTAGCAAACTATCACAAGAACAGAAAACCAAACACCGCATGTTCTCACTCATAGGTGGGAACTGAACAATGAGATCACTCGGACTCAGGAAGGGGAACATCACACACTGGGGCCTATCATGGGGAGTGGGGAGGGGGGAGGAATTGCATTGGGAGTTATACCTGATGTAAATGACGAGTTGATGGGTGCAGCACAGCAACATGGCACAAGTATACATATGTAACAAACCTGCACGCTATGCACATGTACCCTATAACTTAAAGTATAATAATAATAAATAAATTTAAAAAAAAAAAGAAAATGTGGCACATATACACCATGGAATACTATGCAGTCATAAAATGGATGAGTTCGTGTCCTTTGTAGGGACATGGATGCAGTTGGAAACCATCATTCTCAGCAACCTATCACAAGAACAGAAAACCAAACATCACATGTTCTCACTCATAGGTGGGAATTGAACAATGAGAACACTTGGACACAGGAAGGGGAATATCACACACCAGGGCCTGTTGTGGGGTGGGGGGAGGGGGGAAGGATAGCATTAGGAGATCTACCTAATGTAAATGACCAGTTAATGGGTGCAGCACACCAACATGGCACATGTATACATATGTAACAAATCTGCACGTTGTGCACATGCACCCTAGAACTTAAAGTATAATAAAAAATAAACAAATAGAAACATCTTAAAGTTGAATAAACAAGAAATAACAATGAATGTATGTTATTGAAAACCTGGAGGTAACTAGCAGAATAAATACATAGAACTGCTTAAAACTGCTCTATTTTCAGACACCCCAGAAGGTAACTAGATCCCTGACTAAAGATTCTGATGATGAAGAAGAATTGGGGCTCTATTCTGATATTTCAAGGCAGCTCAACCAGGTTCTAAATAGAGGAGTGCCTAGGAGACACTAACCTCCAAAGGGGAAAACCAAGACTACCCTTCTAGAAAAGGTCCTGAAGTTTGCAGAATGCTCAAGAAGACATATCCCACACCAAGAGAACTCCTCTATCTCTAATTAGTTAAGGAGCCTTTAAACTTCCAGAGTTCTACAACAGGGTAACTCTGAGCACAATTTCAATGTTCATTAAGGAAACATGTACAAAAATATATCAATAAAAATCCAGGCCAAGCATGATGGCTCACGCCTGTAATCTCAGCACTTTGGGAGGCTCAGGCGGTGGACAGCTTGGGCTCAGGAGTTTGTGACTTGCCTGAGCAAGATGGCAGGACCCTGCCTCTACTAAAAATACAAAAACATAGCCAGACATGGTAGTGTATGCCTGTGGTCTCAGCTACTTGAAAGGCTGAGGTGGGTGGATCTTTTGAATTCCAAAGGCAGAGGTTGCAGTGAACCAAGATGGCACCATTGCACTCCAGCCTGGGTGACAGAGTGAGACCGTGTCTTAAAACAACAACAACAACAGCAACAAAACTCTAAAAACTGGGCATATGAAATATGCCTATTTTCTGAAAATTAAATTGAGTTGGTATTATGATTTAAATTTTATTTTAATGTCAGTTTTTGAGAAACAGGTTTCAATAATGAAAAATGGCATATGCTTGACTTGAATATTGAGTTAATGTAATCAATAAAATTACTTTCTTAATTACTCTATGCTGAAAAACTGCATAGCATGCTAATTTATCAAACTAGAAAGAAATCAATATAATTTAGATAATTAATGATATGTGAAACTGTAAATAAGAATGTAAACTTTATGTAAATGGAAGCTTATCCTGATTATAAACATGAGTAAGAATGAGACCTAAAAATAAACTTATGTCTGTAGTGCAATATGGGTGAGCTTAATATCAATATGTTGAAATGTGATCAGGGTTTATTATACACATCAATGTTACATTCGCTTTTAATAGAAGACATCTGGAGCAATGTTCTTAAAGAGAGAGGAAAATTGTTTATTATATATGCCTTATTGCCAGCATTGGAATTGAGGCTAATATTATTAGATTTCTCCATAGGGGATTTTCACTGGCTAAAGACTAACTTGCTTAGCAGAACAGCTACTGTTAACAGCCATCTCTGCGGATTTCTTGGGCTAATGTTCCTTATGTTCATAATCTTTTAAAATTGTTTCAGTTCTTTACAGAATGGGTATGGAAATTTGAATAGTAGAAAGGTCTAGAGTTTAATTATAACAAATATGTTACTGGTAATGTATAAAAGGGATCATACATTATCTTTAAGTGCTTTTGTGTTTCAATATAAACCAAAATATGAGAAATTAGAGAAACTTTTTCAGGCATTGGGTGTTCAATGCACCAGGCTGCGCAAGAAAGCACAGTCATGAAGTCAAAACTATATCCATACATATTATATTAATTGCAACATTTATATAAAAACTAAGTCTGTTCCTAGAAAAAATTACGAGTCTCTGCTAAATTCTAGACATTGTCATAAGCAGTGGAGATATAAAAATAAGGAAGACATCCTTCCTGCCTTCAAAGGCCTCGTGGTGTGATGAAGAAGAAAGACATAAAAACAGAAAAATACTAAGTCAACAGAGTGTGCCTGGTAATAGCTATGCACAATGGAAATTTAAAAAAATTAAATAAGAATATAAGATGATGATGAATGAAAACTTGCAGTATCTCAATATTTCAAATCAGATGTAATAAAGAAAAAAAGGAAGGGGACACAATATCTAAAATAAAAGTGAAACAAATAATTTTTTCTGGTTACATATATATAACCATCTCTCTCTCTCTCTCTCTCTCTCTCTCTCTATATATATATATATATATATATATATATATATATCTCACAGGAAATAACTGGATTGACAGATTTTCTTAAGTTATTAATTTTTAAAATTGAAATAATAGAAATGATGGTAGTTTTGTACACTGGGTAAACACAGTCAAGTAAAGAAAAGGCCTTATAAACAAGATGCATTGCTGGTACATGGAATCTGACTACACATCCTCTCTCTTCTGGGAGATGATGGTTCTGGGTGGCCTTAGCCTGTATGCTCAGATATTAATGAAGCACTCTAGGATAAAGAGCAAGTTGAGTTTGAACAAGACAGAGATGGAAAGGTGCCAAAGGAAAAAATAAAGTAGGAGGGGGAAAAGGTAGAGATAAGGAAAAAATTGTATGTCTGTGTTGCCAGCCAGACTCCTTCCTGGTTTTAGGCCAGGTTGCAGCTGATGACTCACTCCCTTGAGAGGCAGGGGCTCCCAAGTGGGGATAAAGTCAAAATAGTTTCTGCTGTCTTGTTTCCAAGTTATTAGTAGGTCAAACTGCTGGCTGCTTGTAAGACCAATAGGAAACTATCCATCTGGTCACACTTAACAAAATGTCTTAGTGGCATGTTGTGTTTAGGCCACTAGCTGACCTTTGGGTCAGAGGATCTACAATTTCTAGGGCTACTCTCCTAATTCTTCGTACCCATGGGGCAATTTCAACTACTCTGTGATTTCTGTTTTTCTTTACTTAACTGATTGTAAGATGGACACCAAATTCATTTTTTTTTTAACATTGTAAATGAAGTGTTCAGTTTGGTTACATTAGCTTGATTCATTTGATTTTTGTGAAAATCTAGCACATTAGAGAAATTCAAATTTAAATGCAGTGTTTATGACATTCTTCATAGATAATAAAATAAATTTCCGGTCTATTAATGCTTTACAGTTATTTATTTCACTGATTTACTTCATTGCTGTCCACTCTCTGAAGTGGCTGGCTTAACAAAATAGTTAAGGAATATAAATTATTCATTTCAATACATTCTTCCTAATAATAAGTGATATAAGATTGCACATTTCCCTTTAAATAGTAAGATTATCGCATGTTAAGCCTAGCAGAGGGGTACAAAGTCACATTAAAAAGTTACAAGAGCACCAATATTTGTAAGATCCAGTTGTAACTTGATGAGCACATTGAAATAGTCAATTAGAAGGTGAATTTATCACCTTATAAAAGAGATATTAAGAAGTTGAACATTGGCAGAATCAACAGAAGCATGTCGAGAGTTAGAAGAGTTGACTCATAGGTACTCCCATTTGAAGGCATGTGGTGTGATGGCTACTACGGTGATGCATATATCATTACCAAAGCTTGACTTGATTGAATGTTGGCTATTCTGATTGCTTGATCTTACTTAGTCTTTGTTCACCAAGAAACTTGTTGATAAACATGTAGCTCCCCAAGCTATTCTCTGTAGTCAAATGGGCAAATAAAATGCCCATAAGTAATTATAAATTAATAAATTGAGAATACAACAATATGCTAATAATATAATAAAAAATTTAAATTAGTAAATTTAAATTTTAGATTTACAAACCAGCCTTGTGTTCATTTACTTCTGGCTGAGAGATGTAGCCAGCCCCAGGATGCTGTCAACTTCTTAACCTGTAAAGTTGAAGGTTACGTTCAAAACAATTAATCACCAGAAAATGAGCACTCTACAATGAAACATCCAAGAATAGAGTTATTTAATAGCTCTTTCCTCCTTTTTTACTTCATTGAGTCAGCAAGCCTTCCTACCTGGCAAACATATGCTCATGTTGTCTCTTCTGTTGGACAGAAGCTCCTGGAGAGCAGTTATCCTGCTTAATCAATTTCTTTAGTTCCCATACCTCATAGTGCCTTATTCTTAGTAAATATACTCAGTGAATGAAAGGGTAAAAAACAGGTATTTTGCCTTCATCCTTAAGTTACTACATACAAGACTGGATGTCACTAGCAAGAGGAAAATCTCGAGTTAAATACTTGCTATATTTTATTTGAGAAATGAAATTATAAGTGATTTTTATCTGTTTGCTTTACGTTACAGACTCTAGAATGATGGAACTTGAGATACAGCCATGGGAAAAGTCCTATGGAACTTAATGATTTATGGACATAGAATATTATAATGCAACCATGAGAATAGGCTATTCAAATGGCCTGGCGAAGAGCATTTCTCATTAAATCATTGTCACATTCATAACTTCACTAATTTTCAAAATATGAACTTGAGACTCCATCTATCTAACATTCCAAATAAAAATAACCAGAAGAACTATTCTAATAGTAGGTAGTATGTATTAAAATTTTACATTTATTGAAATTATTTAAACTACATATGAATCCAGGAAACATAGAATAATAGTAGTAATAATTTTTGCTCTATAATAGCACTATGTGTCAAGCACTGTTCTACATTCCTTAAAAATATTAATTTGCCTACTTCTCACAACAATCTTAATATTATCCTCATTTTATGCTGAGAAAACTGAAGGCCATAAATGTTAAATAACATGCCTGAGGCTGCTTTTCTTATAAGGGTCGGACATAGAGTTTGAGGTAAGGCACTCTGGATCCAGAGTCCATGCTCTTGATATGGTTTGGATCTGTGTCCCCACCCAAATCTCATCTCAAATTATAATCCCCATAATCCCCACATGTTGAGAGAAGGACCTGGTGGGAGGTGATTAGAACATGGGAGCTGTTTCCCCCATGCTGTTTTTGTGAAAGTGAGGAGTTCTCACAAGATCTGATGGTTTTGTTAGTGTCTGACAGTTCCTCCTTCACATGCTCTCTCTCTTCCTGCCACCTTGTGAAGAAGGTGCCTTCTTCCTCTTCCACCATGATTGTAAGTTTCCTGAGGCCTCCCCAGATGTGTGGGACTGTCAGTCAATTAAACTTCTTTCCTTTATAATTTAACCAGTATCAGGGAAGCTCTTTATAGCAGTGTGAAAATGGACTAATAAAGCTCTTAACCATTCAATACATACAACAGCGGTTGTTAAAGTTGGTATATTAGAGGACCTACTAAATGTTATTCTTCCTTATTTATTCTAATGTGCTAGTTTAGTCATTCTAAGGTGAGAAGCAGCAAGCCAAAAATATTGTGGATACTTAGGAGGATTAGAGCTGTAGGATATCCAATTAACACATTTAATTTATATGCTTTATATAAATCTGGCAAAAATAAAATTGATACATTTAATTATAAAATATTTTAAACACTCAAAAAAGTAGCAAATAATATATTCTGTATTTTCCTTACTTAGATGTAACAGATGTTAACATATAAATATATGTACTTTAGAATTCCATCTTCAACAAACTTAAGAGAAATATGAAACTTCAAATCACAGATTTAGAGGAAGATCTGCCAATATTAGTGAAGTTAAGGTGTATGAAGATGCGGAGAGAGAATGCCAATGGCTGCAGATCTCAATGAAAGCCATCAGAGAGCACTTTCCAAAGAAATGATTCCCCTCTGGTCATGGAGCTAACAATCTTTATTAGCAACACTTGGAAGGAGTTCGGGGCTCATGGTGGGTCTTTCCTTTTACTTAGTAATGAGTCACACAGTGTTGGGAAGGTAAATGCAGAATTAGTGAAGGAATCATGCAGGAGAAACATATTTGCAGGAAGCAGTGTTTGGTGAGGCAGGAGTACAAGAGAGAGGGCAGTGGGCCTCTCTGTAAGTCCCAGTGGTCAAGAAAGAAGCAAAGGCTCCCTAACATGTAAATCCCTGTGGTCCCTATACCATAAGGAGAGTTCTTCCTTCATAATCCCCTACTGGAAACAATGGGTCCAAGGAGACCTTCCTCATTCAAAGATGAGTCATTAAACATAAGCTACTGTAGGATCCACATACAAAGATAATCAAAGATAAAAATCGCATAAGAACAGAAAAAAATGACAGAGAATATTTATGAGAAAAATGTTGGCATGGAATAAAAGAAAAATTTAACCAAATATATCACTGTGAATTTAAAACCCACAAGCAGAGAACCATAATGAAAAAAGTATACCCTAAAAAAAGAAGAGCTCAAAGCAGGGATATAAGATAAGGGTCTCACTCTGTTGCCCAGTTTGGAGAGCAGTGGTGTGATCTTGGCTCACTGCAACCCTTGCCTCCCAGCTTCAAGTGATTCTCCTGCCTCAGCCATGCCCAGCTTTTTTTTTTTTTTTCTTCTTCTTCTTTTTTTTTTTTTTTAATAGAGATGGGGTTTTGCCATATTGGCCAAGCTGGTCTCCAATTCCTGACCTCAAGTGATCCGCTTAGCTGGGCCTCCCAAATTGCTGAGATTACAGGCATGAGCTACCATGCCCACCCTAAGATCTTTAGAAATATATGATAGGGTAAAAAAGGAAAACGAAAGATGAGCTGGCATGGCCCAGAATAAAATGATAAAACCATGACGAAAAGTACCAAATTGAATGTGAGGAATTCAATAACATATTAATTTGTTCATGCTATAATATGTTAATGTTAATATGTCAATTAATATGTTAATTCAATGTTACTTTAATTGTTTGTCTCAATGAATGAACAACTGAGAAACTTCCACATGACAGGCCCTGGGGATATGGCAATGACCTAAAGAGTCAGAAATGCTTGTCCTCAAGGAGTTTGTATTCTAGTAGGGGGAGACAGACAATACACAAATACACATGTGCACAGCACAGATGCACACACATATATAGTTTGTCATATGGTGATTAGTGCTATGGAAAAAATAAAACTGTGAAGGGGTTTAGGGAATCCTGGATGTTGAGATGTACATAATTTTGTACAGGGCGGTTGGGTCCTTCTTGGGAGGATGATTTTAGAACAAAAACCTGAAGGAGGTGAAAGATAAGGCATGCAGACATCAGGATGAAGAGCTTACTTGGCAGAAGCAACAGAAAATTTGAGGAGCTTCAGGGTTCCAGTGTGACTGCAGAGGAAAGAACAAGACAAGGCAGAGAGGTGTCGGAAATGAAATGAGAGAAGTAGCAGAGACGATATTTTTAGGGTCTTGTGAGCCAACATTGGACTTAACTTTTTTTTTTTTTTTTTTTTTTTTTTTGAGACAGAGTCTCACTCTGTCGCCCAGGCTGGAGTGCAGTGGCCGGATCTCAGCTCACTGCAAGCTCTGCCTCCCGGGTTTACGCCATTCTCCTGCCTCAGCCTCCCGAGTAGCTGGGACTACAGGCGCCCGCCACCTCGCCCAGCTAGTTTTTTGTATTTTTTAGTAGAGACGGGGTTTCACCGGGTTAGCCAGGATGGTCTCGATCTCCTGACCTCGTGATCCGCCCGTCTCGGCCTCCCAAAGTGCTGGGATTGGACTTTACTTTTAATTTGGGTGCAATGGGCAATCATTTAAAGATATTGAGCAGACAGGAGACACTATTTGACCTACAGTTTAACAAGATCAGTCTGGCTGTTGTGTTCAGAATATGTTATGATGAGGGGAAGGGGAGGGTAGAAGCAGAAAGAACAGTTAGAAGACTATGGTAACAATTTGGTGAGAGATTAGGATGGCTTGGATTCTGGTGTTAGCAGGGGCGATGGTATGATTCTGATATATTTAAAGGTAAATTCAAAGGATTTACTCTTCTCTGATTGGATATAGGGCAAGAAAAAGAAGAGTCACAATGACTCCGAGATTTTTCCCTGAGCAGTTGGAAAGATCTAATTGCCATGAACTGAAATTTAAAAAAGACTGGAAAAAAGCTCAGGAGAGAAGATCACAGGGTTGAGTTTTAGGGCATGTCAATTGAGGTGCCTATTAGATGCCCAGGTGAAGATGTTGAGTAGAGAATTGAACCTACGAGACCGAATTTCATAAGTGACCAATAATAAAGTATTTTTAAATAATGCATATTTATTTTAAAGTCCCTTTTTATTTCTTTTGCTCTTCACTAATTTATTAAACATATTCAAAACACAATTTACTATTAGCAGAAGGCTTTTTATGTATAAGCAAATTCACACTCATAGGTGTATTTGCTCATCATGGAGCACTGCTATGGCTGCTATATACTAGCCAATCATCTTAATGGAAAGTACTCAGTATTCATTGCACAGCACTTGGTTTACCAAATTAGTCCTCACGCGGTATTCATTGCTCTACTCACACTCTTTTTCCCCTGCTTCCCATCCAGAAGACTCAATTCTTTAGGTTTCCTGTATTTATAGTTTCCTTTTGTGTATATAGACAATACTCATAACTAATAACAAGTAAAGAACAGTTCCATTCCTTAGTCTTGGACTGTGGAACTAACTCATGTCATAAAAGTATTCATTACCCTTTAAAACGGTAGGAGTTCTGCTGCCAGACTTTGACTTATATTGTTGGGTTTCCAATGTGTTTTTGGGTGGTTCTCTCTCATAATAATTCCCATTAATAAATCCTTCTCAAGTCAAGTCCCAGAAATTTTGTTAACTTCAACTGCTTTCTTTGTTCCTTGAACTTTAATTTTAGTAGTACTTTAATTATTGACAAGTTGTTTTATTTAAAAAAGTCTCTGTGCTGAAATATTCCCAAATTTGCCATAACTATCTCATAGCATTCATTTTTCCAAAATATGAAAGGAGAAATATTTCATATCTCATAAATATGCACCTATAAAACCAATAATTTGAGTGGCAATTGACAACAGAGGAGCCTAAGATCAGAAGTTTCCTTCCAAAGTTAAATATCACCCTGAAGCTAGCTGTAGTTCCAAGTGGAAGACAGGAGGTGGATTTATTTTCGTCAGAGTAACTGGTTTAGAAGCAAATTTTGGCTTTGAAAATTTCTATTATATTCTTCATCTGCTTTGGAAAACAAATAATTTCATCATGATACTGATTATTGATCACATTTCATAAACTATTAAGGATAAAACATTCAATATCCTTCATTTCATAGATGTGAAAGGCAAGCCACAGATAAATTAAAACTATTTGTATAAAACAGAACAATTTTTAAACAGAAATATATCTTCTCCCTAATAGTGAATGAATTCATTCCCTACCTTGCACTGGCTTTATAACGTTTTTTGAATGTACACGAGATGATTTCTAAAAAAGAGAATTAAAGAAAAACCTGTCTGAAGATAAAGCTATGCTTTCTCTTCTATTTTAGATTTGCTAACATTCAAATGGTGTGAGCTCAGCACTGTTTATTGTTTAAAGGACTTCTTGTTGTTGACATTTTCTTCTTTGTTGAGATAGTCATTTTCTAAACAAGTTGAGAGAGCCATTTTCTGAACCAAAATAGAATAAGATTGGATATCTCCATTGCATATTCTTCTGAGTGTAAGTAACATTTGAAGTTCTTTTGAAAAGGCTGTTTTTAAGCGTCTTGCAAGGAGTCAGAATGGTCATGAAGTAAAGTCATTAATCAAATGGAGTATTCACGGAGACCATTAAAGAATGCAGAAATCAGTGTAAGGTAAAGGAAAGGAGTAGATAGGTAAAATTTGTTGAGGTAAGAAAAATTGCTACATATTCTCTATGGTAAAGTATAAAACTATATCTAGGTTGCAACACGGGGCAAGGCAAAATTTCTCAGTCCTAGACAAATATTAAAATCATCTAGGGAGCCTTTAAAAAACCAATACCTGGACCCCAGCCCAGCCCAAATAAATCAAAATGGGGGTGGCAGCCAGACACTGTTATTTTTAAAAGTTCCACAGGTGATTCTGATGTGCCGCCAGGTCTGAGAGCCACCAGAGTAGGGCAACAAAAGGAACACAAAAATGTGAGGCTTAGATAAAAGAATAGCTACTCAGACTGAAGGATAAAAGTGGGTCTGTCTTAATGTCAAAAGAATAAATTCCTTTCTTGATTTCATAGGATCTATTATTTTTCTCCACCAAACTGAAATCAGGTTTCCAACCTCTGAAAAGGTTCTGTGGGGCTACCAGAAGACATGTAAATTCTTTACCATTCGTAAGCTAAGTCCACCCCAAAGCCATATTTTCTTCATTCACAATAGCATGATTCTTCTCCATCTCCCTAGCATCTTTTCCCTTTAATATCCTTAACACAGACATTGCATCATTTTTACATGAGAAGCAACCATTGTATTCATTTGGTATTCAGTGTAGAATATCATAAATCATTTTCACTTTATGCGGTCAGGTATCACCTTCAGCTTTGCTTTTAATTGTTCATTCATTCATCAAATATTAAATGAGTGCTTACTATGTGCCAGGCATTGTTCTGGGTGTTAAAGATATAACAGTGAAGAAACCAGGCAAAAATTACTATCTTGTAGCATTCACATTCTATTTGTTCTTTTAGTTATTTGACTGACATACGCAAAGTTTTTAAACAGATTTATATACTTTATAGCTACCTTGATAAAAGTCCCTAAGCAGTTGCTTCTGAATAGTTGATGCTATTTTTCTTTTCTTTTTTAAATCATAAAACTGAGTTTTGTTCCTTGGACGAGATGGTTCCTTTGATGAGGCCTGAGCAAGAGTCACCCTCAGGAATTCTCTGATTTATCCAGAGTGGATGAGTCTTCGGAACAGAACAAGTCTGCTTAGACAGACTTGTATGATTTCAACTACTCAGTCAGACCTTTTAGTGAGGAATGAATTTCTGGAAAAGGATTTTTCCTAGAAAAGGCATCATGTTAAATTATACTGGAACTTTACCGCATGCGTTGGGCAAGAAAATGTTCAACAGCTATAAGACGTTTTTTTGACTTTAAATTTCTTGAACTATTGCAGTTAAATGAGAACTGGCATCTTTTGAAAAGGAATCATGTTGTGTTTTAGCTACAGGAGGGGAAAAGCTTTGAAGTAAAATTAACCATCTGAGATTCAGACTTTGAAAATCTACCCTGGGGATGGGAAAGCCAGTCCTGCTCCACTAAAATCCATGGGACTAGATAGTCACTTCCCTTATGCAGAAGGCAAGCCATGCAGTGCAGCAACCTCATTGGAGAGGCAAGAGAACTGAGCAAGTTGACATTAGCAGATGGTGACTGGACTGGAAAGGAAGAAACCAAGGAGGCCATTGATCCTGTTGCCTCATGGTTGGCTCTTTATGATGGAGGAACTGGAGGAAAAAAACATCTGTTAAAAGTCTAGGTAACCTGTGGCAGAGAAAAAGTGTAAACTTGAACACCTAAGTTCTGTGCAGTGAATGTGGTAGCTTTGTGGCATGAGGGGGCGCTGAACTCAGGGTAGTACAGTGAGATGCAAATTGTTAAAAGTTTGAAGAGATAAAAGAGAACAAGAAATCATAATTACATTGCAAATAGCACCTCTGGACTGTAAACTCCTTGAACTTGTATTATTTATCTTTATATTATCAGCACAGTGCATGCAGCAAGGATGCACTCAGATGATAATTGCAGAATTAAAGGCAAAGTGAAGAGTAATAGCTACAGTTGCAGCAAAAGTAGCAGGAACTAAAACTGGACTCTTAAGTTGGCATAGTATCCGTGGCTTGGTATTTGGATGCTAGATTAAATGGCAAGCCCCTGCAACATTTAGGAGAGGGAGAGAGAAAGACTGAAAGAGGGAGAAGACGCATGTGGATAGGGTCAGAGGACAAAAATGAGTAAAAACAAGGTCACAAAAGGATAGTGGAGTTACACCATATTACATTTAATTGATGAGAATTCAACTACATACATTTACTTTTTTTAAAAAAATTATATATATATATACACACACACATATATATATAATGGGAATTTTAGTCCTCCATTAGACTCAAAAAGCAAAAGCCCTGAAGGTTGCCTGAGAGAGGACACATGATCTCTCTTCAGATCTCTCTTTTGGTCTCAGGATTCTCTTAGTGCAAGTATTTTGCCAAGCTCGGGGAGATTATATAGTTTAAAGACATATTTTTTTTTTCATATAGCATGGGTCTTTCTTCATTTTGTGCTCAGAGCTTAGAGAATACCAGTATGTTGGATGGGTCAAGAAGATGATGTAATGACCCTTAGGGTAACTTTTTTTCTCATGTGTAGTATACTGTCTGTTTACTCTCTAAATTAAATGGAGAGAGGTGACATTTTAATCTTATTTTATGGTTGCTATGCATATAAAGAGTTACAATTTTACTTAAAAAAATTAATCAGATGAAATATATTGACTGTTTTTGCCCTATGGTTCATCAACCTGTCTACTGGTGAAATAGTGAAAAAAGAAATGAAGCTAGAGAACTGGAATGTTTGCTTTTGGAAGCAGTTGATTAAAACTAACATTGTGTATCCATTGCATGCAAGGAAATGTACTGTCTTTAGTAAAAGTAGAAATTTTCAAGATTTGTTTGGTTTTTTGGGAAAGTGCATCTAAGTACATAACAACAATTTAAGAATCTTATAAAACAAAATAGTTACAAATCAAAGCCAATGCAGTATCAACCAAGTACATATGTATCACGAGGCTTCATAGTAAATATGTAATTTGGCATAGGAAAGATTTAGTGAGGAAAAGAGTCGCTAGTAGAGATATCTTGGGATCTTATTTTGAAAAGTTTGGGAGCATAAATTAGGGAAGAAGAGGGACATTGTTTTGCCAGGTAGAGGCATTTCGTGTGCAAAGACACAGAGGCAAATGACATGTAGATGTTCAGTATAGGCGTATCTCAGGAACAGAATGGAATATTGGGAACCATAAGAGATCAGGTTAAATAGACACTGTAACTGCAAGTATATTCCTCTTAAATTAGACTAATGATAGCTACAAACTTTGTGGTAAATTTCAGATATTGCTTAATCATTAGGAAAAATATAAGAAACTTTCTAAGCCAGAAAGAGCTCCCTCATTTCTTGTACATCATGCTCTTATGTCATTCCTGACTTTTATGCAGCAGTTCAATGACCTCATTTCTCAGCAACTCCCACACCCCAATCAGTTTAGATTTCCTTGTGCTTTTCAATGCACCATAATGGTTTTTCCTTTATAGCTGTTTGGAGGAGAGACTGCACACCTACCTTTATCAGGGCTCTGCCAGCCCTCATCCCTTCATTGCAAACACACACTGTCTGCCAAATAAGCAAACAGACGCCCCAGTTTTTTTGAAATAGACACATGTCAGAGACAGAACCATTATCAGCTGCTCCAAAATTGCATTTTCACCTGCTTCTGTGGAGTATGATCCTCTTATTTAGGAGGAAATTATTCTGAATATTATTTAGGGGCTGTCTATTATCATAACGAGCCTTTCCTTGTCTCTCCTTCCTCCCCAGTGATCTCACTCTCTACTTTACCAAGAATTCACCTGCTATGATTTTAAAAGTTATGGATCTAGTCCTGTCTGCTTTCAATACAAATGAGCAAGTGTCATTATTTCTCAGAGGTGAGACCACAGCAGGGCAGTGGTTCCCACTCCCAAGGTCAATTTATTCATTAGAGTTTACTCTGTACTCTGGCACTGTTAGGAATCAGGTTTATCCTCTTCTCCAGAGGAGTCATACCTCACTACAGAGCATCTTCTTAGGGGAGGAGGGGAAGCAATGGACAGAAAACATATGGAACCAGAGTTAGAGGCCAGCAGAAAGAGCACTTGTAGTCCATTTCTTAGTGTTATTAACCAGCCAATCCATTCATGTGTCTGGATTTCATTATGACTTCTAAAATGAGAGATTTGGGGCTACATAATTCTAAAACATTATTCCAGCTCTAAAATGCTATGACTTTATTTTTTTCTAGATTATAAGAAAACCCCCGGAAAACAGACACACTGAAACACATGTTTGAAGCCATTGTTTGTGATTTTTTATAGTCTCCTGTGGTAGAAGATCTGGAAAGAGAGAAGCTAGATTCTCAAAGGCCTTGCAGTTTGCTCTAAATGGCTTCTATTTAATGTGCTCTCTATCTTTCCATAGGGGCAAAGTTACAAGAAGGACGTTCAAACAATATAATTTCTAAAAACCAACTTCCGTGTTGTTTTCTAATAACTCTGTCAGAATCATATGACTTACATGAAAACTGACTTCCTGTTATCATCAAGAAAAATAGCAGCCTTTCTATTCTGTGTCAAATATTTAAGTAAAAACAGTTGTTTACTCAAGCAGCAGCCGAATTCCCTATAAAATAACATTGCTAATTATGACAATTTAGGAAACATGCTTTATTTATTTTTAGCTCAGTGGTAATTGAAGATAAAATTGTATGGAAAATGTGACCCAGGGGCAAAACCAAACCACCAGTGGAAAGAAAAATGAATGCAGCCCTATTGTACAGGAGGCCGCTCTGTTTCAGAAATGGGATTTTAAAACTATGTTAATAAAAGTTTCTTTTAAAAAATATTTGGTTTTAATGGGCTTTGAGCTAGGTCTAATGAAGTATCAGGGAACGCAAACACTAATGTCATTACTTCCCCCACAATTTGTTTCAATTTATCCTATGAGCAGAGCCAAATACTCCTAGGTTTCTGTACCATCTTTCTCTGTAAAATGGGAACACAGGACTGATGTACCTCATATGGTTAATATAAGAAGACAATTACAAAATGTTCTAGCAGCGATTAAAGAAATGATGACAAATACAATCACTTATAAACAAGAACAAAACAAGTTCTCCAAAAGGCTGAGCTCTGTGCAGTAATAAATTCCTTGATGTTTATTTGAGTTAAATTAATTGCTGGTTACTAACTTCAAACATCCACAATGATGTAAGGCCAGTTGGGTGGGTTTTCCAATGGGACACCAAGTCCTTAGGCCTCTTGATTGATGGCTGATGTGTTCCCCCACTGTTACTTTGGCCATATCCTTGCTACAATAATTCAGAAAATGTAAGGAAAATCTCAGATATTGTCAATAGGCTGCTTGATTAAATTTAAATTACTTCAAATGTTTGATTAATTTAATATTTTAATAATTGAATAGTTAATATGTTTATTTCAAAACCAAAAATATAGTGAAGCCTACCTCCCCATCTGTTCAATTCCTTACTCCACCTCATCCTGAATAAACTCCTCTTTCACTGAATTCAAGCTGACTTGTGTACATAAACAACTTCTTTTATTTGTCTTTTTAAATGTGTTTCATTAAGATGTTGCTGTCTAATGAGTGTAGGAGAGAAAAAAGCAGTACAGAAATAGAAAATATCTTGTCTGTTTGGAAATAAAATAAATATTATTTTATTTTCATACATAAAGAAAAAATCTCTATAAAAATATTATCTTCCCAATGCAATCACATAGTTGGAAATAACTGACTTAATGGCAACAGGAAATTACTAAATATTGGCAGTAAAGTCTATTATAATTGATTTTATTGTATGTTTGTTATTTTGTTATAATGCTTGTAATCAATTCTAGTTAGAAGCATATAAAGAAGTCAACTTTAGCTGTATAGCATAAGACCACTAATAAGAACAGCTGTAGCCATTTCTTCTTTATTGTTTTAAAAACGCACATTGGCAATTATATTAGCCTTGTAGCCATTTCTTCTTTATTGTTTTAAAAACACACATTGGCAATTATATTAGCCTTGATAAGGAATAGGACCATCTTTGTTTTTTAAGTAGTGGAAGTCTAATAGATTTGGGCCAAGCATAGTTTTAGAGTTATGGTGTGTTGTTGTGCACATATAATGTGATGATTCAAGATTGTATACAAATTATTTCCAATGCATTTATTTTGAAGGAGGCAACAGGGTAGTCTACCAGTTTGATGTGAGGAATAGTCCAAACTGCCTCTCTGGATGTATCTCTTGAACGATTCTGGAGAATTTATGCCAATTGGAGACTGTCTTGTCTTCAGGTAAAAATGCATCTTTAAGTTCACGTTTATGAGCCAGAGGAATAGGGTTCTTCTGTAGGCTGAAGATACCGACTTTCATTCTCAGCAGTCATTTGAGAGACATCTTGATGTTAATAAACTGTGTTCTTGACTTATGAAATTCAATGAAAAACCTGCCTCTTACCTGCTTTTGCCTCAGGGATGGATTTGAATGTCCTCCTTCTAACCCTGCCTTGCTTATCCTACTTTAGAATGTCACTTTAAATTGCTTCTTCACAGAAATAAATATCTTTAACTTTATTTGTTTACCCTTCTAGAATCTTTTAGCCAACTTTTATTGATAATGCTTTTTCCTTGCTTTTTAATGTTATATTCCTAATACTTCATATTATTTAACATTTTAATCTTATTCACTTCATTTTTCTTTTCTATTTTAATTTTTATCTTGCCATTACATTATAGTTACTTTTTTCTATTATTTATTTTGCATTTTGCACATTGGATGTTAAAATAATTACTACAACCAAAATTGTGATTTTCATTAAATACTCACGGTTTCAATATACTGTTGTTTTGTTTGGTACCATTATTTAAGGTGAAAAAGAAATTCTGGTTCTGAAAATTTTTTAATATATGGAGTCATGTGAGTAATTTGAGCATTCAGTTTATTTCGCTTAAAATAAGCCACATCTATGGAATTTGGGGCCAGCATGATAAAATAAGGAGTGGGGGCAGGGGGAATGGTTTTACTGTTGTCACTTTATGCCTGCCTTCTTTTTCAGTGGCAAGAATTACATTTTTCACTCAGAAATTTTGACATGAAATCTCTAGGGAGAATTCCAGCTTGGGTCACTTGTTTATTCTTAAATTACTGTAGGCAGAGTCATGAGATAGCTGATTTACCAGGTCTAGATAGCAGGGAAAACTCTAACCAAACCACATAGATTGTGTCCTCAAGAGTATATAAGGATACTGTTAGCAGAGGAAGAAGGGGTTTATAGGCAGGCAAAAATTTCACATACTTGCCGTGCACTGTGATAGTTGGTGAAAAACTAGAGGCAAAATTCTATCAGGCT
This sequence comes from Macaca fascicularis, assembly GCF_037993035.2. Taxonomy (NCBI): domain Eukaryota; kingdom Metazoa; phylum Chordata; class Mammalia; order Primates; family Cercopithecidae; genus Macaca; species Macaca fascicularis. The sequence goes on along the minus strand of NC_088375.1, from coordinate 73,124,764 downwards.
GACCTTAAGATTTTGAGCTTTCAAGTCATTCATGTCCATTGCAATAGAAGATAGATTTCATGTGACTTGAAATGAAGCTCAGGGAGAGCTCTTATAGTTTAGTCAAGTGCAATACAAGAGACAAAATTGATGGCACCCCTGGATTAGTGAGAATAAGACAAATGTTTCACTCTTCAGGAATGTAATTTCTATCCTGCAGAGCTCTGCTGGATGAAAACAAAGAGGAAAAGAATAAGTTTAAATATATGAATCATCTGATATGAAGCTTTGCCTTGATTCATTGACAAAGGAGCATGATATGCAAGCAGATGAAGGGCTAAATATCAGACATAAGTAATGCAAGAACAGAAATAAAACTGGAGAAAGGTACGCATGAAAGACAATTCATAGGATCCAATGTCTTACTTAATAAAAGCAAAGACAACTTAAATAATATTCACCCGATGAATTGGGCCATACTTTAGCCATCATGTTAATCAGCATATCAGTATTCTCTGTCCTGTATATATCAACATGTCATATACATATTAATATAGTTTGGATGTGTCTGCCTGTCCAAATCTCAGTGGAATTATAATCCTCAGTGTTGGAGTTGGGGCCTGGTGGGAGGTGATTGAATCATGGCGGTAGATTTGTCATGAGTAGTTTACCACCGTCTTGGTGCTATCCTTGCAATAGTAAGTGAGTTCTTGTGAGATGTGGTCATTTAAAAGTTTCTGGCACCTCCTCCTTCTCCCTCTTGCTCCTGCTCCTGCTATGTAATGTGCCTCCACCCCCTTCCCCTTCCACCATGATTGTTAGCTTCCTGAGGCCTCCCCAGAAGCTTAGCAGATGCCAGCACCATGCTTCCTGTACAGTCCATAGAACCATGAGCCAATTAAACCTCTTTTCTTTATAAATTACCCAGTGTCAAGTATTTTTATAGATATGCAAGAATGGACTACTGTGCATACACACACAATATAATTCAAAATTAATGAAAGAATAGAAGAGAAAGTAATACTAGCAAGGCAAGATCAAATTAGTATTTAATCTTATAAAATTCCATGCCATGGGTATGGAGAACCACAAATTTTACTTGCAGTCTACTAGAAGCATAAGAGGAAAGAGAAATCAAATCCTTTACATAACTCCTAATATCCAGTTATTTAGAAGAAGCATAAACACTTATGACACTGCCACAAGAACAAATCACCTTACCACCAGAAATAGCCCATGTGATATTACAGTTAGTGCACTCAGTGACAGCATTCTTAAAAGCACTCCATGTGATAACAAAATGGCTGCCTCCAGCCATTTTGGTATTTTCTGCTTTTTTGAATCTTGCAATTCTGTGAGTGTGATGTGGTATCATTTATGGGTTTTGATTTGCATTTCCCTAGTGAATAATGATGTTAGGCTTTTTTGTGTGTGCTTGTTGACCATTTTGATTTCTAATTCAATCTCTTTGCATTTAACAGGTCTGTTCAAATTTCCTATTTCTTCCTAATAAGTTTAGTAGTTTGCATGTTTCCAGGAATTTGTTCATTTCATCTAGATTATATCACTTATTGGCAGAAAGTTGTTTGTAGTATTCTCTTAAAATCTTTTTACTTTTGTAAGGTCTACAGCAATATCCCACTTTATTTTCTTAGCCTAAGAATTTGAGTCTTCTCTCTCTGTGTGTCAGTTTTGCTAATTGTTGGACAATTTTGTTGATCTTTACAATAAAACAATTTTTTGTTTTCTTAATTCTATTTTTTCTATAATCTATTTCATTTGTCTCTACTTCAATCTTTATTATTATTTCCATCCATCTGCTGGCATTGGGTTTAGTTTTTTCTTCTTTTTCTAGTTCTATAAGAATAAATAGGGTTACTGATTTGGTATCTTTCTTCCTTTTTAATGTAAATATTTACAGTTATAATTGGTTCTCTGAACATTGCTTTTTGATGCATGCCATAGGTTTTGCCATATTGCATTCTTCTTTTCATTTATCTCAAAGTACTTTGTAATTTCCCCTATGATGTTTTCTTTGACCCATTGGTGGTTTAAGGCTATATTGTTTAATTTCCACATATTTGTGATTTTTTTTCAGTTTATCTTCTGTTGTTCATTTCTAATTCCATTACATTATATTCAGAAAACATACTTTGTATGGTTTCCACACTTTTAAATTTATTAAAACTTATTTTGTGGTCTACCTAAAAGATTGTCTGTTCCTGAAGAATATTCCATGTACACTAGAGAAGAACGTGTATTCTCGTTTTGGCTGGAGTGTTTGACAGATGTCTATTAGGTCGACTTGATTTTTAGTGTTATTCTAGTTTTCTATTTCCCTGTTGGTTTTCTGTCTAGTTGATTTATCTATTATTGACAACGGTATATTGACGTTTCCAACTATTGTTGTTGAATTGTTTATTTCTTCCTTCAATTCTGTGAGTTTTGCTTCATGTATTATGCAGATTTATTGTTTGGTGCTATATATACACACACATATATATAACACACACACATATATATATATATATATGTGTGTGTGGAGAGAGAGAGAGAGAACCACTTAATAGATTGGCACTTTTATCATTATAAAATAAACTCCATAGTAACAATTTTTGTCTCAAAGTCTATTTTGTCTGATAATGTAGACGGCTTTCTTCAGTTACTGTTTGTATGGTATGTTTCAGTATGTTGTAAAGTTTCAGCTTTCCTTCAGTAACTGTTTATATGGTATGTTTCCACCTGTTCACTTTTAATCTGTTTGTGTCTTGGATTATAAAGGGTGTACATTGGATTATAAGGGGTGTGCATTTTTTTCTTCCTTTCTTTCTTTTTTTTTTTTTTTTTTTTTTTGCGGAATTTCACTCTTGTTGTCCAGGATGGAGTGCAATGGCGTGGTCTCGGCTCACTGCAACTTCTGCCTACAGGGTTCAAGCGATTCTCCTGCCTCAGCCTCCCAAGGAGCTGGGATTACAGGCATGCACTAATATGCCTGACTAGTTTTTGTATTTTTAGTAGAGATGGGGTTTCACCATGTTGACCAGGCTGGTCTCAAACTCCTGACTTCAGGTGATATGCCTGCTTCGGCCTCCCTAAGTGCTGGGATTACAGGCGTGAGCCACTGGACCTGGCCAGATCTCTGTCTTAAAATCAATTCTGTCAGTTTCTGCCTCTTGACTAAAGTGTTTAGTTTATTTATATTTAAGGTAATTACTGGTAAGGTAGCACTTACATCTGCCATTTTACTATTTGTTTTCTATACCTCATATCCTTTTGTTTCTCTATTTATTTATTTTTGTCTTATTTTGTGTTAAAGAGATATTTTCTGAAGAACTGTTTTAATTCCTTTGTAATTTCTCTTATTACATTTTTTGAGTTTTTTTTTTTTTTTTTTTTTTTTTAACTGACTGTCCTGGGGTTTATAGTTAACATGTTAATTCATAACAATCTGTTTAGAATTATTATCAATTTAATGTCAATCACATATAAAAACTTTGTTCCCATAGAGATTCTTTCTTTCCCCCTCCTTTGGGTTGTTATTGTCATTTTAATTATGCCTTTATATATTGTTTAGCCATCAAAACAGACATATAATTGTTACTTTATGAAGTTGCTTTAAAATTATATTAGAAAAGAAACAACAAAAATATTTTTCTATTGTATCTTGTGGTTATCTAGCTTGCTACATTTACCATGGTCTTTATTTCTTCATTTATATTTGAGTTACTGCCTAACATCTTTTTATTTCTGCCTAAAGACATCTTTCTCGTATTTCTTTTATAGAAAATCTACTAGTTGCAAGCTCGCTCAGTTTTTGTTTATTTTGGAATGTCTTAACTTCTCCTTCATTTGTAAGGGGTTATTTTGTTGGACACGCAAATCCTAGTTGACAGGTTTTTTGTTGTTGTTGTTGTTATTGTCTTTGTTTTAGTCTTAGCAATTAAATAGGTCATTCCACTGTCTTTTGTCCTTTATTGTTTCTTATGAGATACTGACTGTTAATCTTATTGAGGATTACATTATATCATTCACTTCTCACTGCTTTCAAGAATCGCTCTTTGTCTTTTGACAGATTAATAATGATGTCACCTGGTGAAGATCTCTTTGAGTCTGTCTTACTTGAAATGTGTTGAGCTTCTTCAAAGTGCAGATTAAATTGTTCCCATCAAATTTGTGAGGGTTTGGTCATTTTTCAATTCTTTTTCTGCCTCTTTAACTCTTTCCTTCTTACACTATCATTATGTTTATGTCAATATGCATGATATTGCTTCACAGGACATTATTATTGTGTTTTTTACTTTTTTCTTCCTGTTTGCTTAGACTGGATAATATCAATTAATCTGCATTCACATTCTTAGAGTCTTTCTTCCTCTGCTCTAATGTGGTGGTGAGCTTCTCTAGTAAATTTTTCATTTCAGTTAATGTATATTTCTATTCCAGAATGTCCATTTTATCCTGTTTTACAATTTCTATGTTTTTATTGATATTCTGTAGTTGATGAGACATAGTTCTTACTTTCCTTTGGTTCTTGAGGCATGATTTTTCTTAGCTGTTTGAAAATATTTAAAATAGCTGATTCAAAGTCTTTGTCTATAAAATTCAATGTCTTGGCTTTTTCAGGAACATTTTCTATTTACTGTATGTTTTTGGTCTTGTGTATGGACAATACTTTCTTGTTTCTTTGCCCATCTCTTAATTTTTTATGAAAATTGCACATCTTAAATAATAGAATATGGCACTCTGGGAACCAGGTTCTCTTCCCTTATTGGGATTTGTTGTTGTTGTCACATTGTTTCTTTAGATGCTTTTCTAACTAATTCTGTAAAATGGATATTATTTGTCATGTGTAGCCACTGAAGTCTCTGCTCAGTTAGCTAATGATTAGACAAAGATCTCCTCAAATACCTCCAGTCAAAGTCTCCCAGGCTTTAGAAAGAGTTCCATGTGCATGTTTGTCAGGAAGTTGAGAACTCTGACTTAGCCCTCACATCCAGCTTATGCAGAGCCTCAAGCTCAACCAGAGCAAGATTTAAGGCATTCTGGTTCCCAGGAATATGTTAGGGCTTTAAAAAGCCCCAAATCCTTAGTTTATTGTGGTTTTCCTTTTAAGCTTTTTAATTAGCATTTTGTTTTCTTCAATTTTTATCCACTATGTCATGCAGCATCAAGTTAAACAATGGTCACTGATTGTTTTCAACAAATGACTTAGGAAAAAGGCAGTTCACACAAGGAGAGGTCCAACCAAGTCAGGTTAAATAAAGGCAAGACTTGTGAAGGACTCTTAAAGGGAATGAATAAATAGGTCAAATGCTAACTATTACCTGGAAGTGGGGCTCTCAAGGAGCTCCAACAGCATTCTGCCTCCTACAGTGTCTGCCAGCCTGCTGATTTTCACTGTGATCTCAGGCAGTTGGTTTTTAAGATTACCGCAGGATTATAGGAGATGACGGCAATAGGGGAATTAAAAATTCTGTAAAGCTCACTATTCTTACCAGTATTTTTTTTAAATGAATGCTCCCAGGGTTCTAAGCCTTTGGTTAATTTCCAAAGTTCTGAAAATGTTGATTCTGACAGTGTTTATCAGCGATCTCATGACTTTTATGGAAGAAAAGATTTTTGGAGCTCTTCACCATTTCTGGTGATGCCATCCCAAAAGGTTTATTTAAATAACCATATTTTAACACTTGATATGGCCATTCATATCCTACAGCTGGATATCAGCCCCACTGCTAAGCACACTTGGTATGTGATATGGTTTGGCTGTGTCCCCACTCAAATTTCATATTCAATTACAGTTTTCATAATCCCCATGTGTCATGGGAGGAACCTGGTGGGAGGTAATTGAACCATGGTGGCAGGTTTTTCCTGTGCTGTTCCCATGACAGTGAATAAGTCTCATGAGATCTGATGGTTTTATAAAGAGCAGTTCCCCTGCACATGCTCTCTTGCCTGCCACTACGTAAGATGTGCCTTACTCCTCCTTCACCTACTGCCATGATTGTGAGGCCTCTTCAGTCATGTGGAACTGAGTCCATTAAACCTTTTTTTTTTTTTAATAAATTATCCAGTCTTGGGTATGTCTTTATTAGCAGCATGAGAATGTACTAACTCAGTAAATTGATACTGGTAGAGTGGGGTGCCACTATAAGGATTCCCGAAAATGCGGAGGCAACTTTGGAAGTGGGTAACATGCAAAAGTTGGGGTAATTTGGAGGGATCTGAAGAAGACAGGAACATGTGAGAAAGCTTGGAACTTCTAGAGACTTTTTGAATGGCTTTGACCAAAATGCTGATAGTGGTATGGACAATTAAGTCCAGGCTGAAGTGTTCTCAGTTTGGAGATGAGGAATTTGTTGGGAACTGGAGCAAAGGTCACTCTTGTTATGCTTTAGCAAAGGGACTGGTGGCATTTGGCCCCTGCCCTGGAGACCTATGGAACTTTGAACTAGAGACATGATTTTGGGTATCTGGTAGAAGAAATTTCTAAGCAGCAAAGCATTCAAGAGGAATCAGAACATAAAAGTTTGGAAAATTTGCAGGCTGATGATGCAATAGAAAATAAAAACCCATTTTCTGGGAAGAATTCAAGACTGCTGCAGAAATTTGCATAAGTAACAAGGACCCAAATGTTAATCCCCAAGACAATGGGGAAAATGTCTCCAGGACATGTCTGAGACCTTCACAGTAGCTCCTTCCATCACAGACCCAGAGGCTTAGGAGGAAAAATGGTTTCATGGGCCAGGCCCAGGGTCCCCCTGCCATGTGCAGCCTAGAAACTTGGTGTCCAGCATCCCAGCTGCTGCAAGTATGGCTAAAAGGGGCCAAGTTACAGCTTAGGTCATGGCTTCAGAGCCCCAAGCCTTGGCAGGTTCCATATGGTTTTGAGCCTGTGGGTGCACAGAAGTCAAGAACTGAGATTTGGGAACCTCTCCCTAGATTTCAGAGGATGTATGGAAAAGCCTAAATGTCCAGGCAGAAGTTTGCTGCAGGGGCAAGACACTCATGGAGAACCTCTGCTAAGGCAGTGCAGAAGGGAAATGTGGGGTTGAAGCCCTCCAGTTTGCACTGAGACACTGCCTAGTGGTGCTGTGAGAAGACAACCACTGTCCTCCAGACCTCAGAATGGTAGATCCCTCAACAGCTTGCACTGCACACTTGGAAAAGCTGCAGACACTCAATGCCAGCCCATGAAAGAAACTGGGAGGGGGGCTGTACCCTGAAAAGCCACAGGGGCAGAGCTGTCCAAGGCTGTGGGAGCCCACCTCTTGTATCAGCATGACCTGCATGTGACACATGGAGTCAAAGGAGGTCATTTTGGAACTTTAAGGTTTAATGACTACCCTATTAGATTTTGGATTTGCATGGGACCTGTGGCCCCTTTGTTTTGGCCAATTTCCATTTGGAATGGGTATATTTACCAAATGCCTGTACCCCTTTGTATTAATATCTAGGAAGTAACTGACTTGTTTTTGATTTTACAGGCTCATAGGTGAAGAGACTTGCTTTGTCTCAGATGAGACTTTGGACTGTGGACCTTTGAGTTAATGCTGAAACAAGTTAAGCTTTTGTGGGGCTCCTGGAAAGGCATAATTAGTTTTGAAATGTGAGGAGATGAGATTTGGGAGGGGCCAGGGGTGGAATGATATGGTTTAGCTCTGTCCCCACCCAAATTTCATCTTAAATTGTAGCTCCCATAATCCACCACATGTTGTGGGAGGGAGCCGGTGGGAGGTAATTGAATCATGGGAGTAGGTTTTTCCTGTGCTGTTATCATGATAATGAATACGTTTCAGGATATCTGATGGTTTTATAATGGGCAGCTCCCCTGCACAGGTTTTCTTGCCTTCTGCCATGTAAGACATGCCTTTGCTCCTCCTTCTCCTTCTGCCATGATTGTGAAGCCTCCCCAGCCATGTGGAACTCTGAGTCCATTAAATCTCTTTTTCTTTATAAATTACCCAGTCTTGGATATGATCTTCATTAGCAGCATGAGAACAGACTAATAGAGTACGGTTTCCTAATTGTGAACTACTAAATTCAAGCATTATTTTCTTTTCATAAGTAAAGAAAAATTAATGAGTTTTCCTTCAACCTGGTGTTATCTGGAAATCTGTAGATTTTTAGCTGATGTTTGCCCTAATGTCATGCAGATGGAAGGTGTTAATTATTTTTCTAACACCTCTTAGTTTGTAAGGACTACTGGCTTTTATTTATTTATTTATTTATTTTGCTGAGACTATGTTTGTCCCACTGGTGAGAGCATCATGCAGAGCCTCTGTTTCTATCACTTTACCACACAGAACTCTGATTCCATAATATAGCGGTCCTATCTCAGATTTAGCACTAAATCACTTGCTGAAAATCACTTTCAAATAATCTTTCCACATTTAAAAAACAAAAAAAAACTATTCTGTAAAGAGGCTGCTCTAATTTTGTGTAATAATTTAATTTTTTTTTCAAACTGAGAAGAATGAGATAGACCATGGGCATGCACATTTTGCCTTTGTAACTTCAGCATCTTTTAGACAGAAAAGGAAGAAATTAAGAGAGCAAACAATAAAGGTGCAACAACTACTTAAAGCAGTACATCTCAACCATGGATATGCCTTAGAATATCCTGAAAAGCTTAAAAAATATCCATGCCTAGTCTCCTCTCCAGAGCAATAATATCAGAATCTCTGGGAACAGGAACAAAGCTTTTGCATTTGTTGAAAGTTTCCCAAGGGATTTTAAAAGGCAGTCAGGAATGAAAACCACTAGCATAAAGCATGTATTGAAGCACAATGCCATGCCATGTGTCCTCACAAAAAAATACCTGAGAAACCTCAACACTGGAAGATCTGCCCTTGAAAACACTTGGAATATGTGGAAGAAGTGGTACCTTGAAGGAAATGGTCAGAGAAACTACAAGTTTGCAGGCAGAACGAGAAACAAAACCAGGCTCTGAGTATCTCTGCATAATATGTAGGGTCATTAGTCACTGGGTGAGAAGGAAAGATTCTTGGATTCTATTCAATAACTAACACTTATTAAGTGCCTACTTGTGCCGGGCTCTATCCTATGCTAACTAACCCTATGATTTCAGATAAGTTATTTATGATATCTAGACATTGGATTCTTCCACTAGCCCAAGACAAAGTTCTTGACTTATGCCTATTTGGCCAAGTACTTCTTCAGAAAGTCTATTTCATCTTTTTGTGATTATGTCCTTCCTACATTTGAAGGGCTTACATATAATTTTGTTCACTAAAAAGCAGTGCTATAAAGTGGTAAGTTTTATTTCTAATGCCCTTTGTCAGCAATATCAAAATCAGAAAGTTGTTTATTGGTGCTCTTAATTAAAAAAATATTTAAAATTTGTAAGTCTGGAAACCACTAATTTGAAAAATAACTAATGTCTATATTTGATAACTAGTTTGAGGAACACTAACCCAAATTACCCCAACAAAAGTGTTTGTAAAATATTATGATTTTTGAAATGTGAAATGTCAGATGTCTTTGTTTTTCTTATTATGGTTAAGTTAGGTCCATTTAGAAATTCTTTTGAATTTTTAACTATAATTTTTCTTTTACTTTATTTTTATCAAAGGTAGCACTGGAGCTGACTTGAAGAAATAATAGTGCTAGTTAAAAAGGCTAATTACAAATCTAATTTCTTTCCAAAAGATTTTTGCTTTTTAGAACTAAGCCAAATGAAAAAAAATTAAACAATTTCTTTGGAAAATGATGGTTTCCTAATCCTATTTAGTGAGCTGTTAATTTCATTTTCTGAATCATTAACAATCACTTGGAAACATTATGATAATTTTGGTAATTGGGGCAGAATACTCCAGTTATGTCAGTGGAGTTCCTGAAATGAAGGAATCATCCAAATGTTTAAAGAATAAGCCTCCACCTGGATGTGGGAGCAATTTAATCTGTTTTGGTTTCTCTTTGGGCTATAATTTTTTCTCTAAGCAGGACTATTTTAGATCCAAAGATACAGGCTCCCAAGGACCATAGAAGATAGGACATTTCCAAGAGTAATACCAAAAGTTTTTCCCCAATTCTTGTCTACTCTGTCTGCCTGTCTTTTCTACAAAAGCAAGGCAAAGAATCAAACACTGCCCAATGAATTCAATACATGTAAACAAAACTAGACAATGAGATCCCAATCTTCATGGCTTAAGCATGCAATCATCAGGTGGCAGTAATGAGACTTAAAAAACCAATTTTTCTTCATAACTAAAACGGTACATGGCTTAGAATAAGTGCTCAATCAATATGGTTGAAAAATGCATGAGTTGTGGTCAGATAATTAGACAGGTATCCAAAGCCTTTGAAATTTTTGTTGTTTCATAACAACTTTAATAACATATCTTCAGTCCAGTATTTTCTCCTACAATTCTCAAGAATTGTCCACTTCCATGCCAGATGAACCATTTAATATTTGGACCAGTCGTCAAACTTTTCTAAAGTGATTTCATATTTACTCACAGAAAAGAACTGGGAGATAAAGGTGCAGAAAGGAACCACCAATTCTTACCAAAAAATAAAAGCTTTGACTGAGCACATGCAAATGCCCAAATAGTCCAGTTTATCAAAGATCAAAGTATTTAAAAATGGTTAACATCAGGTACTCCAAAAGGAGAGAAACAGGAAGAGAGGCAAGGGTAGAAAAACCACCTTATTGGGCTCAGTATTTGTGTGATGGGTCCAATAGAAGCCCAAAACTCAGAATTACACAAACAATATATCCAAGAAACAAACCTTACATGCAACTCCTGAACCTAAAAATTAAAAAAAAAAAAAAAAAAAAAAAAACCGTCAACATTATACCATAGGTCTGCTGATTTCTAATACAGATCAGGTATTTCAGTCTTAAAGCCTATCCTTCAGCTTGTAATCCCTGAATAGACCAAGAGCAGGCTCTGAAATTGAGGCAATAATTAATAGCCTACCAACCAAAAAAAGTCCAGGACCAGGCAGATTCACAGCCAAATTCTACCAGAGGTACAAGGAGGAGCTGGTACCATTCCTTCTGAAACTATTCCAGTCAATAGAAAAAGAGGGAATCTTCCCTAACTCATTTTAAGAGGCCAACATCATCCTGATACCAAAGCCTGGCAGAGACACAACAAAACAAGAGAATTTTAGACCAATATCCCTGATGAACATTGATGCAAAAATCCTCAATAAAATACTGGAAAACTGAATCCAGCAGCACATCAAAAAGCTTATCCACCATGATCAAGTGGGCTTCATCCCTGGGACGCAAGGCTGGTTCAACATATGCAAATCAATAAACATAATCCATCATATAAACAGAACCAAAGACAAAAACTATATGATATTCCCAATAGATGCAGAAAAGGCCTTTGACAAAATTCAGCAGCCCTTCATGCTAAAAACTCTCAATAAATTCAGTATTGATGGAACGTATCTCAAAATAATAAGAGCTATTTATGACAAACCCACAGCCAATATTATACTGAATGGGCAAAAAGTGGAAGCATTCCCTTTGAAAACTGGCACAAGACAGGGATGCCCTCTCTCACCACTCCTATTCAACATAGTGTTGGAAGTTCTGGCCAGGGCAATCGGGCAGCAGAAAGAAATAAAGGGTATTCAATTAGGAAAAGAGGAAGTCAAATTGTCCCTGTTTGCAGATGACATGACTGTATATTTAGAAAACCCCATCACCTCAGCCCAAAATCTCCTTAAGCTGATAAGCAACTTCAGCAAAGACTCAGGATACAAAATCAATGTGCAAAAATCACAAGCATTCTTATACACCAGTAACAAACAAACAGAGAGCCAAATCATGAATGAACTGCCATTCACAATTTCTTCAAAGAGAATAAAATACCTAGGAATCCAACTTACAAGGGATGTAAAGGACCTTTTCAAGGAGAACTACAAACCACTGCTCAGTGAAATAAAAGAGGACACAAACAAATGGAAGAACATTCCATGCTCATGGATAGGAAGAATCAATATCCTGAAAATGGCCATACTGCCCAAGGTAATCTATAGATTCAATGCCATCCCCATTAAGCTACCAATGACTTTCTTCATAGAATCGGAAAAAAACTGCTTTAAAGTTCATATGGAACCAAAAAAGAGCCCACATTGCCAAGACAATCCTAAGTCAAAAGAACAAAGCTGGGGGCATCACGCTACCTGACTTCAAACTATACTACAAGGCTACAGTAATCAAAACAGCATGGTACTGGTACCAAAACAGAGATATAGACCAATGGAACAGAACAGAGTCCTCAGAAATAATACCACACATCTACAGCCATCTGATCTTTGACAAATCTGAGAAAAACAAGAAATGGGGAAAGGATTCCCTATTTAATAAATGGTGCTGGGAAAATTGGCTAGCCATAAGTAGAAAGCTGAAACTGGATCCTTTCCTTACTCCTTATACAAAAATTAATTCAAGATGGATTAGAGACTTAATACTTAGACCTAAAACCATAAAAACCCTAGAAGAAAATCTAGGTAATACCATTCAGGACATAGGCATGGGCAAGGATGTAATGTCTAAAACACCAAAAGCAATGGCAACAAAAGCCATAATTGACAAATGGGAACTCATTAAACTAAAGAGCTTCTGCACAGCAAAAGAAACTACCATTAGAGTGAACAGGCAACTTACAGAATGGGAGAAAATTTTTGCAATCTACTCATCTGACAAACGGCTAATATCCAGAACCTACAAAGAACTCAAACAAATTTACAAGAAAAAAACAAACAACCCCATCAAAAAGTGGGCAAAGGATATGAATAGACATTTCTCAAAAGTAGACATGCATACAGCCAACAGGCACATGAAAAAATGCTCATCATCACTGGCCATCAGAGAAATGCAAATCAAAACCACAATGAGATACCATCTCACACCAGTTAGAGGGCAATCATTAAAAAGTCAGGAAACAACAGGTGCTGGAGAGGATGTGGAGAAATAGGAACACTTTTACACTGTTGGTGGGATTGTAAACTGGTTCAACCATTGTGCAAAACAGTATGGTGATTCCTCAAGGATCTAGATCTAGAAATACCATATGACCCAGCCATTGCATTACTGGGTATATACCCAAAGGATTATAAATCATGCTGCTATAAAAACACATGCACACGTATGTTTATTGCGGCACTATTCACAATAGCAAAGACTTGGAATCAACCCAAATGTCCATCAGTGACAGACTGGATTAAGAAAACGTGGCACATATACACCACGGAATACTATGCAGCCATAAAAAAGGATGAGTTCGTGTCCTTTGTAGGGACATGGATGCAGCTGGAAACCATCATTCTCAGCAAACTATCACAAGTACAGAAAACCAAATACCACATGTTCTCACTCATAGGTGGGAATTCAACAATGAGATCACTTGGACTCTGGAAGGGGAACATCACACACCAGGGCCTATTATGGGGAGGGGGAAGGGGGGAGGGATGGCATTGGGAGTTACACCTGATATAAATGACGAGTTGATGGGTGCTGACGAGTTGATGGGTGCAGCACACCAACATGGCACAAGTATGCATATGTAACAAACCTGCACGTTGTGCACATGTACCCTAGAACTTAAAGTATAATAAAAAAAAAAAAAAATGAAGTTTTCTGTCATTTGAGTGACTAGCTAAGCAGATCAAATTATGTGTTTTGAGGGTCAACCTGTTCAGAGTTAGTGAGATTTATTGGCAAGCACATGATTTGTTTTGGGTCAGATATACTTGATTTCCAAATCAGGTTTCTAAGTATTAGCTGTATGTCTTTGGTCATGTTATCCATTCTATTTGAATTACAATTTATTCATCTAGAAATAAGAATACCTGTTCAAGGCTTCTGTAAGAATCAGTTGAGTTACTGATATATAACATCTTTGGCATATAAAGGGCACTCCAACTTAGTTTGTTTACCACTTTCTCTCATCAACGATATCTTCATAATGAATATTTCCTAGTAATAATGAAATAATGATCTCGTGAATAAAAAAGAAACAATAACTATAGAGGGTCATAAATGGAGCACTTGCTGTATTTAAAATTGTAAAATGTGATTGTCACACGGCTTTCCTCTCTGTTTCTATGTGTCTCATATAAGTTCACTCTCACTGGACTTAGGGACCATTCTAATTCAGTATGATCTCGTACTGATTCTTACCTTAATATATCTTCAAACATCCTATATCCAAGTAAGTGAGGTTCTGGGTAGATATGAGTTTGGGGGCACTATTCAATCCATTATCATCTTATAGGATGCTCTCTTTCATTATTGCATTCCAGCTTCCTTGACCTTTCAAACATATCTATCTCAATCACTTCTTCAAGGTTTTCCATTTCCCCTTTCCTGCTCCAAGAGCATGTTTCTACCTGAATTTTGCATGAAGAATTAGTTCTTCATGCTCCTTAAAATCCAGCTTAAATATCATCTCTTCAAAAAGACCATCCTTGACTTTAATTATTTAGATAACACCCACAAGCCACTAAATAACTTCTTACAAGTCACTTGCTATTTCATTACCTTGTTTTATTATCTTTGCTGTAATTATGACATTCTGAAGTTATTTTGTACGTTTTTATTAATTTGTTTTACTTGCTGTGGTGGCTAATATTGAGTGTCAACTTGATTGGATTGAAGGATGCAAAGTATTGTTTCTAAGTATGTCCTTAAGGGTGTTGCCAAAGGAGATTAACATTTGAGTCAGGGAAATGAGAGAGGCAGACACACCCTCTGTCTGAGTGGGCACCATCTAATCAACTACCAGTGTGCTAGGATAAAAGCAGGCAGAAGAACCCAGAAGGACTGGATTGGCCTGAGTCTTCCGGCCTCCATCTTTCTCTTGTACTGGATGCTTCCTGCTCTCAAACATCGAACTCCATGTTCTTCAGCTTTTGGACTCTTGGACTTACACCAGTGGTTTGCCAGGGACTCTTGAGCCTTCAGCCATGGACTGAAGGCTGCACTGTTGGCTTCCCTACTTCTGAGGTTTTGGGACTCAGAATGGCTTCCTTGCTCCTCAGCTTGCAAGCAACCTATTGTGAGGCTTCACCTTGTGATTATGTGAGTTGATACTCCTTAATAAACTCTCTTTCATAAATACATCTATCCTATCAGTCCTGTCCCTCTAGAGAACCCTGGCTAATACACTTGCTTTTTTGAAATCTTACACTATTCTATTCCAAGAGAATATAAAGTACATGAGAGCAGAAACTTGGTTATATATTTTATCATTGCATCTTCTGTGCTTATCTTAGTAATAAAAACATAGTGGCACTCAACAAATATATGTGGAAAGAATGAATGGTCAATAAAAAATAAAGAATATGAATTAGGAAGCAACTGACCTGGACCTAGTCCTAACTCTGCCACTATCCAGCTATGTGACCTGGAGTACTACATGCTACCTCACTGGTTATCAATTTCTCCATTTAGTAAGTCAGGAGGTTGATTGCTGAGTAACTTTGTGAATATATGATTCTGTTACTACAGATTTCAATAAGTCTTTGACTACATTTTTGTCAGAGATAAAATTTTCAAGTAAGAACAACCATTATAATTGTGAATAAAGCCTTGTACTGTGGCTCAATTCATGAATTAATTGGAGAGTTCTAAGTTTCAATACGATTAGGAAAACAATTTGTTTTCTTTATAAGTTGGTTCTTTATGAGGGAGGTCATCAGTTATATTTGCTATTTTGTCAACTTGTTCCTGGGCATATTTCAGATGGTTTTGATCCTATTAATAACCTGGGTCAGAAACTCCACTGGGCTGAAACTAGGGTGTTGATTTACCCAACCACGTTATGTTAGAGAGAAAATTTCTCATGGGAGCGATAACTAATAACACTCTGATTAATTTTAAAAAGAAGATAAAATTTGAATCATTCTTCTAACTTACATAACTTAACAGAAATTCAGGTTAAAAAATATCTTCTCTATACATACCCCTTAGACATTATTTTTTTCTTGAGAACTCTATGCAGTGAAGCCTGCCTGTGTACAGATTCTGAATACACTTTCCGGAGAATAGCAGATATTTTCTGCTCTTAGATGACCTCCTCTTGGAACAAAATATCAGTAACAATACTACTCCAAAGGCAGGGGAACGTCAGCTTTCAATGACTATTTCAGTGTCGGCCACCGTGCTCATTATCTGACTAACAAAACTAATTTTGTTGCAGCCTTTGAGAGAAGATAATGTAGGGCCCTGAACACATAATAGCTGATCCTAAATCCAAAAGTGTTTCATATCCAGAGCAGCTGCTACCCTCTTGGCGATCTCTGAGATGTATGAACTTGGAAAATCTATTTCCTTATATAACATATTGAAATTTTCATCTCTATAATAAAAATTTATACATGCCATGCTTCAGATCCCTGCTAGGAAAGCATGCAACTATTAAAGTTATGTATAAATAATGTGAATTGCCCCAGGCCATTCACGGTTCTTCATCCAGTCCTCATTTGACCCGTGGGGGTCCGCTGGACATTAACCAACATGCAGGGGTGGTTTGTGATCAGGCAACCAAGCCTCTTTCTCTGTGAGTTGATTCAGATGTGATATTTTCAATTGTTCTCAGCAACCAAACAGCCCTATATACTCTTTTAATATAATAATTTAGTAATGAATGACAGTTGTATAGTGGTTCCAAATGTCATGCTGTATAGCAGTAACAAGGTGAGTGTTAAAGTTATTTATTCTGAAAGAAACATTTATTCTCTGTATCATTGATTTAATGATGAAAGGTATTCTTCATGAAATGAGAGTTGTGAGGGAGGAGGAATACACAATTCCACACATTGAACAAGATTGTTAAGAGAAAGCATGGTAGCTTGGAAGTGGAAGCAAAAAATTAAGGCATCTGTGTTGTAAAACTATACATCTATCTGCACCAGAACCCTTCACCTCCCTTTTCTCTTTTTCCTTCTGCCCACTTCCCTTCTTCCCCTACTCCTCCTTCTTGTTCTGTTTAGATAAATATTTTTGCCTACTCTTTACTATTACTTAGGATATATTTCTGGAAGTAAAATTACTGGGCCAAAGAGAAAATATCGACTTTTAAAATTTTCTAGTAATTGATTTTACTAGCTTGGTTGGCAACATCTGTGGCTTATCATCAATGCAACCCATACACAGGAGTCAAGAATCCTTGCGCTATGAAGTCTACATTAATCAAAAAGCAGTTACAGAGAATTGTTTCATGTCAAAAATAGTCAGGGCATTGTGGCAACATAAATAGTCCAGGAAGATTTTTGACTCCAAGTTTTCATCAAGATATAAGAATAATACATTTTTAAGAAGTGAAGGTGCAACATTGACTCTAACCTCTCAGTCTTACAACTCTGAAGATACGGGAATGCTTTGTCTGTTTGATGTAGAAAAAGTTCTGGTTTGTTTGTTTATTTATTTATTTATTTGAGACAGAGTCTCACTCTGTCACTTTGTCTGGAGTGTGGTGGTGCGATCTCCACTCACTACAACCTCTGCTTCCTGGGTTCGAGCAATTCTGTGCCTTAGCTTCCCAACTAGCTGGGACTACAGGTGTACACCACCACACCCAGCTAATTTTTGTATTTTCAGTAGAGACAAGGGTTTCATCGCTACTAAATCTGATGGCCAGGTTGGTCTCGAACTCCTGACCTGAAGTGATCCACCGACCTTGGCCTCCCAAAGTGCTAGGGTGAGCTTTTTAATTATTGTTGTTAAACTACAAAATAGAGCATAGCTCTGTGGGAAATCTCAGGTGGAATCATTAATCCTGCCTCTGTACTAGTGCAGAGCAGAGTACTCTGGTCTGGATTTATGATGAGCTCTGCCCACTTCTCCTCTGGAGTCTTTCTAATAGAAAGGAATGCAATTCCAAAATCCTCAGCTAGGATAGCTACCCTCCACTTTTTGTCCTAGTTCCAAGCCTTTACTGCAAAAACATTTAACAGTACTCTTCTGTAAATGTTGCCTCCTTTCTCTCTTCACAACCTTCATTTACCTGTTTTTAAAATTATCAATATGAAGACACGATGTAATCAGGCTCTACCACATTTAGTGAAATATCACATTTACTGTAGATATTCAGAAAATAAAAAATCAATGGAAGTTGAAATCATCTGAAAAGCCTGAATAAAAGCATCTGTCTATCTAGATTAGAGTCTGACACAAAGGTAACTCTTAAGAACAATTCACCTATTAAAAATAATACGGGTGAACCTCACTAACAGGATAATACAGGAGCTCTGCAAATTTAGTAGCTTGAACCTTCTGCCTATATTTGCATGAAGAATCAGACAGTACAGTTAAATGGTTGATATTGTATATTCGTTGATAGCATGAGTTAATTAACTCAAATTCACCTGAAATCTGTGCAAAATTTGATTCGTTGAGTAATATGTATGCAAAATGTAATAAAAAATTTGGTGAAAATGTTGGAAGAGAACAATTTAATGGCTACACATAATCTCAATTTTTTTAAGGTCAGAGTTCTCTCTCTTTTTTTTTTTTGTATGATTAGTAAGATGCCTAGCATATATTTGGGCTTATATCAGTAAAATAATATAGAAATAGTAGAGTACAGAGTGTATGTAGGACTTTCAGCTGGGCCTTTGACAATTCAAATCTTCAAAATGTTTTCCATTATTTTAATGAGAAGTTTATCATCAGTTTAATAAAGATATTTGCTTTAAGAAGAATTTAAGATGGATTTTTTATTTGATTAATTTTAAACATAATTTGTCAGTTTCAACATATTTTGTCAGTTTCTTGGGAGATTAACTTACATATAATAAAATTTACCGATTACAAGCATATAATTTCATTTTGACAAATGTATACGGTTGCATAACCACCACCACAATCATGATATAAAACACATCAATCCTGAAAAAAGTTTCTTCACTGCCCTTTCCTGCATGTCTTCTCTACACCTTCCAAACCCTGGGTAGCCACTAGTATATTTAAGTTCTGCCTTTTCTAGAATTTTACATAAATGAAATCATATGGTATGGGGTCTTTTCTGATTGGATTCTTTCGTTGAGCATCATGCATTAGATGTTCATTCATGCTGCATATATCAATAGTTTATTCCTTTTTGTTGCTAGGTAGCATACAAATATTTAAAAATAAGACTAAAATATATAAAAAACACAATGTTTTCTGATGATAGTAAGCATTTTGGAGTAACTACACCAAGGATTCTAAAAGAATTATTTATAGTCCTACTTGCAACTAAATCATCAACAGAGAGATGAGCTCATTGTTATGACAAGGAAATAACCAGAAGATTAATTGGGCCTAAACAAATTCATTTTAACTTCTATTACTCCTCCAACATAGACATGTCTGTTTTGGGCACTGAATTAATTAGAAAAAGTCTTTAGTGCTTCCAGTATGTTTATGTTATACTTCTAAAGTAAACAGCTTATAAAAATTTTTTGCCTTGAACTGAATGAAAATGCTCTTCCTGGGAATAATAACATAAACTCATTTACCTTTTTCATTGTTTACTCTGCTGTTTGTGTTAATTAGCATAGACATCTGTGCTTCTAACTGAATTTTTCTTTATAGTATAACCTTTTTGCTGCTAATGGCTTAACCTGCAGTGAAGGTATATGCCTGGACTTCATGGGGAATGAAATTGTTAGTCAAGCAGTGCCAACATCACTAGAACAAAAATATGAAATAAAAAGTTGTTACAATGAGGAAAAAAATATAGACAAACTTCAAGTTTTTAGTTCCTTTTAGTTTCCATTCTTTGAGCTTAGAAACCAAGGCTGCTGTACCTCAAATATGTTCCATATTGTACAGCATAAGTAAGATGTAAAAATATTGTTTTGTTTCATAGGATCAAAAACTACTATGCTCATTTACTATGCTCATTACCTGGGCATCAAAATAATCTGTACAACAAACTCCCATGACATGCAATTTATTCATATAACAGAGCTGAATGTGTATTTCCTGAACCTAAAGTAAAAATTGGAAATAAAAAATAAAATCTACCTCCACTCATTTTTTTAAAGTACTATTAAAAAGTCAATGATAAATTAAGAATATAAAAATATAAATATTTAAATATTCCCCAAAAGGCAGAAAGTGCTAAACAGAGAAAGAAAAAAAAAATAAAGAGATAGGCATGAAACAAATAATAAAATTTTAGACCTAATTCCAAACATATCAATATTATATTAAATGTTAATGGATTAAACATTCAAAAGGCAGAGGTGGTCAGAAAAGTTAAAATTTAATAACTCCATTATGCTATCTACAGGAGATGCCATTTATTTATGTATTTATGTGTTTAATTTTTTGTTTGTTTGTTTTGTTTTTTTTGTTTTGTTTTGTTTTGTTTTTTAAATTTATTTATTATTATTATACTTTAAGTTGTAGGGTACATGTGCATAACCTGCAGGTTTGTTACATATGTATACTTGTGCCATGTTGGTGTGCTGCACCCATCAACTCATCATTTACATCAGGTATAACTCCCAATGCAATCCCTCCCCCCTCCCCCCTCCCCATGATAGGCCCCGGTGTGTGATATTCCCCTTCCTGAGTCCAAGTGATCTTATTGTTCAGTTCCCACCTATGAGTGAGAACATGCGGTGTTTGGTTTTCTGTTCTTGTGATAGTTTGCTAAGAATGATGGTTTCCAGCTGCATCCATGTCCCTACAAAGGACGCAAACTCATCCTTTTTGATGGCTGCATAGTATTCTATGGTGTATATGTGCCACGTTTTCTTAATCCAGTCTGTCACTGATGGACATTTGGGTTGATTCCAAGTCTTTGCTATTGTGAATAGTGCTGCAATAAACATACGTGTGCATGTGTCTTTATAGCAGCATAATTTATAATCCTTTGGGTATATACCCAGTAATGGGATGGCTGGGTCATATGGTACATCTAGTTCTAGATCCTTGAGGAATCGCCATACTGTTTTCCATAATGGTTGAACTAGTTTACAATCCCACCAACAGTGTAAAAGTGTTCCTATTTCTCCACATCCTCTCCAGCACCTGTTGTTTCCTGACTTTTTAATGATCGCCATTCTAACTGGTGTGAGATGTTTAATTTTTATTATTTGAGACAGGGTCACACTCTGTTGCTCAGGCTGGAGTGTAATGATATGATAATAGCTCACTGCAGCCTCAACCACCAGGGCTCAGCTGATTTTCCCACTTCAGCCTCCCAGTTAGCTAGGACCACAGGAACCAGCCACCATACCCAGCTAATTTTTAAACTTTTTTTTGTAGGGACAGTATCTCCCTATGTTGCACAGACTGGTCTTGAACTCCTGGGTTCAAGTGAAGAGATGTGCTTTAAACATAAAGACACATAGAGTGAGAGTAAATGGTTAGGAAAACAATATGTCATACAAAAATTAAGCGTACGAAGGCTAAAATGGCTCTGTTAGTAGCAGAAAAAAAAGCTTAAGGCAAGGGGTATTATCAGAGATAAACAGGGACATTACATAATGATAAAGATGTCAGTTCATCAGGAAGACATAACAATTATGAACATACATGTACAAAATAAGAGTTTCAAAATACTTAAAGCAAAACTTGGTAAAACTAAATGAAGTCAACAGTTCTACAATTATAATAAGGGAATTTAATGTTATTGACCTTCAGTGGATAAAACTAGACAAAAATTTAGTAAAGACAGATGATTTTAACAACATTTTCAACCACCTTGACCTAGTTGATATTCATAGAGCACTATACTCTGTAATTACAGACACACATTTTTTTCTAGTTCATGTGGTACATTTATTAAGATAGATCACATGCCACAATCAAAATCAAACAAGATAAATTGTCTATCTAAAGGAACAGAATTGAAGTTGAAATCTCTTTCTTTCTCTCTCTCAATATATAAAATGTATATATGTATCACTGAGTGTTTAAAAATTGAGATCATCACCCTTCTAAACAATAAATAATTTAATAAAGAAATTATAAATTAAGTGAGAAGGTATTACAAACAGAATGATACAAGTACAGTATAATAAAATTTATAGAATGAGCGAATGCAATGAATTGAGGCAATTTATGGCATTAATACTTATATTGTTTTTAAAAAGTTCTCAAATTAATGACCTAAGGTTCAACTTCAAAATGATAGAAAAAAATGTATACATAAAATGAAAAAAAAAAGAAAAAGGGCACAAATCAATGAAATATAAAACATACAAATAGACTTTAAGAAGATCAAAAAATTTTCTAAACCCCTAGAGACTAATTTTGAAAACAATGGAGAAAACAAAATCACCACAATCATAAGTGGGAGATTATTACTATGAATCCCATAAACAGTAGAAGTATAAGACAACAAAATGATAAAATTTATACCAGCAAATTAGACAACTAAGATTCAATGGTGACATTTATTTTAAAAATGCAACTTACCAAAACTGATACAAGTAGAAAAATCTGAATTTTTTTAAAATTTATTAAAGCAATTTTATCTGTTATAAAAATTTCCACAAAGAAAATTCTAGACTGATGGATTTCACTGGTAAATGCTATAAAGTATTTTTTTAGATAACAACTATATTCTCAGTTTTTCAGAAAATATAAGATGAAGGACCACTTTTGTTTGGTCATGAGACAAGCAAAACCTTCATATCCAAATCTGACAATTATATACAAACATGATTATTCATATATATGTAACATAAACATAACATTAACATCTCATTAACATCAACACACTACTGTTTTAAAATATTAACAAATAAAGTAGAACAATATTAAAACGGATAAGTCACAATAATCAAGTAGAGTTTATTCCTAAAAGGCAAAGTTGGATTGACATTCAAAAATGAATTTCATTCACCATATTAACAAAATAGAGAGAACAATCGTACTATCATTTTGATAGATGTCCCCAAATTCTCCAAAACTTTGACATAATTAAACACTTCTGAGTGATTAAAAAAACTCTCAGAAACTAATGACCAAAGCGACATTTTTGAATCTTAAAAGGACATTTTCAAAAAACCTCACATATTAATTAATAATAAAATACTGAATGCTTTTCCTCCAGGATAGGGAACAAGCAAGAATTTCCATTCTCATCAGTTCTATTGAACCCTACACTAATATCTAAGGTCTTTATAATAAGGCAAGAAAAAAATGCATTCAGATTGAAAAGGAAGAAGTACAACTGTCTCACTTAGTAGATAACATAAACATTATCGTTTAGAAAATGTCTATTAAAATTTACAAAATTATTTGAAGTAATGGGCAAATTTAGGAAGGACATGAGATAAAAAGTTACAAAAATCAATTGTATCTTTTTATACTAGCAGCAAACAACTGAAATTTAAAAACAATTCTATTTGAAACAATAACAAAGCACTTTAAAAGTATTTAGAAATAAATTAACAAAAATATGCAAGACTTGTATACTGAAAACTACATGTTCCTAGGATAAACTAAAGGACACCTGCAGAACTGGGGAGACATATCATATTCATGAACTTAATATGATTAAGGAGACAAATTTTCTCTAATTTATCTGCTAACTCAGGAAAATCCCAAATAAAATGCCAGAATTTTTTTTTATTTGTGAAATTGATAAGCAGTTACTAAAACTTATGTGGAAACAAAAAAAGGTCTAGATTAGACAAACCAGTTTTTTAAAAAAGAACGTTTCTCAACTTCGTTGGTCATCAAAATGCAAATTAAATCAATGATGAGGTACCACTTACACATCCATTAAAATAGGTAAATTTTAAAAGACAGACTGTACCAAAGTGAGGATGTGGAGCAATTGGAACTTTCATATACCTCTGGTGAGAATGTAAAATGGTACAATCACTTCAGAAAATGTAAAATTATGAACACTTAAATTTGACATTAAGTGTACATAAGGATTAAACATACACCTACCATAAAAACCAGGCTTTCCCCTCCTAAGTATTTACTCAGGAGAAACGACGACACATTTTTACATAAACAGGATTGTTCATAGTAGCTTTATTCAGAGTAACCTCCAAATAGAAATAACTTAGATGCACATCAAAAGCTGAATGGATAAATAAAATGTGAACACTACTCAGCAGTAAAAAGGAAAAGAAGTGAAAACAGACAGATACAAAAGAATACATAGCACATGACTTCATTTATATAACATCCTAGAAAATACAAACTAATTTATAGTAACAAAAAGCAGATTAGGGTTTGCCTGGGAATGGGATGGAACAGGAAGGAATGGTTACAAAAGTCCATGAGGAATGTAATATGTATGGTGGATGTATATCTTGATGGTGGTGGTGAATTCATGGGGGAATATATGTATCAGAATGCATCTGATTGTATGCTTTAAGCAGATGCAGTTTACCAGATGGAAATTATACCTCAATAAAGTTGAATTTAAAGTGATAAAACGGTTGGCTGAACCTATACTAAACCTCCTTCATGGTGAAAAAAAAAAAGCAAGGTTCAAAACCAGGAAAGGAGTTTCTGTGTATATTAGAAATGAAAAGGTGTCAGTTATCTGGGAACAGCCATACGCAGATGCTCATATCTGCAGCAAGATATAAGGTGCCAACCTACGACCAGCAGCAGAAGTAGCATCGCGTGTAAAACTGAACTCAGGCCTGTGCTATAGATGCAGGTGCAAGACCCAGAATTGCACCACCAGTAATGAGCTAAACCCCCAAACATAGGTGCCCAGAGCTTGTTGGGTTTGGAGCTGTGTCCTGAGCAGACTTCAAGAGCCACTCACAGGACAGCTGTCATAACTCTGGGCACACATAGATAAATGAGATTTTAAACCAATGTAAAAGCAGACAGTAAAAGATTCAACAAACTGAAGAAATATGGTCAAACAAATGAAGATTAAAAAGCTTTCGATAAAGAACTTTTTAAAAGTATTTTTAAAACATCCCAGAAAATCATGAAAGATGACTGTATATTTGGTAGCTACTTATCCTCATAGATCAGATCAAAATTACTATCCACAAATGTGGAGATTTGAAATAATATATTTTTAAAAAAACATAGAGTGAAAGTATTCAAGACTATCCCTAGAGTATGTTCAATCTGTGTGTGTGTGTGTGTGTGTGTGTGTAAGTGACAATGATGAAGTGTATCCTTTAAAGAAGAGGAAGAAATGACTCCAAAGGTAGAAGGAGAAAAAAATAGTGTGGTTAAAAAAAAAAAAAGTGGTAGGAAAAAAAAGACAACATTAAGAGAGAATTTGCTAAGAAAGAAAGAAGCAGCTGGATCTTGGTGTTTTCCTAGGTTCAGAATTTAGTAATTTTCTCTCTCTAATATTCCTTTCTAAATTACATTATTTATCTATATGTTTTTATTGCCATTTACATAACGATAATTCCCCAATCATACATATATACATTTCCATGTATTTATATACATGTTTATATATAAATGTATTCCCACACTTATATCTGACTTTCCCTCTGAGCGCTAGACATTATATCTGACTGCCAACTTGAAAAGTAAATTTGGATGTCTTAGAGATGTTGCAAAGTTGACTTGTTCAAAACGGAATACTTACATTCCACCACCAATTGGCTTTCCAACCATTCTTGCCCTTCCTTATCTTAGTATAATACCACAGCTTACAATTTTTTGAGCCTCAAATGTGGACGTTCTCCATGATTCCCTTCTGTATTTCATCACCAATACATTAAGTCACTAGAAGGTTATTGGAATCTATCTGCAAAATATGTCTACCTTTTTCTACCTCCACTACTATGTCCTGGATAAAGCGACCGTTATTTCTTGCCTTGGCTCTTTACAATAGCCTCCTGTGTTCTCCTAGCTTCTATTCTTGCATTTCCTGTCGTGCTCAACGTCACAGATCGAAAGATTTTTCAAAAACACTAATCAGACCTTATCTCTCTCAGGCTTACAATCCTCCAGTGTCTTACTATTTCACTTAGAATCAAATGCAAACCCTTTACCACAGCCTATGATGTTCTGCTTGATATCACCCCTCCCCAACTCTCCAAACTTGTCTCATGTTCCTCTCTCCTTCCTCAGACTGCTCAAGACACAATTGCATTTTTCCAGCTCCTTGTCCAAGAAGCTCTTTTCACTTTGCTTCCTGCCTCATTCCTCAAGCAGGAAGTCTCTTTCTCCATTCTTCATGTTGCTAGGTCTTGCCGATTCTTCCAGGTTCATTTTAATTTTTATCCCCTAGAGAGCTCTTCTCTGACACTATTTAAGAGTAGTCTCTGGTTACTCTTTATCTCAGCCACTGATGGTCTTTCTACATAGCACTTACCATAATTTTAACTATTTTTCATGTATGCACTCTGCTTTTGCTCCATCTCTCCCTGCTTGGCTGCAAGCTAGTGCATGAGGACAGGGACTCCATCCATCCTCAACCTACCATGGAGGAGACAACTAGCACATGCTGTTTAAGTAATAATTCTGGTTATTTAGGCATGCTGTAATTAAAAAAGAACTTGGAATGGCAGAATTAATAATATTTGCCTTAATTTCAACCATCTCCTGTCATCAATGACCTAAATAAGAAGCTATATTTGTTTATCCTAAATCAAAATTAGTTTAATAAACGTAGGAAAACAAGGTTTTCTCTGAAATATTTTTATGGAACAAAAGATTCTCTAATAGACAAACAATATTGAGAGGTGGAGGGGCATTCCAGGATAATTAGTGAGCATTTCCTATGAAAGAGTAATTCGTCTTTGGTGTAGGAAGGGCCTGACTAGCTCTCCGAACACACAAAATTATACAAAGTGAAGCCGTTAGGTTGAATTTGAGACATCGAAGCAATATTCTAAAATGGCCTTGTTTTGTGAATGTGAATATGAATAGCAATTTGAGGTTATGTGAGGTCACTGGTAGAATAGCTTTTTCTGCTGTCTCTTTTGGGATGTGGGATAGAATGGGGTGGTGGGGGTGGGTGTTATATTACTACCATTGAAAGCAGCTTCTAACTCTGAAACAATGCATTGAAAGGCCCATTTTTTTCTTGGCAGCTCCCAAGTTAGAGAGTGTGGGTGGCAGTTGATTTTCCATTTTCACTGTGTGCCAAATTCCCCTGGATTTGATTTGATCCAAATAGCAGGTAACTTTAGTTAAGTGATAAGAAGTTTAGTTGGGAAGAAGGGGAGAAGGAAAGGGCAGAGGTACCATCAACCTGTCATTTTGGTTTTATTTGTTGTTGTTTTTGTTTTACTGGCAAGTGTAGACATCAAGGTCTACTTATTCAACTAAATGCTTTAGTTTCGATTTTGTTAGTATTGGCAGTGGCTCTATGAGATTCAACTCAAGCATCTGAGATCTTGTGAGAAGCTATTAGCTCTGATTTACTTCTTCATGACATAAGTTCAAGGGTGGTAGGTCAATGTATCATAAGGCAGAAGACACTATGGTCTAATCATTTAAACTTTTCATTTTGTGATATTGATAAAAGTGCCATGTAGGGGCAACCCCTTGTCCAGGAGATGCCATTATAGGAGTCAGAAGGAAAAAACTAACTGTAGTGAATTGATTGCAGTAATGACAGATTTTTTTTTACTCTTCTTAATAACCTTGCTGTCTTACAGGATCCTTCCACAGTGATTCATGTGACTTGTTTTGACCAAAGAAATGGAAACCATGACACAAAGAGAAACTGGAAAAGCACTTACTGTGGAACTTGTTCCCTTGCTGCTCTTCAATTCTGCCACTGTATGAACATACTACTAGCCTCCTAGAGATGAAGAGGTCATTTTGAGAAGATTCGAGGTGCCCTAACAAGCCCTCTAGTCTAACCAGAAGCTGACATCTGACTGAAAACACACTAGTAACCTAGACTGACAGAGGTGCAGAGCTGAGTACAGTCCAAATTTTTGATCTGCTGATCTGTACATGTTGACAAATGGATGGGCTCAGCCACTAAAGTTTAAAATGAGTTGTTGTATAACAAACACCAGCTGACACATCAATGTATGGATAATAGATCCATTCTAAGAAGGGGAAACGAAATCAAGATCCACCAGATATTTGTATCTACTATTGAAAATCATTGAATTAGTAACTGTTTTGTGAGTTGGAAACCAGATTTGTCTTTAGGAAAATTTCAAGTGCTCCTGTATGATTGTATACACTTCTACAGGAGAGCTCACTAAACACCTCTTTACTGACTATATCTGATGCAGAGGAGCTAGGATAGTTTTAAGGTGTTTTAATTAAAGTGGTTTTGTCCTTTTGAAGTTGAGTGGAAGGCTATTCACCAGGAGGCTCTTTCCATTGCGGTCTAATTCTTGTGTGGCCTATTTTCCATAACAGTAATGGAAAGACTCCCTAGGAGACTTTATTACAGATTACAGGGGTGGCCTGTACTGAGAAAAGAAAATATTGAATTATAACTTAAAATTTGCTGCAATATTGCCCAAGATCATCTTTTTTTTTTTTTTTAAATTCAAGAAGCCAGGTGTGAGTCTATGTGGATAACTGAAGGCCAAAACGAAAGCTCTGCTCTCTCTTAGAAATTGTGAATACCTGGAAGCATGCCTTCCAAGAACACAGCACAGCAAGGGCTCCTAGGAGAAGATAGCAACTGAAAGACCAGTCTGGTGTCCAATAAAAAGGAATCTTGCAAATAGTAATAATGTCTCTGAGGAACTGCCTTGGGTAAGCCACTGTAATTTGGCATGTCAGTGAAATAAAATAGAAAGCTTTAAAAGATTTTTTAAATTAAAAGAGCTTTTACATGTATCTGAGGGCATCACACTCAAAAGGGATGTCGTGAACGTGAGATACTATGCAAAGTATGTTTATGCAATACGTAGAAGACAATGCCTAAGGGACAGGTATTCTTTACTGTCCCTGTGGGAGGCGATCAAGACAACAGAAGATACTGCAACAGCATCTGCCACGCAAAACACAGGACTGAATATATGTGGGCTCAGGAGCCTTTTCAGCCACCTCTGCAGATACTGACTAGATAAAAGTCGAATGTGTTGGGAATTTTATTAATTATTCAATCAGGCAACTGTCTGATGCTAACCAATATGGTACAGCAAAATTTACAACTATCTAATACTCAGTCTTTCTACAAGATTCTTCTCATGCAAACTTTATGTTCAAAAGCTGCAGTTTCAGAGACACCAAAATGATTCAAATCATTTCTATACTTCTTGCAGAGGATAAAAATGGCTAGGATTCCTTGAGTTCATACTATTTGTGTTTGCCTAGGCACTGTACTAAGCTTCAGGTATAAAGGGAACAAAATATGTTAAAGGGTAATGTTTCCCTTGCTATTCTTTAGATGAACTTTTCCCCTTCAGTCTCCCTTACTCTTTAGGTACATTTTGTTTGCCAAGCAGGTTTTCAGATTTGTGTGTGTGTGTGGCGGTGGGCTTGGGGCGGGGGTGGGGGGGGCGGTGTTTGTTTGTCTGTTTATGGTAATGCAGAAGAGAGAGAATGGACAGAGGAGAATAGAAACCAGCAGTGCTTATCCTGGTTTGATATCCTAGTTTGCCTGTTGAATCAGAGCTAAAGTGCTCTCTCTCTCTCTCTCTCTTTTCTCTCTCTCTCAGAGAATGTGGGAAATTGATGAAGCAGGGAAAATAGAACTTTAAACATTCGGAAACGTTTAGTTTTTTAAAATATGCATTGAGAGTTGGGAAGAAGGAAAAAAGATGGGAAAGTTGTTGGTAAGTCTAAGGAATTGGAGAGAATGTGGGGGAATTTTGCCATATAAAAAGGATGCACAGCAGCTGTGAGTATGAGAGACTTGCTTGGCAGGGGATTAGAAATTGAGGGGGGAGCAGAAAATATTTTGAAACATGTTGCTGTGCTTATGAATTGAATATTCTCTAATTTTCTTTGAGGGATACAAAGGCACTTGGAATTCCTTTTTATTTATGTTAGGTTGTTCTTCTTTGAAAATGACTTCATACAATGACTGAGAAATCTTACATAACCAGGGTAGTTGCTGAGAGGCGACAGATAGAAAATGGTGTTACTTCTTTTCCCAATGATTTTAACTTATTTTCTGCTGACCCTCACTTACCATACCAATGACATCTTGGACGGAGTCCATAAATTTCCTCTCACTTCCCAGTATTAAAGTCTAGGTCAGTTTTAGTCAAGTTTAACATTCAATCCTATTTCCACATTAAGAGTTCTTTCTCTCTTTCCTTTTGGTACTTCGCTCCTCAATGAAAGGAGGATTCATCAAGAGAAAAAAGGTGTATCAGTCAGATTCCATCAGGAAATATATCGTAACTTAAAATAGGATAATCAAAGGAGAGTTTATTCCTGAAAGATATTTACAAAGGTAAGTGTAGAGAAAACAAAAAGCATATGCAGTAACATAGACAGGGCTTAGTGGCAGCCAAGCTTTGACCACACCTGCAGGAAGAAGGGTCAAATGTGGTCACTGGGACTTGGAAGGAGAGTTATGTAAAGTCAGCCCCTTTAAAAGTCATGGTAACTTGTGTCAAGGGACATAGTCGGCTCATCTGGTCTTGTAGGAAAGGAGCCCTAACCTTACTCTTCTATTTCTCTCCAGTTTCTTTCCAGGGTTCCCAATTGGTGAAACCCAACTAGTTTCAGGTGTCAAAAAAATCTACTGATATAGTTCAGGCAGTTGATTTTTTGGGATCAGAATACAGGGGAAATGGGGGAAGAATGGATCTGGACAGGCAAAAGAAAGCTATATCTTTATCCCATCAAGAGCTGCCCTTCTCCTTCATCTAATTCATGTCTCCATCATAGGAAAGCAAAAGGTTCTACCAACTATCACAACAGGGAGGAGTTATTTCCACCAATTTATAATCCAAGTTGAAAGTTAAATGTTTGTTACTGCTGTTATTCTTTATATAAGGAAGCATGGAGAAAAAAAGAGTACAAAGGAAACGGTCAAGTAATAAAACAGATGCTACAGTTCTTGCCGTCCTAGCTGGTCATGAGGCCTGAGATGGTAATAATTGCTGTCGACTTCCACCACTCACTCCATGTTCCCCTTGACTTTTGCCGGCTCCTCATTTAGAGGGTGGTTCATTTATAGCTGCAGGATCTGAGTGTTTGCTTTTTTGTTTTGTTTTGTTTTGTTGTTGCTTGTTTATTTTTTGGGTTTTTTTGTTTGTTTTGCAACGGAGTGTCACTCTTGTTGCCCAGGCTGGAGTGCAATGGCGCGATGTCGGCTCACTGCAACCTCTGCCTCCCCATATTCTCTCCTGCCTCAGCCTCCTGAGTATCTGGGACTGCAGGCGACTGCCTCCACGCCCAACTAATTTTTGTATTTTTGGTAGAGATGGGATTCCACCATGTTGGTCATGCTGGTCTTGAACTCCTGATCTCAGGTGATCCACTCTCCTCGGCCTCCCAAAGTGCTGGGATTACAGATGTAAACCACTGTGCCCGGCTGTTTGCTTGTCTTTTCTTTGTTGGATTTATGAGTTTTTTTAATTTACCAGACTATGGGGCAAAGGAACAAGAAGAATAACCCAGTTAAATTATTTGGGTTCTAAACATAGCCATCCTTATCTCCATTGTGTAGCAGCGCCTTAATTTCTTCCAGCGAATGGGATCAGCACTGTAACCACTGATTCCGGCTCTCTTGGTTCACCTTTATGAGGAGCCCAAAATGGCCAGGAGGTGTGTTCAGCTTCAGTGTATCAGGAATATTATTGTTTCATGGTGGAAGTCTTTGGGGATTAGCAACTACAAATCTACTAAACCTCAGTGGCTTAAAACACTTTGGTTACAATTTTTTTCTTCTCCCCCCGCCCCCATTTCTTCCTTTTTTTAAAAAAACTTTTTTTTTTTTTTTAATTACTATACTTTAAGTTCTGGGTACATGTGCGAAGCATCCAGGTTTGTTACATAGGTATACGTGTGCCATGGTGGTTTGCTGGATCCATCAACCCGTCATCTACGTTAGATATTTCTCCTAATGCTATCTCTCCCCTAGCCCCCCACCCACCGATAGGCCCTGGTGTGTGATGTTCCCCTCCCTGGGTCCATGTGTTCTCATTGTTCAATGCCCACTTACCAGTGAGAGTATGTGGTGTTTGGTTTCTGTTCCTGTGTTAGTTTGATGAGAATGATGGTTTCCAGCTTCATCCATGTCCCTACAAAGGACATTAACTCATCCTTTTTTTTATGGCTGCATAGTATTACATGGGTAAGTGTGCCACATTTTCTTTATCCAGTCTACCATTTATGGGCATTTGGGTTAGTTCCAAGTCTTTGCTATTGTGAACAGTGCTGCAATAAACATACATGTGCATGTGTCTTTATAGTAGAATGATTTGTAGTCCTGTGAGTATACACCCAGTAATGGGATTGCTGGGTCAAATGGTATTTTTGGTTCTAGATCCTTGAGGAATCTCCACAGTCTTCCCCTAACTTACTGTAGTCATTCCACCTTAACTTTGATTGTCTGAGTGGCCTTTTCCAACCTGAGATGCCATTATTCCCACTGAGATTGGTGAACCCAAAGTGTAATAGCACATTTTTCTGCTACTTTTAGTCTTAAGGGGACAACCACCACAGAGAGCTTCAAAGTTACTGATAGCCTTTCACAAATGCATTTCTTTTCTTTTTTTTTTTTTTTTTTTTTGAGACGGAGTCTCGCTCTGTCACCCAGGCTGGAGTGCTGTGGCCGGATCTCAGCTCACTGCAAGCTCCGCCTCCCGGGTTCACGCCATTCTCCTGCCTCAGCCTCTTGAGTAGCTGGGACTACAGGCGCCCGCCACCTCACCCGGCTAGTTTTTTTGTATTTTTTAGTAGAGACAGGGTTTCACCGTGTTAGCCAGGATGGTCTCGATCTCCTGACCTCGTGATCCGCCCGTCTCGGCCTCCCAAAGTGCTGGGATTACAGGCTTGAGCCACCGCGCCCGGCCCACAAATGCATTTCTTAATGCATTGTCTATTGTCTAAGTGAAGTGGCTGAGCAAGTTGCGCATAACATATACCTACTTCCTGAAATAGTTGGACTTCTTTTTTCTTTTCTGTAGTATGTATGTGAATAAATTTCTGGCAGTTTGACCTCAATAATTGTAAGCCCTGATTAAATCCATATTTTGATTATTCAGCCCAGCAAACTATTAACCCACTTTCTTGAGCTCAAGACAACAAATTAATTCTAAATCTCAGGTAGATGGGACATAGGGCAATGAATTTGGCTCCATCAAGTCTTATGTTCTGTCCCTATTGGCTTAACCCTCTTAGAATCTATTTTCATAAATCCACCTCAGTTCTTGATGGTATACATTGGTAATGCCTTGTCATTGCATTGATGTAAAGGTTTTCTCCTTGTAGAATAGCTCTTCCCTCACTCAGTCTGGGCTAAGTGTTTTATTAGGATTAGAGGCAATAAAAGCTGGCAGAGTATGTCTTGACAAAAATGGGCATCAGCTTGAGAGCCAATCGTTAAAATATTATTTTTTCCAAAGAATAATATTTGAGAGGAGATTTCTCTACTGGCAAAGGATGTTCGGAAGAATTTTGAAGTTCAAATTTCTCAGTCCTAAGTACTGGCTAAGATGGAGTAACAGGGATTGAATTTACCTTCCAACTAAAAAAACTGAACACCATGACCAATTAATGGTTGTCAAGATATTGGACATCAGAAACAACTGGGTTTGTTGCCTAGGAGATGAGAAACAAATAACATGAGTGCTATGATTGCTCATCTTACTTTCTAGAGGATGTTTCCAGGCTACAGTGTATTGAAGACCCCAGAAAGAGATTGGTGCCCTTGCAAAGATGAGAAGACTTTAAGAGGTCAGGAGGACAAGTCAGGTAGAGTACAAAAAGCAGAGTACCAGAGAGGAGAGAGCTACACAGAGAATGAATTGCAGAAATCTGCAGAGGCTCACTTAAATTGAACTAAGATCAGTTTAGTAGTGACCAATATATACAGGTAAGGAAACTACTCAGGCTAAACAAGGAACCACTCTAAAGGATTAGAGAAAACAATTCCTGGTGCTCCAGTACAGCTAAAAACAGTACCTATTCTCATCAATGGAGCAACCTCATAATTCAAAAGGCATTTTAGAGTCCTACCTCAGCAGTAGTGAGGTTACCTCTAGAACAAAGCTTTAAAACAAGAGCTGAAAGAATTGAACTAGTTTCAAATGACTTAGCCATGTTCTTTGCTCTTTATTCTTTTGTGCAAGTTTAGATTTCCATCTGATATCATTGTTCTTTTACCTAAAGGACATTCCTTTAAAATGTCTTATAGTGTAGGTACACTGGCAATAAATTCTTCCAGTTTTTGTATGTCTTAAACAGTCTTTATTTCACATGTTTTTGAAAAATATTTTACTAGGTAAGGAATTCTAGGTTGACAGTTATTTTTCCTTTCAGTACTTTAAGGATATCTTCTAGTGTGCATTGCTTCTCATCAAGGTCTGTTGTCCTCTTTATGTGTTCCTCTGTACATGATGTGTTTCTTTTCTGTCTATCTCTTGTGATTTTCTTCTTGTGTGTGTGTGTGTGTTTAGAGTTTTCTAAGCTTCTGGAACCCATAGGTTTATAGTTTGTATAAAGTGTGAAAATTTACCAGCCACTATTTCTTCAAGTAGTTTTTCTTTCCTAACTCCTCCATTGAAGACTCCCAAACCAGGTATATTTGGCTTCTTGAAGCTGTGCCACAGCTCTCTGATGCTTTGTTCATTTCTTTCAGTCTAATTTTCTGTCTAAATTTTGAACTGTTTCTCTTACAATGTCTCCAACTTCATTAATCTTGTTTTTGTTGCTGTTGTTGTTGTGTTTGTTTGTTTGTTTGTTTGTTTTTGAGATGGAATTTTGCTCTCTTGTCCAGCCTGGAGTGAGGTGGTGCAATCTCAGACCACTGTAACCTCTGCCTCCTGTATTCAAGCGATTCTCCTGCCTCAGCCTCCCGAGTAGCCAGGATTACAGGCACGTGCCACCACACCCGGCTAATTTTGGAATTTTTAGTTGAGATGGGGTTTCAACTGTGATGGCCAGGACAGTCTCGGACTCTTTACCTCAGGTGCTTCACCCACCTCAGCCTCCCAAAGTGCTAGGATAACAGGCATGAGCCACCACCCCAGGCAGTTCACGAATCTTTTTTTCTGCAATATCTAACCTGCTGTTAATTCATTCAGTGTAGTTTTCAACTCAGACATCTTTGCTTTTATCTTTAGAAATTTGATTTGTTCTTTTTATATCTTTCATGATTTTGCTTATTGAATCTTTTCTATAGCTTCTTGAATGTGTGCAATACACATACAATAATTGCTTTAAAATTGTGTGATTATTATGTCATTTCTGGATAGATTTCAATAGATTTTTCTTCTCATTGAGTTTTTCATGAGTTATGACTCCACTTCTGCTAGAATAGCAAAAATTAAAAAGATTGATAATTCGAAGGTTTGATGAGGATGTGGTGCAATTGGAACTTTCAAATAATGCTGAAGGGAATGTAAAATGATATAACCACTACGGAAAATGTTCACATCTCCTATATAACAC
Source organism: Macaca fascicularis (assembly GCF_037993035.2). Classification (NCBI taxonomy): domain Eukaryota; kingdom Metazoa; phylum Chordata; class Mammalia; order Primates; family Cercopithecidae; genus Macaca; species Macaca fascicularis. The sequence goes on along the minus strand of NC_088375.1, from coordinate 73,089,351 downwards.
TGTTATTTTACTCTTAGGTAAAATCCAAAGGAAGTAAAAGCATATGTCCACATACTGACTTGTATATAGATGCTCATAACAGCTTTATTTTTAGTAGGCAAAAACTGGACACAACTTAAATGCCCATTAGCAAGTTATTGGAAAAACAAATTATGTTATATCTACAGAAAGGAATAATACTCAGCAATAAAAATAAATGTTACAATCAACAACATGTATAAATCTCCAATAACATGTATAAAATAATTATGTTGAGTGTAAGGAGTGACACAAATTAAAGTAACATAAACTTATATAAAATTCTGGAAAATAAAAACTAATCCATAGTAACGGGAAGTAGATCAGTGGTCTGGATGGAGATAAGAAAGGATAGGAAGTTGTAAATGACAGGGACTACAAACTTTTGCAGATGGTGGTTATGTTAATTATCTTTATTGTAGTGATGGTCTTTATGTATGTATATAGATGTGTGTGTGTGTGCACATGTGTCAAAATTGATCAAATTGTACAATTTAAATATGTGGAGTTTATTTATATAAGTTAAATCTCAATGCACATGCCTATGATGTAAAAAAAGAAAAAAAGCAACACAAAACAAGCAAAAATTTTGTCTCCCTCATTCTTACCTGCTTAAATGTCTCCCACCAATGTGTATGGTTCCCAATCTTTCCTCATAATGCTCTTTTAATGGTAAGAAAGATTTGGCAAGATTGAGCATTCAATTGTTGCAATAATGTTACACTCATTTCAATTGGACTTGACCTTGTCCCAGTCATATCTTCCCTGAGCCTGCCAGAGATTATGAACTCTTTCAAAGCCAGCACCAAGGCCTTCTGGTTCTCCTCACATGATTTTAATTGCATGTTCATGACTTTTATTTTTTTTTTCCACCCTATACACACTCACTAGGGTAGTAAATGGAAGGTGGCTGGCTCCACAATCTGTTGCCATAGAAGGTAAATACCACAGCCATTAGCTCTTCCTCCACCTTCCCTTTGACTGCATCTCATCTCATGTCACATTAGTAATAATTTGAGTACCTGGGAAGCTCATCTGGCAGTCAGAATTTTGGGGTAAGTTATTGTAATAATGATTTGGTCCGCCTACCTTCTGAGGTATCCCCTTGATATATGGGATGTCCACACATTCAGAAGGGCTACACTACATCAATCATAATTCTATTCTTAAAGAATTTAATTAAAAACAAAAAGTGAAGAGTTGATCTAATAACAAGATCTTTTTACTTCTTTATGTTGAGTTACTTGATAGCAACAATGGGTCAAATAACTTCGACATTAATATTTATAAGCTATCTGGAAATTTTGAGGAGCTTAGACCTAAAAAAATAAGTTAAATGCTAGCACAAAAAGTGAAACAAACATTTATGTCAACAAAATCTAATTATATCTTAACAGTCATTCCCATATCACTTCCAAGGTAGAATGATTTTTGGACAATATGGATCATAAGAAGATTCAATGTCTTAGATGTTACTACTACAGACAAATCTAAGTCTCCTTTTAAGCCTTGTTACAATAAGGTCAAAAGGAGGTGAATGACAGGAGGAAGCTTATTGCCTTCCAGGGTAATAAGAACAGGAACTCAAAATTCCAGATGTTTCTGGAAAGCTAGATAATAATCACAGATTTTGTGCTTCCAAAAGTGTTGTTCAGTCTCTGGTTTTGTGCTTTGCTTGTAAAAAGGACATCCATGTGTTCAAACATACGATTTTAGCAATTGGCCCTAAATCAAAAGGAAATGTTTTTATTAGCATGTGTTTTCCTTGAGGGCAAAATTAGGCCATCTTCTTCATGCTATGGAAATTCTCAAGGTGCCCACAGTTTGACCAGAAATATAGTAGGTTTTCAATAAATAATGACAGTTGGTAATGATGGAATGCTAAGTAGAGAGACAGTTTTTGGATTTGCACCTAAAGATGTATGGACAGTCTGAGTGGTGGTGCTAAGTCCACGTGTGTCCGCTCTTATGTGCCCCTCCCTCCTGGTGCTCAGGTTGTTCTAAGGGTCATTCATATTTTAGCTGTGAAGGAACTGCAGTTACCATTAAGTAGCATCAACTTAGTTCATAATTATGTTTGTAACCCAGGGAAGGCCCATGTGTTTGTCCATGCTACTATTTTTACTGACTGTTAAAACACTTTATTCATATACCTCTACAGTTTTGATTGTCTGTTGCTTATCCTTATAGTCAAGGCTTTTCATTTTCTTATCCTACTAAGCATTTTCAGTTTGATCTTCTGTTTCTCATTACAAATCCTCTAATGCACTAGATGGGCCACAGTGGGTTAGAGAATTTATAATGATCACAGTCTTTGCCTTTATAACCTTCCAGAGCATTTACTATCTATTTGATTTGAATTTAGCAATGTGTTCATGCATTCATTGGATTCTATCCCTGGTCATTGCCTGACTTCTCTAAGATTGGACTGTGACTCCCTGTCACACTCAATCTTCTTTCTTTATCTTGTCAATCTTCTTTCTTTCTTTATCTCCCTGTCAATCTTCTTTCTTTATCTTGACACTGCTCAGACTGTCTTAGAAAAACAGCTGCAGCCTGTGATCCCAGCACTTTGGGAGGCCAAGGCGGGCAGATCACCCTAGGTCAGGAGTTTGAGACCAGCCTGGCCAACATGGTGAAATCCTTTCTCTACAAAAATACAAAAAAATCAGCCAGGCATGGTGGTGGGTTCCTGTAATCCCAACTTCTTGGAAGGGTGAGGCAGGAGAATCACTTCGACCAGGAGGTGGAGTTTGCAGTGAGCTAAGACCATGCCATTGCACTCCACACTCCAGCCTGGGCAAAAAGAAACTCTCTCTCAAAAAAACAAAATTAAAAAAAAAAAAAAAAAAAGAAAAAGAAAAGAAAAGGAAAAGAAGGAAAAGAAAAACAGCTGTAGTCTCTAAAATGAAGACAATACCATGTGACTCATATAGTTGTTCTGAGGAGTAAGTGAGTCAATATATGCAAACCGATCAGAAAATTGCTTGCTGGAAAGTGCAATATAACTATTAGCTATATACAAAAGCTATATAAAATTATAAAGTTTTATGTACATTTGTTTTATATACACATAACACATGTATGTGTATAGCTCTGTCGTATGTGTATGTATCTATTGGTATCATACCAACCTCCTCCCCTTGGCCATCTGGTTTTTAACATTCTTTTTCCTCTTCACATTTAAGTTTGGGAAGTGTTTACTGACATATCTTCAAACTCTCTGATTCCTTCCTCTGGTCGTGTTTAGTCTATTGATGAGCCCATCAAAGGCATTCTTCATTTCAGTTGCAGTGTTTTTGATTTCCATCATTTTCTTTTGATTATTTCTTAGAATTTCCATATTTGGGATGGAAACTATCTAATCATGCATGTTGTATACTTTTTCTGTTTAAGCCTGTGACATATTAATTACAGTTATCTTAAATTCCCTGTTGAATAATTCCAAAATTTGTGCCATACCCAAGTCTGGGTCTGAATGCTTCCTTTGTCCCTTCAGACTATGTTTTTTCTTGTCTTTTAATTTTTCTTGTTTTGTAATTATTTACTGAAAGTTGAACATTATTTGTTAGTTAATAGGAAATGAAGTAGTTCTTTAAAGTGAGGTTTTGTGTTAATCTGGCTAGAACTGGGCTTCTTAATTTTTGCTGTGGCTGTGGGTATATAATACTTCAAATTCTTTTAGTCTTTTGTTGGGTTTTGTTTTTTGTCTTCCTTGTTGTCTTTGGGCTTCCTTGAATACTCCTCCTTAAATTGAGGTGACATCTTGCCACTCTTTCAGCTATGATCCATTGTTTTTACTATTGATGTGGTGTAAGCCCTGGAAGAGGCAGACTTTTGTTCTATAATCTTATGATTAAACCTCAGCCTTCTAGTGGGTCTGTGTTTTCATCTGTTATTTCAAAAGCTTTTCTTAGCTCCCCTTCCACCTTAGATGGGACAGAAATTCTAGAGGAGGCTGGAGTTGGCAAATTGCTATTTTCCCAGGTGGGATAAGGCTCTGGTAAAGTCTTTCCTCCTACATAGTAGGCCTTGGTCATGGGAAATGCTCTGGGCATATCTCAAAATGGTTACCTTCCCCCTTCTTCTGCCAGAAACACAGGAATTTTCTCAGTTCTTTACCATGAGAACCTGGTGGAGTTCCTGAAGGTAAAAGCCATGAGAGTGAGGAAGTTCCCCTAAGATTGTGGCCCCCAGGAGATTCTCATTCTCACATTAACTTCTCATTCTGTCTCCAGCAATTTGGCAAGATGATCATTTAAGTTTATGGCATATTAGTTTACGGCTCCTGAAACTTCTGCTCCAGGTAACCACACCTCAGTGGTGATTCTCTGTATTCTCCTGTCTCTTCAGATTTTGGGATAGCATTTTGCTCTGAGACCTCAATTTTCCAATGTTCCAAGAAAAGGTATTGACTTTCAGTTTGTTAAACTTTTTTCTAGTTGCAAGGGCACGAGTGACAACTTCCAAGCTATTTACGAGTGAGAGATTGGTGAGAATATTAACTCAACAGAGCTTTGAAGGCTCATCCACCCTCCTTTATTTCAATTTAGTGTTTTGTTATTTTGTGATCCCTCTTTAATGGTAATATCATAATCAGTTTAACCCAGGTTTGTGTTTTTGTTTCAAATTCAGTAAACATTTACTACCCATCTACTGTATGTTAGGTGCTGTTTTAGGTTCTGGAGGCACAATGTGAATAAACAGATGAGATTATCTGTTTTTTCTTTTGGCCAAAATTCTCACATAGTCATAGTCCTACCAGCTCTTTTAGGTTAAGACCTCTCTACATTGTCACAAAATACGTCACTTGTTCATACCACCTGTCTCTGCCATGGAATTTCCTTTCCTATATTCTTCACATCTCACCCAGCCTTTGAGGCTCAATTCCCCAAGAAGACAGAACTTTTTTTATCTACAGTGACCTTTTTATCCTGTGAGTTCTTATCACTTTGTGTGTATTTATATATATGTGTTGGGGTAAGGTGAAGAGATGTTTGTTTGTGTCATAATAATATAACATCTTGAATGGGGAGGTTTTTTTTAACATCATCTATATTTCAGAACTTACAAATTTTGTAAACAATTGGGATGAAGAAACTGGTTGTCCTGTTCCTTTTTCATTTATCAGTTGAGAACTTTCATTAATATAGAAGACGCAATGAGGTAACATGGAAGAATTCAGTCGTATGCATCACTAGAACCCACAAAAAGCAAATTCTTTATCTAGTAGGTTCTCTGCTGCATACTGATGGCCATAAAAGTAATGTGGCCAATTTCTCAAGCTCATCTGATTTATCTACAAACATGAACCTCTCCTTCTTCTTTGACAGCACGCACTTTTTCTGACATCAAGATCCTTGCTTATTAGATCTTTATGTATGATGTCCAGTCTGCCATTTATGGTAAACACTTGACTGTATAGCTATTGGATGATATCTGAAAGTGTGGATTCTGTTACAATCAATCATTTTATTTGTAAGACAATTTATGCATCTGCACTGAACAACTTCAACTCTTTCTTGTTAAAAATAACTGCATGTTTTATAAGCATTTCTATAAATACATCCAGTTTTACAATGCTTCTCATATATAACCAATGTGGTTTCTGCACTATCGACCATGGAGACACATATGTGTCCTGTACTGCTGGATTTGCCAAGAAGTGTTTTTGATGAATGTGTGGAATGCCCTTTTTCCAAAGTCAAACATCTGGTTTTGGCACCAATTTTCAGGCCAGCTCTATGCTCAGCACAAAAATGGAATGTACTGGATTTGCTTGGGTAGAAGTTGCTCACGCAATCCACATTTCCAAATGCCAAGGCTTTTACAAAATTCATTTGAGTTGATTTTAGGTGTGAGGTGAAATCAAGAACAATACTGCTTCTTGCCTACTCTAGATTTTTGCTAGTTCTACCATTCCATGTTAATCATTGTGTTGCAAGTTTCTGTGTTACAAAGGAAGGCCTTATTGACCAGTGGCATCAAATAGAGACTAATCAGTAATTTCCACATCAATAATCAAGGAGGGTACCTGCAGATTTTTGAAACTGCAGTAGAAGCTGAGTTTAACAATTTTTATTATTACTAACCTATGTTCAGATGTCAAGATGGAAAAGGCAATTTTGAGATTTTTTTCTTATCTGTATCATGTACTAGTAGACTGTTCACTTAAATCTTTTGGCTTATGTTAGATGACCAGTGCTGGACTTTGAGTCCCTGGAAGTGAGCTCATGCCATATCCTAGAGCTCCTACTATATCCTTTAGTGACATCTAAAAAAAAAAAAGAAAGTAAAAAACACGTATTGAGTTCTAACTATGTGTTGGTCACTATAGTAGGTGCTCAGGATATAGCCATGAACAAAACAAAGTCTCTACAAAAAATGAGCCAGGACAGGTAAAAAAATGAAAAATAAATAAATAAATAAATAAATAAATGCACAATACATAAGTAATGTAAATCAAAATAAATTAGAGTGAGAGGATAGTGACAGGTGGAATAACCTCTAAGCCCAGACCTGAATCAAGTGAGGGTGTGAATTACTCATCTGAATCTCTGAAAGGAGTGTGGTCTGCACTGAGAGAGCAAGAGTGAACAAAATACTCTAAGTCAGAAGCTAGATCAACCTGCCCTACGAGAGGCCAAAGGAGCAGTGCGGCTGCAGTAGAGTGTGCATGGGCCAAGGTAGTAGGAAGTAAGATCAGAGAAGTAGCAGTGGTGAGATTTTTGTAGATCAAAGGAAGGGCTTGAATTGTCCCCAACTGTGATGGGAAGATGTTGGGAGATGCATTCCTATGGGTGTAGCAGGCATAGCAGAGTCAGCTTCATAGAAAATACTTGTTGAATGGAAATAAAAATGATGAATACTCAACTATGCATTATATAAACTTTCACGATCAATAAGGACTTTAGAAGGACAAAGGGAATAGGATACAATATCTCGTTCTTTGCCCTATGTTTTCTGCATCTATTTTGAATATGTTTTAGATCCTTCCATATACCTAGTGACTTTTACTAAATAGTCACATTAATTCTTTCATCAGCTACAACAGTGGGATAAGATTTATCTAGATGATCCTGGATGACTTGCTATAGAAGGTCTTGGACTGTTTCCACATGTGTCTTGACACTAGTTTATTGCTTCAACCCACCATTCTGTCGTAGAACAAAACAGAAGCATCTCCGAAGTCAAAAAGGGAACAAGTTATCTGATTTTTCCTTTCCCACCCAGAGTGTATGCCTGTTTCATTCATGTAATCAACATAGTTTTTTGAGTTTTGGTTTTACTCTGGGTCTGTAAAACAGAGAAGGTTGCCAAAATGTATTTTGACATTTTTACCAGACCTAGAGAGAAAAACATAGGTTTAGAATTTAGACATAGGTTTTAATTCTGAATTATGGCTCTAAATCACAGGGAGGCAGTAAGTGTGCAGGCGCTGAAGTTATACCTTGGGGGCATGCATCTCACATTGCCATTTTCTAGTTACGTGGTGTTGGGGAATTTACTGACATTTTCCGAGCTTCAGCTTTCTAACTTATAAAACATGAAAAATAATAATAGAATTTTCTTCACAGAGTTGATGTAACAATTAATAAGTTAATTCTATGGATATAAAATGCTTAGAAACTACCTAGAATATAGATTATAATATGTACAAAATAGATATAGTTGTTATTATTGTTATACTCACTGTGTGTCCCTATACAAGTTGCTTAGTGTCTGTTGCCCATATCTGAAAACTGGGGATTATCGGTACATACTGTTCAACATTAATAAGAAAAACAAATGAGATAAGACATGTCAAACACCTAACACACTGTCTGACACAAAATCGTAATGATCATATTGAAATTGCTATTATTTGAGGTAATTTTAAGATAGTCATTTATAATTTCTGCTTTTGAATATGATTAAATACTAGATTCTACAAATCACACCTTGGTCTATTGTCCCTGTCCAATAATGTATGTTGAAATGGAAGACCCCAAAGCAGTTATCATACATTTGTTTGCAATTTAAAAATATCTGATTCAATAAATAAGAAGAAAATGCATGACCACCTAGAGGCAGCCATCCACAGGGAAGGTGAGTTTCAACATTATTGTGTTCGCTAGCTGAAGGCAATTCAGAGATGCAGCATCTTTCTATCCTTCACTTGGGTATTTGCCAGATTTATCTTCGGATAAGCTATCCTCGGGGTTGAAAGAGGCATCATTTCTGGGTCCAACAATGCCCAGAGGCAAAAACAGGAGCTGGAACATATATCTCAGAAGCTCCCAACAGCTCTCCTGTTACGTTTCATTGGCAGAACTGCATCATATGTCCTCCAATAAACTCATCACTAGTATGGAGAAAGGCCTGCCTTGACTGGTTTATACCAACCAGGATCTACCTCTGGAGTTAGGTAGGGGCGTCCTCCACTGAGTCCTATGGGGAAAGGGTGGAGCAGAACAAAACCAGGGCTCTGCCTTCAGGGGAGAAAGAATAAGATATATGGTTGACAGCAAATAGTGTCTGCTATAGATGATCAACCAAACCTTGCAAAACTACTTGTATTATCCTCTAAAATGAAATTATGTTAAGATTATTTTTACATGAGTCCAAAGCACTGACTGTTAGCTTGGAATGTAGCTGTTCTCATATTTCTCACCCCAAACTATTACATAAGAAATGCCTTCCAAGCCTTAGATATTTTCAAAGCAATCCTGTATTTTTAGATACCCAAAGACAACCAGAGGTGGCAAAGAACCTCTCATGGACATTTCAAGTGTTCTGGGTCAGGGACTTTCTTATGGCCAGTTGAGTTGGATTTTGCCCTAAAACCAAGTTTCCACCTTCCAGGATGCCAGTGGAATGTGAGACAGCAATGCAGAAGGGATAATTTGTCCTCAAGATTGCTCTTTTTGAGTTTGTAGTAATATTGTTACTGCTGTAAGAGGGAAGGAACATGCTAGCTTTGCTCTTTGTTTATTGAATTCAGCGTGCCATAAACTCGATTTTATTTTTCTCATAGCTGTATTTTATTTTCATCTGTGTTGGTGCCTCAAATAAATGTCTCGAAAGACCAGCTGGGGAGAATTGGATATCAACAGGAATCACTTTCTAAAAAGTAGTTGAATGTAAGGAGCACTGAAAAAGTTAAAAACTAAACAGTGGGGAACTTCCCTGCTGGGAGTATAAATTGTACCATCAACATCAACCATGCACTGGCTACAAGGACATAATTAAAGAGAGAGAGAAAGTGCTTCTATTTGAAATTCCATTATAGACTTTTATAAAAGGAGTTAAATAAGATGCTGAAGAAAACTCACTGTAAATAAGCACTTTCTGACATAGATTTAATTTCTGTAAATGGAGACACCTACTCTTCTTTATCTCTTAATAGTCTTTATTCTGCTCCCAACACTCTAGTGTCTCTAGATATCCATTATTCATTACCAAATCCAATGATTCTTTCTCTATTATCCTTCTCAGCCTCTCTGCAGTATTTCATTTATTCATTCCCTCGTTTAACTTTTCTTGCCCCTTGGAGCCTGGACTAAATATATCTGAATTTTAGATGTCAATTCTGCTTTCTAAATGGAGCGATGGAGCCAGTGGCCAATGAAAGTCAGTGGAGGGTCACAGATGGGGAATAGTCGCTGATTATCATATGGGTATAGGCAATGTGAGTCTATCACCAAATCCATGGTCATAAGAGTCAGACTCTCTGAGCTCGGAGAGAAAGGTAGAGAGAAAGGCAGAGATTGAAGCAGTTAGACTGAAGTCTTGTTGGATTCAATTCAGAGGGAACAACTTGATCAATGTGTAGTTAAGTCACTAGGATGAAAACACAAGAAAAATAAAGACACAAGTAAATAAACCAGAGGAACTAGTGTTAAGAAGTAAAGCATAGCCGGGCGAGGTGGCGGGCGCCTGTAGTCCCAGCTACTCGGGAGGCTGAGGCAGGAGAATGGCGTGAACCTGGGAGGCGGAGCTTGCAGTGAGCTGAGATCCGGCCACTGTACTCCAGCCTGGGCGACAGAGCGAGACTCCGTCTCAAAAAAAATAAATAAATAAAAATAAAAAAAAAATAAAAAAAAAAAAGAAGTAAAGCAAAGAACTTTTGCTGTATAGCACAAATCACAGAGAGAGGTATGGAGTAGCTATATTTAGTCTGTTTCATTGTCATAGTAATTATTTTTAAGACCCAGAGCCAGTCTGATGTTTGGAAAACAAAAAGAAAAAAAAATCTATTTTATTACAATCCAAGAGTCTTCTTTTCCTTTACAACTTGTCATCTCAAGTGAGTAGAAAAATTCTGAGGAGTTCCATGCCTGCCGAATATACCTGGCGGTGGCGCACAGACACAGAAGGGTGTGTTATATGGCTCAAGTGACATTGGCCTCTTTTATTTTTCTCTTTCCATCTTTCTTGAGGATTAGTCATTTTCTATTCTGTGATTTGTTTAATCATTTCTCTCCTATGGCATAATGGTAGCTCTTCCATTCTCTTCTCTTCTTGACAATTGTATTTACTTTTCTGGTTTCAAATCTACATACCTGATCCCAACCTCACACTTAACCTCTAGTTCTGCATTTTAAAACTACTTGTGAAATATCTCCACTGAGCTGTATCTAGATGTCACCAACGTCTCAAGATGAACTCCCTTTCATCAAACCTAGACTTCTCAAATTCCTGATTTTTTTGGTTGTTGTTGGTATTGTCTTCTCAGTCACCCTGTCTTGAAACGTCACTAGCCTTGGAATACACATTCATCCTTAATCTTCATGCAAATCCTCCTGAATTCTAGACATTCTAACTCTTCCACCTCTCTCATATCCATTTACTCCTCCATTCCTGCAGTCATTGTCCTTATTTAGACCCTTACTTCTCATGTAGTCCATTATAATTTTCTTCAAACTGATATTTCATTTTCCCGTTGCTTTCCCTTTCACTCTGTCCTATACAGAGTTGCATAGTAATTTACGTAAGGTATATTTCTGATCATTCCCACTACTACGCAAAACCCTTAAATGTATCTCTATCACCACTGCCAATACTGTAGTCAAGACCATCATCAGTTTTCATCTGGATTACTGCAATAGACTTTTTATAGCCTATTTACTACTTCTAGTTACCTTGACTCCAATCAAGTTGGTAACCTGTGAATAAGTGACTGTTTCTTAAATCAAAGGTAAACACTTTAGTTCTCCATGTATAGCACTTCAATGGATCTCTAATATTCCCTCAGAAAAAAAGTATGAATTCCTTTACATAGTTCTGAAGGTCTTTCAAGATCTGGAATCTTTTTTCATCTTTGATTTTACCTTTCACTATCACTAGCCAACCCCTCCACCTCCCACAACCCTCTTAGGGTACAGAGCAAAGAGGTAACTAATAGCAGATGTTCCCTCTTATCAGACAGGCAGCTCATGTGGGTAGGCACCAGTTTACTCTTTAGCAATTGGCTTAGGGCCACTGTGTAAACAAAACCTGATGCTCCGTTTCCACGACACCAGAAACCATGTTGGTTGAAAATGAAAAATTCAGTCAATCATCTGGAGGGATCCCAAATATCCAGATGTTTGGCATCATGTTGACAAAACAGCCAGATGATTCAGAAAGAAATTTTCACTTTTTCAGTTAGAATATGTTTTGGTCTCCTGTAGTTATCAAAGGGGCCAACATGTCCAAGTGACTTTGTTGAGATAATGAGTTCCAGGTGGAATTAAAAACACCAAAAGGATAAGGAGGAATGAGAACTGTGGATATTACACTTGAAGGACTCTAAAGACAATAAAATCCTCTGTCTTGTTGTAAATTGTTGTTAATTAACAATAATCTTTGTTGTTATTTGTTTATGCTCCCAACAGGAACTGTGGCAATGGTGTCCATATCAAAAAACTTTCACAGATACACTGACATGCATTTAGGCATAAGTTAGCATAAAGTGCTCTGAAATGACTGGAGTGTCTTTTGTGTACAAATCAATTAGTTACCTGGGAGAATCAGCATTATATTAAGGATTTTAATTTTAACTGAGCTAATGTTTATGTGCCTCATAACCAAGACAAACCGAAGAGCTGAGGAAACTGATCCAATGGAAATTTTTTCCTCCAAACACAATAAAGACTTTATGTGAGCAGTCAGTGGGAAAATTAATATTTGTTTTACATCACTTGAAGAAGAAAAATAAACAATAATTTAACTTACCTGTCAAATTAACAGTAAAATTAAAAGATACGCTTCAACTACACTGTGTGCTATAAAGTAGAGGCTTAAGAATTGTAACAGAAGGTTTATCTAGTCCAAAAAACACTGAGACATGATGTGAGCAAACCCAGGGAGAACCGATGAAGGTAGTTTGTAGAATTTGTGTCTGAATCTATTAAAACTGACATTTATTTAAAATCTAAGTTTACACAGTCTGTTACTGAAGACTCTGCATGTACTAGAGATATTCATTAGTGAGTTAAGATTATCTGGGCCAACACACACTGCTAGGTGGATCAGCCGTAACCATTTGTGGCTTGAATAATCTTTGGTTAAAAATGGTTCCTATCTTAAATGTGTTTCGAATTATGCATGTTTAAATATGGAAAAGTTCCATTGCAAAATTTGTCACAAGTTGGTTGAAATTCATGGAAAAAATATTTTCATTGAACAGAAAAGTGATGGGAAAATTTTCAAGGTAGGACATTAGCCATACACATAATGCGGGAGATTAACAAACACCAACACAGGAGCTTCTGTTAGAGTTGAGCAGCAATGATAACAACAGAAAGTTCATCTCAAAGCAGGAAATAATCTAAGCAGAAAAGTGATAATTCGCTACTCTTATTCTACTATATAAATGCTTTATTCTGTTCAATTGTGTGGAAAATCCCATTAATGCGTTGTTTGTTTGTTTTTAATTTTTGTGGGTACATAGGTGTATATGTTTATGGAGCACATGAGATGTTTTGATACAGGCATGCAATGTGAAATAAGCACATCATGGAGAATGGAGTATCCATCTCCTCAAGCATTTATCCTTTGAGTTAAATGTGTTGTTTAAGTGAATATAATTTCTATTTTCCTCAGAGAAGAATTAGTTGAATAAAAGCATCTGGTGTGCTCATTGCACCAATTACATTTGTAACTACATCAGTGATACATCTCTTGGAATTCATTTACCTGACTAGAAACATGGAGGCTAAATCAACAGTACTTCAGATATTCTTTCAGCTCTAGAGTTTTCTGATGATGCTGGAAAATTGGCAGATCTGCCTGGTCTATGTACAAGAAAGAGTGAGGCTTCATGGGAATAAACCCTTGTTTTTTAAGTCATTAAAGCTCTAGGTCTTGAAGAATTTTGTGAATTCCAAAAATAACATGTGGCCCTGCTTCTATGAGGCAGATGAGGGCATTTTATTATCTTAGAGAAAAGGCAGCAGTTGATGGCTTCCTGTGGGTATAAGTTATTCCTTGGGAATCTGGTCATGACTCAAAGGCCTATTAATTTCCATAGATACATACATCCTGTCCACTCACGCACATGCATAGGAGTAATTAAAGTTTTGAGTGGAAAACTCTTTACCACATGGGACACAAATATGAAGTTGAGACCAAGTACGTGGAATATATACTCAAACATTTGGTTATGATTAGCCCTAACTAGCATATAATAAAAATACATTCAAAGAACTAGGGTGCGTGCTGAGCTGAAGCTGATAGTTCTTTAAAGTTCTGTTCTATTATTACATTTCTTCCTCTTTCATATTAAACTTCAATTAAATAGTCTCATTGGTTCATTGGAATAGGTTTCCATTCAAAATGAACATTTGTCAACAGATACATTTATAAACAGCTGTGGTTTTCTTTGGGTATATACAGTGTCATTATCCAGACCATCTGGCCATTCTATGATGGTGTTTCTTATTTGAGCACTCTCTCTGACATAATAATTTATCATCTTCAGTATGTTTGATTTCTTCAGAGAGAACTTCTCCTGCTCTCATACCTCATGAAACAACAAAAACAACAACAAAAAGCAATAAATTATAAAGGTTACAGGAGGTGAATTGATATTCCTAAAGGTCACTGAATGGCCTGATAACTCTTCTTTTTTCCTCTTTTTATGATTAAAAGGAGCCTGATTAGAACGAAAGGTCAATGTAAAAGCAGAGCAATACAATATTAACATTTTTTAAATAAATTTTTTCCAAATATAAATATTTTCTGGGGTTTATTTGTTTGATTTATTTGTTTCTTTAATTGTAGAATCCTTGGCCAGTTCTCAAATGATTAAGAAACAACAGCTTTATTTTTCCAGGGCTATCATGCTAGCCCATGCTTCTCTTACCAGCAATTTTAGTCAGAATGATATAACCATGGAAAGAAAATGAGAGGGGAGTGATTGTGTTTGCCTTAAAAGTTCCATAAATGAGCAATATAAGAACCTGAAAGTATGTACTTTATCTATGCAGAGATAAAAAGCAAGTAAATGCTTAAAATGCAGGAAGTTACATGGAAATGGCATTTTTAATGAATATGAGCCAAATACAAGCCAAGTATATTGGCAGTCAAAGAAATATGAAAACAAAAATTTAGTCACATTCTTATCTTATTATGAGTGTATGAATTATTAAACTTTGGTTATCAAAATTATGTATAAATTTTAAATAAAATTTTATTGGGAAACAAAATATTGAATATGAAATAAGAGATTGTTATTTCCAAAGTGTGGAATGAGTTTGTCAATGACCTAGAAAACCCAGCAGGGCAGCTTGATCACTGTAGAAAACTAAAACATAAATAAGCAAATTAGAACTTTCAGCCTTCCCAATATCGGTGAACATTCACCCTCTGTAACATCAGTGGAATGAGTTTGACAAAAAATGGCAAGACTTTATTTAAAGGAATACTTGATGACATGGGAGAAACAAAGGAAACAGAACATACTTACAGGTAAATGAGCTCTGTGAAACTGCACACTTACTGTATATAATTATTCAAATAACCAAATACTGTTTTCTTTTATATTACTTAAAAAATTCTTATTCTTAAATTATTTGTTAAATGAATTATTTAGGACGCAAAAATACGTTACAAGAGATAAATAGGAGAGAGTTGAAATTATTGGTAATTCTTTCAAAGCTCCATGAAAGCAATGTAGGTGCTGAAAATTTTTAGCATTGTCTTTGTGAATAATGTGTTGTGTAAAATTTACACTTATGAAAATAATCATCAAAGGTTGCTAGCATCACAAAAAGAGGGACAACCAGACATCACGTATCTTCTAATGGAGCAAAACATCACCTAAGAAGTAATTTTGCCTGAAAGAAAATTGAACTTGACACTGATTAAACTACTCCAACTATCTAATAACTTAAATGAAATACAGAGGAAAGAGACAACGGTAGAATGACACCCATGGGGATGCAATCAGAAAAATTCAGACTGTGAAGAATTCTATAGGACAAAATACAGTCTCTTTAACCAAAGGAAAAAAGGAACAGAGATTATCAGAAGAGTATCTATAGATTTTAAAATATTTAGGAAATATCCCTATAAAATACAATGTATAAACATAATTTGGATTTAGAAGCAAAAAATATATAAAATAGAACTGTAAGATAGCTGGGTATATGATGATATTTAGGAATATTAATTTTGTTAGATGCAATGTGGATTGTGATTATATTTTCAAATGACTCTGTATCTTTTAGAGTCGCATATTGAAATACTCAGAGATAATATGTTGTGTAGAATTTTCTTTAAAATAATTTGAGATAGGTGCTAAGTAGGTAGGGAAGACATAAAACAAGATTGTCCATTAGTTGAAAATTGCTAACAGTATATACTATTTTCTTTATTTTTATACATGAAAGAAATTCTCCATATTAAATATTTTGTGAAAGAAGTGACAGGTCATGTAAGAGAAACACCATTATACCACATGCTCTTTAACATAGAGTATTATTTTTAATATACAAATTTAATATACAAAAAAACTAAACAATATTACAATGTAATTTTAAAGACCTTAAAGAAACTTACTGCCTTTGAAAACCAGTGCATGACTTGCTACAAACAACAATGAGAGAGTGACAACATCTAAAAACGTCAAAAATTGTTTTGCTGTTATTAATTTAAAATAATAAATGGAAAGTTGACAAAAGATGAAGTGATAAGAAGCTAATGGTAGTTTAATGATTGTCTCTTCAGACAACAGAAATGAAATGGAAGAAAAACTTTTCACTCACTAGGGCTATAACTCTGCACATTCCTGAATCATTCTCTTCAGGAATGCATCTCTCCCAATCTAAGAGGAAATCATCAGGAAGGAAATTACCCGGAAACTTTTCAAATGCTTTCAGGATGTTCCCATCGAGATTCCATAAAGTACCTTTCCAACTCCTCTGTTCTATCAATGGTATCACCATTCTCTTAGTCCCACAGTCTCGAAATCGTCCGATAATTTTGGATCCTTCCCCTTTTTTTCAACTGCAATTGCAATCGTGAACAAGTCCTGATGAACCTTGTTTGTCAATGGGTAATGTATTTCTCTCTTTTTCCACCTTTACTTTCTAAACTTCACATCTGGCTCCTATTTAATAACTGAATCCTCACAGTACTTAACTGACAGCACAGTCTTCCTAAAATGCTGATTTCATCGCATCATCCTATACTGAAGAAACTCCAGTAGTCCCCTATGATGTCAAGCTGTATTTCTTTGCCTGGCTGTCCACATTCTCCTAGATTTGTCCCCAAGTTATGGACAGATATTGCTTCCTTCCACCCTGAAGTTTTGCTCTGTACTCCAGTTCCTCTGTTCACCTTTCTCCACTCTTCTCTGTCACCTGGATGTCTATTTTCCATGACTTGCTTGTCCTCTACCTAATGAATTTGGGACTTCTAGGTTAAATAAACCCTAAGTCAAAGGACTTCTGGGTTAAATAAAACTCAAGGCATTTAAAAGACATTTGCCTTTAAAATAAACTGGAAGAAACCAAACCAACTAGTTTTCTCTCTGCCCTAACTAGAAACACAGTAAATTATATAGAATCTCCAAGTAAAGGGGAACATAAAAGTTATAAACTCCAACCACCTTCCAAAGCTAAAGTCTTCCTTAGAGTAGTCTCTAGCTTACGTTCCCTTTTTTTCCCTCAAGAAATTCTTTCCAAGTTTTGGCAGTTTTCAGTTTTTGAAAGCTTTTTCTTATGTCAAACTTTCTATTTTCCCAGAGTTATGTCCATTGCAATCCTATGTGCTACTCAGAACCTTTATGACAGCACTTCAAATATTTCATGACAGCTATTACTTTGCCTACTCTTCTTTAGGCTGGAGATTTCCAATTTTTAAAACTGTGCCTGAAAGAACATGATTTTTCAGACCAGTAAATTTCCTGACCCACAGAACCTGTTGACCAAGCCTTCCCTATAGCACTCACGCTACCTGATGAGAGCTCCATGCTTCATGTACTGTCACAGGTGCCTGGTTCCTCTGTAATATGTAAGCTCCTTAAAATCAGTGACTGTGTCTTTTCCTGCTTGCATTCTGAGTGTTTTATCCCAGTTACTAGTGTTTTCATTTATTTTTAAAAAAGCATAAATGGAAGGATCACAGTTATTCCCCCTGTTAATGCTTTCAGTGTGTCTCTCCCCTCAGAAATGAACTGAATATTTAAAGTGAAGTCTGACCAGTATAGTGAGGATTGGAACCTTTCTTGTTCAAGATAGAGTATCACACTTCTTAGAATGCAGCTAGAGATTAAATCAGCATGTTTTCTTCCAGCTATACCCACTATTTACTCATGTCAAATGAATTTTAAGTTAAAATCCAATTCATTTTTGCATATTGTATCAAATCACATATTCCTAGCCTATATTAGTGCAGAAGCATTTTTTATCCAAGTATACAAAAATTGATGTCACTCATTGTAAATTTATTCTTACTGGATCTATCAAACCATCCTTTAGGAACATTTTGGATTCTGACACTATCATCCTTTATCTTTGTTATCTCTCCTATTCTTCTTTGCTAGTTGTGAGCTAGTCCTCATAATCCTCTTTCCGATGTGTTGATAAAAGCATATGTTTATGTATTTACTTATTCAATGACTATTTATTCTGTATCTATGACATGTGATCACTTTTCTAGGCACTGGGGAATTCCCTGGTGAGCAAGAGACATGACCTCAGGCCTCATGCCACTTATATTATAGGCCAGTGGTTTTCTAACTTTAACATGCATCAGATCAACCTAGAAGACTTCTTAAAATACATATCACTAAAATGGCCCCACCACCAAAGTTTCTGATTTAATAGGTCTGGTTTCCGGGGGGTTAGGGGAGGTGAGATTTTATATTTCCAACAAGTTCCTAGATGCTGTTGATGTTGATAGTACAGGGACCACACTTAGAGATTCACTGTTCTAGGAGAGACATACATTTAAATGCCAAGGACTTCATTAAAAGTGGATATGAGTTCACAGGACTGAGGACAGATCCTTGCCTATAGAATACTCCAAGGTTTATTTCATTCTATATGTTCATGTCTAAAATAAAAACAATAGGTTGGCTTAATTAATTATGCTAAAAGAATAATCCAATATATTAAAGTGAGTAGAGGGCAAATTAGTAGAAAATGAAACTTGTCTTAGATGAAATAATCAATTGATTCAATTAAAATAAAATATTTAATATAATATTTGTGAGCTAGCGTGCTACTTATGCAGCTGGAGTGATTTTTTAAACTAGCAACTAATACACTAGATTGAATAATATAGTCTCAAGTATTTCGTTAAAAACTAGTAAATCTCTAATATTAATATAATCGTGAATAAAGAAATGAATGAATAAGAATCAAAAAGTTAAGTGATTTTTTGAGAAGTGATCCATAGATAAGTGGCAGAACCTGAACTTGAACTCAAATCTTCACAAGAGAACAGAGTCAATAGTACATTAAGAAAAGTAAAAACTTATTTCAAAGTCACTATCTATCTCCTACGTAAATATGAGTTACTAAAAGTTTGAGCACTTGTTTTCACAAGTGCTCTTAAGCTTAGGCACCCTGTGAGACATGAACAATGATGCAGCTGAATGTCTTGGGAAAATCCCTAATCTCAGATCATTAACTATTGCTTGGATGAAAGCCAAAGAATTGTACAACAGCTGTGATATGGCAGACAGGCTTCTAGGAAAATTCATGGGCTGACCCAGCCAGCCAGGGCCTATTTGGTCTGTGGACATGTGCTCTCTCCACACTCACTGCTGAGCTGGAAGAGGACACTGAAGAGATGGGTGGGTGGGTTTTAAATGTTCTAACTTAGGACCCTTTCTGTAGCCTGTAGGTAGGTGTTCTGCTTCCAGAGTGATAACTACACCATAGAACTACCACAATGGTTTGTTTGAACCACTCTTTGTGCTATTTTGGGGATGAGCCTAATAAATTATAAATCACACTTACTAGTGAGCTAAAACATGCCTATACAATGTCAAAACCTCTGGTGTTTATTAGCTCATCAGATGAATGTTTTAGCTTTCAAGCACTGAAATGGTTCTGGCTTCCTATATCAATGACTTTGAATTTTTGACATGGAAACTTACTTTGGTTTGTTTTAGTCTATGTCTATTGTGGGTCCACTGATAATTATTCCTCCATTATTTTATAGATATTTATTTACCTTATTCGTGTCCATGTTCCCCCAAGGATGAAGGCTATATATTTTATACTATGTAGTTTAAAGTCAAATGAAATCAATTTTAGTTGAGAGTCTTATACCATTGACTGAAAAGGCTTGAAAGACTCTGGATAGTTTATACATTCAGAGCAAGAAGCTAGGGTTTATATAAATAGTGACAAAGCAGGCTGCTATGGACGGAATCATGCTTCCTCGCATTCATATGTTGAAGCCTTAAGTTCCAATGATGTGATGAGTACTTGATTTGGAGATAGGGATTTTAGTAGATAATCAGTTTTAGATGAAGTTCTGAGGGTGGGTCCCCTATGATGGGATTAGTGCCCTTCACTAATCTAAGAAGAGGCGCCAGGCACAGCATGGTTGCTCACGTCTGTAATTCCAATATTTTGGAAGGCCAAGGTGGGAGGAACGCTTGAGGTAAGACTAGCCTGGGCAAAATAGTGAGACCATGGCTCTACAAAAATAATGAAAAAAACAAAACAAAACAAACAAAAGG